>NC_058192.1:28570000-29770000 GCF_907165205.1 Coccinella septempunctata
ATTGAAGGAGATCGATCCATGGAGCTTTTGGTTGATGGTGTTTCGTTCGTTGAGGCTAAGGATCTAGCCTTGATGTTTGCTGATTATTTCTCGACTATTTCCGAGAGAACGCGGACTCTTTATCATAAAAACTCTTTTTGTCCTCCTCATGTTCTATTTCACCGATGAACAACTCAACATTCTTCTTTCATCCTGTGCTGCAGTTTGAAGTGATTGATGTTATATCTTCGAAAAATAAAATAAAAAAAGTGGAGTGGATTTTATTCATGCTATATAGAATCTCAAAACTGATCGGGGCTGAAATTGCTCCACATTTTGCCTATATTATCGACCTTTCAATGAGTAGTGGCATATTTCCCAATCATCTCAAGAAAGCTATTGTCATATTCAAGAAGAATGACTTGAATGATATCGTCAACTATAGAACCATTTACATCCTCAGTGTCTTTGCCAAGGTTTTCGAGAGAATTGTGCTTAACAGGATAATGAATTTTCTCAATGAAAATCAAGTACTTCACACCGCACAGCACGGTTTTCTGGACAAGCCGCTCAACTGAATCCGGAGCTCTTTTTTTTGTTGGCTGTGACTAGAGTCCCGCCTCGGGACTCGTGTCCAGTCCCGAGTGACGTCATTTAATTCCGGACTGATATTCGGTCCTGAATTCAACGATGCACTGCATCGGTGCTTTGAAACTATTGAGCAATGAAAGGAGTAGCGAAAAACTAAATTTTCAGTACAAATCATAAGCCTATACCCATTCAAATAGAAGCAATGATTCATATTTCAATCGAGCATGTAGATATGAAGATATGAGTTGCTATAAAGATGAATATGCTGTTAGTATATTTTATTTTCAAATCATCACATTTATAAAAGAAAAAAGAGCAATCTTGAAATGGAACATCTAAGATGTTCATTTCGAACATAACCACTTCGTTTACCTTTTTCGCTAAATTTTCATACACTTGAAATAAAAATACATTTTATCGAGATGCCGAAGCATAGTGTCGTTATTTCGTATAAAATATTATACATTTCACAAATATATTTGTCAGCTTCCTTTCTCTATCACATTCTTTTAGTCAAGAATGGCCGTAAGGAAGAGGTTCACTTCTGAATCAAAAATTACGTCTGACAATTCCTCTGGATCAATTTACACTAACCAATTCCCAGTTTTCTTACTATTTGGAATTGCATACTTGCTCCTTCATTCTCGAATTAAAAGATAGTATTTTCTCCTGCCTTTTCAATCTTGAGTTAGAAAAAGCCCACACTATTTTTTGATAAGGTATCACTCCTTGAATTTTGTCGCAACTATTCATAAATAATATTATAAGATTCACGAACATAACCTCAAAACCCTTACAAATGTCGGGACTGGACAAGGGTCCCGAGTAAGGACAAGCGACCTGTTTGGTAATTGAGTCATTTGATTTCGTCAGTCGGGACTGGACACGGATCCCGAGTCGGGACTCTAGTCACAGCCTTTTTTGTTTAATTCGTTTATGAATGCCTTGATGTTGGATTGTTTGTCGAGGGATTGGTCTTTGACCTGCCTCAGGCATTCGACAGTCTTGCCTTCCAATTCTTAGTCGATAACTGCTGCAATGTAGAATAAATGGTGCGTTATTGAGATGGATTCCAGCTATTTTGAGGGCAGAACTATGATCGTCAGAATCAACAGCACAACAGCTCATTCTCGGATGAGCCTAAAGTGAATTTTTATGTCCCCCAGGGTACAGTCTTTGGGCCGCTCCCATAAACGATCTACCCTGCAACTTTAATGATCATTGCAAAACCTAGTCAGGATTTCCTTTAAAAAGCTTTTGAAGAGTTAGACAGGTTATGTCATCTATTAGTCCAGTGCTTTGTTGATTTGTGTCGTTCTCATTCCCTTATGATCAATATTGCTGAAAATGAATGCGTTCATTTCGCACTAAGAACCAATGAACACAAGATGATTGTACGCTATTTGGATGAAGTTATTTTATCTGCGGAGCATACCGAGTTCCTTTGCATCCACATCGATTCCAACTCGAAGTGGAGCACTCATATCGATGATATTTTTAAAAAACTCAATAGCTTTTACTTCGCCATAAAGATTCGAAATTCACATCCTTTGCAACCTTTTCTGGATATTCATTATAGTCTGAAGTACAGTCACATATTATATAATATCTGTTTTCATTGAAAATGGTCTCCTCATTCTAAACTCGATTTTTTTTTTCAATTTGTTAATTTATACCATAGAAAACGAATGTATCTTGACTAAACTTTTTAGTTATAGTACAAAAAATGAGCGATTTTTTTGTGTACCAAAACATAATACTTCTAGATTCTACTTGTCTTCAACGTGATTATCAATGAGTTAAACTTTTAAATCACTTACCTAAATCTTTGCGAAGTCACAAGTTGAATGTATTTTGAAAAGCGATTCAGATTTTTTCGATTTTCGTCAAGAGTTCTCTATTTTGATTTTGTTTTCTTCCTTTGACTTATCCTATACATATACATATGTTTATCTGACACGATGAATAAAGTATAATTATTATTAAGTAGTGTAGTAGTTGTGAATTGTAACTTTGTGAGACTTTTTACTCTTATTGACAATTGTAGATTTGGAGCCAGATTGCTCGTGATGGTGGATCAATATTCTGATTAAACTATCAGGGTCCTTGTTAATCTTTAGTAGAGAAGTATAATCTTGTTGTAGATTTCTTGGTGGAATGTAGGGTCAGTGTGAAACCTACATATATCCAGTTTTTAGCTGTTCCGATCTTCCGGTTGAGAGAATGTTGAGAATGATAATTGATAAGTCTTTTGTATCGAAGCGAACAATGCCAAGTTTACTAGAACTGGACTAGCTGGGTTACCCATGTCAGACTCATCAAGTTGTTTATAGAATTCTCCATTATACAAAGTAACTAGATGAGTGACTATGTACAGGGTGTCCGAGTTAAAGTGTCCCTATACATTATTGTGGAAACTAAAGGAGTTAGAAAAAAAGTTAAATACAAAACTTGTCTGTAATTGATTGAACTTTTATTTTTTATAATCCACATTAATACAGGGTGCTCTGTTTTTTCCCTGTTGGCATCAACTTTCTTATTTCAAATGAAACACCTTGTATATTATTGCATTTTTGAATTCCTTGGAAAAAGTCGAATATCTAAGAATCGTTGCTATATAGGACCATGATTGTCTTAACAAAGTTACCTTAAAACTGAAACGAGAGAGTAGAGTAGCATTGGACTTTCTTTGATAGATGAAGGATGGAAGGAAGCAAATGGCATCGTTGCGCCGCCACTTTTTTAGACATCTTATTCAAGGTTGAAAAAGAATGATCGACATTTATCAGGTTAAACCATGCAAGCAAATTTCTGTTCCGAAGAATATATTCAGCTTATATATGTCACAAATGCTGAAGAAAATGCAGAAGGCTATGCTCATATCGTATATTTAACCCTAAACCCAAATTCTCTTTGCATGTTTGATGAAAAATATTTGAAACGATATCCTCAGGTATTGGTTGCAGAAACTATTATCTCAAATGACAGTTACCCACTTTTTCAGGGCCAGTCAACTTTTGATATTGGCAGAGCAATTTTCGAGGTGCAACAAGACATGATAGCTGATAATCATTGGCTAGTTCCTGATATTCTAAAATCTACAATACGTCAGACGGAGCGAACATATTCAATGTGAGAGAATTCATATAATTTTGTCTAATTTTTTTGACGCATCTCAGATTTCATTAGATTTTTGGTACGCGATGATTATTTACCGGAATTGATGATAAATTGTTGATGTTATTTCACTGAACTCATACTGATTGAATGATTGTGTCTTTTTTACATCTTGTTGACCCTGTAGTTTGTTTTTTATTTTTTTCATTTTTGTAGAACTCTTTGTCGATGTGTATCTGAATTTTTTCAATTTTTGTAGCCCTGAAGAAGCAAATATATTATTGCGAAACGTTGGCATATTAGCTATGGTTTGTTGATCTTTACCACTGAATTCCTAGTTCCTGTTATCCAATATGAATATGATACCAGAAGGAAGTAAACCATCTTCAGATTTCATATAATGTTTCATCTGAATCTAAACGACTTATATTTTAGCTGAATATTTCCACAATCAGAAAGATTGTGAATGAAGAGGATGACAAAGAATTTCCTTCTATTGGCAAACGCAAAAAGTGGTGGCATTTGAGAATTTTATGTTTGGGTGAATTGATGCGAAACGTTACTACAGGATTTTCGATGAATGTCATCGTAGAATCGTTTATTCATGTGAAATTTTTGTTCAAATGTGAAGTTCATCTTGACTTGATGATTTCTGTTGAAGAATTAAACATTTTTGTAATTATCTGTTGATTTTTTCGAGATATACCCATTCCCAACCACTGCATCATATGCATTTTATCTTCGGGTTAATATTTTTGATATCTACAACTGATGTAACGTATTCAAACTTCAGCCAAAGAAGATAACGAACATTACCTCTCCTCAAGCTAGTGCATATTATGATATTATTATTATACTGATCTCTTGTATTTTCCATGCAAATAATTAGATTTGGTATGCCTTCAATCAGTTTGTATAAACTCCAATTACGTTCGTCACATATTTTCCGAAGAGATTCGACATTGTGATAAAATACGTAATAACAGAAACTTTTACGTAGAACGGGCAACATAGCGTTGATTTAAAACCCAAAAATATTTTGACAAGCATTTTCGTACTATACAGAGTGAAATGTGTCAGATTTCCATGGCCAACCGACTGCTAAAATAAATGCGAATGGAGTATATGTAGAATTTTGCCGTTTTGTTAAATCCATCAAATGTATCTACAAGTATGTTGACAATGACATGGTTATCATAGGAGTTAGACAGCATAATTCCAACCTAATACCAAATAGGGTGTTCCGCCATACACGATAGACTTTCAACTGATATTCACCCATACATTTAGGAAATGGTCAAATGACGACGAGTATTTCTATCTACATTTGCTTTTAGACATTCATTCCAACGTCTGCGTACCTACTGTGGTTGGTGTTTTTTGTGCCACATACAAAGAAGCATGTCAACGTGTGCAATTTCTCGAGAATGATACTCATTGGGATTACATGCTCGCAGATGCAGTAAAATACTCATCGAATTGTAACATTGTTTTCCATTATCATTTTAAATTCTCAACATACTCACCATTGTGACCTATAGATTTGTGGACAAATGTGACAATATTTTGCACCATAGGCATCAAACCCAGATTTGCAAATTAACGAAGAAATTTACAACCAAGCTCGGATTCGAACTGAAGCTATATGTGTGTATAAGTATCAAAGATATTACTTTGATAAGTATCAAGGTCAGCTATGCATGAAGGATAATGTACGACGCGTTAAAAAATGAAGAGATGAGACGTGGGAAAAATAATATTATCCCAAGGAATTGAAAGACCTTATTGTAAAAACATTCAGTTTTTAAATCAACAACAAAAGAATGCTTATGATAGGGAGATTAAACTCGTTAGCGTGGAACTAAAGTTTAAAATAAAAACTTTTTTCATGTTTTATACTATTCTAACTTAATTTTATAACTAATTAAAAATTTAATAATAAGTAATAATTTATTATCTTGGTGATTTGGATGAACTCTCGATCATATTCTGGATCGCATAAACTTTCGCATTCTGAAGTGCTCCGTTGAGCTACCTAGTTAGAATTCAAGGCAGTTAATTAGAGCTCTGCATCGCCCCGTTTGAGACGGTAATTCAAGCATTCCCACCAGTATATGTATTTCCCAGAAACCAGAATGATGAAAATCCTACATTTCCTTAACTATCCAGTACAATTATGAATAGGAAGCACGTATGAAGAGTGTAAGTTAGACTAACGCCACACGAAGTTAGATATTAATTCCACCAAGAGGGAGCCGGTAGTGTAGGTAGGCGGTATTTATTTTACCGCCACCGCGAACAGGATGCGTCGTGATAAAGTGCTCGTACACGGACCAATTAGCATGTTAATGCCTAGATAGGAATAATTAGTAGCGGCAAACGCAGAATCTTCGCAATAACACGCCCGAAACCGTATGAAAATGGAGTGTACTTCAAATTACTGCAGCATGGAGCTTCAAAATATCAGCTGTCATGATAACTCAATCCAATGAATCACAAAGCAATGCATAATACAGTGGCAATATTTGATGATCGTAGATTCTTCATAGGATGTCACAGGAATTCCGTTCGTTAAATTAATTATTGAAGAAATCAAAATTCACGTTTACGAGTTGAGCTTCGTTCAAAGAGACGAGTGCTTGTTAAATTTTTTGGGATATTTGGGAGTACCGGTTTCATAATCAAATTCAAAGTCACTTCAAGCTTAAAGCTTCCTTTAATATTATTTTCAATAGGGGTAGAGGAAGCTTTAAAAAAAAGGGACTTTATGTTGGATTATGAAACCGGCCGTAATATAAACATATGTATAGTATGTGATAGATCATGGAACAATATAAAAGGCTTTACTTCGTATTTTTTCCTGGTAACCTAATAGTATCAGATGTTACAAATTCTTTACAATATATAGATGTCAAATTTTAATTTCAGGGATTAGTTACAAATTTCTCAATATGTGATGACTTCCTTACATTACATAAGTACATAATGTAACTTTTATATGTGACATATGATATACATGATACAAAGTCAGAACAAATCCGATATCGATTCGATAAAAGTACATATTTCGACTAGATCTACAATTTTTCGCATCATCAAATCTGTTGATGTTAAATGTATATTTGGAATGAACATAACAGTGACACTTGACGAAGGATAAAAGTGAAGTACTTTTGTGATATATAAACATAACAGTAATATTCAAATGAAAGCAAAAAGTGCGGACATTTTGCATCACTAGTGGAACACAGTGAAGTTAACTGTGACCTTATATGTTATGTATACTTCATTCAAATTTATTTTAGCAGTCGGTTGGCCATGAAATAATTTTCTCAAGTTTTTGTACCTAGAAAGAAGTTGAATTGGCACTCATGAAATGTCGTTAATGTCATAACGTTGTTGCCACAACTAATATCAATTTTTATTACGAAAATGCCGAAAGTGATTGAAAAAAGAGACAGAGTTTCAGGAAGTGCTATTTAGAATTCAGGTCCGCTCATTCGAATAGTTATACCCTGATATTCTAAAATCCACAATACGTCAGACGGTAGCGAACATATTCAATGTAAGAGATTTTATATAGTGTTTCATCTGGATCTAAAAGACTTATATTTCAGCTGAATATTTCCAATTCACAATCAGTAAAATTGTGAATGAAGAGGATGAAAAAGAATTTCCTTCTATTGGGACACCCAAAAAAATGGTGGCATTTGAGAATTTTATGTTTGAGTGAATTAATGCGAAAAGTTTACTACAGGATTTTCGATAAATGTCATCGGAGAATAAGTTCCCTAAAATGGATTTTTCCATTTTTCATTTGACTTGTCCTATACAATGTAAATGTCTTGAGGTACTAACTAATAAATACCTAATTATTATTATTACATCAATGTATTAAGATGAATAGCCACAAATACGCGCAAGTTGCCCTGTTACTTGTTTATTGATGTGAAATTTTTATTCAACGGTGAAGTTGCATTTTAACTTGAAACTTCCTTCAATTCCTTTTACTTATATTGATGCAAGATGATTTTTGTTGAAGAATTTAACATTCTTGTAATTATATGTTAATTCCTTCGGGAGATACCTATTCCCAACCACTGCATCATATGCATTTCATCTTCGGGTTAATATTTTTGAAATCTACAAATGATGTAAGCCAAAGAAGATATCGAACATTAACTCTCCTCAAGCTAGTGCATATTATGATATTATACTGATCTCTTGTATTTTCCAGGCAAATAACTGGATTTGGTATGCCTTCAAACATTTTCTATAAACTTCAATTATGTTCGTCACATATTTTCCGAAGAGATTGGACATTGTGATAAAATACGTAATAACAGAAACTTTTACGTAGAACGGGCAATATAGCGTTGATTTAAAACCCAAAAATGTTTTGACAAGCTTCATAACCCCACATTTTCGTACTATACAGAGTGAAATGTGTCAAATTTCCATGGCCAACCGACTGCTAAAATAAAATTGAATGAAATATATATATGAGGGGCTCAGAGCTGAAGTGAACTAAGTCCATTCATCCAATCAATTTTGAGATGAATGGCTTAGAAGTTGTTTATCACCAATAAATTCAAAAGTGACTTCTTTATTTATTATTATTCTAATATAGGCATATGCTTAGATTCCAACCTTTTAAAATCTGAAGAAGTCACTTTTGAATTAATTTTAACTTCGAAGCCATTCATCTCGAAACAAGTCTGAATGGACTTGGTTCACTTCAGCTCTGAATCCCTCATATCAAGATCACAAATTAGGTAAAATTTACATCACTACTTCATGATTTTGTTTACTGGGGTTCGTTTCTAAAAGGGGTAGCCCTATATTTTATTATAAAAATTAATTCTGCATTGTTTGTACCTCAAATTTTCGAATTCTCGCCAGAAAATTGTTTCCAAATCGGAAATTACGAGAACAAATCTGAAAATGGAGCTCTGCTGAAAATGAAAAACTTTTTCATTCAGGAAATATCATTTTGGTTGAGGAATATAAGAATACACCTAATGTTTTTGTCGAAATAATCAAATCAAAAATTGTTATACAGAAAGTCAAATTAATTGAAACTTAACTTCTGAACAGTTGACCAACAAGAAAGAACGCCATTTGGAACCACATACTGAATAGCATTGCAAGAGGCAAATTAAATTCTGAGGAACACCGCAGCATTGAAACTTCTTCCGTAGCCAAGAGAAAAGGTTTGACTTAAGAGCAGAAATGCTCATTTAGGCGGATTCAGGCAGAATTCCCTTCTATTTTGTCGGGAGTGGAGGGGAAATTTTAGCTCTTAAAATAAGGTAGAAAAAATTATTTTTATTCAATATAACCACTGAAAATTAGATGAAATCAGCACAATAAAACTATTCGTCATATGACTTCCGTTTGACAATAGCTAACTTGATTTTTTTCAATGAATGGTAACCTCTCTGTCTTATGGGGAAAGAGTATGAGCAGTATTTAATTTTTTGTGATCAAAGTAACAACTTCAGGATACAAAGTCAAGCAATAAAAAAGTACAAAGGTTTTTTCTAAAATAAATTTTTTAAATAGAAAAATGTTAAAAATTGAGCGAAGTCTCCCTCCCATCTTTCTCTTGACGACGCACGTGACCAGCTCCGGTGGCTACGTATAGTACCCCAATTCTGCGGTGCGCTAATTGACCGAAGCATCAGCCCCACTATCAGTGTTTTCGGATGCGGAAAACTACACAATTTCTTACCATTCTCTTTGTTCACCTTGTTAAATTGACTTCTCACTAATCTCGATTACTGTAGCAGTTCTCTATCAGTCCATCTCATTTAAGTTATTCTCTTTAAAGTCTTCTCGTTCAATTCTGGTGCTAACTTGTTATCCCCAAAAGTTGTTCTTCTCTAAATTATTAATTTAACCATTTTCATGTTCCTGTCATTCCGATGAAATGAGTCCACGTGCAAGTTTATTTCAGAATGTTTGAAGAGATTCATAATCCTTACTAGTACTGCTCAATTGATATTTTCGCACGACACCACTCGATTAAATGCCTTCTTGGGATTATGTATTTTATGATATTTTATAATTTACATAATTTACATAGATTTCCAGACCTCTGAACATTTTCTCGCATGGAAATGGGTATGTAGCACCGCAGCACCAGAATTGAAACCTTGTCACGTCTTTCTCATTGATAATGAACACTGATTTATTGTTTTCTCATGAATTTAAATCAATTATTTGAATCAGATCATTTCATTTCTCAAGCCTGATGTACATGAGTATATACTATTGTTGAGTTTCAGATGAATCCTCATGTTCTCTAGAGTGGACCCTGGATTTAGTAGTTTCATTTCAGAACACGACGTGAACTTCTTAAATATGGTTCACCTGTCAGTGGTAAGCCATAATACTGGTTGACAGCCTCTCGTCCTGGTTCCACCCTGGAAGGTCTGCTCTGGCAATCTTGTAAACTCTCAATACCTACTCATTATACTTTGTACTCTCATTGATACATTCTCATATTCATTAATCGTGCTCGATATATATGTTAGTTTTCAAGCCTCCACTTCTCGAAACCAACGATTAGTTGTTTCCTCATTAGTTCCCTCGTTTTGTAACTCTCATAATTTATCAATTGTATCTTCTATTTTTCTGATGAAAGTTCTAAACGTGCTTAATTTTAAGCAGTCCGTCCTTGTGAATGTTGTATTCATTCATGAATTTTTGTACTATTCAAGACTAATGTTACTTGTATTAATTATAACATTCTTGCTCTTTTTATATTAATTATGATATTCTTGCTCTTCTCATTTAACTTATGATATTCTTGCTCTGCTCATATTTCAATTATTATTACTTCTCGACTCACATTTAATGTATTGATCTCTCATTGATGACCAGATAGTTTAGATTCTTCTCTTGGCCTATTTCAACTCAGCCTTCTCATTAAAATTCATTATTCTAAACTTTTGTTTTTCTGATGGCATGAAGGTGCTCTCGCAATCAATTTTCTTTGATTGCTTTGTCACTGTAAACTTTGTGTTAATTATGAATTTATTGAACTCGAACCTGAAAGTCTGAGTCTGACCTCAAGAGACTTCTCACTTGAACTACTCTGGATTATCTCTGTTTGAGGCTGAATAATGTCTCTCTGAGTGTAAAGATGTTGCTAATATTTGTTTTATTAGTGTATCAGCTTTATACAGGTAACATTCATTTAATGATTGTGAACGATATGGAAATGTAGGTTTTTATACCATCTCCAACTCAATTATCTGTCCACTACTTTTTTGAACAAACTCATAACTCCCCCGATTTTGAGCAGAAAATATGGGCGCATTGAAAATTTTATATGCAAAATATTATAGGGGTTGTTTTTTTTTCTGCCCCTTGTGATTGCATTTTAAGGTAACAAAAACACTCGAAAACTGCCATTCCATAAGCATCAGTTATCTTCCAAATTTCATTCTTCCAAATATTTTCGAAGAGAATATATTGGATAAAAACAGTTTTTTTTACTAACTTTTCAAGGACTGTAACTTGGAGGAAAAAGGTTGTTGAACAAAAAGTTATATGAAAGACCCTCTTTAATTTTTACTGAAGAATCACCCATCAAAATCTCTCTCATACATTCAGAAATACCTTGTATATAGAATAATTAGTAATACATTTTTACTTAGTTAATGAAAATGGCAATTAAAATTATTCGATTATTTAGATATATGTATATTTCGTTCAAAACCACAATATTCATCATATGCGAAGGTTTCCTTCTTTTGGGCGGAAACGTTGAAAGAATATCATGCATTCATGATATTGTAGCCAGTATTGATTAAGAATAGATAGTTTCTAATATTTTGTTTTATTTCAAAATGGAGGAAAATTTTTATTGAATTTACTTTTATTCATTTCAGAATTCATTCAATTGTAATATCGAACATGGTATCAACAATCAAGCAACCCTTTTGCGATTCTATTTCATAATAATAGAGAAAACCATCTGAACTCAGTACTGAGGTAAGGTTAATTCATGTTTTCGCCAAGAAGCTATAATTTTCTTGGTTGTATGATCAACCATTTTTCAAAACCTATCTATTTTTGCGATTCATCATACTGGTTATTCATAAAGTTGTTCCTGACAGTAGAGGAGGGGATAACCACAAAATACATTTTGTGGTTAACGTGTTACCGGTTAGGTTTAACCTATAACAATCTAAAAATCGCCTATAATCTGTTTTATAGAAATAATCCACAATCCAGTTGTTATATTCCTTCGCATCAGGGCTTCTGCATAATATATCGAAGGGCTCAACAGAAATTTAGAACAACAAATACATAATAACGCTTAATCTAATAAACGTTTTTTTTTTATGGGAGGAGATCTCATAACCAGGCGCGTACCCAGGGGGGGCTATTGGTGCTCTAGCCCCCCCGCCCAAGGCTTTTGCAAGAGGTCCCTCGTTATCATTCGACAAATAGATCTTTCAAGTATTGTTCGAGTAAAATAAGAAAAGGCCAATAACATTATTATATGAAGCATAGAACTCCAAAAAATATGAAGCTACAAGTACAGCCATCGAGCCATTTGTTGAATGTCAAGGTAATTCGCAAGAATTTTGTTCGTGCTGTCATCTAGTGCTTCTTTCGGTTGGGTGGTGGTTGGTTCTCTACAGCTATCGGGGTGAATGAATTGGCATTCAAATATTCCTCACTTATCAAAAAACTTTATTTGCTGCAATGCATTATTCCAGCCCTCAACGTTAAATAATCTTTCCGACAGTGAAATAGAGCAAGAAATATCTTGTAAGATTAATGAACAAGACATTGACAAGGGTCTTCACTCCAGTGAATTAAGAAGATGGAAAAAAGTGGATCACTTCAACACCGAATGATCCCGAATCATATGTCCTTCATCAGCACTTGATAAATGTTGCGAAGATTTTTACCCAAATTTGTACATATTACTTCAAATAGTATTTTTACTTCCTGTAACAACAGCTGAAGAAGCAGAGCGCAGTTTTTCTTTCAGCCCCGTTCTCTAGCGCTTTTTGGTCAAAATCGAATAAGAAAGAGGCGATCGCGAATGTTTTTATGCTCGGTAGTCAGTCGGCTAGGCATATTCTTGGAGGCCAGAGTTAGTGGGTCTATTTATCTTTTTTTCCCAAAATATTCAGACATTTTGATAAAAAATGAAAAAAAATTATTTCGGCGTTAATGGGTTAAGGAGACTTAAGAACTGGCCAGAACCACTATGGCAGAAAACTGCTCGAATGGATTAGTTCTAATGCACATAAATTACGAGAGTGTCATTGATACAGAAATGGTTGTGACCAGATTTGCTAAGGCTTTTATTTAATAACTAAAAACTAGTAAACTTATTAATATTCGTTTTTTCTTTTATATAGATTTATATTTACAAGAAATTATGTTTCATTTTATTTAATAACGAAAAACTAGTCAATTCTTACATAATTTCAATCAAATTTTCAATATTCTCTTTTTTTTTTTTTCATAAGTGTAAGAAATTGATAGCTCAGCCCCCCCCAATACACCTTTCTGGGTGCGCGCCTGCTTATAACTGAAAAAACTGGTTGTGGGGAATTTCATCGAATACTACGTTTTATCAGATATCTGAATATAAAATGTTTTCTATATATTATTGTAAAATAAAATATAATCGGCAAATGTGATATTGAATTTTAGCTATTGATAGCGTCAATAAATCATAATGAAATGAATTGAGTAAAAATCTCGTTGGGGAAAATATAGCACAGCGAATGAATATTTAAATTCCAGTACTGTTCGAAAAATGAACATAACTGCATGATTAAATATTTCACATTTGAATAAAATGATAATTAAGAATACAATAAAATATTAGTCAATTGACCAGACAAAACAGAAAAGTTTGTATTTTACGACATAAAGGGTTTTATATTACCGTCAATTCAACCGTATATATCTTGTTGCTGCGATTTGCATAACAATGAAACAAAATACAGCAAGCATGGACACAAATCAAAATGGCCGAACATCGTCGTACTTCAACATGGGTCACTTGATGAACGAGTAATATTGAAATAGGAAAGCAGCGACTCATTAATTTAAAGTTGCACAATGGCCACAGGAAAGCACATGTTAAGTTTAGTTTATTAATTATTACGTCGAGCACAATGGCGTCAATGGCGGCACGGAAATTCTACGCTATAAACGGAAGTACGCGTGCGGTTCGACCCTCTGAGTTGGGACTCCAAAGATGACTATATGGTGGCGGCTTCGCTATTTATGGGACCATTTTTCAGAGGGTTCGGTATTCAGTTCTAGACGTAAAAAATTTAATGAATTCCATTTGGGTGAACTAAGAGCAACACGGACGTCTGCAGTAGATAATTCTATGTTGACTCCTTAATAATACTGTTTTGGCATCTAATTTTGTTGCATCATTGCAACATTCTCCAGCGGGCACCAGTATATCGGCTTTGTGATAGTGCTAATAAAGTTAAAATCGGTCTATTATAGTGGTGTGCTTTGTGTTTTTTTTTCGGATAAATTATTGTATTGAGGTGCTTGCCATTTCATTTCTTTTTGCTTATGGGGAATTCACATGTATTTTTCTTTGAGTTTATGTAATTTGTTACCCTGTTACTGGGGTTTTTCCTGTTGGGTATATAAAGTTATTATTATTATTATGACTTTAGCCTTGCGGCTTTCACACTCCTCTCCAGAGGAAAATTCACTTATCCCAGATATCTCAGATATCAAAAGGATTAAGCTCTGTTGGAGCCCTTTCCAGGTTTTCGTCCAAATGAAGTTTCCTCAAGTTCTCTTGTAGTTTCTTCGGTATAAGGCCTGTAGATGAAATGACAATAGGGATGGTCTTGATATCTTACAGCTTCCACTGTCTTCTGGTTTGTTCCTCGAGATCTCTGTATTTTGAAATTTTTTCAGTGTGCCTATCTAGAAGATTGTTATTATTTGGAATTGCCACGTCGATGAATAGTGCTGTGTCCTCATCCTTATTGAGCAATATGAGGTCTGGTCTATTGTGGGTTTTTATTATTATTATTATCATTCGTATGTATGATTCATCAGAATAAATTACGAAAAAATTCAAAACTCTCCTCTGATTCTCTTTGTTCACCTTTTGGAACAGAGATGTCGAGAAAAAAATGGGAAAACCCCGAAGAAATATGACGAAAATGTAAATTCGCTAATTTCACCTCCAAGCTGAAACTCCTCATAATAATTACAAAAAATTGTGTTCGATTTAGGAAAAAATTTCTTTACAGAAATTGTTCGAAAATTATGTTAATTCAGAAAATGAAATTCAATTTGGCAACCGAAAAAAAAAATCACGATCATTGTAGGTTTTCCGCCATTTTAAATTTTTTTTCGGAGTTTTTGATCTTTTCTGAATTGAGCACTCAAAAATACTCCGATGTGTCCAGAAACCGTCACTTTGAGGTTTATACATAACTGACCACACTCATTAGAATATTGTTCAAATGCGACGTTGAACACCCTTTATCTCGCTTATTCGTCGAAAACGGGGTATATGTCATAAAGCAAAGTGATTCTCCTGGTGTCATTTACCCACCATATATTTTTGGCCAGTTTAAGATGAAACACTCTGTATATATTAGTATATTTCATGAGGATTTTGACAATTGAGAGAACTCATTCTCGAAAACATATGTGTCCTTGAAGAAGAAATCGAGGATGGGTTGTCAAATTTTTCCATCAGTTACTCTACCCTTGCGAAGTCAAAAAGGGAAGCTTGTTTCACATGAATTAAAAATTGACAGAACACCTGGCTCATATTTATGGTTGTTTATTTTCAATTGAATTGAAAAATAATAAAAAATATTGATCCCTTAAGATTTTCACAATGTACCTATAGGACAAGTAAAATGAATAATAGAAAATTTAATTTTCTAACCAATCTACGATGACATAAATCGAAAATCCACTTAGTAACTTTTTGCGTTCTTTCATGCTAAAATAAAGTCCTAAATGCCACCAACTTTTTTGGTTTCACAACAGAAGGAATTTTTTGTCATCCTCTTCATTCACAATCTTTATGACTGCGGAAGCATTCATTCAACTTGCATTTAAATATGTTCAATAGCGTCGTCGGATAGGTACATTTCAAAATATCAGGGTTACTATTTTATAAGCAGCCCTCAATTTTAAATAGCACTTCCTGATACTCTCCCATGTCTTTTTTTCAATCACTTTCGGCATTTTTGTAATATTAATTAATATTAGTTGTGGTAAAGTCGTGAGATTAACGACATTTCCTGAGTGCCAATCTATTTACGAAAACTATTTCATATGGCCAACCGAGTGCTTTTATAAAAGTGAATGGAATATAACTTCTTTGTTTTGGTGGCTTGTACGTTTTATCATTGTGAAACGAGAGTCGCCATAAAAGCTTTTTCACTAAAAATGGAATGAGTAAAATATAGTCAATGTACTTATGCTATAATTAGCTGCTTGCAAAATGGCGATTCCTATAGGAAGTTATATTGGAGTTACAGAAAAAATTTTCATTATAAGTATCTTCTTTTTAAAATGAACACGGATAAGATTAAATTTTTTCTGAATATTAAAAAACGAATGTGGAAATGACGTATAGTCCGTGCGATCGCCTAAAATGGAAAGTGACGATCTTCGCGTTTTTTTTCTACGGTGACATCCTCTGCTCCTTCTTCTCGTTGTTCGGCCTTCTTGATCTTTGACCGACAGACGAACATTGACGACAACCATTCCATGTGTGGAGCTGCTTCATGAAAATTGAAGGATATTTTCTGTTTTCAATAACAATCAGCATACCTACATAAAGGAGAGAATACAGTTTTCTCAACTCTTGCTGTTGGTTTTGGGAAAACGACTCATTTTCCTACAACACTTTCTGTGAAACTACACTCTTCCACAGCCCGTTTCGAACAAGGATCCCGAAAACAAAAGCATTAGTCAAGTCGGCACAACGCTACGTTCCGTGTCTGGCTCTGAATAAATATGTAAGTTTCTGCCTGGGAAGAGAGAATAATAATTTGTTTGTTTGGTTAGCATATTTTGCAGCTAAATGCGAATCCGAAAGCAGAACAGCCTGCAGCAGCACAGATCGCTGTATATCAAATACAATAAGATATATGAATCACTGAGACACATTTTATGCAAATTAACGAAAATCTCATACATAGAGATTGCCGATTCTGCTCTACATTGTTAAACTGACGCCCCGCTGAGATCTCGGCTTTGCTTTCACTATCAGGAGGGACGGAGATTCAAGATTAGATAAAGTTCGAATTACTTATGATAAATATGCCAGTTAGTGGCTATGTTTAGATAATAGTTATACGTCCGGGATTCAACTGATTGAAATCGAATTTAAGCCCGATGTTGTGACGAGGTGCTGGGACGGTTGGCCTGTCAAATAGGGTATTCAAACGAAAGCGTACTTGAAATATACACGTTGGCTCAAATGGTTCACACCTGGAAAATAGCCTAAGTCATAGTGTTTAATTCATAACCATTTACAGAGACAAAGTTCCCACAAAACTACAGATCGATAAGTCTATTGACGGCGTTAGGAAAAGTAATAGAAAGAATTATAGCCACGAGGCTAAATGAAGAAACCGAAAATCTTAAACTAATACCACCCGAAGAGTGCGGATTCAGAAGACAGCATTCAACAGAGCAACAATTATTAAGGCTCACAGAATACATTACAGAGGGATTCCAAAATAAACAAGCTACAGGTCTTGTTTTACTAGACGTCGCCAGAGCATTCGACAGAGTATGGCATGAAGGATTAATATATAAGATGAGATGTGCTGGATATTCGATCAAAATATGCAAGTTGATCAGGAATTATCTCAAAAATAGAAGATTTTACGTGAAAGTGGGAGGAGAATGCTCCTCAACAAGAGATATAGAGGCTGGAGTACCCCAAGGATCAGTACTTGGGCCACTTCTGTACAACATATACATTCACGATATTCCGAAGAATCCAAGAACCATGCTAACGTTATATGCTGACGACACAGGCATAGCAACTCGACATCGCAACCCAGAAGTAATAGAACGAGTTCTACAAGAAACGATTGAAGAAACAAATGACTGATGCATGAAATGGAAAATCAAGCTCAATGGACAGAAGAGCCAAGCAATATTACTTCAGAAGAGAAGACTGCGACACACAACGAATCTAGAAGTTGACGCCAAAGAAATCGACTGGAAAAATGAAGCCAAATATTTAGGAATAACGCTTGACAAAGGACTTACTTGGAAAAGTCATATCAAACAAGCAATCGACAAAATGAGAGCGGCGATGAATAGACTCTACCGTCTGATAGGAAGAAGAAGCCACACGTCGAAAGAGACAAAATTGAAGATTATTAATGCCGTTGTTAGGCATCAACTGACTTATGGATCAGATGTCAGGGATTTCGCGGCAAGGAGCCATATCAAAAGGATTCAGACCACTGAAAACAAGCTGCTACGATATGCAATAGATGCAGCTTGGTTTGTCAGGAATAGACAGATTTGTAGGGACCTAAAATGGGAAACCATAACGGAATTCTTGAATAGAAAAGCCGAGAAATCATTTGAAACAGCGAAAAACCATCCTAATCAAGAACCCAGGAGACTAGTGGACTACGACCCAGAGGAAGACAAAAGGAGAATGCGAATTTACCGAAGGAGACCAAGAGATCTAATAAAAAGAATAATAATAAAGGGTTATCCAATAGAAGATAAACACATAAATTCCAGCACGATAGTGTGCGAGAAGAAAACTGACTAAGAGATGAACGGGTTAAAGGCAAATGCCCGGAGCCAATAGTCAAGAAGCAGTTAAGGGTTTTCAGTGGGTGTCAAGCTCAGGAGAGTGAGAATCCCCACACTTGTTCCCCCTCAGAAGAGGGTGGTTCGTCTGACTTGCAGATTTCCCCCCTGCTACACCACACAAAAAAATGGTCCACACATCCTTTTATCTCCTAAATCAGTGGCGGATTAACCGGTACGCTTAGTACGCTTCTGTGTAGGTTTCCCTAGGCCCACAGCGGCTCCTCGTTTCAATATTTTTTCAAATGAAGATAATTCGGCCTGAGGTGTGAAAATGAAAAATTCTACTATTTACCCTCTCAGAATACATTTTTTGAGCCACGACAACGTGTGAATTGTCTTACTCAAACAAAACTTAAATGACAAACGAGAGATCTGAGACAAAAAAGAGTTGTTAATAAGAAAAACAACGCCAAAATTTCCGCATACTTTCTTAACTATTTCTATTTGCCTGTGGTAAGTTACCTCAACGGTGACGACCAATTCTCAATGCTGAGAGCCCGCTTCACGGAGGTCAAGCCGCTTTTTTCAGTCCGAAACAGATTTCACACAAGTCAATCAAAGATAAGGGAATAGGACTATTGAAAAACTCAATTGAGTTCTACTGCATATGCTCAGCTACTTTTCTCAGATTCTGATCTGCTTCCTCAGCCTACAAAATTGAAAAACAATAATACAATAACAAAAATTCACCAAATAACGAAAATCAAATATAGCTGTATGTTACAAGTTACAAGTTGTATTTTCATAAAATGAACAGAGTGTAAACATCCGAAAACCAACGCATAAAACCACAGGACAACGAGAAAAGCAATCGCCATAAATGTCCCAAATGTTAAATTCTAAGATTCTTCTTCGCCCACCCGCCAAGTTCATATGTTGGACTCAATTAAATCAGTATACCTCCCTGCCATATTTTTAAAATTGATCAGTATTGAATTATACAATCCGCTGAGATGATTAGTGTCAGATCTGAAATTGACCGAATCATTAATGTTAATGTCGATCACTTCCAGTATGTTTCCTTTTTTGAATTGTTTCTCCTTGTCCAAAATCTTCACATTAGTAAAATTGAACCTGTGATTTTCTCTGAAAAAATGAGAGCACTTTTCTCTATTATTCACGTCCACGTTCCTAACATCATATTTATGTTGTTTTATCCTATTTTGTGAATACATATTGTCTTGTTTGTCGGACATGCACATATTCTACTACAAACAGAACGAACTGAATCTATCACTCCGGATTCATGACCTTGCTAAATGGGGTCTTTGATGTGGCTGTATAACATTTTAAAAGTTTTTATAATATTATAGAAAACTAATACTTTTTTCTCCGTTTTTAGAGTTCTTTCTATTTTTTCAGAGTTCTGTAATGTATGTTATATTCTCATATATTTCGGTTTGTTTAATTATGTTTTCTTTCCTGTTTTAAATTTTCTGTGAGTGTTCTGGATTAATTTTAATGAAAAACCAGAACAAAAACTTTCTTTTTTGATCTTCAATGTAAACGAAATCTCGTTTTCATTACACCAAAATATCAGCAAATCGCTAGAACACAATAACGCTTTGAAGAGACCGCTCCAGGGAGCGAGCAAGTCGGAACGCTTTAAGCAATCGTTGTGCTGTAGTTCTGTTTACATCAAGCTATCAAGCATTCCTATAATATTCTATATATACAATCTTCGCGAACGCAGATAGAACGACGAAAGATTGCACCACGTCTGTTCACACTAGAAGAATTTGATAGAATGAGAATTCACTCGTTAGATGTAAATCGACCTTAAGAATGGTAATGAACCCTCATTCTCCACCGCTACTGTGAACTGAATTTTTTCGTGATACCGGTTGAACAGCAGTACTGTTTTACTTCATCTTTTGGTATAGCTGTTATACAGTCATCAACATAGAAAAAAGGTATCAAAAATTGTAGTTTGTTCATCATTGTTGTGACTAGGTCGTTAATCACAAAAGCAGCAATTGGCTTGCAAATCCACACATTGTCGTGCCTTCAATATGTTGGTAAGAATCTTACACTACCTCCATGAAATACTTGGCTGTATACAACGATCAATTTCTGTGATGGGGCGCAATTCACCAATTTATCGAGAAACATTTGGGGCTTACGTCAGACTAAATTGACAGAACTGCAGTGGAACCACGATCGATCGACAATCTATCTACAACCTATCGATGTCGGATTCGATAAGGCGTTGTCGGCTAATCTAAACAAGATGTTCATACAGAGGATACAGATCATCTTTGGTACAAATTTTCAACTAGTCGATTGAATATAAAGCAGGAAAAAAAGGGAAAAACGGGATTACCGTCGAGTCGTGCGCTTGTCGTTAGTTTGTGGTACGTACTCTGTTGTCGTTAGCAGTGGCGTAGAATTTGAATGTTCGGACTGTAATTATTTATTCGCTTGATGAAATTCAAAATGATTAAAATATTTTTAAGGCTTATGATCAAGCGGATTACGGAAGATGCCAGGCTTAAAATATGTTTTTCTGTATTTAATATTAGAGTAAAATATCCTCGAAAATATCTCACTATGGTACTCAAAGAGACTTCAACGCACAAAACCTTAAACATTAATGGGATATTTCTTCAACAAATAGGCAGTAAAAAAGTTGAAGCCAAAATAATGAATTAATTTCCTGTTCAATTTTTGTTCTTTTGTTCTTTTTCTATCTATGTTATTTCAACATGTTTGACTGACTTCGATACTCCCTTTTCCAATTTTTCATTTTGACTTTTAGCAATATGGTGTATTCGGGTATCCTCACATATTGAAGTAATCCTATCTGCTTAGGCAATATACCTACAATTCCGTAGTTGATATCATTATATCAATATATTTTTCAAAGGTGAGCAAATATTTCCCACTGGAACTAGATACAGGGTGAGTCTACTCGTAGAAATATTTCAACAGTATAGATTCTTGAGGTCAAAAGGAACACTTCCTTTTACCATTTTTTCCGATTCGGCCTTGATTCCTTGATAAAAAGATATAGCTATTTTAAGTTTTCATAATGAGTTGTATCACCACTGGAAAAACTAAATTACCCTCAGAATAACTAGCTGAATCTATGAAACTACACATCTGTGTCTCTCTACAGCCAATCAGTGTTGAATTTAACATACCAAAGCAGTGAATTTAGGAGTCTGAGCATCGTTAGAAGAAACGCTTTTTATTGTTTAAGACGACATTTTTCGATTTTTACAAATCATCATTAGGTCCATGGAAACTAAAATATTTATACAACGTAGGTAAAAAAGAGATACATTTGTGGATCTTTTAAACAGATATTTTTAAATCAAATTTTGCAGATACTTTTCGATTTTCCAACATCAAATTATTCGATAACGGTGCATTACGCGAGAAAATATTAAGAATACTTTTATTTTACAAAAAGTTTAAATATTCATTAGATAGCATCCTTCTTAGTTTCATGAGTTGGGTTCTTTGCATATTTGGTTCAGCCTTGTATCCGGTTTATTAAATTAATTCACTTTCCTTTTGTTGGGTTGTCTCATGTTAATACATTCCATATACAAATATATACGTATGCGAAAAAGGGTGGAAACAATTGTGAGTTACTTTTTCTGATAGAATTAAATCTGCTCCAGTTTTATTTTATTTATTTATAGAATATGTGATGTCGGAAGAGATCAGAATAATGATAAAATGAGTAGGGTGCAGAAATTGCAAGAGAGCTAACGGGTCAAATCAGGGCTAGATTGCTTACAGTTCGCTTTCGGGCATATATCCATATTAATGTTACCATATTTCATTATCTCATTCATATGGAAATCTCGAACAATTAGTCAAAGTTACGTTGGTAGGGCAGCATTTCGACAGAAGCGAACCTTGCGTATTTATATATTTCATTCCGAATTCTCTTCCCTATTCATTACGTCAAACGTTTGAATTCTGTTCCATTGTAACGGCAATGTGGATTTGGGAGAAAAACATGCATATTCGAAAGTGAGTAATGAAAGGATATATCGATTTTTCATTAATAACTTGGACAAAACTCGCTTCCTAAATTCTGGATTCCATCCGTTGCGTTGTTATCGAGACCATGATACATGATATTTGAATATTACTGTTATGGTCCGTTTTGATCCTTTTTTTTATACAGGGTGATTCATAACTATTGGGGCATAGGCTAAGAGAAGATTGTTTCGACCAAAATATGGCAATAGGACCAAATATACCTCAATAAAATATTGCTGTGGAAAAAAAAGATAGAGGGCGTAAAAGTTGAATTTTTTTTTCGTTTTTTGCTAATAATTCCACTGTATATTTTTTCATCCGTTTTTAAGAAAAACACAATTGAACAGTTCAGAGCATCGGATGGGAATTTGAAGTAACGATTTAGCTATTTTATTTATTTATTTCGACGATAAAGCATAATTAAAAGCAATCTAACATAAAAAGAATAAACTCAAATTAAATGTTCTACGTGGCCTCCTCCGACTTCTATGCCTTTTCTAATTCTTTTAATAAAAGACTTTCGAACTTCGAAGAAAATACTATTCTGTCCCCTTATAAAAAATACAACATTAACGCCCTCTATCTTTTTCGACAGCAATATTTTATTGAGGTATATTTGGTCTAGTCTAGGTTCAGCACTGGAAGCGACCATCGTTTAGTGAGAGCTGATATTGAAATAAACACCAAATACGAACGTCAAAAACTTAAAACACGCTTCCCCACATCAGACACGTTGAACCAGAAACAAGAGCAATATCAAGAAGAACTTCAGGAAAAATTGGGTCCTATACCAAACCTACATGGAAAAGAAGTGGAATAACTAGCAGAGAAAATATTATAACAAAGGATATACAAACAGCAACTAGAAAAGTATGTGCAAATATAAAGTCCCAGAAACAGACAAAGTTAAGTCAAGACACTATGAGACTAATCGAAGAAAGACGAAAGTTGAACATAGCTAACCCAGAATACAACGCGATAAATGCTAAAGTCAAAAAGAAGATGAGGACAGATTCAAGGAATTACAAGACAAAACAAATCATAGAAATCATTGAAGCTAACAAAAATATGAAAATCTTACAATCCAAACTTGCTTCCGGCAAACAAAAAATGGCAAAAATAAAAACTGAGCATGGTTTGATAGTAACTGACAAACAAGCTATATTGGAAGAAATCGAGAAGTTTCATAGGAATCTGTACACATCTTCACTACCAAATCCATTTGGTCAACCTCAAAAGATAATGAATGTTGGGTCAGAGGAACTGCCGGAGATCACTATTCCGGAAATAAGGCATGCTCTGCACCAGATGAAAAATCGAAAGTCTCCCGGAGAAGATCAGATAACTACAGAAATGTTGAAACAAGGTCTAGAGAGCCTGATGAAAGCAGTTGAGATTTTGTTGAATAAATGCATTATGGAGGGTACGATACCGAGCAGATGGAATGATGCAGAAGTTATATTATTGTATAAAAAAAGGAGACATCACGAACATCGAGAATTATCGACCAATAAGTCTCCTCTCTCATTTATATAAACTGTTAACAAAAATCATAACGAATCGTTTAACGAATAAGTTGGATGCTTACCAAGCTGTAGAACAGGCTGGCTTTCGGAAAACATTTAGCACCATGGACCACCTACATACTGTCAGACAACTGATCGAGAAGACAACTGAGTATAATATCCCATTACATCTCGCATTTGTGGATTTTCACAAGGCTTTTGACAGTATTGAAACATGGTCGTTTCTGAAGGCGATGGACGACGCTCGAATAGACTCTCGTTATTCCATACTGCTCAAGAACATTTATCAGAAAGCAACATTTCATATAAAAATAGATGACGGCATGAAAACGAAAACGATTCCCGTAGGCAAGGGAGTGCGACAAGGCGACACTATATCACCTAAACTTTTCACTTTGGCACTAGAAAATGTACAGCTAGCATGGACAAATAAAGGAATCAATATTGACGGCAAATACTTACACCACCTAAGGTTTTTTTTTTCACTGGAGCAACTATTTATTTATTTATTCATTTATTTAATGCTTTACAAGGAATACAACAGGCTGAGCCCAAAACAAGTATTCACCCAATTTAACTACAAAAATTCACATGAAATTTATACAAAAAATAATCAAGCCAAATATTATTTCCATCGATACTATCATTATAATTATAAATTTATCATTTTTTTATTTTTATTGTTATGTGAAAACATTCCTGAGACCACGTTTCAGATTGCCGAGTGGTATGTTGAAAAGATTTATGTCACTGTCAAGGTTGTTAAAAGATGTTATCATCCAAAATATAGGTGCATTTTGTGCGCTGTTCGTCCTACGCAAAGGAGCATAAAAAGTGTTTCCACCTCGCAACCTTATATCCGGTACCTTGAAAGGAATTGCCTGCAGAATTTCAGGCACACGAAGTAAGCCATTGACAACTTTGTACAAAAAAATTATATCCGTCATCTGTCTACGATTTTTCAGTTCCATTATACAGAATTTCCTTCGAATGTGTGAGTACTCGTGGTTATTGTAGACTATGTTATTCTTGAATGCCAGAAACCTAACAAACCTGTTCTGAACCCTCTCTATTCTCTCCACATAACACCTGTACTGGGGGCTCCAAATTGACGATGCGAAATTCAGTCGACTATAGATGAAGGAATAAAATAACATTAAAAAGGTTTTGTTATCTCTGAAATTTCTGCACTGTCGAAGAACCCACCCGAGCAAGCGATTTACATCTCTCAGTAGGACTTCAATATGTTGGTCGAATAAAAGTTTCCCATCAAATGTCACCCCCAAATCCAGAATATGGTCCACCTGTGAAAGAAAACAGTTTTCCAATTTGTACTGATGTTCTATGAGATGTACATTTCTACTAAAAATAATTTTGTGACACTTATCATAATTCAGGAAAAGACTATTTTCCTCACAATAACCCAGCAATCTATCAATGTCCCGCTGAATCAGAACACAGTCCTCCATTCCTTTGACTGCTCTGTAAAACTTCAAGTCATCAGCGAATAACAAAAAACTACAGTTTTTGAAACACCTTTCAATTGTGTTCAAATATGCTATGAAAAATAGTGGGCCAAGGTGCGAGCCCTGTGGAACCCCTGAAGTATTGCAGAATGTGGCAGATCGAATGCCATTCACCGTCACAAATTGAGACCTTTTACTTATATAGGAGGAAATCCATCTCAACAGATCACCGCATATGCCCACCTCAGCGAGCCTCCGAAGCAATATTCTGTGACTTATTTTATCAAAAGCCTTCCTTAAGTCAGTACAGATAACATCAACTTGGATTTGTTGATCCAAACAACCATGAAGATACTCGGAAAAAATCAAAAGGTTAGTTTCAAGATTTCTCCCCTTTTGGAAACCATGTTGTTGATCGATTATCATGTTCTTCGTATGATTATAAATATATTTATACACTAACGACTCAAAAACCTTGGCAACAATCGACATTATGCTTATTGGTCTATAGATCTCAATTTGATTTTTCGGACCACCCTTATAAACTGGAATTATAGACGAGATCTTCCACCTTTCCGGAAATATTGCAGTACTCAAAGAATGATTGAAAATGTGAAGCAATGGGACCGACAAAGTCCGTGCACAATTTTTTAGAAATATTGGAGGAATACCGTCTGGTCCAGCCCCTTTAGAGCAATTTACAGACTGCAATGCTGCTAATACCTCATCTAACTCAAGCAAAATACCCGGCGAGTAATTACTACTATACAGATTCTGGGTGAACTCTAACCCTGGATCATGCTGAACCTCCTCAGGTTCATACACCCTACAGAAAAATCTTGCGAAGAGCTCGGATATATCCCCGGAGTTGTTACCTGATTCACTGCCAAAAGTCATCTCAACAGGGAAACGGGAATGCTTACTCTTGCGAGCAACATGTCTGAAAATATTTCTCGGGCAATCTTTAACTTCATCTTCTATTTTTTTCAAATAATTCAGATGATCCGTAAATATAAACTTTTCACACAGTGATCTCAGATTTTTGAAATGACGATAATCATTGAGGTTCTGATAGTTCTTCCATTTTTTATGAATTTTTTGTTTCCATCATATTAGTTTAATGGTTTTCATGGAGAAATAGAAAGGGAATTTTTTATTTCTCTTTGTCCGAGGAACATTCTCACCTATAACGTTATTTACAATTTGATAGAAAGTTTCAATTTCAGAATTTACATCACCCCGGAGAATACCATCCCAATCTACTGCCTCAAACCTGTCATTCATCACATCATAGTTGGCTTTTTTAAAGTTGAACGTAAATGGTATTATCTTATTTTTCAAATAATTTGTTCTTTCAACAGTGAAAAGAAATTCTAGCGATGGATGGTACTCATCCTCCATCACAAAGGGATTTTCATTTCTTATTATATGGCTAACACTATCACTAGTGCATAATATCAGATCAAGTATTTTTTCATGTTTATTTAATATACCATTGAATTGCATCAGTTCCATGAAACCAAATATATCAACTATATTGGAGGAGTAACCATCAACGTTCGTTGGTAACATTATATTATGGTCTTTGTCATTTTGACTAACCCATTTGACGCTAGGGCAATTGAAATCACCGCACATCAATAGAGTATTATCCGCGATGGTTAATTTATTCTGTTCAAGTTTCGCCACGAATGACGCAGCAGCATGTTCTTCAGCCGGAGGCAAGTAGACACAACACAAATACACCTTAACTCGACCCACAACAATTTTAATCCATACAGATGATATCATATTAATAAGCTCCGACATCCAAGAATTAAGAAATATGTTGTTAGAATTGAACGAAAAATGTAAAGAAATTGGTCTGAAAATGAACTCAAATAAAACAAGAATCTTGAGTAATAGCAACAAAAAAATACAAGTGAATAACACCAATATTGAGACCGTTGAACAATATATCTATCTTGGACACACTATAAAAATCGGGAATAAAGAAAATCAGAATGCCGAAGTGAAGAGAAGAATAAGCCTATCTTGGATGGCTTTCGGTAGGCTAAGTAATATTCTTAAAAACAGTAAAGTCCCTATGGCTCTTAAGAGAAGAGTATATGATAGTTGCATACTACCTGTTGCAACATACGGGCTAGAAACTATGACCATAACAAAAAAGAGCATGGAAAAAATGGGTGTGTGCCAAAGAGCCATGGAGCGTGCTATGCTGGGCGTAACTCTGAAAGATAAAATCTCCAACAAAATCATTCGGGAGAGGATAAAACTGAAGGATATCACAGAGCAAATAGCAAAGTTGAAGTGGCAGTGGGCTGGACATGTTGCACGCCAGAATCCGAATAAATGGACATTGAGAATTACTCAATGGAGGCCACGCATGAGTAAAAGAAGCGTTGGGAGACCACTTAAGAGATGGCGAGATGACATCAAGGAGATCGCAGGAAATCAGTGGATGAAGAAAGCACGGGATAGGAAAACATGGAAGAATTTAGAAGAGGCGTATATCCAACATTGGATGTCAAACGGCTGAAGAGAGATATTTGGTCATATCGCCAAATTTTGGTCCAAACAATCTGCCCTTACCCTATAACAATAACAATAACAATAACAACAACTTTATTCTCAGAATTTTCAATACAAATATACAAAAAAATGAGAAACCGTCAACAATAGAAAACAAAAACAAATTATACGATAGTGTTCACATAGGAATAGTTTAAAAATTCTGAAATCGAGTAAGGTTCGATATCTATAATTAAATTTGTGAGTTCTTTTTTTAATTTGGCGAAATTCACTATATTCAAAATATTCTTAGGTACAGTATTATAGAATTTTATACACATATACTTAGTGTTTTTTTCAGTTAGTGTCCTTTTATGTATTGGAAAGAAAAAGGGTACAGTACGTCTTGTGTTATTATAATTTTTTAAATCCTCAAAATAATGTGGATTTTTTTTCATAAAAAGTACCTATGCTTTCCAGAACGTATAATCCATAAAAAGTGAGAATTCCATTCTGTCTGAAACGCCCTCTACAAGTTTCTCTAAATTTTAATCCAAGCATAGATCTTAAAGCGTATTTTTGAATAATAAATAATTTACAGCCATCAGAAGCATTACCCCAAATCACTATTCCATACCTAAGTAAGGAATCGAAACTTGAGAAATAGATGGATCTTAAAAGTTGCCTGTCTACACGTCGGGATAATACCCTTATCATATACAGAACACTATTTAGTTTTTTACTCAACTGATGTATATGTTCGGACCAATTCAATTTATTATCGACATGAACTCCCAAGAATTTGGTGGATTGTGCTATTTCAACGATGGTATTATTTCATTGGATATTTTCTGGAAAATTTTCCCTAGATCTATTAGTCCTGAAAATAATGCACTCAGTTTTATCCACATTGAGAAGGAGCCCGTTTCGACTACACCAGTTGCTGATAAGATCAAAAACTGTCCGCGTTTGCTCAATGCAGGATTTTATGTCTTCCTTTCTAATAAGTGCATTTGCGTCATCCACAAACATAAGAATATTAACCAATGTTTGGACAATATTATACAGTGCTGAAGGCAAATCATTTATATATAAAATAAAAAGTAGGGGCCCCAAAATACTCCCCTGAGGTACACCCATTTCAATAATCTCATCTTTGGACGTATGAACCTTATCGCCAGTGTTAACTGAAACTCTCTGCATCCTATTGCTCAGGTAACTACGCAATAATTCAAGTTGGTTATCACGAATGCCATAATGTTCCAATTTGTTTAACAATTTCTGGTGACTCACGCAATCAAAGGCCTTGGATAAGTCCAGAAAAACTCCAACAGGCACCTCACCCTGTTCAAGCGTCTCAACAATACCTGATGTCAACTCCTAGAGAGCCGTGGTGGTGCTTTTACCGCGCAAATATCCATGTTGATTTCTTGAAAATACCCCGAATTTATGAAAGAAATTCAACAAACGTTTCACCAAAATTTTTTCAAATACTTTTGAGAATGAAATCAGCAAGCTGATAGGACGATAATTGCGGTAATCAAAGTAAAAAGTATCTCCTTTTTTATGAAGAGGTTTTATTACGGCTAATTTGAGGGCCGATGGAAATGAACCCTCGGTAAAAGGTCTATTAATAATTTGTGACAAAGGCTTAGCAATTATATGAATTGATTTTTTGATAACTGTTATAGGTATGTCATCATAACCACAGGAGTTTTTACTCTTCATTTTCTTGACAACATCCATTAACTCCCTTTCGTCTACTGGAAAATAATAAAAAGATTTATTATTGCGATGAATATCATATGTACCCTCCGAAACATTGGAATTCTGTGAATTTTCCGAATGTATGTTGACGAAATAATGACTCAAGTTGTTAACAAAGACCTCTGGATCACCACCATGATTCAGGACATCTCCCTTATTTCGATCTTTACCAGTTAGCCTGCCTAGTATATTCCAAGATGTTTTGCACTTATTTTTACTTTCCGAAATCAGTTTCCTGAAGTAATCCTGATTCATTTTCTGTAGTTCCTTATCATACCGAAGCTTCATCTTTTTATAAAGACTCCTATAATACGGATTATGTTCAGAAATGACAAATATGGTGTTTAAATAATTACGGAGCTCCTGAACCCTGGGTGTGATGGGAATTCTGAATTTGTTATTATTTCTAATTGAAATATATGGAAATGAATCATCAAAAATTCGTTTATAAGTTTCGTGGAACTCATTCCACAAGGTATCGACATCAGTATCGAAATCAGTTGAGAGCTTGTTCCAATCCACAAGGGACAAAGATGTCAAAAATATCTCAGTGGTTGACTCGTTTATCAAGCGAATTTGTTTTTTTCTATTATTTATAGCATTACCAATGGGGAAAGTAATTATTTGTGCCCTATGATCAGATATATGCTCTTCGACAACACTAACAAATGTGTCTTCGATATTGGTTATTATATTGTCAATACATGTAGAAGATGTTGGTGTTATTCTTGTAGGTTCCCTGATTTTACATTTCGCGTTAAAACCTTCTATAAGTGAGATGAACCTATCTGCCGCCCTATTATCTGTAAGAATGTCAATGTTGAAATCTCCAGATATCACAAAAAAACCAGATTCATCTGTTATTCTCATAAGGATGCTATGCATTCTCTCAAGAAATATATTTATTTCCGATATGTTAGAAGAGCTGGGCCGATATATACAAATGATACTCAATTTTTTACTGTCGATTAGACACTCAACCACCGAACATTCGAATACGAATGGAATCGACATCTTGAGGTCAGTTCGTTCCCTACAGATGATCCCACTCCTACAATATATGGCGCAGCCTCCATGCTTACCCGATTCTCGCGAGAAAAATGACATTAAATTATAGTTTAGAAATTTGTAGCAGAGAAGTTCATCTTCACTTTTCCAATGTTCTGTGATCGCGACAAATGACACATCAAACTTATTTATAAACAATTCTAGTTTGTCCCAATAGTTATGAATCACCCTGTATATGAAGCAAATACGAAAACTAAACCACAACATCTTACAAACCCCTTTTTCATTTGAAATTCCAAATGTAAATAAAAAAAAATTTTTAAATACTGTAACATGGTTACCTCGGATTAAACTTATCTCGAGCGCCAGCTATTCTTTTCACTAGGAAGAATAGCAAACCTACCAGAGTAGCTACTAGTCGGAGACAGATTTCGCTGTTATCTAGGATGGTAGCGATAACGAAGTAGTCAAAATCAAATTATGTACCAGTTTATTCACACCTTCGGAAACTGATTATATAAACAACGGAAATATGTGTAGGTATGAAATATGAGCGAATCGATCAGCAAACATATATTCGGGAAATTCTATCCGATCACGAGCACTTTGTGAAGTTTATACCGGGTACAGTGAAAAATCAAAGGTTGTTCAATAAAATGCGCCAACCAGAACTGACGAAATGGATACTAAGGATGACCTCGCGAAGTGAAATGACTTGCTATACGGTATCGGGATGTAATCAATTGTATTTCTCCTGAAATGAAAAAAAAAACAACCAGGACGGATCTATTCGAGACTTTTATTCGCTACCCCAAGGGCTACGCTCCACGACTGATAGCGAAGAAAAGGTCTATTTTGAGCGAAACTACGGGATTTCACTGACGACGAGCGGTATCTCTTATTCTCTACCCCAAGGGCTTACGCACCATGACTGATAGAAAATAAGGGATTTCGATTTCAACACTTATGACGCGGAACGCGAACAGGGGGGTTGACGGGACTTTCCCTTCAGTACTCCAAGGGCTTACGCACCATGACTTATAGCGAAGGGAAAAATCAGACTCGCGAAACAGGGTAAAGTACGATAAAACATAACAGAAAGCGATACAGTACAGCAGTGTCAAAGAAATGACCGATCTAGGTCTAATTAAGAAACTGAACGGTAAAGACGGGGACATACCTCCTTTATTTCAGGCACCCGCGGAAAACAAACGAAAACTAAAAATTAATTCCTAAGAGCACTAACCCTCGCAACACAAAATTATTTCTAAATTCGTTGAACGGCTTGTCGTGCACACGATTAAAGTCGAATCGCAGAGAAAAATTAGTACGCAGCGTAAAAGAGACTGAAGAGTAAAAGAGTCAAAGTCAAAGAGTGCCGTCGCGGGGGAAAATCTTCTTTTATAGGTAAATCCCCCCACACGTTAAAATCTGAAAATTCCAGAATGCGACGAGAGTGAAAAACGTCGTCAGCTCCGGTTTATCGCATATCAACATCAGAAAAACGTCGAAATCTTCAACGGCATGCAAGAGAAACAACGTTAAACACAGATAAACCGTTTTTTACATTTACTCTGCCTATCGAAATGAATGTACTGAATATTTGAGAATTAAATATTTTCAAAGGCGGAAATATGAAATGAAAGGAATGCTCTAAAGTGAACTCCAATTTTCTAAGAGAACTGGAGATCATTACAATACTTCGAACAATTTCTAATTCAAAACAAAACCTTATACAAAAACCTTAACTACATATCCTGAATTACCTTATACTACCCTGCATTCAGTGCTTTTAATTTCAAACGTCTTTGTGCACTTTTACAAATTTCGATTTATCTATATTCTTCCGATGGCCTAAACTCTTGACGTCTTGTCTGACAATTAATTCATAACTGATCAATCTCAAGCTCAGAAGAACAGATTCTTCTGAAGGCTAATCTTCTAATTCAGTTCTTTCCTCCAATATTTTCACTCAATAATCATTACTTCTTCTATTCGTCAAATTTCCTTTTTCCTTCTTATGGAGATTCTTCAAGCTTTGTTATTTTCGATTTTCTTGTTGTTATGAGAATAAATGACATTGAATGTTGAAGAAATCAACATATCAATACCAACCTAATATGAAGGATAAGAGGTTACTGAGTTTTATCATCTGAAAGCTCAGTAAATTCCTTTATTGCATATTCACGCTTTCGGTCGTTTTTTCAACCATCTTCAAGGACTAGAATAGAGACCTTAGTTGAAATATTGTTGAGGTAATGAATTGTTAATATATCTTACATTAAGAAGAGTTTTACTTATATACTTTCTCCCTATCCGTATAAGGCGTAAAAGGGGAAAGACTGCCAGAATGTGGGGTTTTTGCCGGAACACTTCTACGATAAGTAGAAGTTACGAATTTTACAATATAGTTTCCACTTCTATCGAAAAGATGACAGCCCATGGCAAAGCTTTTCCAGAATTTTTTCATATGGAAATTCAAACAAGAGATAATTTCACCTCGGGAAGTTGATAACATGAATGAATCTTTGGTCTTCAAGAAAAATTTTTTTTCTGTATGACAAATAAAAAAAATTTCTGACTTTCCGAGCTGACGAATTGATGGAATCGAATTATAATGAAAACCCCATATAAATTAGTGGTTTCTGACGTAAGATATTCATTTTCTCTTTCTGAACTGACCAATCAAACGGTGTAGACCCCTCTTGATGTAAGAAAAGGACGCCTGATTGTAGAGGTCTTCTGATAACTTGATTCAATATATTTGTTCAACTTTCTAAGATCATAAAACGAGCTAGCACTGATCGTTGTAACTCTTCGAAAAATTACATATTAAAACAGAGAGAACAACGTTTGTGCGTCTCTCGATACGAGTAAAAATTTTTATAGGGGCGACATTTGACAGATGACATATCATCGTGAAAAACAAACAATGTTTTATTCTCCCAAGGCTAGTGAGCCATAATGGTTTATTTCTTGTAATTTTCATCGAATAGAAAAAAGGGGAGCTGTTTTGGGAAAATAAAACAGGAATCATCTACATTATTTATGCTAGCATGAGTTATACACACGCTGTCAAATTTAAAGGAACGAAGATGTACTTTCGTAAATGAATGGTATTTTTGTTTTATTTGGTTTTTGTGCTACCTAGGTCTAGAAGCCATGCCACTCTTATACAATTGTCATTCATTTTGCACATTTTTATCAAGTTAGTCTACGTCAAAGCCAAATCAAAGCGAAAATATCTGTCGATTGATACATTATATTCGAAACGCGTATTTTCTCCAAGTACAATTTCCTAGTTTTTTCATAAGTAATTGTTTGAATTTAGTTGGTTTTTGTTTACTGTCATCACTTTGATTGTGAAACTGTAAATAATGAGTGATTCAGAACCCACTGGAATCGCTAGGGCAGTAGCAATGATCGAAAATGGTCGAACTTACAATGATGTTGCTAAAATGTTTGGGAAATCAAAATCGACGATCCATCGTAATATTATGCGATGGAGACAAACTGGAGAGTATGTGAGGAGACGAGGTCAAGGCAGAAAACGCTCAACCACGGCCATAGATGACCGATTTATCACATTACAAACACTCCGCGCAGTAGATGTCGAACCGCAGTTCAAACAAGAAACGAATTGGAAGAAGTTCGTGGAACCATAATAAGTGAGCGTACAGTGAGGAGAAGACTCAAAGAAGTTGGTTTGATGGCATAGAGGTCAAAAAAAGCACCACAACTGCAGCGACGTCATTGAGTAGCGCGACTAGCTTTTACTCGGGAACACCAAAATTGGAATGATCTCTGGGGTAATGTTTTGTCCACGGATGAGAGCCGTTTCTGTGTAAATTCAATAGATGGGAGAGAAAGATTGTGCCGTCGTCAAGGAGAACAAAACGGACAATTTAATTTTACTCCTACTGTCTCTTTCGGTGGAGGCTCAATTATGGTGTGGGGTGGTATATGTTTAGGGGCACGCACAGAGTTGGTGGTTATTGATGGCAGAGCTTTAACGGCAGATAGGTATATAAGGGATATTCTGCAAGATCATGTGATACCTTTTGCCCCATTTATCGGGCCAGATTTTCTCTTGATGCAAGACAATGCTCGCCCACACGCAGCTCGTTGTGTAACCGAATATTTAAATCAGGTTCAAATACCGACAATAAATTGGCCTGCATGTTCTCCAGACATGAATCCAATTCAACATGTCTGGGACATGCTAGGCAGATGACTTAGGTCAAGAATTCCTCCTGTTCGAAACTTGGAAGAAGCAAGAACTGCTTTGATGGAAATATGGAAGAATTTGCCTCAAGAAATGATCGACAACGTCATCAGGGATATGGTAAGACGAATGGTTGCAGTTATATAAAGGCTAGTGGAGGAGAGACATGTTAATGAAAAAAATGTTCCTTGTGATTTTGTGTTACCATCAAATGTTTAAGACTACAATAAGTATACAACTGAGTTCTGAATTTTTGAATTTTTAGTCTTAAGTTTTCAGACAGGCTCCAAAAGCGCATGAAGCTTTGCAAAACAAATTGAAATCAACTAAACCATCCGTTAAATTTCCCTGTTGCATGATTCTTTTCAAATGTGCCGCAAAAAAAGTTATGAGGAAAAATAATACAATTCATCTCCATTTCTTTAAATTTGCCGGTGTGTGTATATTTAACATTTAACCACTACACGTGATTCTCTATAACAACAGCATCTTCAGCACGTGAATTCGGGCACTCGAAGATGATAGCGGAACTCGTGTACTGATTGAATAACTCATCCTAGTGAAAATCAAGTAATTCTAATTCGATTATGGATTTCAATCCGGTATTTGCCACATCAATTCAATATTGGAAAAATTTAGTTTTTTCTCGTTGAATTTCTTTCATTTAAAACCTTGTCTAGAATATTCTTTACACCCCTTGTAGAGACAAGGGGTGTATGGAAAGCCATAATTTCAAAATTATTCAAAAGAAAAATATTGAATATTGAAGATTCACTCTCTGCTATACAATACAATTTTCGTATAATATCTTGGCAACGCTGCCAACTGTCCAAAAATTTCGGTATCCCTTTGTTATGAACTAGCTCAAACCAGCGGCTTCGTCCGCGTAATATTTCAGCGTGAAATGGTGATCATGATATGATTGAAATAATTCTAGAAAGATAATGAGCAGAAAATCAACAAACACAACTACAAAAAATGAAATCGAAAAGTAATAATAATTAATAATCAACGATCAAAAATTAATCAGCATGTAAAGACAACCCTCAAGATGAAGAAAACTACAAAATGCAAACAATTATCACAACATTCCTTAAAACAACTCTTGAATTCCCTTTTGTCTCGATTCAGCTATGGCCTCGTTATCACGATCCTAGTAAAAATCGAAATGATAATAAATGTTTTGATGATGAATATAGCGATCGTACCCCTACTACATCCTTGCCTCGAAGAAACCGTCAAGTGACAATGTGAGCCTGGGTAGATTTCACTTCTCGCCTAATATTTCTTCAACCTGTCCTACTCATATCTCGCGAAATATTCGTTAAAAAACTATGCTGTAAGGACCAGCATATGAGGGTGATATTTTCATATCAATTTATTTATTATTTATTTATTCAACAGAGGAACAAACACCGGTAAACAAATACCCAGAAAAATGTTCACAAATAAATTAATCTATTACAGAGGTACACAAAAATTAATCAAACTAAACTAGTATAAATTCAATATTATAGAAAGATGTAGATGTAAAAAAAAAACAAACAAATATACTGCATTGTCAACTACATAACCTCACCCCCCAAATCATTTGAAAATCTCAAGAAGTAACATCTTAAATATTTCTTAACTTTATTTTCATCGTGATGAAAGATATCAATCATAGTTTTGAAATGGTTGCACCGCTCAAGTACCCTCACAAATTCATTCCATGCCAGTGGAAGGCCCTCTCCAAATGAAATATTTTTTGTCTCTTCATAAACTTTTTAGGATTTTCACTCCCAATCTCTGAAACAAAATCAATTAAAAATGAAATCAACGATTTGCTCCTGCGTAAATTCTTGCACTCATTTGTCAGGAGCAAATTAACTAGAAAAAATTGTTGCCTGACAATGAACTCAAAATAAATAACGTTGAAATTAAAATTCTTTGTGATTGAAATGAAAATGTTAAAATTATCCTAGAAAGTTAGATATATGCCATTATGGACTCTCTTATACTCGCAGTTTAGGTTTATGAAAATTCGATATTTTTCGTCATCTCTTCATAATATACCTAGATGAATTTCACACGAAAACCTACTCAGATGAATGCTCCACCTATAGGTCCATACCCATAAAAATGGGAGTAAAGAGAAACAAACTAAAAAACACACGAATTTCCACATTCATAATACAGAGTGATTCATTGGGAAACGTACGTAGGTATTGATTAGTTAAGTTTATAATTTAAAGCATTTTGAAATGTCTAACCTAAAATGTATTATTTAACACGTTTAACAATACGTATGCACGACTGTATTGTACTAAACATCAGAATAGTTGAAAACGATCATATACCCTTGTTGTAGATAAAAAATGTTAAGATGTTTTCTCCAAAATGATCAACTTTCCTTCTTTTTCATTCATCACAAAATCATGATCAATTTGCGCGTACAAGGTGTTATTTATATTTTTCCAAATACGGACATGCCCTCTCATTTTTCAGTAAAGTTGGCATCTAGAAATTAAGTGAATAAAGAATAGTTGATGATTCAAGCTGAAAAAGTATCATTTGGGGAATAAATTCTTTTTTTCTTATTTTTTCCACCTTATTTTCGAAACATCTTTGTAGATTTGACTCAAGCTAACAAGTGAAAAAATTGTATGCTGAAATACCAAATATATTTAATCTTACTTTTTTTCTGCTCTTTCAAAATTTGTGAATGAAGTTTCGAATATTGATATGAAGGATGTTGTTTTGACTCGACACCTACTCATTGAATTTTCCAGAGCCGTACCTAGAATGAGCCTTTTTTCTATAATATTAATCGATAGCACTCTCGACAAAGAATATACGAATCAAATTATCAAATATCAGAAGAGTGTATAAGGTGGTTCATAAGTTGTAATTAACTGAAACAATGTAAAAAATTAGTGAATCACCCTGCATACCAATAAACACACACACGTGTATTATACGTTCATATGTGGTGGGGCACGTTGATGCAAGGTTACTCGTTGAATTTTGTAACGTTATTTCGAAACCTAAATTCCACCATACCTTGATTTCACATATAATCAACGTTAATGATTAAGCTGGTTACTGGATCCTCTACCATGAAACGTTTTTATTTCAGTGCACCCTCAACGTGTATTCAAAAGGAAGTTAGAAATATTAAATTAACGTTGAATACGATACCATTCAATAACTCGTTACTGTAGTCTTCAATATGTAACGTTTTTTTAGCGTACTTCCTCAACGTATATCCAATAGGAAATACAAAACATTACATCAACGTTATATGCGAAATCATTCAACAACCCATTACTGTAGCCACGAATATAAAACGTGGATCTGTGGTGTTTTCTCGAAGTACACTGCGCAAAAAAATTAACGCACATTATGGAACTCTCAAATTTATTCTACAACTGAAGGTGTTCTCAATGATAATCATTTTTTCCGCCGACCTCTTAATAATAGCACTGTTTAACGTACACGAATTATTGGTTAATTACCTATTAATGCATTATTGTCATGGAGATCGCACATATAAGTATTCAGCAGCTTCCCAAATAATTATTTCATTTGTATGTAGCATTGATTTTCGTAGTACCTAGCAGGTGAATTGAGAAGAGATGAATTGTGGAGGTTGCAGAAAAATTATGATGGTTATAGAATAACGAATTTATCTATGTACTACAACTCCAGCTTCCACTAGCTACACACATTCTTTTACAGTTATATAGGGACTGATATCAATGTGATTTACTCAAAATGTCGCAACTCGAAAATGCCCTCTATGGACTTCTCGAATTGTTCGATCGGCCGCATAAATATCAACATTCCGATATGAGAAAATTTATAAGCTGTCAAATTTGACTGGGTATGGACAGAAAATTTTTGCAATCAAAAATTCACATTGAATTCGAAATGTGCTCGACGGAAAAATCTTGTAATCAACTCGTTTATTAATTGAGCGATTAATGATCTCGAACATAAACGTGCTCGTTTCGTTCGCACGTTAAAATATCCGATCATTAATCGCTTTTATTAATAGCCTTTGTTGATTAAATAACTATTATCAGAATTATGCATGCATATATTATCCAGTTTCAACGGTTTTCTTCAATACAGATGTTTTTTTCCAGCAGGAATAAAAAAGATGATATTATCAGATTTTGAATGTATTGGCTCCATTCTAAAATCAGTTGTTCTCGATCAATTCTAGTGATCAATAGTTTTTCTTTCGTTTGATTTGTAGTGCCATTTGCTCCATACATTGGTGAAAATTTCATTTTTATGGACAATAATGCCAGAACCCATCGTGCGCGCATCGTTCAGGAGTACCTTGAAGAGGTTGAAGTCTTTCGAATGGAATGGCCAGCAAGAAGTCCAGATCTCAATCCGATTGAGCAGGTTTGGGACAACCTCAATAGAAGGCTGAGAAGTTCAGAAAATCATTCAGCTACTCTTAATGACTTAGGAATCCAACTCGGAGAAATCTGGGAAGGATTAGATCAAAACATTTTAAGATCACTCATTTTGAGTATGAACCGTCGTTGCCGAGCTGTAATTAACGCAAGGGGTGAAAATACCAAGTACTAAATCACTTATCAGCATTTCAGTATTTTGAAAATTGTTCATTTCTCTTCTTTCACATAAGATTCGGTGAAATCCTGAATTTTTCTTCCATTTAATGTGTGTTGTTTCGTTCAAAACCTTCCCGAGAGAACATAAAAAATAAGTTATAAAGTCAATGTAGAGTAAACTTTCATTAAAATTGAGATTTTCAGAATGTGCGTTAATTTTTTTGCGCACTGTATATTCTATTCATTCCTATCGAATGAGTGGCCTATATGTGGCATTGTAAGAGCAAAACTGATCACTTTTTTATAATGGATTGAGGATGTTCTATCAGATCTGCTTATAATTTGAATCTATTCAAGAGACTGCTAATGGTAATATTAAAAATAGATATTGAGCGGATGACTGCTGATGTAGATATATTGTAAATATGATGTTATGAACTTTGTCGCTTTAAGCTAATGGAATATCCACTACTACTACAATAAAAACTATAGGGTGCAGCGGTCTAGTTGACAGAGATGTAGGGTAGGACGCAAGAGGTAGCAGGTTCGAATCCTGGCCATGATGGATGTTTGTGGTTGTCTTTATAAACCTAGTGTGAAAAGAGATGTTAGCTGTAATCGGGTTCGGCTTTCAGACAGTCCGAGAATGGTTCTAGAACTGCGCAGAGGATTTTATACTAGGGCGCAACAGTTTTGCGCAGTTTTAGAACAATTCTCGGACCGTCCAAAAGTCGAACCCGAATGCAGCCAATGTTGGCTAATGGGAACAATCACTAGGCTATAGTGGATGGTGGTGGGCAGAAAAGCAAATGAATTTTTATTTATACGCATTTTCCGATGAGTCACCCTGTAGTAGCAAGGATTCTAATTTGGCAACAAAGGATGAAATAATATCAAGGTTATTGAATTTTAGATCAAAGTTATCTTTTTTGGGTGATATAGAAGTGAATAGATAGTAGATTATTTTTGGATAGAGTTTTGTAAAATATCATACGTTGAATAGAGCTTCCCAATTTTATAGAGTTTTATTACTTATAGAAAAAAGCAAAATATATAGATAACAAAACAAAGGGGTGGTCATCGGAAAAACCGACTGAACTCTATTGCCGCTTGAAACGGTATAATTCGTTGTGGCTGATGCATCACGGCGACCGTGAAGCTTCAGAGCGTCGACAAAACCCTCAGGGTATCCGGCACCTGACTGGAAAGCACCTATATTAATAATGAAATTTTCTTCTGCGAAGACATTTCTATGTGACTCAAATGAATAAGCAAATATACTTATATTCATAGAATGTACTAAGAAAAGTATTCGAAAATTCTGATAGAAAACTCTTCATTCTAATAAGAAACGCCAAATTGAGATTTCTCCTGGAGTAATATGCTGAAGAATGGAATTCTATTGAGGGCTGGGGTTGAACGACTATATCGAAAATCGGATGGGTCAACAGATTGAAAGTCTATTCCCTTGGGCCTTGATGTAAATGGAGTCTGTTCCCTCCATGGAATATATGTTATTTACCCAGAATAGCTTCCTGCGAAATATGGTGCTCTATTAGTTTTCTTCCACGCCTTCTTCGATGCATATTGACCAGGTGAATGCTTATGCGTTATTGGAACCTTATTTATTCATAGTCTATAATTCACCTGACAGCACTTGTGTATGCGTTTTGTTGTATATACAGGGTGTTCCTAAATTGAACGTACAAACGAAAAGGGGAGATTCCTTAAGTGAGTTTAAGAAAACAAAGTCCCATAAACATGGGGTCGCAAACGTTTCGTTTTCGAGATACAGAGTGTTGAAGTTTGAATTTTTTTCAAGATTTTTTCTCATAGTATCTACACTTCACAAGATATTCAACTGAAATTTGGCATAGATATTTCATTTTAGAGTTCTCACCACGTGACATGGCAATTTCGATAGAAGATCTACAGGGTGATATTCTTTCTGGAACACTGCCACCTGTTCTTCTGCAGAACTTTTTTTTTGGTGAGCAACTGTTAATTTGAAAAAATGTAAAAAGAAGCTTTATTCTTCTACTAAACTTTTCGGTTTCTTGTAGTTTTGTCGTATCGACCAACGATTTCGAGAAAAAAAATTTTGAACGATTCTCTCGAACTTCTCGTAACTATGATAGGAAGGCCAGTTTGTAATCTGTGGTGAATGAATTCAGTGCCAGTTTTGACACATCAAATTATTGAACGGTTGTTTTTTTAAAAAGTGAAGGTGAGTGCAATTGTGGCTATTTATTTTTTTGAATGTAGTTAGACTACTATTTTCAAAGCATCTTTTTACATTTTTTCAAATTAACAGCTCACCAAAAAAAATGTTCTGTAGAAGAACAGGTGGCAGTGTTCCAGAAAAAATATCACCCTGTAGATCTTCTATCGAAATTGCCATGTCACGTAGTGAGAACTCTAAAATGTAATATCTATGCCAAATTTCAGTTGAATATCTTGTGAAGTGTAGATACTATGAGAAAAAAACTTGAAAAAAATTCAAACTTCAACACTCTGTATCTCGAAAACGAAACGTTTGCGACCCCATGTTTATGTGACTTTTTTTTTCTTAAACTCACTTGAGGAATCTCCCTTTTCATTTTGTATATATATATTTATATACAGGGTGTCCCAGACGCCGACGTCAAGCCGAAAAAAGCTGATAGACCAAGTCATGATAGTTATCAGAAAAATATTAAAAAAAATCTAAATCATGTATTTTAAAAATTATTGCCATATTAAAAAAAAACAAGAAAATCTACACACTGTGATGGTTTTTTAACTCCCGGTACTACAAATCTTTATTTATTTACAATTTTATTTTTATTATGTAATCTTGACTAGTGCTTCTGTAAGCTGTCGCCAAAAATTCAAAGGTAACTACGCCAGCTTGGAAGAAAATGACACTTTTTGCCCAACTTAGTAAGCAAAATTAATACTTCGCCACATTTAAACTGGCTGTACTGAAAAAAAATGTACTACGCTAGTTGGGCAAGTTACCTTAAAAGTTGGCGCATTTAATAAGGATTCCAAAATATTATGACATTTGCTAGAAAATTTGACAATTAGACTTGGACAATTTTTTTTGTGAAAAAACCCAGTTTCAAACAAAATTTTATTACTAGATTTGACCTAGATCCTAGTTTGGGTGAGCGCCGGAGAGAGTCATTTTACGAAGTGTGAGCGAGACAGATAATGAACCTTTACTACGCCACCTTTACTAATGTGTCAGAGACTGAAAGAGACAGAGAGTAATTTTATGAAGTGTGAACAAGACAGATAGTGACGCTTCTTTTACTTTATGTGTGAGATGGATAGATACACCAATTCACTAGTGAGAGCGAGACAAAAGTTACTATGGTCCATCTTCACAGACGCACACACAATACAAAGCAGTACGTTACGCTCCTTCGTTTACTGCGCATCTTTTCGTATTCGTTCGTGTTGATTCAGTACTTGCCACTTTTTGCTTCGTTTACGGGACTTGTTTGCTCGTAATTTGGATTTGGACTATTTAGTTTATCTTTCTGACGACCTTTATTTTCCCTGGAGTATCGTTGATCGTGTGATTGTGTAGTGTCAGCATGTCTGTGTACACAACACAGGAATATGCCAACATGCACCTCATTTATGGGGAATGCAGATGCAATGCTAGCGCTGCAGCTAGACTTTACCGTGACAGGTATCCAAATGCTGCTCGTCATCCGGATCATCAAGTTTTCACAAATGTGCATCGTTTACTCTCAGAGGGACGATTCCCAAACCAAGTTCACAGTGAAGGAAGATCCTTCCTTTACGAGGATGTCGTACTACAAGCAGTCGAAGAAGACACGAGTACTTCAGTACTCGAGTAATCGAAGCAAGCACAGGAGTGCCCAAAAGTACAGCCCACCGAATCTTGCAAAAAAATGTGATGCACCCGTATCACGTACAACGAGTACAAACTCTTCTACCCCAGGATTATCTTCCAAGAGTTGCGTTTTGTGAAACGATGTTACAAAATCACCAACAAGATCCATTATTCTTGGAGGAAATTTTATGGTCTGATGAGTCAACATTCAAAAAAGATGGTTACATGAATCTACATAACTTGAAGGAAGGCAGTTTGAACATTTGTTATAGATACTAAATAAAATAAATCTTATAATAAATTGATGTTTAATTGAAACCCCTCTAAAAAAAATTCTTCCTCCGTCCAACCAACCAAAACCAATCCTTAACATAAAGCAAATAAGAATGAGACATTGATTGGCCTGCGGTGCCCTGAACTACCTGGAAATACGATTTCTGTCTCGCTTACACTTCTCCGTGTCACTCAAACTAGAATCTAGTAGTCAAATCTAGTAATAAAATTTTGTTTGAAATTGGGTTTTTAAAAAAAAAAAAATTGTCCAAGTCTAATTGTCAAATTTTCTAGCAAATGTCATAATATTTCCCTGCGCGAACTTTTAAAGTAACTTGCCCAACTAGCGTAGTACATTTTTTTTTTCAGTACAGCCAGTTTAAATGTGGCGAAGTATTAATTTTGCATACTTAGTTGGGCAAAAAGTGTCATTTTCTTCCAAGCTGACGCAGTTACCTTTTAATTTTTGGCGACAGCTTACAGAAGCACTAGTCAAGATTACATAATAACAATAAAATTGAAAATAAATGAAGATTTGTAGTAACGGGAGTTAAAAAACCATCACAGTGTGTAGATTTTCTCTTTTTTTTAATATGGCATTAATTTTTAGAATACATAATTTAGATTTTTTTTAAATATTTTTCTGATAACTATTATGACTTGGTCTATCAGCTTTTTCCGGCTTGACGTCAACGTCTGGGAAATATACAGGGTGGGCTTTTTGAAACGAAACAGATGAGACAACCACCGTAATTGTTGAAAAAGGAATTACCAATAATAATTATTCCGTTGTCTAATGTTGACAATTAACGGTTACCATCTTAACCACAGAATGAATTAGTCAAATAATTGATGATTTCACATAGCATGGTTAGCGAAATGACTGATGGTACTGTACTAAATTCAAAATTAAATATCTCGAAAACGAATGCAATAAATAAGAAAAAAATTAATACGCTGAATTCAGGTTAAAAAGGCCTTTCAAACGAGGTATCACTTACCCTATCTTTCCTATTCAAAATTTAGGTGTTGTTGAAGCGATATAGTTGTGAATTTGACCTCAAAAGTTGTCCCCCTCGAAACAAAAATCGACGTGTCCGACCATTTTTTCTAAATAAATATATTCCGCCCGTTATTTCGTCTGTTTCGTTTTAAAAAGCCCACCCTGTATATTAAGGTACTTAAAGCGTGTTTTCAAAGGTGAGGCCTAATTTTTAACGGGTGATAGAACATATCAAAATAAACTAAACAATCAAGTATATCCTAATACGACTCTTGATCTTATGTCACTTCATGATCAAAAAGGCACCTAGGATCGAGAGTTATGTACATATATTTGTCGATTATTTGGCTCCGACGAATAATCCGCCTCATGGTTTTGTTTCGAATGCAACTAATTAAAGTAATGACAGTCGTTAAATCTTCAGGAAATAAATTATTCTCACATCTTCATATTCTTTCTTCAGGCGATTTTTCGTTGAATGTATTCTGATGAATTGTACTGTCTGATACAAAAAAACCGATCTCTGCCTAGAGCCATGAAAAATTGATCATATCAACTCACCATTAACACTGATCAAAGTTATTCGCAGAAGTCGTTGAAAAATGTTACCATGTAGTTGTATGTGCGCACATACAACTACACATACACTACACATACTTGGCCTAATACTGAATAGGTACAAAACCACCATCGATCAGTTTGTTCAAGAATAACCTCACACTTTTATTCGTACTCTTCCACACTTTCGATAAAAAGAGCATACAGGTGGAAAAATATAATTTTTCGAAATACTTCCTATTATCTTCGCTACTGATGAGAATGAGTAGGTAAGTTTTGTCATCATCGGATGAAATTAATTCTAACATCTTCATATTTGGACCTTTAGAATCAATTCCTGAAATATTTTAAAGTTAAATCCGTACACCATATTCAGGGTGTGGCGTAATGTTTGGATGTTCCCTAATCAAATTTACATGGGGAGTCATATCATAAGAAATTACAATAATAAGACAAAAGATCCTAAAATTTAACACTATAGACAAACATCGAGCAAATCTGCATGTAGATATAACAGTAGACAATTTTACACAATGGACAAACATATCAATATATATTATTGGATCTGCGAAATATTCTTCATTACTGTAGTAGGCCTTCTGAACCAGCTTTCTCTTGAGTGAATACCGTATTTTCTTGCTGCTCATAGATTTATAATTATCTGGCAATGCATTGAAATTTTTTATTGCAAGGTGATTCACACTCAGTCGTGTTGCTGAGAGCCTATGATACGGGATGATGCATCTGTTCGCATTTCTGGTGTCATAAGAATGATTGAAGTTGTTCCCGACTTCCCGTCCTTGGTGGTATATGGACGAAAGTAATGCAACAAGCAATAATGTAAAGGGAGGTCAGAGTAAGAATATGTTCTTGCCTGAACAATGACTTGCCGATTTCTGTTCTCTTAGCACAACATAATATTCGGACGGCATATTTCTGCTTGATGAAGATGCTATTCATGCCGTGCGTGTGACCCAATAAACCATATGAGAGAGCTGAATGGAAAACTCCAAAGTATGACGTTTTTGCAGCCTGTTGCCCAGCTATCTGCTTAATTCTCTTCAAAATGAAAATTGCTCTCGATAAACTCTTGCTTAGTTCAATTATATGGTAGGAAAACTTCAGATCGGATTTTATCTGGATTCCAAGGAATTTGAGGTGGACTATTTCAGTAGATCTTGCTGAGAAAATTATTGACTGGGTTTTTCTGGGTTCATTTTCATTTTATTTGCGCTGAACCATTGTTGGGCTTTAACCAGTTTTTCGTTGCCATTACACTCCAGTTCTTTACTACTTGGTGCAACCTCTACGAACCTTGTATCGTCCACAAACATTTCCACTTCTTCTCGCCCAACATTTGCTGGTAGATCATTCACGAAGATCAGAAAAGCAACGGTCCCATGACCGAGCCGTGGGTTACACCACAGATAACACACTCCCAATCTGATCGTTCTGTTTCAATGTGAACCTGTTGAAATCTGTTTTCCAGAAAGCTTGATATCATATCAAAGGCTATCCCTTTTATGCCATAGTATTTGAGATTTTTCAAGAGCAGTTTGTGGTCAATGCTATCAAAAGCTTTATTCAGATCGCAAGAGTAGAGCTTCCATTTTTTGCCTTCGTCCCTAGCATTTGTAATTCTGTGGAGGATTTCTGCTACTGCTGATGTAGTCGATTTCCCTTCGAGAAAACCATGTTGTCTTTCACTCCAAATTTTTTGTCTATTGAAAAACTCGTTGATCCTGTTTTTATGGTGCCTTCGGGTAGAGGACGTTGGGGCGGTTTAGAAAAAAATGTTTTATGTTTTGTAAAACTTCCTCGATTTTCGAGTTATTTGACAATTTCGAAAATTAAAACAAAAATTACACCCTTTGCCACTCTTTCAGGTGACACGTCTCCAAATGAAGAAATTTTCGCAATCTGCTCTTTGAATAGTTTCTATTCCTGGATAGATGCGCTATCGAATGTAATACATGATTTTCGGGGCGAATGCATAGTCTTTTTTCAAACAAAGATCTAACTCAAATTTCCTGTTCTGTTTATTTTTTTTCCCAAGTTCAACAGCGTGGTGTGAAAAATAATATGGTTACCTGAGTTTCAAAATAAGAAAACACATACCTGTTTCATTGAGATTCCGGAATGGTATAACTCTGCATTCAATACAAAATATTTTCTTTATTGCAGCGCAAATGGCTAACGACTTTCGTCTTTCTGCCATAATTTTTTTTTGTTTTCGAAAATGTCGAATATATCGAAAACCGAGGAACTTTTACTGGACATAAAACATTTTTCTGAACCGCCCTAACGTCCTCTACCCGCAAGTATCATATTATCCATTCATTACGCCACACCCTGTATACAGGGTGAGTCTTTGAATCACCATTTTTTCTGAATCGGCTCGGTTCAAAAGATACAGGATATTGAAAAACCATAAAAAAATTTATTTTCAGTTCTATCTCAGAAACGGTTCAATCGAATGAAATGAATTTCGAAATATGGTTTTTCATTAATATGATTATCTAATATTTTTCGAATACAAGATATCACCCACGTCTTCCAGTTTTCTCATTATGACCATTATGTACCATAAAAATAAAAAAAATTTTAAGAACCCAACTCTTAAAACTAAAGCCCGTTTGCAACAGCCGAGAATTTTCTAGAGAATTTACTCGAAAATTCATGCGCCGTGAATTATTTACCGTTGCATACACACTTTCGGTAGAATTCTCTGTTCAGTTGCATAAAAAATAATTTCTCCCGTTGCGAGCAATCTCAAGAATCTGCTGTTAATTTTTTTTTTATAGCAGGGGTAATCTGCGACCGTGAAGACACGGGGCTCTATCTCTCGCCCAGAGGAACCCATTTCTAGGAAACACTGTTTGGTTACTCACTCTTCCGAGTTCGCGACCCACCAAACCTAACCTGCTTTTTTTGGTTCCGGGCATTTGCCTATGAACCATTTATCCCCCGATCGGTTAATTTCTTCTTGCACATTGTCGTGCTAGTGTTTTCATGTTCGTCCATTTCGGATATCTCTTTTTAGTATAGTTTTAATAAGTTTCCGTTCTCATTTTAATCTCTCCTCAATTGATCTCGCGGTCTCCTTTTGTAAATTCTCATTCTTCCTCTGTCTTCCTCCGGATCGTAGTCCACTAGTCTCCTGAGTTCTTCGTTTGGATGTTCCTTCGCTGTTTCGAATAACTTTTCAGCTTTCCTCTTCATAAATTCGGTGATGGTTTCCCACTTCAAATCTCGATATATCTGTTTGTTCCTGACAAACCAAGGCGCATCCATGGCACATCGTAGTAGCTTGTTTTCTGTTGCCTGAATTCTTCGTATATGGCTCTTTGCCGCGAATCCCCAAGCACCTGATCCATAAGTCAGTTGCGGTCTAGCAACGGCTTTGATTATTTTCAATTTTGTCTCATTTGACATGTGGCTCTTTCTACCTATCGACGGGTAGAGCATATTCATCGTCTTGGTTTTGTCGACGGCTTGTTTGATATGGCTTCTCCAAGTTAGACCTTTGTCTAGGGTGATACCTAAATATTTCGCTTCGTTTTTCCATTCGATTTCTTCTCCATCTACCTCTAGATTTGTTGTAGTTCTCAGTCTCCTCTTTTGAGTAATATCGCTTGGCTCTTTTGTCCGTTGAGCTTTATTTTCTATTTAATACACCAGTCATTTATTTCATCTATAGCTTCTTGTAATATTCCTTCTATGATTTCTGGCTTGCGATGTCGCATTGCAATTCCCGTGTCGTCGGCGTATAGTGTCAGCATTGTCCTTGGAGATTTTGGTATATCGTGAATATATATGTTATACAGCAACGGCCCAAGTACTGACCCTTGAGGCACCCCTGCTTCCATATATCTGGTTGTGGAGTTTTCTCCTTCCACTTTCACGTAGAATCTTCTGTTCCTCAAATAATTCCTAATCAGCTTGCATAGTTTGATTGAATATCCAGCATATCTCATTTTGTAAATCAATCCTTCATGCCATACTCTGTCGAACGCTCTGGCGACATCTCGTGTTACAAGACCAGTTGCTTGTTTATTTTGGAATCCTTCTGTTATGTATTCTGTGAGTCTCAGTAATAGCTGTTCTGTTGAGTGATCTCTTCTGGGTCCGAATTGCTCTGCTGGAATGAGATTCAGATTTTCAGTTTCTTCTGTAAGCCTCCTAGCGATTACTCTTTCTACTACTTTTCTAGGGCGGACAATAAACTTATCGGCCTGTAGTTTTGGGGGAATTTTTTATCTTTGCCTGGTTTGTTGAACACTATGATTTCTGCAGTTTTCCACTTTTTCGGATAGTGTTCAGTCCTCATTATACCGTTTGCAATATTTGTGAGAGCAGCTATACCTTTTCTAGGTAATTTCTTCAACATAACATCCGTTATTTTATCACTTCCGGGAGCTTTTCTATTTTTCAAGCTTCTGATCATCTCCTTTATTTCGAATGGAGATGTTGGTTTTTCTATTTTGTCGTCTACTGGTGGTTTGTCCATTTCTTCTTCGTTGTTCTCAACTAGTTCTTCCAGATCATCATTATCGTCATCAGGTCTGTAATTTATTCTCGATTCTCTTTCGATCGAGTCCGCCAGTGCTTCTGCTTTATCGATATTCGTATATGCCAGTCCTCTTTCTCCGTGGAGAGGTGGTTTTTTAGTCTTTTCTCTTCTCAGACATTTTTGCATTTTTCATGCAGAATGATCGATAGTATTTAGTTCTTGAACTCTTTTGTTCCATCTATTTGTTCTCATTTTTTAGAACTTGGCTGTGTCGGTTTAGATTTCTCTTATTTATATCTGTTTTGTTGAGCCTGTATGTTTTTCTTAGTCTCCGATTTTCCCTGATGAGATCTTTGATTTCTCTAGGTGTATCACCGTGTGGATGTATCGGTGCTGGTCTCGTTATTTTCTTTGTGCTCTTTTTGTAGGCATCTAGTATATTCTTTTCTAGTTTATCAACTGCTCTTTCTAGGTCTTCCGGTATGTTGATTGTTGGTATTTCTACCTCCGATTGTATCTGATGGCTAAATTTAGTCCAATCGGTGGATTCTCTTGTTTGCATTAGTTCTCTTCTTGGCCCTTCTCCTATTGTTAATTCGATGGGGTTGTGGTTAGAGGTTCCGTCCCACAAGGTCTCTATCGAGAATTCTCTAGTGATATTTTTCATAATTGCGATATCAATTATATCTGGTAATCCATTTGTTGCCAAGAAATTGGAACTTGATGTATCGAAGGATGAATTCAGTTGTTCTATGATAGGCAGAGAACAAACAAAACAAATCAAGGTGAAGTTTATCGACATTGAAAAGAAGAAGAAGTTGATGCAGGCAAAGAAGGGTATATCATTGAACACTAAGGACCTTGGATTCCAGGAAAGTAAAATGGTCTTTATTAATGAAGATACGACAACGTTGAATCAGCTTCTATTCAAGAGAGCTCGTGAAATGAAGAAGCAGAATTCAATAAAATTTGCATGGTTTAGGGATGGACATATCTTTGTACGGGAAACTGATACAAGTAAATCTATTAAAATTCTCAATGAACAGGATTTTGAAAAAATAAATACACAAAAAAACTAAACAATTTTTTGAACATCTTGTATCTCAATATAAGATCTATAAGGAAGAGTCAAAAATTTGAAAATTTGAAATGTTATATTAGAAATTACAAATACCCAGATATAATTGCTATTACTGAGTCCTGGCTCCGTCAATCTGAGATAAAATACTACAGCATTGATAACTATGTGGCTGTACATAAATGTAGAAACTCTAGAACCAGAGGTGGTTCTCGAAAATGCCTTTTCGAGGTAATTTACCAGATTGAGTATGAAGACTGGACTTTATATAGGCCAAACTGAACAACACCTCTGTAGGAGGATTTCACAACATAAAAGTGACGCAAGATTACACCCAGAAAAGTGCGCACTAGCCAGACATATATATGGTACGGGACGTATTAAATTTGATGAAATTAAAATTTTGGATTCTTACGTATGAGAATAGTGGACATCAGTTAAAATTTTTGCTAAGAATTTTTCTAACCGCCTCAGATTGTTTGGATTCTTGTGATCTGGAGTAATGGATGAAATGCTTTTCGCACTTTAGGTGAAATTGACTTTTCCTTAAAAGTGCCTTTCCTCTTTCCATATAGAATTAGGATGTATAGGTTAATGTCATCATTGTTTACATTCTGGAAATATGGAGTAATTGAAGAAAAGACCTACGTTCAGATACCGAATATCAACGTTTAAAATTCCAAAGCCTACTTGACGCTGAATTTTTTTGAACGCACGATATATTTTGTATTTATTCGATAGATAAGAAAACGAATAAAGTAGATCAGTGACATTTTACATCTGACCTAGAAATTTATAATATTTCAAAGATCAAAGTTCATATACAACGTAGAAAATTATGCTATTCGTTTCCTTTTGACTTTTGAAGAAGTATATAGAAAATTTCACATTTAGGAGATTCTATACTTGGTCTTTCTGATGACTGTAGCTTATTTTTCATGAACATTGGATGTGAGTTCTTCTGTTATTGTGTTTTTTTTTTTGCATCATTTTGTCAGACTACAAATTTTTGAGACCCTGAGAAAGCCACAAATTGGTGCCGACATGTAGGTATTCTTTCAATTACCATTTGCCCTACGCCGCATACCCTTATTCTGCTAAATTATCGATTCTCGGTGGTGAACTTGTCTCTATTCAAATATCTTCTCGGTCGGTACGGAATGTTTCAGTTTACCTTCACCCACCTGAAGATGCTATTTTGATAGCGAAACAAGTGTCGTCGTTGAACAACTCATATGTTAGTGAAAATCATTGAACCCAATTAACACAGATACGTGGAAGTAACGTTGAATTCTTCAAGTAACGCAACGTTGAGAAACCGGCAAAATGACGTTAGGAAATACGTTTCCTTCTGGTGTAGTACAGTAACCTAGCGGACAATCTTTTTGGAATGGAAATTCTACGAGAATATAACGTTGCCATTCGATTGAAGTAACGTTGCTGCAATACGAAATTGAAATGTTGATTCTAAAATTAATATTTATTTGCTTTTCTGCCTACCACCCACTAGTCTTGTAATTGTTCCCATCAGTCAACATATATACCACATTAGGTTCACTCAGACAACCGCAAACATCCATCACCGCCGGGATTCGAACTTGCTACCGACGCCAGTCCTACCCTACATCGCTGCCAACGAGACCGCTGCACCCTAAAGTTTTGATTGTAGTAGTAGTAGTGAATATTCCATTAGCTTAAAGCTACAAAGTTCACAACATCATATTTACAATATATGTACATCAACAGTCATCCGATCAATAACTATTATTAATATTACCATTACCAGTCTCTTGAATTGATTCAAATTATCAGATCTCATAACTAATGGTAACTGGTAGAACATACTCAATAATCCATTATAAAAAAGTGATCGCTTTTGCTCCTACAATACCACATACAGGACACTCTGTCTTTTTCGATATAATATACATACTACTTGGCACGACAAGGAAACGTTTCATAATAGTGGCTACAGGAAGGGGATGTTCGTTGCTTTTAATAGAATATACTTTGAGAAAACACCACAGATCCACGTTTGATATTCGTGACTACAGTAACGAGTAGATTTATTCCCGGCAACGGGATACAGCAATGAAATGAAATTTATTTCCTATTCAATATACCTACGTTGAGGAAATATGCTAAAGAAACGTTACATATTGGTGACTACAGTAACGAGTTGTTGAATGGTATCGTATTTAACGTTAATTCAATGTTTCTCACTTCTTATTGAATACACGTTGAGGGTGCACTTAAATAACAACTGGATTCAGTAACCAGCTTGATCATAAACGTTGATTATATGTGAAATCAACGTATGGTGGAATTAAGGTTTCTAAATAACGTTACAAAATTCAACGAGTAACTTTGAATCAACGCCCCCCACCACATATGAACATATAATACACGTGTGTGTGTTTATTGGCAAGTCTGTGTGTTTAGTTCGAAACTTTATGTTATTTTGTCCGTATTTCCACTACAAATTTTTTTTCACTTGAAGAAAATGCACAGAATCGGATCTAAGAACCAAAGACATATGATTTCGTTTCTTGTGAATGTATAAATGTAATTAACAAAAACCGCAACATAGTCCATATTGATAAAAGTCGTCTACGACATAATACGCAGATTCCCTCATCTCCGAGAGAGCGGGCTGCCAGACCGGAAACGGTTGATTCAATTATTTAACCCTCTCTTAAACAATAGGTGGCTGTGAAATGAAGTGATCATTTTATAATGTTTGAATCCCGGTGTAACATGATTTGGAATTAATGGTCCGCGAATGCCGTGATAAGCGGAGAACGACTGGGTTGCATCCGGTGACGGTGGGTGGGATGGGGTGCGGGGGGGTTACGATCAGCCAGCACTGATTGCGTGTATTACTGTTAACATTTAAATGCAGTTTTATTTGTGGCGCGCGATAAGGGCTGCTTTTTGTTGGGTTAAATGCGGGATGCGGCGAATGCGATGAATGCGGTGAATCGGCGAATCGGATCGTCAGAGCATAACGAGACGTCATCAGCGTTAAACTTGAGTTATGTGTTGTATCATCCGATTCGTCCCGTAATACTCGTCTGTGGGATGCCGTTCGTTGTTTCGAGGTGGAATCGATGATGCTCATTGAAGTATGATTGATGCTTCGATTTAATTAATTCAGGAGTCGCAACGACGGGATTTTACTTGATCGTACAACAAACTATTCTTATCTCGTACTACTAATTTCGTTCAGTACTATGTCTAATTCGAGATTTTTTATTGATAACTATCGAACACGATACTCGTTTTCCTGTCATCTCTTTACATGGTAATTCATATGAAATTAAACACAGAATTATAGTCAATTTTCCGAAGAAATGAAGGATCGGTAATCACCTTGTAGTCCGCACAAAAGCGGGCATTTTCTCAGAGTTGGCGTTGGCGGCGCACTAGCGATTTATTGCATTTCAATCGTTTTGTTTTTGTTTTTTGGTAAAAAAGTTGGGTTAACTCGATTAACTTTGTTTTCTGCTGTTTACGATTAATTCTCATACTTTATAGAGTCATTCGGGGTAACTGAGCAATCAATCAAATTCACTAGTTTTCTTGTTAATTTTCAGCATCTCTGCAAATTCTGCCAGGTCCAAGTTCCGAGTCCTAGAGTGTTTAAAAATATTTTATTCGATCATGGGCATATAAATCTAAATATATAATGAAAAAATTTAGGTTCTCTCAGTATATACATATCATACAACGTCAACGCTCTTCTTTCAGTAAGATTCGACAAAAGCATAGGAGACAAATGTATTGGGAAATGGAGATCATGAATTTAGCTAGTCACTTATTTATTCGATTTCCTTGAAAAAAAATTGTGTAAATTTTCATTTTCCATGCATTCAGCATATGTTGCAAACGTTATAGATTCGGGTGTCTTGATGGGACGATTTTGAAATTCAACTTTACTTGTCATATTTCAGAAATTCTCAACTCCCAAATGAAATTGGGACGTTGTATAGTTTTGAAAAATGAGAATTTGTGATTATATAGTTATATATATATATATATATTCTTTTGAATGTCAGCAATACATTTTTAGTTATCAAACAATATAGCATATGTATGAGTTTTAGCAAAGGTTAGTGTAACGGGGTACCATACAATTTAGAGTTGAAATTCGGTAAGGAGATTAAATGCATGGGCGTAGCCTGGGTTGAGTTTCGGGGGGGGTTTTAAATGAAATTTTTCTGATTTTGACATATAGAGTGAGACTTTTTGAAAATTATTTTATGTATACCTATATTATTTCGGGAGGGGGGTTTGAAATCCCAAAACCCTCCCCTGGCTACGCCCGTGATTAAATGATAAACCCCTATTACAGCAAAAATAAATAAATTGCACCTCAATTGTAAAAAAACTAAACAAAACAAGGAAACTTTGATTTCTTTCATTCTTTGGTGATTTCTTAGTGGAAATAGCGTAAATAATAATATCCTGCGACAAACCGGCAAATTTCCTGCTGCCAATGCGCCGCTTGTATCTATTCGGCATTGTCCCAAGTCACCCTATGAAACAACAAAATAAATGAATGAGATCCGTGTTGCCGTTTGATTTGTAAACAACCTTGTTTCATGACATATCTAATATCCCACGTATCCAGAAAAAAAATTACACATGCACAAAGTGAAACACATGTATCTACTCATATTTCATTAGTTTTTTACAATAAGTTCTCTTCAGAACTACCCAGTTTCATATTGAAAAGTTCAATTCCGATTCACACAGAATTATAGTCCATTTTCCGAATGAAAAAAATGGTGTTATGAACGGCGGATTAGTAACCACCTTGGAGTCCGCACAAAAGCGGGCAATTTCTCAGAGTTTAAGTTTTCAACACTGATGCGCTACGTTGTCGGTGCACTGGCGATTCATTGCATTTCAATCGTTTTGTTTTGATCAAAAGTTAGGTCAACTCGATTAACATTGGTTTCTGCTGTTTCCGATTAATTCTCACACGTTATACTCATATTTCATTAGTTTTTCACAATAAAATCTCTTTAGAACTACGCAGTTTCATATTGAAAAGTTCAATTCCGATTCCTAAGAAAACATGAGCAAATTTGATCAAATCATGCTCAAAATTAACGATAGCTGCAAGAGGCCCTTTTGCAGCTGTGAGTATCAAGGATCAATTATTTCATAACTCACTTTAAGTTTCAAATGTCTACAGAAGTCTTTATGCTCATCTCTCACAGAATGTGCTGTTTTGGTAATAAGTAAATGGATTGTTCTCAATATTGTTTTAAAGTAATGAAGTGCTATGACCTTAATTGAAAATAAATACAATAATATGAATATCAACGAGTGTCAGTTGGGGAGCCGAAGATGCTAAATCGGGATTTACTCGAGCGTCGTGGATACCTAGTAGATTTTGAAGATTAGATGGTAGAAAGAAAAAAAGGTTGTATGATATATGCACTTACAGCGGTGGAAAAAGATGTGAAAAAATCAACAGGTGTACATACTCGAGCGTGACAGATTAAGATACTGTATAGTGTAATAATAAAAAATTTCGAACGTGTCTGATTTCAAGAGGATTAGTTGATTGGACCCAAAGCTATTTTTCAAGAAACTGAAAATTCGGACATGACGTACAAGGTCACAGCGGTCCTTTGAAAATGCAGAAAAATATCGTGTTAGATTTTCATACAGACGGTTAATCTCGGTGTTACAGACGTGTTGACCCATTAATCTGACACTAATCAGGGGGGGTTTCTCAATCAGACAGTTCGAAGATGATAACAAGGCATTTTTTCAAATATTTTCCTTCCTGTAGCACTAATCATTTCTGCATTCATTTTGAAAGTTGTTGATATTAAAATTCTTTGCAACTTTTGTCGAAAGCAAATTTACATACTCTCAACCGTTTTCGAGTTAGAGGGCGATAAGGGCGAAGAGCTTAGCCACACATGCGAAAGGCCAAGGTTTATGTAGAAATCCAGTCTAATCTACGTTCATCGCCATATATCTCAAAAAAGTTTGAACGTAAAAAAATTGCTTCGGACAAAATTTGTAGAAAATTTTATGCCCTACAACTTTTATGAAGAATGCAAAAACATTTTGAAGCTCAGGAGAGGAGATAATTGAAAAAAAAAACGATTCTTGTGACCTTCTTCTTCTTCTTCTTCGTGCGGTGCCCCAGCGGGCTGAACTGAGGCCTCGTGACCCATTGTTCGTCCGCTTGTAGTTGGAGAGACTTACACTCTGTGACATGCTGACAAAAATGCCACAAGTCGACAGAGAGGTGTCCCTCTCACCATAGGAGCTGTGGGTGTTCTGTTTCCTAGATGTGTCATCCTTAAGTCCTCAAGGTTGATACAGAAGAACATAATGTGTTCAACTGTTTCCTCCGTGCTCCTGCACCAGCGGCACAGGGAACGGCTAGTCAGTCCCATTCTATTTAAGTGTTTGTTAAACAAATGGCCAGTCATTGCTCCAGTCACTAGACTCAGTTGTTTCCTCTCAAGAGCTAAGAGTTTTTTGACCTCAGGCACAGAGGATGGTCTCTCAATGAGAAGCCTCGACTGTCTGAGACCACTTCTTATGCTCCATCCAGAGGAAAATTTCCTGTCCAGCCAACTATTAAAGAAGTTCTTGGCAGATGTACGACAGATAGGCAGCGCCGGTCCTGGACGTACAAAAGCTGAGCGGGCTCCCTGCTTTGCAAGTTTGTCTGCCTTCTCGTTCCCCGGAAGTCCTGCGTGAGCCGGACACCAGATAACTTTCACAATGTTATCGGAACCTAGCCCCCGCAGGGCCTCTCTGCATTCCTTTACTAGGTGTGAGTTAACCCTTTCCTCAGAAAGGGATTTCAGGGTTCCCTGACTGTCACAGCAAATATAGATGTGTTTTCCGGAGTACCCTCTGCGGATATTCTCCAGTGTGCAGGCTAGAACAGCATACAGTTCCGCTTGCACTATGGAACAGTCCTTCCCTAGGGGGATGGATAGATTGAAACGAGATTGAAACGAGGTCCCACAATTCCCACTCCAGTCCCTGTGGGCATCACAGAGCCATCGGTGAACCAAGTGGGACCTTCGGGCTCAAGAAGCCTGTTTGGTGTAGACCAAAGGTCTCTGTCAGGGACAATTACCCTGTAGGGTTCGGCAAAATAGAAGCTGGTGCCCGCGCGGTCCCCTCTATGGAGAAGGGATGCGTTGGCATCCCTCACCATCTTGAGAGCCCTCGCATGCCCCCTGAATAGTCCTCTATCGCGCCATTGTCCCTGTTCCCAAACTCTAAGAGCTGTCTTCATAGCCACCTGTGTAACTGCAAGGTCCAAAGGTGGTAGTCCCAGCAGACACTCCATAGCTGCCGTAGGGGTGGATCTCAGAGCGCCTGTGATGGCTAAACATGCGTTCCTCTGACATCTAGTCATAATGGTGCGGCTGGAATTTTTCCCCATGGAAGTCCACCACACCAGTGATGCGTAGGTAAGGATAGGCCTCACCACTACAGTATACAGCCAGTGCATAATGTGTGGTTTGAAGCCCCATCCTTTTCCAAGCACTCTCCGAGTAGACCAGAAAATTACATTAGCCTTGCTCGATTGAGTCTCAATGTGTTTGTTCCACAATAACTTGTGGTCCAGTGTCACACCGAGATATCGAACTTGCTCGGATAGGGTGAGCCCAATTCCAAACAAGCTAGGAAGCTTGATGTTGTGGGGCACCCTTCTCCTAGTAAAAAGAACCATCTCTGTTTTACCAGGGTTGACCGAGAGTTCGTTCTCTAAGCACCATCGTTCAATCATACGCAGGGCATTCTGCATCAGATCGAAGATGACACTGATTACCTTACCTCTGATCAGTAGGACAAGGTCATCCGCATAGGCCACAACAACGAGCCCAGCCCTTGTCAGCTCGACCAGGAGCCCATTCAGGACAAGATTCCACAGTAGAGGTGATAAAACACCTCCCTGCGGACATCCCCTTCCCGGTGAGCCCCAGATTGTCGAGCCGCCTAGCCGAGCAGTTATGCTGCGATCCCTCAGCAGAGACCTCGCCCAACGACAAAGTGTCGGTTCCACGCCATGTTTGGACAACGCAGCTTGCATCGCAGTGTTGTTGAATGCACCCTCTATATCCAGGAATATAGCCAGTGTCCATTCTTTGTGATGTAGTCCGTCCTCAATGCAGTTGACCACCGAGTGAAGAGCAGAATCTACTGATTTGCCTATTTGGTAAGCATGCTGGCAGGGGTGTAATGGGTACGTCTGTAACGCACCGTCCCTGATATATCTTTCTACCAGTCTCTCCAACGTCTTGGTTAGAAACGAGGAAAGGCTTATTGGACGAAAGTCGTTCGCTCACGTATGCGTGGGTTTGCCAGGTTTGGGTATGAAAACCACCCGCACCTTCCTCCAGGGCAATGGAATATGTCCTAGAGCTAGACTCGCTCGGAGTATATGGAGCAGTGGGGAGGACAACACATCCAGCCCCTTAATAAGGAGTGCCGGAATTATGCCATCCTAGCCCGCTGCTTTGTAGGGCTCGAATCCGTTAATAGCCCATCGGATTCGAGACTGTGTCACCACTTGTGAAGCCAACTTCCAGTCCTCTCGTGAGGCATGTCGTTGGCGCTCATCCTGCGTGTTGTTGTTCTCTGTGAAGCCCGGAAAATGCGCCTCTAGGAGATGTCTTAAGCTTTCTTCCTCTGAGCATGTTTTATGCCCGGTAGGAAGCTTTAAGTAGTCTATCGTGACTGTGCCTCCTGCAGAGAGTATCTTCCTCAGCCGATTGGCTTCAGGTGCACCCTCTATGTCGCTACAGAAGCGCCTTCACGATTCGCGCTTGGACTTCCTTATGAGTCCTTTGTATCTCTTCAGGGCCGATTTGTTATCGTCCCAGTCGTTTTCAATGCCAGATCTCATCGCCCTGTTAAAGAGATGCCTGCTAGTAAGTCTGGCGTCTGTCAGCTCAGGTGTCCACCACTTCGTCTGACCCTTTGGTCTACGAAATTGAGGTCTACAACTGCTGTGGTAGGCCGAGATAATGCACTCCTGCAGCTTGTCAGCAGCAGTGTCCAATTCTCTCGTGGTCTTTGGTACAAGGTTCTCCTGTCCTAGGTTGTTAGAGAGGTCTGTCAAGTAGTTGGACCAATCTGTTCTTCTCGGATTCCTGAAAATTTCTGGATCCTTTGAAATTCTGTTCCCTTTGATAGTGAAGCAGATGTGTCGGTGGTCTGATAGAGAGATCACTTCCGTTGCAACACGCCAATTCTCGATGAAGTCAGCGATGGAACTGCTACACAAAGTTATGTCGAGCACCTCCCTTCTACTCGAAGTAACGAAGGTCGGCTCATCACCTCTATTGAGTAGGTTCAGACTTGTTGAATACAGAAAGTCAATTAGCGCCTCACCCCGCGGGTTGACCCCAGTGCTACCCCACAAAATGTGATGGGCATTGGCGTCACACCCAACGAGCAAGGGCCATCCCTTCCGTTGACAGAATTCGACCAGCTCCTCCAATTCCCTTGATGGCGGTGGGTCCGGGGAGTCGTAGGGAAGGTATGCCGAACACACCACTAGATTCTTCAGCGGCCCTCTACAGTCTAGAATCTGAACCGCTACCAGATCTCTGAAACAGAAATTTGTTAATAATTGAGCCCTTAAATCAGTGGAAGCAAGTATACACCCCTCGGATTCGTATCCTTGTGCGAGCAGAAGAGCCTGCCACCTTTGAAGGAAAGGCCCCTCACCTCTCCTCCCCTAATCCAGGGCTCCTGAATCAGAGTTAAAAATGTGTGCAGCTTTGCCAGCCGCAACCGAAGAATATCGGTTGCCGCTATGCAGTGCTGCAAGTTTATTTGCGTGACGTGTATGTCAGCAGCCATGAGGAGCAGTATTTGTCCTCAGTCAGCTGACTGTCACTTCATTCCAGCAGATCCTTGAGGATCTACTGGTGATATGGGTGGTGTGGAACCCCGCTTAGTTCGCCCCCCTCCGCCACCCCTCTCGCGCCCGCCGGTCTCCTTAGATACCGGTAGGGCAACGGGAGACATGGGCTCGGTGGGTGCCCTCGCTGAGTCCACCTCCATCTCGACTGGTCAGTCGGGTTAGAGGATTTCTCCTTGTGACCTTTATGGCCAATTTTTATTGTTTCAGCTTGTTGAAACTGTCAGATTATATTTTTTCCATTATTCTCGAATCATTAACCTCAAAATAAGAAAAAAACCCCTGCGATGAAGAATATACATTTTTTTTTGCTAGTTTGTCGCCCTCCGACACACTTTCGTCACGCTCAAGTTGTCAGATTAAGAAAAAATATACTTTGCAACATGTGAATAACCACATATATATATCCCAATCTTACACACTCCAGTATGTACAATGATCTTTTTTCACTATTCTGACAGGCTGTCCTAGACAATCCCCCTACATACAGGTCTAATAGGTACTCTACAGGGTCCAAGGTATATCTCCTCATATTAATCTGATACGCTCGAGTAAAAATATAGCGATAGGTCTAAATATGTCTTTGCTGTGGGAGAAACACAAGAGGTGTTGGAGTTGAACAACAATAGATCATTACAGCAAAATAATTCTTTACCTGAAGAAATAACATTTAGCCATACAGCAACATTTTTCTGACATTGGACTTTTCATGAATAAAAAAGAATTGAAATTTTACTCTGAATGGAGTTTCTAATTGCGTTTTTCTCGAAATCGGCTAAAATCATCATGCTCATACAATGTCACCAATATTCAAATGATTTTAACATCCTTCTAATCTAATCTCTAGGAAGTTTCGCCAAAAATATCTAACATTTCATTTCATTATCAGAAGTCATGCATGTGGCTGCTGCTATAACAATATTTGAAGTAATACATAAAATAAGATTACTTTCCCAAAATTATAACTCTGTGTCCTCTTTAACGGCAATGACAAATAAACGATTAAATCATCAGTAAAAAAACAGAAAAAAAAAACAACTTTGATCTTTTTCCACAACAATATTTCATTGATTCCTACATGATCCCATATATTTCGATTCAAATTATTCTTCCTCTGGTAATGTCCCTATAATCATGAAACACCTTGTATACTGCTATTTTAAAAAACTCTGTATTACTCATACATTGATGTAGGTTTTATATCAGATGTCGCTTCTTTGAATATCAGAATTCAGTTGTGTATGTAAAAGGCTTTTTATAATACCCTGAATACTTCGAATTGCAGTTTTCATATTCTGAAATTTTTCGTGAGATACTAACATCAAATTTGAAGATCTTGGTGGTGAAGCACTCTATTTATTCAAACAAATTTAAAAGAATAATCACTATAAGAATTATAATTCCAAAGACAATTGTAATTGATTAAGACAATTTATATTAAGTAGGTTGACTATTTGCTATTTGCAACTGTATACAGTTAATTGATATTGTGAATACAATTGTCATCATAGCACATACTGCAGAGTGAAGCTGCATAAAAATGCCAAAATCACAAAATTGTAGTTGCAATGCGAAATTCAAAATTTTGATGAGGCAATTATAGCACAAAACAAAATATACGAAAAACAAAGGTAGGTGAATATGTCAAGGTAGGGCGAGAGGTAGAGAGATGGTGATCAGTACTTAGATTTAATACTTCACAGGGGTTATACGTATAAGAGATCATTTGCAAAAATCAAGTCCAGTGAACTTTGGGTCAAAGATGAATGGTTACTGAAATAATAAGGTTTTTTGACTTCTCAAGAAATTTCTGACTCATTAACGGAAACAATCGATTATGTAAAAACTACGGAACTCTTATACTCATTCAATTTTCGTAAGCTGAAAAAAGATGTCACATCTGGAAAAATGACATTTGACCAAAACCCAAAACTCAACACAACTTTTTTTCTAAAAAGCAAAAAAGCAACGGCAATTCACAGAATTTGACAGTGCAATCGAATTGCCGTTGCTTGCTAACGAAAATTAATATCCTTAGATTACACTGCGCAAAAAAATTAACGCACATTCTGAAAATCTCAATTTTAATGAAAGTTAGCTCTACATTGACTTTATAACGTATTATATTTTTTATGTTCTCTCGGGAAGGTTTTGAACGAAACAAGACACATTAAATGGAAGAAAAATTCAGGATTTCACCGAATCTTATGTGAAAGAAGAGAAATGAACAATTTTCAAAATACTGAAATGCGAAGTTTGTACACATAACTATGTTAATAATTTTGAAGTATTGAATTCATGAGTTCAATTTCAATTCTCGGGCTACCACAGTTCGCGTTACATTAAATTCACTACTTTAAAATTATAAACATATACTTCATTCAATTTTATTTTAGCAGTCGGTTGGCCATGGAAATTCGACACATTTCACTCCGTATAGTACGAAAATGTGGGGTTATGAAGCTTGTCAAAACATTTTTGGGTTTTAAATCAACGCTATGTTGCCCGTTCTACGTAAAAGTTTCTGTTATTACGTATTTTCTCACAATGTCGAATCTCTTCGGAAAATATGTGACGAACAATTGAAGTTTATACAAACTGATTGAAGGCATACCAAATCCAGTTATTTGCATGGAAAATACAAGAGATCAGTATAATATCATAATATGCACTAGCTTGAGGAGAGTCAATGTTCGTTATCTTCTTTGGCCTACATCATTTGTAGATTTCAAAAATATTAACCGGAAGATGAAATGCATATGATGCAGTGGTTGGGAATGAATCTCCCGAAGGACATGAATAAACAAGTAACAAGGCAACTTGCGCGTATTTGTGGCTATTCATCTTAATACATTGATGTAATAATAATAATTAGGTATTTATTAGTACCTTAAGACATTTACATTTTATAGGACAAGTCAAATGAAAAATAGAAAAAGTCCATTTTAGGGAACTTATTCTACGATGACATTTATCGAAAATCCTCTAGTAAACTTTTCGCATTAATCCACTCAAACATAGAATTCTCAAATGTCACCACTTTTTTGGGTCTCCCAATAGAAGGAAATTCTTTGTCATCCTCTTCATTCACAATCTTTCTCATTATGGAAATATTCAGCTGAAATATAAGTCGTTTAGATTCAGATGAAACATTATATGAATTCTCTTACATTGAATATGTTCGCTACCGTCTGACGTATTGTGGATTTCAGAATATCAGGGTATAGCTATTTGAATGAGCGGACCTGAATTCTGAATAGCACTTCCTGAAACCCTGTCTTCTCTCTTTTTCAATCACTTTCTACATTTTTGTAATTGATATTGCAATTGCATTTGCAATTGATATAAGTTGTGGCAACGGCGTTATGATATTAACGACAGAAATGTCGTTAATATGGCACTCATGAAAATGAGTGCCAACCTAACTTCGTTCTAGTTACAAACTTGAGAAAATTATTTCATGGCCAACCGACTGGTAAAATAAATTTGAATGAAGTATAGTTATGTGTACGAAATTGACAGGAGTCTTACGTTTACGTCTATTGTGAATCCACACTACTTTTGCGGTCTTAGAATTCCAAGGCTAAGACGTTTAGGCTACTCAAAATACCCAGTAATTGTTTACACCGCCACTTAATGGCGATAATAGTAGCATGGGGATTTGTTCAAAACTTTTCGTTATAAATTTTTTTTTTAGACTTCGGTAGAAAGACTGGTGTAATAACACCTGGACTCAGATGCGATAATATCATTAAAAAATGTAGTTCACCGAATATATCAAATATAATACTTTCACGAAAACGCTATTATAGGTAACCGTAACATCTACCGGCGTTATTCGCCAGAAGGAAAATTATTTCCTTTTTTTTTTCATTTCCTCAAATTTCTCAGAGTTTTAATGTATTTTATGTTAACCCGGCCGTAGAAGAATCCAAAAAAACATCTTTCATAAGAAACGGTTCATCCAATCTTGAGTTATAAATGGTGTAACCCACAAACTGGCCGACTTAGTTTTATATATTAAGATAAGAGAAAATATAATCGGGAAACCTTTCAACAATTTCGGGTGAAATTTTTGTTTCGCTGTAGACATGCAAAAAAAAGTTATGTTCGATTTATGAAAAAATTTCAAAGAAATTCTTCGAAAATTGTGCTTATTCGGAAAATAATATTCAAATTGGGAACCGAGAAAAAAAAAACACGAACATTGCAGGTTTTCCGCCATTTTGTGAGGAATTTTTCAGAGTTCTTCACCATTTCTGAATTGAGCACTCATTAGAATATTGCTCAAAGTTGACGTTGAACACCCTGCATCCCGCTTATGCGTCAAAAACGGGGTATATGTCATATAAGGCAAAAATGATTCTCCCGCTGTCATTTACCGACTATATATGTTTGGTCAGTTCATGATGAAACACCCTCTATGTATAAGTGAAATACTCACCCTGTTTACTCCAACCCCTGCTTCTTGACTTCTTCTGCTATCCGCATGATAATTGAAACAAATCTGTTAGTCGACATCAAAACCCAATACCGCTAATGACAATACAAGAAGCAAAACGACGCTTGACTAAAAGACACACGAGCATACAAACTGATGCCACGTGGCTCGGCGTGACCAATGATGAAAGCAGGGCAACTTGAAATCAATTCGACATACCTTGTAAGCGGGGTCCGCTAGAATACAGCGTGACACGCGATTACATGGGAGAGCTTTCGTTTCGAGGAACACACAGCCTAATAATGTCATCAAAATCTATGTGATGTATGGGACGACTGAAAAAGGGAAGTCAGAGGAAGCTGTGAACTGTGCCATATTTGGTTAGAACAGATTTAGGTGACTTCTGGACAATTGAATTAGGATCGGTTGAGGTTAATGTGACAGAAATTTCGGACGGGCAACGACGCATGTAATGCGACAATGTGGAAGAATATTCCGTAAGTGTTATTCATGTCCGAAATTTTTTCAGCTTCAGGGCTTCAAACTGATATGAAATCGGGGGGAAACATATCTATCGGACAGAGACGAACTTCTAAAACGAAAGTCTGGAGATACTTGCCTAGGAAACGACCATGGAATGCAGTTTATAGCCACAAAAATATTCAATAACAGGGTGGCCCATTACAAAGGATCGACTGAAATAACTCCTTGGACAGAACCTGCATCAGAAAATGTTTCTAATTGAAGTTTCTTAGTCTGCAAATGGATATCAAATGCAGACAATTCCCTTCAAAGTCAAGTAGATTTACTGAATAGAGAATATACTTTTTTCTTTGTAGAATCTCATTCTTCGTGTGATAATAAGAACATTTTGTTTCCTGCGTTTTTGCAATAAAATGATTCGTTGTGGAGGTACACAGTAGAAAATCGAGGAGATTTTTAACACCGAAATAACACCCGGCGGTGTCTATATCCATACACACCATTTTTGTGTTGATTTAACAACGTAGGTGCAGTGTAAAATTAACACTGTGTTGGTGAATATATTTTACACCAGTAGTTGTTGATATTTATCTACCGATGGTGTCTATTTGTCTTCCGGGAGGTGTAAAAAATCACTCTTTACGGTGTATAAAGAGCACCTAGTGGTGTAATTTCTTCACCTGATAATGTTTAAATTCACCATACAGAGTATCAATTTTTGACACTAAAGAGTGTATGGAAGCAATAAAAATGGTGAATCTAAGAGGTGAAAAAAACATGGTGATTATATGAAATTCTTTATTTTCCAATGAAAAACAACAAAAAGACTCTGGATGATAATCATAAAATATTCATATTCAAATGTATGCTACTATTATGTACCCTTAAAACAGACATAGAGGGATATAATTACTCAAAACACTTCTTGAAACAATACAGAAAATAGTATTTGAACATAGCAAAAATAAAATATTACAAACAACTTACTGAAACCAGTTCCAGAAAGTTTGAGAATTCTCCCTGATCAATCAGGAAGCCGCTTTCATCTGCCAGTTTAAAATCGTCCTTTTCCAATCCAGTAGAACTGTTGTGATGTGAATTTGTTGAGGCCTGAAACACATTTGTATCAATGTAGAAATGTAGAAAGAGTAGAAGCATAAAGGTTCTGGTTCTACCTATATACCTATTAGATAATTTGGATGATAGTTTAATGTCTGAATTCCTGTCTGAATTCCTATGAGATAATTACAACTTACAAGGACTACGGAAAGCAACGAAACTATTGTTATACTCACTGATCAGAATAACATCCGTGTAATTGATATTTTTCTCTACCAACATCCATTTTTCAATGTTTTTGTATTCTATTTTGATGAACACCTACTTTGTATCACACTTCACACTTCACTATTCAATCAATAACACACTATCCTGTTACCAGAGATATTGGCGGTTCCCTGATGTCCGATAATTTAAGTACATATCTAATAGGCTTCTAAAGGTCTGGATGCGACCTCTTGACCTCCGACTCCAAAAAGACTTTTGGCAGGACTGGAAACTGGAACCAAAGATCTGGAACGACGCACGACGCGTTACTATATATGGCCAATATGGCGTCTTTGTTTTAATACGCTCTGGTGACTGGTACAGGGTAGTACGGTAGTAGGGTAGTACTTGCGGATTCAATATTGAACACCAAACGGGGTACAATATTGAATATGTCTTTGGGCAATTGTGGAACCATATAAAACGGAGTTTTTCAGATTGACCACAGTCAATGGTGTAAGAGTTAACACCATTCAGTGAAGAATGTTTGAATCACATCAGGGTGTAAAAGTTTACACCGGCAAATTTTATACTGTGTATGAAGTGTTTGATGATCAGAATGATTTTGACGATAATCTTCCACTAACAAACTATACATTCGAAGAAGTGGGTTTGCATGGAGGGAGCAATCATTTGTTCTTTTCATTAGTTTATTTTTTCATTATGCTTCTCAATTAAGGATGCAAACAGATAATCTTAAATTAAAGAAATTACAATTATGTTTGGACTGTTAGCAGTGTTAACAAATTCCGAAGTCGGTATATGGTGAGAATTGAGAATTTATTACGGCTAAGTGGAGATAGAGGTCCTCAAACTGATTGAGAATTTGGGTTTTAAATGTTGCATAAAGGTATTCGTTTCGGAAATTTAGGATGATTCATGAAAACATGCTGAATCTATAAACTCCCATATCTTCGTTAATATGGTAAATTTTTCTCTGATATTGCACAAACTTGTTCCTATAGGCATTCACCGTCAGCACAAGAAAAGAAAATAGTAAACATTGCAGGACCGCATTCAAAAATTTCAATTTACTTATCAGGTGAGAAATATCACACGGTATATGAGATAAAATGAATTCAAATAGAAATTTGAGAAGAGCGAGAAAAACTGATGAAAGAAAATCTGTTTTTTGTCTGAATGGCACAAATTCTATATAAATCATGTAAATGACATAAAAAAAGCTCAAAAAACAACCTCGAAACTTTGTCGATGTACTAATAATATAGATTCAATAAACTGTCCAAATTTCTTCTGAAGAATTTTCATTAGGAGTATATTATCATGGACCTTATCAATTATCAATTAAAAATTTTTAAAGCTCCTTTGATTTCAACAACATTCACCAAATCTTTGAAGCTATTACAAAGACCAAGAATTTTAATGATGCGAGGTCTCTGAGCTTCAAACAAAGATTATTGAGTTAGGAAGATAGGAAACGAAGCGACTACACTTGCGTGAGCGCCGCCAGGTGGTTCAGTTGTGTATTAAAATACTAAGACTGGTTAAAATATTTATTCAAAGGCCATTTGCCATTTCATGGAGCACATGGCCGTTTTGTTTATGTTTTGATTTTCGTACCGCTTGTTTACCTCGCTCGTTCTAGTCGCCTGATTTCAATGTTATTTGTGTATTTTATTTAGTGAATTCATTCATTCATTATTCAAAATCAAAGATTTTGCTCAAAATGTCATATGGAAAATATTGTATGGTGAAGAACTGTGGAAACTGCTGTTTGGAATTCTCTGAATATGAGTTTTTTGAATTTACCAAAGAAAATGGAAACGTAAGTATTGAAACTCGTACCATGTGACTCGGATGTTGATTGATTTTTATTTTCAGTGCTCTGATGTGGATAGAATTTTCTGGGCGTCAAGACATTGACTTGAGTAAAAGCTACACTATGTGCAATTTTACCAAAGATTATAGAGTTAGGCTCTATAATCTTTGCATTTTACTTCAATTTGAAGCTTTTCATCCACGTAAGTTGCTGTATGTAGGAAGGATCCCATTCATGAAAGGACCACCAAAGGAACCACATGTGATGGAGGGCGAGCAGTTTGAAACCTATACATCAAATACTGATGGTAAGATATCTGCAAGAAAATTAATACAAAAAGAAAAAAATCAGCTTTGGGATAAAAAATGTAATGATGTCAATGCTTACATTGGAGGACGGAAAAATGCGGAAGCTTGGAGATTTTTGAAGTCGGTTCGAACATCACATAAAGAAAAAGCCCCTCTGCAGGTAATAAAGACTGAAGCTTGGGTAAATCACTATAAAAGGTTGCTGACCGAGGACAGACAGGAATATTTGAGCAGATCAACCCCTGAAGAAATATCTATACAGGGTGAAACGATTGAAATCACGGAGGATATGGTCAAAAAGGCCATCAAAGGTTTGAAAAATGGGAGAGCTTGTGGACCTGAAAGCATATACACTGAACTCCTTAAGAATGGAACAGAGAAGTTATTCAGAATGATAACATATATATTCAACTTATGCATTAATGGACATCCTGTACCTGAGCAATGGAAATCGGCCTATATAACATCCATATATAAGAAAGGTGATAGAAAACGATGCGAAAACTACAGAGGACTATCAGTAACTAGCACATTCAGTAGACTGTACGGAAAAGTATTACGAGATCTAATAGAGGAAGAATTTAAGGATGAGGAGGAAGAAGAGCAAAGTGGATTTCGTGCAGGAAGAACATGTAATGATAATATATTCTGCCTCAAGCAGATTATTGAGAAGAAAACAGGAACTAACAGAGAAGTACACATTACATTCGTAGATTTACACCAAGCCTACGATACAATTCCAACAGAAAAACTTTGGGAAGTACTGAAAAGCACAAACATCAACCACACTCTGATTACAGCTCTACAGAATCTATACAATGGTATAAAATCGTGCATAAAAATAGGAAGATATGTTACTGATGAATTCACTGTCACTAAAGGTTTGAGGCAGGGTTGTTGTATATCACAGACATTGTTCAAAGTATATGTGGCAGCGGCCTTGAAACAATGGAAAAGAAAAGTTCATGGCATGGGAATAGAACTTAACAACACAACCCTCTATACCCTGCAGTTTGCCGATGATCAGGCAATAATATCCAATGATAAGGAAGATATGGAATATATGGTACGCAAACTAATTGAAGAGTACGAGATTTGGGGTTTGAAGGTCAACATTCAAAAAACCAAGTATCTGTGTGTCGGCGGAGAAGCAAGTGATCTCACGATGAATGATGGAAAAATAATAACACACTGCCAGAACTACAACTATCTGGGAGTTATTTTTGACTCGACCGGAACGGACAATCATGAAATAGAGAGAAGAATAACCACAGCAAAAAAGGCAATATCCTGTCTCAACGGCATATTATGGAATAAAAATATAACTAAAAGAAGAAAGTTCAACATTTATGAAACCTTAGTGAAAAGCAGTCTATTGTATGGGTCAGAGAATTGGAGACTAACTGAAAAATATAAGAGAAAATTGGAAGCAGTTGAAATGGACGCAATGAGAAGATCGCTCAGGATATCAAGGAGGGAAAGAATCAGAAATGAGACCGTTAAAGAAATGATGGGTATTGAAGGAACCCTAATGGATGACATCGAGAAAAGACAGCTGATATGGTACGGCCACATACAACGTATGTCAGAAACGAGACTCCCAAAGCAAGTAATGAACTGGCAGCCCGCAGAACGTAGGAAGAGAGGAAGACCAAAGACCAGTTGGAAACAGGGCGTCGTTAAAGCTATGAGCACAAGAAACTTGCAAGAACTGGACTGGGAAGATAGAAGAAGATGGAGGCAGGGCGTCGGACAACGTCGGAAGACGTTCTGAACCGGCATATATATATATATAAGATATCTGCAATGCATAACTGAATACATTACTCATTTATCATATTATATTGAATGCCTATCTTTTTCATATGCGGGAAGTATTCCGTTCATGGAGGGGTCACATGAAATGGAAAGCAAGCAGATTGAAAGGGTAACCACAAATATTGATGGTAAGTCATCCTAGTTATCTGTGACAAAAATAATTGAATGAATTACTCAGTCATCTTATATATGAGATAATTTATTCAATATATTGAATTAATTTCGTCCGTACCTTGGTGGTTAGAGCGTCGGCTCGGTAAATTGCAACCGCAAGGTACTGAGTTCGATCCCGGGCTAGGGAAGAAATTTTCTAGCCGATACGGGTATGGGCCACCATTCACTGTTGGGTTCAAATTAACAGTGCTGTGCCTGAGGTTGCGTAAGGACACAGTAACAAAGCCTACACAGAACAAAACTGGTTCTCCAAACTCGCACAAGCTCACGGAGCTTCTGAGGGGTACTTCGGTATCTACAGAGAATCAGGATAATATAGTATAATTGTTTTGTTATGAAATTAGATTACCAGTACTTCCTCTTTTTCAGATATTCTTTCGAGTGTACCTGAAAGAAGTTCTCACACTCTGCAGAGTACTTCCAAGTCTTTCCCCAGAAGTGATAGAAAGATCCGAAAACTGAAAACAACAATCAACTCCTTGGCCTTGGGATGCAAAATATATGGTATATCGAATATTTGTTCATTTAGATTTTTCATAAAAATTGTACAAATTCAACAAATTCTATTGATTCAAAAAAATTTATTGCATGGAAAAACAACTTTGAAATATAATAGTTCAATATATACTTTTGTATCCTCCATTCAAAGCTGTATTATTTGTATACAGGTGTTTTCAAAGGTGAGAATTTCAACAAAATTATTCTCACCAGTTGTACCTGTCAAAAGAAACCTCACCTTTAAATATACCCTGTAAAATCTTCAATTCTGTCATATTTTTTTATAAATTTTGAATAAAAATATAGCAAATCTAGCAAAGTATTTCATTTATATTGATTGATTCAAAACAATGTTCACATGAAAAAAACATCCTGATCATAAAACAAAGCCCTTCACCGATCTACACCCGAAAGCTGCTGGAGCTGCCACGAGATGAGCTTCTGAAAAGTCAGCTTCAGATGAGACTCTGTGGATCGGAAAAAGAACAGCACAATTTTGGCCTTCGTAAGATCATGTTTATAAAATTTCAAGCGGCATCTTTGAAACGCTCTAATGGAAACCGATTGATCTATTTTTTATTCTGTTTTCATATTTGAGAGAAATATTTTGACCATAATAAATTTCACCAAATTCGCGATTTTTCTCTTGCTGTAGACATGAAAATAAAAAGTGTTCTATCCTTGAAGGAAATTGTGCCGCGATATCATGTTGTTCAATTATATTTTTTCGTGGGAATTTCACAACTGTAACTGTAACCTGTCCAGCTAATATATGGGTAATTTCACATTGTAACCTCAAGATTTTTCTCACTGTGGTTTTGTTTGGTCGCTCAGGATGTCTAAGACGATGACTAAGTCAATATTCGAATCCACTACAAGGAATAAAATTCGAATTTCGCGCCCTTCAATTATAAAGCAGACTAACACAGGCCCAAAGTGTAGTCGGTTTTTAGTACTAGAGATATAGGGGCGTTTTCCATCCTCCCAACTCTATAATCTTTGGCTCCAAAGACAAGACGAAAAAATGAACTAGAGGGTGTGGATCGTAAAGTGTAAGAGATTCCACGTTCAAAAACGCATGGGTAATATTAAAATTACAAATCCATGGGTTTGTGTGTGTTTAGTAAAAGAGTAATGGTCTGATTGCAGTATTCTCCAATCACAAATTGTAAATTATTTCGTAATTTTTCAATAAAAAAACGGCACAACCAATTCTACCTTCAGCCACATCGCTGAATAGGTAATCAAATGACATTCCATACGATTTATCACAATCCATATATTCCCCTTTGAAAAAATAAAATAGAGCGGTACGATAGGAGGTGAGAAATATCAAATTAAAAAAAGCATACGATAAATAGCTTTTGAAATTAAAAATCGACAGGTGCCAGGATTTTCCTCAATAATGCCTGCCAAATTTGAGATGAGAGTCGGAAGGAATACCTAAATCAGGTAGGTACAAAATAAGAAAGTATCAGCGGCAAGCTCATCGAAAAATACGTAAACATTATAGGTTTTTTCCTTCTTGAGAAGGTGATTATGTGGCATTTATTTTCATTTATAAACAAACCAGCCCGTTTTCAAATAGTTTTTGACCCAGTCAATACCTACTAGATAAATTGAAATCACCTAGGATAAAAAAGTAAAAGAATAGCCGATTAGAATAAGTTTTGTTAAAGGCTTGGCGTTGAAATGGTTTTCTGGGAATGGTCTCTGAATAATGATGAAATAGAGTGGATGACTTATTCATTAAGACCTGTTGATAAGGTAGGAGTTGCCAAGTTTCTTGGTAGGTATATGTGTGGACATGGGACTCACTTGGAGTGTTTGTTTTCTGTTCTGTCGAATATCTATACAAACATATTGCTAATGAGAAATCCCAATATGCACTTAATTATAAGCTAAAATTCATCTTTCTTCAAATTAAATATGTGATTGGAAATGAGACAAACCAAAATCATGTTCTTATATTTTATTCCATAACAGCCCTCATTTTCTATACAATTAAATATAAATATTGCACATAATAACTCAGAACGTGCGCCAAAATCCATAATATTGACAATTTCATTCCATAATTGGATCTTAACAGCACCAATCGGCCCATTCAATCAAAAACTCAACATCATAACCTTATTTTTACATTTTACAACGACCCTAACAATTATATTTATAATATAATATGTACAACGTGATAATTATAAGATCTACTGCTGAACGTCCTTCTTTTTGATAATATCATCTTCCTCCTTATCCTGATGCGCGGTCATATGCCTCGTTAAATGATGCCTTTCTCTGAAAGATTCTGCGCAAACAGGGCATTTCAATTTATCCTCTCGCTTTTTTTTGTTCATATCTACCGAGTCATTTTTATGATGCGACCTCATGTGGTAGACTAAGTCTGAGGTCATGCGGAAGGAAATGTTGCATTTCGCACAGACGTTTTGTGCTGGCAGGGATAAAGCAGCAAGCGATGGTGGTAGCAAGGATGTCAAGATTGCGGCGGCAGGATTTCTTAAGCCTAGATCGGGGGCGGTAGGAGTCATTTTCATCATTTCCTGTGGATAAGAAAGTATTCGTGAGAATAAATCGGGCGCAATCGAAACAAGAGATGAACTTGTAAAACTGTGATAAAATTTGATTATTGTTGTAAAAGGAGAAAGTGTTCTTTGAAGTTTTTAATTAAAAAGTGTGATCAAACGAGACTCACCGTGTGCGTTGGGAACTGTCCATAATTGTAAGCCAATTCTGGTCTGTATATGGGGCGAACCTTCCCCAAATTATTGGCCAACCTATTGTCTGTCTTCATGAGAAAATGATGTCCTTCGATTATGGGCGCACTATTGAAGGTATCAAAATTGCCAGAAAAGCCATTTGCTTGAGTCTTAAACAGATGACTTTGAGGTAACAAATTGTTGGAGAAGTTTTGGTATGTACGTATCGGAGGTGACGGACTTAAAGAATGTTGATAAGTCAAATCTGGACTGATAGACAGAGCCGGAGATATACAATTATTAGTTTCCTTATTCGCTAAATTGACCTTGGTGAATGCACTTCGCTGTTCGTAACTGGGTGATGTTTTAGCTCTGAGTTCTTCTAAGTTTTTAGCCTTGATCAAACCTGGATCGTCGAATATCTGTTGTTTTTGATGATGTGAAGATAAAAATTTCTGGATTTTGCAATCGTTTCTGAAATTTTCGTTGTGGTCCCCAACTTCAATTTCTTCATCTTCTTCTTCGGGATCGGGAATTGTCACCTCTATTTTCCTCTCTTGCAACTTGGCCAACTTTTTCTGTTTCATTTTTTCGTCAGGTAACATCAGAAATGCTACATCGAAGGGTCTTTTCACTGAAGCTTTGGCAGTCATTTGAATTCTATCACTTTTGTTTTCGATATGTGTGTCACCCCGTAAATCCACCTTGCGATTACTAACATCCATTGTCATATTCGTCGATTTCAATTTCTCACAAGTCACGCACTGTACTTGTTCTCTCGTGAAACCAACGTCACTAAATGCCCCGAAACAGATACTAGCTGTCCCAATATTGCTGGATTCAACCTCCATAGCCATCTGGGGCGAAATGTAATTCCCACCCCTTAGGAGAAGGACGCGAAACATGCTCGGCGTTGTTGCGAGAGAAATAGCGGTGGCATTCTACGTTTACGGACCGTATTTCCTCTCTTTCCGAGCACCCTATAGGGATAAACGTAAGGTTGCAGACCAATAGAATTTCGGGGGAAGGCGTGGTTTTGTAAATACGTTCATCCAATACGGTTTCCAACGTTCAACCCTGTGCAATATGACAACGTCACGATGTAAATGGTTTTCTGAAGTTTTTGCTTTAATCGCGAAACATTGACATGCAGCCATATCAGATAAAGTGAGAACTCTTCAGTTTTCCCAACATATCATAGAACGGCCATATAGGTACAAGGGTTTCCATAAACTCATATACATAACTTCATTATATACCTAAATTAATTATAAACTTGTTCGAAAACGTCTTCATTTCACCTTGATAGTTTGTAACACAATAATAATATTTCTGTAAATTTTCTTCAAATAGAGTTAACGTATAATACCAGTAATAACTTATCCAGAGATCCTCTGCTGGTTTTAGAAATTAATTCTTTTTTGTGATCTTTTATCATCGAATCCATAAAATGTTCTAGTTTTTATCGTTAACTTGGAAATATGTATACAAGAACAGTGACGCATCCAGAGTCTGAGTTTGAAGGGGTACTTTACAAGTTTTAGGAAATCTATAAGATAATGAAAGAAACCGTGGGGGGGGGGGTACTTACCCTCAGTACCCAGGGGTATTCAGTACAAAACTAGTACACATGTTTCAGCTTGTTTGGGAAACCGAAATCTCATCATTTCGAAGAAATGTCTCCATCCACCCCGATTTGAAACCCTCCTACGATCCCTCAATCTCAGGGTACCGGGTACTTACAAAATTTTGAAGTGGAGGTGAGTATGTCTACAGCCCTCTAAACTGAAATCCGTATTTCGTTATCTGAATTGGGGGTACAAAACTTTTTTTCAAGGGTATATATCTACATTCAATAGAAAACTAGTAGGTACACAACTTAAGCGTTAAAACAAGTGAAAAATTCAAGGTTGGGCTGGAGACATGGACCTTCGGACAGTAATAGAACACTCTGATTTTTAGACAGAGGAGCAAATAGGTCATTTTAGGGGGGTCTAACTTGCTCATTTATGATCCAAAAAATCGAGATTTTCGAAATTGAGTTTTTGTGCTAGGGTGGAACCCTTGGCAACAATGATTACAAAAACACAAATCACGATTGGATCGGGGGAATATAATAGGAGATATCGCAGATATTGAAATTTGCAATTTTTGAAAAATGCCATTACAACGGCGAAAATCTGAACGAAGGTAGATAAGCCTTCGAAATTGCTCGCAATAGATTTAGCGTAATGGAAAACCTATATTTTCATACCAAACTTTCAGATATCTAATACTGCAGAAAAAAAAAATTTTTTTTTTTCATTTTTCGTTTTCCTGTGTTCAATTTGAAGGGCTCTCTGAAGTGCAATTCGAATCATCAACTTTTTGGCTTTCTGGATTCTAAAAAGTAACTTCTATGCATTCCTATATCTAATCCTCGCGGTCAGTAATAGAACAGTTTCCTTTTCGGACAGGAGGAAAAAACTTTTTACCTGTTTTATTAATTAAGGTTCTACCCCTTGCTCATTTTTGACCTAAGAAATCGAGATTTTCGAAATCGACTTTTTGCTAGGGTGGAAGCCTTGGCAACACTGATTACAGAACCGGAAATCTCATATGTGTGTTTTTGTGTTTTTCAAAAAATTTCTCACCTTACTTAATTTTTCGTCAATTTTTTCTACGTTGACCAAGTTTGATTATAATTTTGGATTATTGAAATTTTTTAAAAAACACAAGAACTCAAAAATCTCGGAAACTGTTTTGGTTATCAATAAATATGGCTCAAACGACAGCAAATGAGTGGTACTAACATAACACCTCCTCCAATATTCACGTCTTATTTTGAAACATCCTGTTTACTCCTTCTACCTAAAATTGGTTTGGCAAGAACTTCTTCCCCTTTGTCATATTGAACCTATTATATACCCTTGAAAAAATTATTTTTGATAGCTTGATTCATTTCTACTACAAGAATCTCTTGTAGTTTCTTGCAGAAGTTGGGTATCAACAGTTTTTTTGTTTATTAACGGGTACCTAAGAAGAATGAGTCGTTTAGGTTATTGGAAATATGTTTAAAATCGAATTCACCTGGATGATATCCCTTATAATGCATTAATGCCTACATTATAGGGGAACACAAACAAAACATTTTATATGATTTCCTTCTCGATCCCATAGAATGTCTGGTCAACTCCATTTCAGTCAGTTTTCTGGTTTTTAGGGCAAAAATTAAAAATTACTCTCAGGTTCCATGTTTAGGGAGCAAATGAAACCCTTTTAGCGGAAACTTTTTATTATCCGGCCCGAAGGACCAACATGTTGGGGAAACCAAGCTCAAAGTAAGGTGAGAAGTAATGAACTGTATAAATATTTAGTTGTTTGAAATTTTAGAGAATAATAATGGGTTGGCATCAGAGACCTACTTTATTCCGCATTCCTCGTCTCGCAGAGTCCTTTCGCAATCTGCTGCACGTCCACACACTTGTAGGAATGTCCAGGTGGCTCAATTAATAGCGCCGATTATAAAGCAGAAATAGTTCCAAATACGAAAAAGGCAGCGAAAATAGCGAGCGGCATAAAATTCATCACACGCGGGATCAATCGATCTCATCGATCCTCCTTGAGTCTCTTCTTCCACACATGTCTTTTTCCTCCCCGTGCCGTTAGGAGGGAGATGAGGAGACCCCTGATACCACATATCGTGGTATCAGGTCCAAAAAAATGTCCAAAACATACAATAAAATGCTAATTGTTTTGCCATTTTGCCTTAAACTCGACTTTTTTGTTAATCAACTTTCGCAACGTCAACTCAAAATCTGAAGATTAATTTCATAACACACTTGGTGATAATTTTGAAATTGCTATCATAAATCGTCAATCAAACCTGCTTCAGAAAATTTAACTCGGACACGATGTCCTTTTGTATAACCTTAAACCTTAAATTCAATTTATCCATGAATATTAGATATCCTGATTAGCACTGATTCAAATAATGTTTTCCACCTTCTCTTCAACACAATAATGCCAGCTTTTCCCACAAAGTGTTTTGAAAATTTGAATTTTCGCTTATTTGACTTTCTGTCACAGCAAATCTGTATTCTTCATATAGGCAAAATTCCAGGGGATTAAAAGAGATAACTATTCGAAAGACTACAGTTAAAAAATTTCGAATATTCATATAATCTATGGATTCAATATACTTTGGTTCACTTATTTCAATTATATTTTCCTCCTACACATAGTTCCTAACTACTCATAGGATGAAATTTTCTGGAGTTCAAAGGTCGCTCACTTAGACGAAGATTGGCAAGAGGAAGCGCGGCGAAGGGAATTGTTTTTCCGCCAGAGAAATTTATATTCAAATTGATGGAGTGGAGACCTGCTCACTTAGGCGGTGCGGCGCGTCGATTGACGCGCGGATGGTTTTCAGAGCAAGAGACGTTTCTTCCGACGCAACGCTTCAGGGAAGTGTAGATTCACAAATGTTGACACGTCAGACACTTGTTCGATAAAAATATGTTAAAAATTCTATCATATTCTCATGATGAAAAGAGAACATCAATGACATAAGCTTGTGAGATGATTTTCTACACAGCGTGAGTCTTTTGACTCGTACAAATATTTCAACAGTAGAAAGTCAAAAGAAATACTTTTTGCCTTTACCATTTTTTTGCTTCGCTCGCACTTTAATGTTCGAGATCATTAATCGCTCAATTAATAAACGAGTTGATTACAAGATTTTTCCGTCGACCACATTTCGAATTGAATGTGAATTCTTGATTGCAAAAATTTTCTATCGATACCTAGTCAAACTTGACACCTTATAAATTTTCTACGTTCATATCAGAATGTTGATATTTATGCGGCCGATCGAACAATTCGAGAAGTTTATAGAGGGCATATTCGAGTTGTGACATTTTGAGTAAATCACATTGATATCAGTCCCTATTATATCTGTTAAAGAATGTGTGGAGCTGGTGGAAGCTGGAGTTGTAGTACATAGATATATTGATTACTCTCTAACCATCATAATTTTTCTGCAACCTCCACAATTCATCTCTTATAATTGGTCAATAATGGGTAATCTCAGCTTGAGGACTGGTGAAACATCAACAGGAAACAAAAAACCCTTGTTGAAATTGCCAACGTTTTGAATCTTTATTGATTCTTCATCTTCCTGATTCGAAACGTTGGCAATTTCAACAAGGGTTTTTTGTTTCTAGCATTTTCGACCAAAAATCATCATATAAACACGAGAATAAACATGAACAGTAAAACCAGCAGAACGAATTTTCGTAAATAAAACTCTCTTTTCTCTGTGTGCATTGTGCACCTATCTATAGAATACACAATTCACAATAATTTCTACAATCAGTCAAAATTTGCACATTTTGGCAACGTGAACAAGAAATCGGAAAAAATACGTAAGTTTCCTTCAAACGCATCTGAATAAAAGTCACGTGGTATATATAATTCCCTCTTAAGATACATAGATATTTATTTTTTCATCCCCCAACCGTGTGAAAGGTTAAACATCGAAGTTTCTGGGCTTATCATCCTTTGCTGCATCTCGACCGATCCGGCTGCATTTTTGGATGTGTGCCACCTTCTTTACTCTGGGATTATAGAGGTGAATTTGATCTTGGCTCGATACCAGCTGACTTGCATTGGTTTATTTCAGTACTTTCTAGCACTTGTCAGCATTAAAGTTAGTGAGGCAATTTCATACCTATTCTTACTGGGTTGGGAGTTGTGTTGTTCTGAAGAGGTTACATAAGACCGAAACCATGGTTAGCACCTACTGATCTTCAATCGGACGGTCTTGCTGATAGCACCCTATACAATGGTGTGGCTTGTTCAATTCAGATCGTCACATTTGTTGATCGATTACTTTTATCTATCTGAATATTGAAAGTTTTATAATATCGAACAATTAAGATTATAGTCTCGTGTATGAAATAACCACTCTATAGATTTTGAAGCTGCAAAGCCAGTTGTTTAAAGCACTGGACTGATGATGTTAAGAGAGAAACTGAGGCAGAATCAATCAATCCCCTAGATGTTACCATGGCCTGTCAATGAAAAGAATAAATCGATATATTATATCTATACTGAACAATTGCGACCCTCAAATAGTAATTTTGAGATATTGCACGAACTTAATGAGAGACTTAATGAGAGATGCTTTTGTCCATATGTAGTTATCAAAATGTAGAATGGTACCGAAAAGACACGATTTTCTCCACAAGAAGTTCTGAAGAATACACGTGTTCAATATAACAAGAAATATGCATGATTAATATTGCCATTTTGTAAAAACCACAATCCACTATTGTAGATACACACGTCTATAAAATCCCATACATTGGTCAACTTCTCTGAAGCCCATTTTTTTTCAGTTCGATCCATTCAAGGGATTATCCTGAAATATAAAGTTATAACAATGGTTGAAATTTCGTACAGAAAGACATTCGTAGTTATTATAAGTATGTAGTTAATGACCTCTGTTGATTAATTGAATTGATGATGGGCTTAAAGGTCTAGAAGGGTTTAAAGAAAACCAACTCAATAAAATGCCGACTGTTTCGGTATATATTTAGACCATCTTCAGGGCTATTATTTTCTGGTTTTCTGCAGATGATCGATGCTCTCCTACTGCTGGTATGTTCAATTCCACCGCACTGTGTTTTTCTTCGAATTTGAAAGTGAAAACACGGAAAACCAGAAAATAATAGCCCTGAAGATGGTCTAAATATAGACCGAAACTGTCGGCATTTTATTGAGTTGGTTTTCTTTAAACCCTTCTAGACCTTTAAGCCCATCATCAATTCAATTATTCGTAGTTATTACCTACCGGATCCATTATGCGAAAATGAGTTGAAAGGTAATTCATATTTCAATTAATAAGTGTGCCATGAAAACCCAACTAAAGCATCAGAAATGTAAAATTATACCATATTAGAATCGGAGATCCCTGAAGCATAAAAACCTGCACTACTCTACTGAACCCTTTGTAACCAGCCACTTTGAAACGCGATTTAATGAACACAACGTGTCAAGTAGGCAATATGTTGATGTGGGCATTCGATTCGACCTTAGGGATGAAAGCACCCCATAATCTGCTATTGAGCCTGCTCTGGACCATATGGTGCCTTATACGTTATCCTACAGAGAATGACAGGTGTCCTTTGAATTGAACTATACCAGCACAATATGGACTGAGTCAGATACGGCTGGTGGATTACCTCGCCTAATCACTATCAATAAAAATCGAACGTTTAACTTACCAGCATTGATGAGATGCACATTGTCCCATTGTTTTCAAGTAGGTATTCAGTGCATTATCCAAATTCCCATAAATAATTGAATATCAATTGTGAATCAAGCAACTAAGGATATAAATCGAGATGAGACGTAACTGGCGTTAAGGAAAGAAGCTCGCCGATTTATGTCGATTTCGAATCTTGACTTGCAGATGTCAATGTTAGAAACAGTTTGTTGAAATTTATCTGAGTTTAAGTTAAGCGGACTTATTCACCGTTTAGTGAAATTGGCCCTAAGTGGAATACTAAAATTTATTGGGGTGATATGTGGAATATAGGTGTCAATGTGCGGAACCTTTGATTTTTTGTCAATATATGACCTTTGATTCCATTCCGCCATTCGGCTGTAATAAGAATTCGTAGTGTACTTTTATAAGTTTATTTATAATTTAATGCTATTGTTCCTTGTGACCTGAAAAGCTTAAGACCTAAATGGCCTCGATTATGTCCGACTATTCTTCATCTTTACTAACGTTATGAGAACCCACAACACAAGCGATTAGATTATTGTAGCTAGAAGAAAAATTACAAAAATTTATATTTTCTAGGAAACTAAATTGTTCCCGGTGAATATATGACGAACATATTCATTCTGGTCTTCACACACTGACGTTTGAAAAGTTACTCTTGATTTCCCAGCTCCCCTGAATGAAACTGTCGCTGATGGACATTGAAAATCTAAACAGAGTGTGTTATTGGTAGATCCTATTCTTTCTCCTATATTTCTTGCAGAAAATTGATTAAATTGTCTATATGCCTAGTAATGATTAATGGATAAATTCAAAATTTTCAATCTTTTTTCTCTTCCTTTAAAAAAAAGGAAAACAAGGCTTTCGTTCACAACGACGCTGGTTTGTTTTAATTTTCGATTTGAATCTTGAAATTGTTTTGTTATGTGTTTAGTGTCATTTCAACTGACGAGTATTTTTGACGAGTTCTGCAATATTTATTGTATGAATAAAACTCTGCATTTATGTTCAAATACTGAGATACTGAAATGAAAAAAAAACACTACAATTCATATTAACATTTATTTCCAATTTCCACAAGCCACAGAATATGAATTTAAAAAAAAAACAAAAAATAGTTGTGCGGATAGGTGATCATAAAATATTTCCTCTCATTTGATTAAAAAATTTGGCTATCATTATTTTGACAGATATAATTTTTACACCTGTTTGAGGACAGCACTTAGTGCAATTCGATGTGTGATTAACTACAATATACAGGCTGTTCCTAAATTTGAGATAGATAGATAGATAGTTCACAAAGGTACAAACGAAGAGGGGAGATTAAGTAATTTTGAAAAAACGTTCCATAAAAATGGTATCGCAAACGTTTCGTTTTCGAGATAATGGGTGTTGAAGTTTGAAATTTTTTTTCTAGAAATCGGTAGTAGATACGAAAAAATTAAAAGAGACTATAAAGTTTAGTGAAACACCAAAGCTTCTTTTTTCATTTTTTAAAATCAACAATGGCTCATCAAAAAAAAGATCTGGAGGAAATCAGAGGACCGTGTTCCAGACCAAAACATAGCAAATCTACCTCTGTAGATTTGCTATCGAAATTGGCATGTCCCATAGTGTTAACTATCAATTATAATATCTACTCCAAATTGCAGTTGAATATCTCGAGAAGTGTAGATACTAAAAGATAAAACTTCTAACTTTAACACCCTGTATCTCGAGAACGAATCGTTTGCGGTCCCATGTTTATACGACTTTTGTTTCTTAAAATTACTCAAGGAATCCCCTCGTTTGTACCTTCAATTTAGGAACAGCTTGTATATTGATGTGGGGCTTTTTATTGGAATAACCAAGTGATAAGAGTTCGACTGGCAACCTGAGACACCGGGTATATGTATGAATGAAAAACAATATACTGAAAAAACTACAAACACACGTTGCCACATTTATACACCCTATTAGTGAGGTTAGAATCACTCAATTGGCGGGAGATCCATATTCAAATTTTTTTACATAGGAATCGACTTTAAGATGGAATATCGCTAGCTAGAAGTAAATGTTAATATAAAGACATGCAAAATTGGGTGCCGCAATTATTAGAGGTTGTTTCCAAGTATATTTTACATCACAAAATACTTTTATATGTCCCAAAATTGAATATTTTCTGAGCAAGGCTACTTCATCAGAACTCCATCAAGTAGTTTGTGTTGCTGATACTTCTACACCGTTACAGCTACAGCAGGACCACTTGGAAACCGTCGAACACTCTGCAGAAAGTAAAATGCAGAAACTGATTGGCAAACCTTTGCATGCCAAAATTGAACACATTATTATACGGAATATATCCCTACGTCGTAGATCATTTCTGCTATACGTCAATCATGAACCGTAACAAAGAAAATGACATGCTACGCTTGCGCGTTAGAATGATGTCAGCTTCAGAGGTTAGAAACGAAATGAAGCTACGAGAAACTTCCATGAATCTTGGCGACCAATTTTATATTGATCCATTATTAAAAAAATATACCATTTTATTACGAAATTTTGTTTTCAACTTGTTAAGAAAGGATCATAGAACACATTCCAACAGAAATAAATCTCAAGAAATTCGCTAAAGTATCCAAAAACAGGCGAGAAGTACGCGACATTTTTAGTCCCATAAGAAATGCATAGGGAATTCAGGGACCAGATCCACGGATGGATTCACATTTCCCGCCTAACCTCACTAATATGGTCTATATTGTATATCAAATCTGGGGATCTTAGATGAATTGGTGTTTCAGCAATCGCTCATTCTGTAAGAAAAAAAAAATAAACCAAATTTCTCGGTTTCGAAGAGTCACATTGTCTACAATGAAATCAAAGCCCTGGAGGGACTCCAAGGCAATTATAAGCACATGTGACCTCTACAATCTTTGGGGCCAACATCAATCAGAACTGCCGCCTTAGGAGACAGGAATGAACTCCTGGTTTAGTGACAAGTCGATTATTGCTTTGTCGAGAAGAGAAAAATGTGAACGATTGCTTTTTCCATCAATTTCGTTCCGAGCCGAAGATTGAATTGTACTAACACACGCGCAGGTCCCTGGAGTGCGGAATTTAATCGAAATTTGTCAAAATGAAGTAGATTGGTTAACGATGGGAAAAAGGGGAAATGGCCAAAAAAGAGATTCAGTGTCAGAGTTTTAATGATTAGCAACCATATAATATGTAATTGGGAAAAACTACCAGTAATATTCGGTTGAATTTGGATATGCTTCTAATACATTGTAAGTAGTCCCCGAGTAAATGGTACAGGGTGGGCAAAATTGGTGATACCTTAATTACAACTTTTTCAACCCAACAAGATAGAGGAAAATGCATGGCACATCACGGTCGTCTTTTTTCCAGAGACTAATAATGCCATCAACTGCATTACTCTATGTTTTTTTTTCGAGTTATAGGTCAAAATTAAAATTTCAACTTTGGTCATTATCTCCGTTTCTGTTTGAGCTAGGATGTGGAAATGAAAACATTATAGAGACACTTTTTTGATAGCAACCCAGTGGCGGACTATGATTTTTTCCATCAGGTATATTTGCTGAGCTATAACATAAAGATGTATTTTTTCTTATGAAAACAGTAGTTTAAAATGACTTAGAAAGACTCAGAGTGATGTATCATATATTTCTGGAACGGTAAAAAAATGGCGATCGAGTCATTTCAAAATACTGTTTTCATAAGAAAAAACACAACTTTCTGTTAGATATAGCTCAGCAAATGAACCTGTAGGAAAAAATCATAGTACGCCACTAGATTGCTATGAAAAAAGTGTCTGTATAATGTTTTTATTTCAACATCCTAGCACAAACAGAAATGAATATAAGGACTACTGTTGAAATTTTTATTCTGACCTGTAACTCGAAAACAAAAGAAGATAGAGGAATGCAGTTGATGGCATTATTAGTTTCTCGAAAAAAGACGACATGAATGGTACATTCATTTTTCTCTATCTCGTTGGGTTAAAAAGTTGTAGTTCAGGTATCACCATTTTTGCCCACCCTGTACATAGTTATGGTGAATATATATTCACCATGAAACTATGTAGATATATAATGCTACAGAGATTCGCCATACAGAATTACCAATAATTGAATATGGGGTAAGGCTCTTCGTTTCTGATGATTTATGGATTTGAGTAGAACTTTCGGATATAGCTATTACTTCCGAACTGCTCAACGAATTATTTTCAAATTCGGCAGTTATTGTCATCTCAGACCACCCAACTGGTCATTTGAAACATATCAAAGAGACGAGGATTCAAATATTTCAATTTTTGGTTGTATAGGTCTGATAAACACCCATGAAAATATCAATTGGTCGTTGATAACAATCATAATTATAATAATTTATTACATCCCATAAGACAAATAGCCAGACCAATGCCAGAGAGAAATTGACAGGAAAAAGAAAATGAACAAAATGGAAATTCAAAGTAGTTCAAAGAGGAAATATTCTTCTATGCTGTGAAAAAAATTTTCCATCAAGAGATCCTGAATGATTTTATTGAACTTAAAATACTGTAGTTGTTTAAGTCGCTCTGCTAGGTGATTGAAAAGTTTGATTTCAGCATATATGGAGGTGATTGTTGAAATTTTGTTGTTCTGTGAGTTGGTGGGCAGATTGTATCTTTATGTCTGGTATCATACTTGTAATATTCAGAGCACTTTTTCAATTTATGTATATTTTCCGAATGAACAGCAAGGAGTTGAAAATATATAGGCAAGGAAAACACATCGATCGATACTTAATAAATGTGGGTCTACAGGACTCCCGTGGTGTCAAACCGAAAATCAATCTTTTGATTCTCTTTTGTGTTATAAAAACTTCGCTCTAACCTGGAGAGCGAATGGTATTATAATTTATATGCCTTCAGGCTAGAGAATGATACACTCTTATCAAGGTTTCGACTACCAATATATTCTTGAGCTGTTTTAGCGCAAAAAAATGCACTACTCATTCGAGTCGACACATAGGTGCAATGAGCTCGGCAGTTAAGCGTGTTATCAATTCCCAACCCCTGAAATTCCATACAATCAGAGGACTTGAAGACGCCATGAAGACCTAAAGTAAAGTCATTATTAGAATTTCTTGTTTGAAAATGGGGTAGTCTTGTGTTTTCTATGTTGAGGATGAGTAAATTCCTTTCGCACCAATCAGAGAATAATTGGACGAGCATCCCACATCTCGCACGCAGTTCTGTCAAATTAGAGGCTGTGATGAGAGTAATGTATCATATGCGAACTGTAGGATCACGATACTCTTGATTAAATTTTCGAATCTTCCCTACAAGTGGTCCAGTAGGTCATTCATGAACAAAATGAAAATTAGAAGGCCTAGAATGGATTCTTGCGGTACACCCATATCAACCGATATTATCGGAGCCGTACATTTATCTCTTTGTACCTCCATTGTGTTTTCCACTAGGATGGCACATGAACCGTTCTCATTATTCAATTATTCCTTGAAAATTGATTTACTCCTCACTCCTAAAACTTTTTAGCGCCATCACGGCCCTGAAGCCCGGAATATTGTGATAAGTGATAAGACCTTCCTAGAATCGAATCAGTTGCTTTATTCAACACATAGAAAGTTAAAGCATAGTCTTATCGATCATTCTTTCATGCATGGATCACAGGGAGAACAGGGACCATATAAATACAACCTATTTAATTTGACAGTAAGAGAAGAGGTGGCAAGACTGGGACCTCAACGTTTGGATCATTATAAAATTGTCATGTTGATTATTCTGAATACATATTCATTTACAATTACTCTCACATTATATATCTTTGGTTGCAATGAACAGAAAAAAAAATTATTCTTGCAGAGAAAAAAACATTTCACAACCTTCGTCCTCGTCATCTATTTCAGTTCTCTTACCTCATTTCTCATCTTTCAATTTACTTCTGACAGTTACTTTTTTCTATTGTTTCCTTATAAAGAAGACTTTGTGATTGCAGTTTTTCCTTACTTTGAGATCATCCTAAAAGAGAATAAATCTCGATTGATTTCCTAGAATCATGAGTGGGTACCCCATCTTGTCCTCCGGTGCGATTTCGAATAAAACAATGTGAATCAAAACACTAAATTAAACTATGAAAACAGTCGTTTTCACCTGTTGGTGTTATAATCGATCAGCAATAATTACTCTCAGTCTGTTCTAAACAACTAATATAGAAGTACCCAACACACGCTATGTAAAACATGAAAATATCAAGAAACTTGACGAAAAACTAGTTTTTTAGGGTTCGGTCGAGTTGCGAACAGTAGATTTCCGAGGAAAGCCAGAAATTATTTTGCTATAGTCAATCTACAGGCTCATCAGGTCCTACTATACTTCTGGTTACTCCCGGAACATCGAATCACAATGTTAAGTATGTGACATAAGGATAAAAAATTGTGGTGAGACTGCTCTCATAGCAGAATTACTATAGTTGTTAACATTATTAGTCTAAGAGCTAGATAACATTTACGAGCCTGAATTTAATGAAGGCTGATTTCGATTCCATTGACTCCCTCGAATAACAAACGACACCTCTGCCAATTGGGCGAAGTTGCGTTCTCTTGTGGGCAGCGGTAGGTGAAAAAGATAAATTGCACTCATTTTAAGAAGATTCATTCTTGTTGCATTTCCTTCGGAACACAATTGGGAATATAAATTTCTTTGACAGACGTTTTGGCCGTTGCTAAATGCCTGGCAGACGCCATTGCCCATTTTCGATGAAGAAAATAGTGAAATTTCAAACCATTACAGAAAGGCTGAAATCAGGATCGAAATCGGAAACTACCGTCTTATGACCATTATCAATAAAAAAGAGTGAATAAATGAAAAATGTCTCAAAACTAGACTGAATTCTTGATTTTTTTATTTATTTACACAACACAACTTATTACCAGATAACCAACTCTCAGTAAAGCTGCAGTAGTACTAAGGTTGCCATTTGTAAGGTCATGTTAACCAACTTCTCGGAGGTCTTGAATTCGAAGAGCCGCTATTATCATAGCTGAATATTTTATTACACCAGACCATCTATGGTAAATGGTTGTAACACTCTGTATGGTGTTGTGTTTGTGTTTAGGTGGTCGATTCGAAAATACCGGAAATAATATTCTCTTCTCATGCGACACTGACGAGAACTGGTATTTGGCAAAACAAAAACGTTGACGCAGTTCCTGAAAATGGGTCAGTTTTATTTACGGTTGACCACTCTCTATTCACAGGGTGAGTTACAAATATTGTAACAGTAGATTCTTGAGGTCAAAAGAAATGGTGTTTCCCTTTACCATTTTTTCTGAATCGGCTTGGTTGAAAAGATACAGGCTGTTGAAAAACCTTTGAATAAAGTTATTTTTAGTTCTATCTTACTAACGGTTTTATCGAATGAAATGAATTTCGGAATACAGGTTTTCATTATTTCGATTAATTTTTTCGAACAAAAGATATCACCCACGTGTTTCACTATTCCCGTTATGACCATCACGTTTCCTAAAAATAGCGAAAATTCAAAGAAGCCAACTCTTGAAACAAAGTTGAACGCTATCGAATGAATATTTGAGCATTTTGTATAATAAAAGTCAGGCCCGGATCTACGATTTTTTCTGACCGGGGCAAAAATTCATGATGGCGCCCCCCCTCTAAGTTTCTTAGGAAACTTATAATTGCATATTCGTCATCGCTATTTCCCGAGTTATTTTTTTCACTAATTCGAGGTCGTTGATTACGAATATGCAATTAGATTTTTCCTAAAATGAGTACCTCTTATTTTTTTCCCATTGTTCCATTAAAATTATTTTTTTCCCAAAGTACTCATCTTAGGAAAAATCTAATTGCTTATTCGTAATCTTCGACTACGTCGACCACGAATTAGTAGAAAAAATGACTCGGGTTGAAATCCTTCGAAAAATAAAAAAGTTTGTTTTTACAAGAATGTCGTTTGCAACCCTCGCTCACCTATCGTTTTTACCCGCGCGTTACGAACGAAATTATTCCGAACGAAAATTAATTTTTTCAGCGACATATGAGAGGTTCAGAGCTGAAGTGAACCAAGTTCATTTAGCCTAGTTTTGGGATGAATGGCTTGAAAGTTGTTTATCACCAATTAATTCAAAAGTGACTTCTTTAAATTTTAAAAGATTAGAATGTAAGCATATGCTTGCATAAGAATAATAATAAATAAAGAAGTCACTTTTGAATTAATTGGAGATAAACAACTTCTAAGCCGTTCATCTCAAAACTAGGCTGTATGGACTTGGTTCACTTCAGTTCTGAGCCCCTCATATATCGACCCGGGTTATTTTACTTATTAATTCGAGGTCGTAGATCACGAATATGCAATTTGATTTTTTGTAGGATCAGTATTTTGAGAAATAAATCACTTTTAGTGCAAAATTTCAAAGAGATTGGTCAACTTTGAGAAGGTGTAGCAGCCAGAAAAAAAGCCCTAGTCATATGCTGATTTTTTGTGATAGATTCATTCATCATTGTTTTGATCGGAGACCAAAAATATTTTTCAAAAAATCCATACAGTATGGAAAATTTTCGATCTCTGCGATTTCCTTCAATATTACCGAGGTCGTAGATTACGAATATGCGAACAGAATTTTGCTGAAAATATTAGTTTTTGAGTTATGGTCGATAAAAAATCGGAAATTTTGGCCCTTAGTTCCAGATGAAATGGGGATGAGTCGGTAATTCCCCAGGCAAAGAATTACTGGCTCTATGCTTGCGACACATTGTAGACATATCCTATCTCTTAACCTATCTCACCCAAGTATGGTGGTCATTCCTAGATGACTATAATACATATACAGTTAATTGATCCCTCATTGATTTTGAAGATTTTTGGCATAGTGATGGTTTATCATGTTTCCATTCTACAGTTTCAATTTTAGCACAAGGAAATCAATTTTTTCCGAGAAATTAAAAATTTTTTTTAACCTTTGGTTGATTTTGGCGCCCCCTTAAGCTGATGCCCGGGGCAAGCGCTCTGCTTGCCCCCCCCCCTAGATCCGGACCTGATAAAAGTATTCTTCATATTTTCTCGTACAAAGCGCAGTTTTCGAGTAATTTTATGTACAAAAATTAAAGAGTATCTGTGAAATTCGATGAATTGTGTGCTTTGACCGAATGCACCTCTTTTTAAGAGATCCACAGATGTGTAGTGTCACAGATTTGGCTTGTTATTCTGAAGGGAATTTTGTTTTTCCAAGGGTTGCACAGCTCATTATGGAAACTCAAAATGGTATAGGCAAAGGTTCTTTTGAGCGCAAGACTCTACTGTTAAAATATTTGTACGAGCCAAAGACTCACCCTGTATTGGTGATACCTATAAAGTGATGTAAGATTCAAACACAATGCACCAAAAATATGTTCCCTAGTCCTAGTTATTAACTACGATAAAACTCGTTAACTTGGCCAGCAATATTCTTATACTTTGAATTTCTCAATATGGAACGTGACAGTACTGTTTACGATGCAATACTTTTATGTTTTATGAGAGCAATTTATGGATTATTGATTGGCATCTAGTTTCCTTCTGGTGAATATGTCAATAATTGCAATTGTGTGCTGAACAGCATATGGACAAGTGGTATAATGCACCACCCCACATCCCTTGGGCCCTGTCGAATTGGGGGCTGAGCAGTATGGTGGCCCGGAGAGGATTTACATCATGAAGATCATGAACAATGACATAACTATATAGAATAGAGAAGTCGAGTATAGTTCGCATAAAACAAACAATTTTTAAAATCAGATGAAACTCTCAACTCCATGAAGAATGGGTTAGTTTATCTTTCATACATAAAAATGGATCCCTGTTTTGCATTGTCATCGTATCACGTGAGAATTTCTGAACCGATTTTATTCATTTTGTTTCTTTGATACCTTCCTCCTACATTGTAGAAAGTTTTAACGAAAAAAAACTTTGGACAAGTTGCCTGGTAAACTGGAAAAATCAAGAAAACTGAAATTCGGGGGTAGCCTACCCTCACGGAAAAATGATTGACACTCTCAACGTTCAGCATTTGGTTTTGGTTACCAGTTGCAAGCGGAATTTCGGGATTAGATAGTAGGCTCGATAAGATCTTCAACAACTCGTATTGCAACTCCTCCATACCTATTCAAAATCAAGGGGTTATGCCCACTCCCGTTAGGGGTGTTACGGGAATGCTAAGAGCGGAAAAGTTGTTTCCCCTTGAATCAGAAATTGATGGGTCCAAGCGATTTTCCAAATTTTCAATTTAAAGCCGGAAAATCGAGGTGTTAAGTTTTCGTTGGACCACACTGGTATACTCACATTATGGCAAGATACCATATGCCGGGTCAGCTAGTAAATTTAATAATATTTATTTTATCAGCTGTAGACATGAGCAATGTGAGAAAAATTTTTACGCCTTTTAATTGTATATCCGTGAATTGTATTTCAGCTTGAAACTACAAAAAAAAAATTTTGCATCAAATCATGAAGAGGATCAAAAGCTCGTAGGAAAAATATTGTTCTTGATACCTGAGCAGAGTGAATTTACGGCAGGAACCCATCCTAACTCCGCTTCGCGTCGAAAAATTAAACATTAATATAATATTTATTATCCTAACACTTGTTAGGAAAATAAATATTTTCAATATCAAAAAATGTTTATCCAACTGCATGGACACTCAGTGATACGAGGATGTATTGATATCTAGTTAGCCTGGGCCAGTTCCATGCATAAAAAAATATTGCGTTACCATAGCAACGAACAATAACTCATTAGAAGTGACAGTGTGAAGTTTGAGTCAAAACAGTAAGCCATAGTTACGCAATGAAGAAGATGTCCACCGAAACTGTGAAAATCGAAAAATTGGAGTATCGAGCCATCATCAAGTACCTGAATTTAGAAGGGTTAAGAGGTAAGGAAGATATGCTTAATACCCTTAGTGATCAATGTCCTTTGTATGCGACCGTGCAAAATTGGACTGCAAGCTTCAAAACAGGTAAATTTTCCATTGAAGATGATGACCGATCGGGTAGGCCAGTTTCTGTGTCAGTCCCCGAAAATATCGATGCAGTTCATGACATGATTTTATCAGACCGTCGAATTGGGCTAAAACGGATATCTGAAGCACTGAATATTTCATACGAACGCGTTCATCATATAATTCACGTCAATTTGGACATGAGAAAAATTGCTGCAAAATAGATCCCCAAATGTTTGAAAGTTGACCAAAAACGTGCAAGGGAAGAAGCATCGCGTTCTATCTGTGCTCGATTTGAAAACGATGTAGACTTCTTAAACCGAATTGTTACTGTGGATGGTACATTTCTACGATCCAGAAACGAAGCAATAATTGATGGAATGGCGACACTCTGGTTCTCCAAGACCTAAAAGAATTGTCGTGTCCAAAAATCAGCTGAAAAAATTCTTGCTTCAGTTTTTTGGGATTGCCAAGGAGTAATCAGGATTGATTTTTTGGATGACGGTTTTGTTTTTGCAGTTGTACAACCAAACTACAATAATCTTGAAAACTATACAAACACACAATACATAAGTCAGGAAACTTGTTAGGAAAAGTGTGAGAAATTTCGACTTATATTTTCCCTTTTTGTGGTTCCGTTGTCAATTATTAAAATTTTTAGAGATGACAACAACTGCTTTCAAGAGCTAGTAAGTAGTTCGTGCGTGCGATGAGTTGTGCAAAATTTCGTGATCATATCGCTAAAACATAATTGTTATCCAAGAGCAAGTTTTAGAATTTAACTGGAATAGATTTGGTCGTGCTAAGCATGTGGATTGGTGACCGTCCCAATAATGAATTTGATTGCACCAGCGCGCAAAATGCTCCGACCTCACCTCAGTGTTGCATTTGAATCTGATATTGATTCATTAATTTCTATCGAACTGATGATTAATTCTTATTAATTTTCTTTGGTAATTATTTGTCTACCGCATTTTTCAGTAGATAATTCAACGCGATCAAAATATTTATAAATTTGACGCAGTATCAATCTTCTTTGAAATATTGAAAATGCATTATTGTAATGTCCGTCAGATATAATAGATTTCCACCCCAATTCACGGGACCTGTACGGCTGCCTCCGTTGATGTTTTTCACTGGCCAAAGCACTTGTCTTCCCGACTGAGGTTCGGGCGGGCATAAAATTCTGCTTAATGACTTTTTGGCGTAACGGGCCATCTGTTCAAATGTTCGCGGCCTAGGCCAACATATGGTTGAGCTGGGCATTACCACACTCAGCGGTGTGTCATTCAAGACTGATCCACTTGTTAAGGGCAATACAGTGGCGTATGGAAAATCCAGAGTCGACCAAATGTGTTCGCAATCTCAAATTCTACTATAGTTCAAATATTCAAATTGCCGCTAATTAGAATTAGAATGACATTGGTCAAAACCAAATTGGCAACATCAATTTAAAACTGGCATTTAAGCAAATTGGCAATAATTAAGTTTAAATTGGCATTTATCAATTTCAAATTGACAATGAACGAAGTGAAATTGTATCTGAACAAATCGAACATCAAAGTTCGAATGGAACTGAATAAGTTGATCACACAGATCAACACACCTATCCAACTCCTTTTCTCTGTCTTTTTTGTTCAAAAATAATGAGATTTTCTGGTTCCAACCCTCCTAAAGTATTACTAATAACGACGGGTTCCATAAAACGTTGATTGTCCAATCAACGATTTGACAGTCACTCGTTTTCTAACATGAAATTATTGAAACCTTTTCATTTCTGAATATATTGAAGAAGTAGCAATTGAGAATAATTGAATGGACATTGAACATCATAATTTGATGCGAGAATGATCATGACTGAATTATTGATTGAAAACAAATTGACTTCTATTAGTCAATCAAGCGTTGATTCCACGATTAAGCTTTATGAAACCCGGGGTTAGTGTAGGTATTCGAAGTCTCTCAAATCTTTGCATATAGTTTTCGAAATTAAATAAGTAATATCCAAACAACAATAAACAGTAATAAACGTTGATTCTGAAACATATGCAATTAGGGTCTGAAATCTTCTCTTTTTATGATAACTCTTTGAAAAACGCACGATTGTGGTTATCTTCCGTCTCTGTTTTGTAAATGAATCGAAATGGTATAATCCATGATTTGCAGATACATATTAGAGAATATATAACATAACAATTTACATTGGCAGGGTAACGGTTAATAAATTGTTGTGAAATTCTTCGCTCATATCCGAGATTTCTTTCTTTCTCCATTGGATATGCAAGATATACATTTTTGAAAAAAAATCCGTTATTTTCGAATGGTTTCAATTAATTATTACGTTATTCACTGTGTATATGACCCACTGAAATATTTTCATTGACGACATATTACTCCAATGCAGAATTCAAATTAAAAACTGCCAATTTGTCAATTTTCAATTGACTTATGCCAGATTGAAATTGATTATTGCCAATTTGCTTCAGTTGCTTCTGATTAATGCTAGTTTGAAATGTATTCATACATCATCCCATTTTGCCCGACTAGGAGGGCAAAACAGGATACTTTACCTTTAATCATAAATATTACTTTTTCTACGTAATCATCAAACAGTTAAGGAATGCTCGATATTCAATGTATAGAGAAGACACCAGAGAAGTTATTGTGCAGAAGTTGCAGTTATCAATAGCTTGTTTAGGGAGTTATGGGTTATATAACGTTAGCTTTCCCGTTTTATCCAACTCTCCCCTAGTGTAACTATCTTCAGACATTCAATATCGTGGTACTCGTAATTATTCAGTTGAATATCTAATTAATACCAGTATGGTTTAAGCATCATCTGAAATTTTATGTTATTATGAGTGAAATGGAAATATAAAAGTTAGGTATAATAATTTTTTGATTACCTCTTCTTCATCTGGTGAAACTTAGCATTCGGATTTTATTGATATCGAAGGATCATTTCATTTTAGCTATATGTTTAGCGAAATTTCAGTCATATATAAAAGTGAATTATGCTAATGTTGTTTCCGATAGACTATAGAGAGAATAGGTACCTATAGTTGGTTTAGGAAAAGCGTTTTTTTTTTTTCAATGTCGTCTCCTCTGATACCAACTAAACAAGTATGCGGCGATGAGGTATCAATAAGGAATAAAGGACGTCCCAGAAACGGTATCAGTAGTGGAGAATAACGAATGATCTGTATACCGCTATAACCAACTGATAGTTAGATTGTTGAATACCAATCAATGGTTAACGTTCAAGATTTTCCTCTAATCCATCAGATCTTTTGTTCTCCGCTGATTACTTAAGGCCGACACTAAAGATTGCAGCCGGGAAATTCCTTCTCATTAGTAAAGAAATTAATAGAAAAGTTTTTAACACGAATTAATATTACAAATGATTTTCGGCATCATTTGGTTATTTATTGATAAAACTACAGATATTGATGAAAGTGATATGCATGCGTATCTATCTACGCCACTGTATTTCCACACCCCTCATTTAAACTGGTTCTCCCTGAAGCGCACTGAATGAATAAATACCCCTGCCTTAGCGGAATTAGCGATCCCTCATTGAGAAGCATCATACAGGGTAGTAAGTTTTGATGACACACCCTTGTATTCTGCGAAAATGTTATTGGATAAATGGTTTAGGATCTCATCGTGTTATTCAAAACTTACCTTTTTTTCATATGAACATATGTGCAGGTTATCCGACTCGCATTGAAAAGAATTCGGGACTAGTAAATTTTGGACTGTATCATGGGGAGTCTGATCGAGTTTCCTTTGTGAAAAATGAGATTGTATATAGGAGATCGACAAAGATGAAAGATTTACAAGAATATATTTTTTCAATAATTAATTCAACAGTAAACGATAATTTTATGGAAAAAACTCTCATTGTTCAAATGGGAATGCTTTGATCAAAAACATTTCGAAGAAACTCCATCTTATTTTCATATCAATATATGAGAAAATAGTTATTTTCCTATCAAGTGCGGGCAAGACACTTTCCGCAAGAGTTAGGAACAATATTTTTTCTACAAGCGCTTGAAATATATAAATGTATCCATTTCAGGAAACAGATCATATCTCATTTGATTAATTCATATATAATGACACTAATGACAGACGTAATTCTGCATGTCGTTATATAACTATTATTATATTACTATGGGTTTCTCATCGTTCACGTTCTGTGCATAGAAACATGATAGAATTTAATTTCCTCTATAAAATTTGCGTGCGGGAAAAACCCCTGCTAATCCATTCCCGCACGCATTTGTGGCGTTTTTCCCGCACCTTTTGGGAAAGTGACTCTTTGCAACTTGAAATGCGTGCGGGAAAAAGTTCGAACGCGCACGCTTGTAGAAAAAATTTCTAAAAATCCATTTGATGTCAAAGTCAAAGGGGTCTTCATGAACTAAGAATTTGTGTTCAGATATAATACCTAATCTGAAAAACAGGTTGTTTTCATAAAACATCCGAAATATTAGAAAATCATTCAGGTCGTTATGCAAGAACCTGTATTCCTGTATATAAGTTTTTCATATCATTCATCATTTATGACTCCTCATAGAGGAAAACTTAAATAATTTCGAAGAACACGAAGTATTAATATTCGTTAATAGAAGCAACCTGTATATATTTCGAGGAATTATTCACGTCGTCATAGACTTCGCATTCGAAATTTTTCTGAATCTCTAATTTGTGTTCTGTAGCCCTTCTATGCCTTCGTGGATAAACTTTTCGGACTTTAAAGTAGGAATTCAACAAAATTCCAAGCGAAAATAATTTTGAAATATCATGTGGCTCTTCGTGAATAAGAGACGTCTAGCATCGTCAATGAAATAGCAAATCTCGTCTAAAAAACAAAACAGAACTTTCGTGGGAATAACTGCTATAATTTTGTTAAGTCTTGTTGGTGACTAGGTCTGGAAGAAAGATTCGAAAATTTTATCCCTGAGCAACATATCTCCCTTAGACGATAAAATATTTTGGTACTGTCTTTTTTTATTTTGGTGATGAAAGGTTCCATAGTATGTTTCGAATTTTAGTAGTTATAGGCAAGAAAAACACACTTGAAAAATTTTTATTCTTTGCATAGCGATCGATTTCGGTTTCTTTCACAAACCATCATTAGTCCAGCTGAAATTAGAATTGCAATTATATAAATACAGGTGAGAACGTGCTATCAACTCATCGTAAAAAGAGCTAATCCTTCAATTATCAGAACTACAAAATCCAAGTGCATTCATAATGAAATCGTTATTTTTCCAAAATTCAAAATTTTTTTCTATTTTAAGACGTAGTTTCGAACGGAAATGAATGTCAGTTCGAGTTGTCGGCTGTCATGTTTTCACTGTCAGGGGGTATGTTCGGGAAATTAATCATTCTAATGAGGTTTGTTTTCTCTAAGGTTGAAGTCTGAAAGTTCATTCAGCAAATGTCGATTATCTTTGTTTCTTAGGATTTATAATTGTTACAATGATGTCTGTTTGTAAAAATTATATCCTTTTCCTTTATGCAATATTCTTAAGTTATCAAATTCTATGTTGTGTTCATATTTATTATTACGAGCCTGAATACGACTTCAGCAAAGCGAATTTTTTCCTCATGTATGATCTTATTGCGGATATTGACTGGACCTTCCTGGCGAATATCAACAATCCTGATGATGCTTCCGACTTCTTTTATGACAGAATCTATAGCGTATTTGTTCGTTGTGTCCCCGTTCGAACTTATATGAACAAGCGTAGATATCCTCCATGGTTCAATAAGGAGAGTATTCGGTTAATTCGCTTGAAAGCGAAATTTTGGAGATTATTTAAAAAAAGAATGATGTCACTGCTAGAGGGGAGTTCGTCCGTCTGCGAGCCAAAATTAAACTAGATACAGCTAAAGCCTATAGAGCATTTGTGGAGAGGTCAGAACAAAACATAAAAAATAACCCCAAAAAATTTTGGTCATTCATAAACAATAAGAAGGGTTCAACAACTGTTTCTGGGCAGATGTTCTATGATGGACAGTTAATGGATGGTCCATTAGACATACTTGATAGCTTTGCTGATTTTTTCGCAAAATCTTTTACTACTAGTACTACGGATGTTGAAGAGATTGAGGATCCTTACATGACTAACATTAATGTTGCATTGTTTGAGGAAAGTGAGGTTCTTACGGTTTTGAGGAAGATGAAACCAACTATGACTATGGGTCCGGATGGCATTCCCTCCTTGATTTTCAAGGATTGTGCGTGTGTTTTGGCGTATCCGCTCACAATCTTGTTCAATACCTGTTTGAGAAGTTGCATCGTTCCTGATGCGTGGAAGCTTTCTAAGGTGCGCCCAGTTCACAAAAAGGTCAATAAGCTTGATATTTCTATTTTCCGACTGATATCAATAATCTGTAATCCAAGCAAAATATTTGAGATCCTTCTTTACACTCGGTTATATCCTCTAATCAGTGATCGAATATCACCTTTTCAGCATGGTTTCGTCAAGGGCCGTTCAACAGTTACCAACCTCCTATGCATAACCCAGTTTGTTTCTGAGGTAATTGAGAGAAGATCCCAGGCTGATGTCCTGTATACTGATTTTTCAAAAGCGTTCGATTCAATGGACCATGGAACTTTGTTGACGAAGTTGTGCCAATTTGGCTTTAGCTCTAATCTCATTAATCTTTTTAAGTCCTACTTGTCCAACCGGCGGCAATATGTTGAGTTCAACGGTGTGCGGTCTAGAGTGTTTTCAAGTACTTCGGGAGTGCCGCAGAGCAGTAACTTTGGACCACTGCTTTTCATAATTTTCATCAATGACTTGGCTGATGTGGTGGACGTATACTGTTTGCTATTTGCAGATGATTTCAAGATGTTCCTTGAGGTGAGGGATGCATTGGATTTTGAGCGGCTTTCCATCAATTTGCTGCGCGTTGTTGAGTGGTGCGAGAGAAACCGATTGAATCTGAATGCCAAGAAGTGTTATGTCATGTCTTTTACATATAATAAAAATGTAATCCATTTTGATTATACTGTGGATGGTAACTCGCTTGAGCGTCCGGCGGTGTTGAAGGATTTGGGAGTGATCTTTGACCCAAAGCTGTCGTTTGCACCACATATTGATGAAACTCTGTCTACTGCGAGGGGGATGTATGGATTTATTGCGCGCATTTCTCGTGACTTTTCGGATACAGCCACATTGAAGATCCTTTATTACGCATATGTCAGATCTAGGCTGGAGTATGCAGCCTTAGTATGGTCCCCTTACCACCAAAACCATATTGATGGGATTGAGTCGGTGCAACGACGTTTCCTGAAGCTGTTGTCTTATAGAGAGGATAATGTGTATCCGCCCATCGGTTTCCCTCAAGATTTACTTTTGAGTAGACACGGTATGAAGGGTCTGAAATGTCGGAGGGACTGCCAGTTCGTTGTGTTCGTGCACAAGTTGATCGGTGGGATGGTTAAAGATTCCTATTTACTTGGTAATCTCAATTTTCTAATCCCGAGACCTGCTTCCAGAGCGGAGAACACATTTTACATGCCAACATCGAGAACTAATACACTGAAATATTCACCTCTTTATAATTTGTGTCGTGCCTGTAACTCTGTTTGTTCTGACTTGGATATTTTTCATTGTAGCATCTCAGATATCATACTTTTTTGCCTGACTTTGTCTTACTTGTCATATTTTGTATATTTGAATTAGTTTTTTTTTCTTGTTTACCTTGTTCTGTAGTTGGGTTTGACCTGTAGAACATTGTACTCTTTAAATAAATAAATAATAAAATAATAAATATTCGTCTGTATGACAACCCAATGCTGATTTTGGGTTGTTTCTACGGTGTTCTTTGAAACGTTTTTTCATATTGCGGGTGGTCATGCCAATGTAAAAGGAAGGACAATTAGCACATTTTATTTCATATACATAACTCTCTTCTTCTTGTATGGTTTTTGTTTTGCTGTTGATTGTTTGTTTCACTGAGAGAACGAAATAGTGAAATTACAGTGAAAATCTTGGGTTATTTGTGACCAACGATAATCACTGGAATTTTACAAGGAATATTCTGAAACGAAAACCTTGTAAAATCACAGAAAATATAAATCACAAGTTGGTTGTGATTCCACATGACCTTTTTTCTAATGATATTTCTAGAAGCTAAACCTGTGAATACTCATTGTGAAATCACAAAAGAATTTTATGGTATCAACTGTAAAATTACATTTATTCTGTGAATTCGCAAAGGATTATTACAGAAATAAATTGTAAAATTAAAAAATTTTGGAAAATTACAGGATTCATTGAGGAATCACCTCTCGTTCTCGCGAAAATACGTCGTGAAATTTAGCATCAATTAGACCGTAAAATACTATAATGTTGTGAATAAACAGAGCAGATTCACAGAATTCAATTGTGAATTTCAAGTATTTGTTAAAATTCCAGAATTCATTGTAGAATTACCCCACACCCTTGTAAAATTACCTCGTGAAATAACCATGAAAATTACTGGATAACTGTCTTTATTTTGTTATTGATTAAAGTAGTTGTACAGAACTAAATTGTGAATTTCAAAAATTCAACTAAATTTGGCACAATCACTGCCTAAAATATACACTTCAATATGGAAAAAAACATTAAATTACCTAAATAAAAAACAACAATCACAACATAAAATATTGTCATCAATATGGAAAACAAAAAATTTGAAACATTATATCAGTTGAAAAATAACCACAACATGAAATTAATATAATCTTCAATATAAAAAACAATATAAAACATTACATCGAACAAAAACAACAACCACAAATATCATCTAAAATGATACACTTTTTTTTCAAAATATAAAAAAAATCAACATAATTGTGAAGCATTCAACTATGAAATATCAGCTTCTGAAAATATTGATATTTATATCATAAGAGTATAAAATAAAAATTCAAAAACAGAGTACACCTAGTCTTTTTCCAACAAAAAAGACACAACCCTCTGGAATAAATAAATGTATGAATTTGTTTTCTATAAAACTTGCTTTTGTCGTGCTTGACTCACTTCCAGAATCCGGATGAATGTTGAAATGCATCCTTCGGAACATAGATTAAATTGAGGGCCTCCCTGAATACATAGGTTGTAAACACATATCGTTTTTCCATAAAGAATTCGTATCGGTGGTTTATTCCTGAAAAATAAGTAGGTATCCAATAAGCAATATTTCGATAAAGAATAATTGAATTATAAGTTGTATGCATACGGTGTTCAATTTTTTTCATTAGTATCTGCCAAAGGTAAATCACAAATCGAAAAAATAAACATCGCTTTCAAAAAATGTGAACTATCTACTTACCAGTATTCCAGTATATATTACTTTTGTCACACACTTGAAACCTTCAAGGAGCTTGGAAGGCAAAAAAACTTGGAACTTGAAAGAACTAAATCATAGGAAACAAAAAACTGAACCATGTATAACTCTTCGCACTTCAAACTTCTTGAAGACACAGTGGATCATTCCAGAATGAATTGGGTTATAGGGTAAGTTAGTGAGTATCTACGATAGGATATGGGATTGGGCAACGAGCAGGTGCCAGTTGCAGGAAAGGTTTTGATTGGCCACGGAATGAATCCAGAAACAGATAAAAGTTGTGATTTTACAATTGCATTATGAAATTCCATTGAAGCTGTGAATTCGGATCCAGCCGAGCGACGTCACGTACCGCATAGGTGAAAAGTGACTTGATATTTGCAATCATATTGTAATATTACGTTCAAGCTATGAATGTGACAAAGACATTTTTAAAATAGATATTTCACAGAAATACCCAGACTTGCGAGTTTTTTCAGCAGTAGGTACCTACTCAAAATATTTTCTGACCAAGTGACAAACAGAATTTGTTTTTCGATTATGGTTGAGGAGGAATGCAGGAACCTATAATCTCTATATTAATTATACAAAGAATAGAATAAAATATATTTTATTCATATCTTCAGAAATGTATTCATATAAAAAACAAGTCGAGAAAAAAAAATTCTACAAAAAACGTCATTGTGGACTGTTTCAATGCGATGAATAAATTGTACAAAAAGTCATCTGTATGGACTCTATGTTGTACAGATGGATCAAAATTAGAAAGAGGTACAGGCATTGGGGTGTGTGGAGGCAGAAGTCCAAAATGAGGAGGGGAGGAAGCAATAAAAAACCCTGTACACACACTCCTAGACATGCACAGAATAGTTATAACAACAAAAAAATTCGTCTTTCCTTCACTGATCTACACCCGAAAGCTCCTGGAGCTGCCACGAGTTGAGCTTCTGAAAAGTCATCTTCAGATGAGACTCTGTGGATCGGAAAAAGGACAGCACAATTTTGGCCTTCGTAAGATCATTAGTTTTTTATTAAATTTCAAGCGGCATCTTTGGAACGCTCTAATGGAAACCGATTGATCTATTTTTTTTATTCTGTTTTCATATTCGAGAGAAAAATTTTGACCATAATATATTTCAACAATTTCGCGTAAGATTTTCCTCTTGCTGTAAACATGTAAATAAAAAGCGTTCAATCCTTGAAGGAAACTGTGCCGCGATATCATGTTGTACAATTATATTTTTTCGTGGGAATTTCACAACCGCCTTAATAACACATTGTATAGGCACATTTGTGAGGGAATTTTAAAATTAAAAGGGTTCTGCATTGTAATTCTACAACACAACGTTTTTTTATTCGCGAATTCACAAGAAAAATACTCAAATCACAATAACTTTGTGAATTAACGTTGTGAAATCACATTTTCATGTGATAATTTACAAAATTATTGTGATTGAAAAAAAAATTAGGTCACAATAATGTTGTGAAATTACCGTTTCATGTTGAAATTCACAAATTTATTTTAATATTGCATTGCAGTTGTAATTTTTCAGGTGAATATTACAACCCTTGTGATATCACAAAGAATTAACACATATTTTCTGTAAATTTCATATTCATTGTAAATATACATGATAGTTTTTCATTTTTCATGAAATTTCGCAACACCCTTGTAGAAACATCCAGATATTAGTTGTGAAAAAAAAAATCCAACTGTGTAACTGTAACCTGTCCAGCTAATATATGGGTAATTTCACATTGTAACCTCAAAATTTTTCTCAGTGTTGTTTGTTAGTGTGCAGTTGTGTTTGTTAACAGTATTTTGTATACCTTGTGTAAACCTTTATAGTATAGTATAGTTAGGATTAGTTTTATTTTTGTAATAAGGGAGTATATTTTCTTTATTATCATCTTTCTTTTTATTGAAATGTATATTTGGTCAATGTATACCTTTGTATACTGATTATTTCACCTAGTTGGTAAATGATAAATGATAAACAAGGATAAACAAGAAAATAATACTCATGGGAGATTTCAATGGTAGTACAGGTAACAGAAATGAGGATCCTATAGTTGAACCATTTGGGGAAGACCATATGCAACGACAACGGAGAACGATTAATTGATTGCTGCCAAACACACGACTTGAAAATCGCAAATGGATTCTTCAAACACAAACCCATCCACAAGTTCACTTGGATCCAACACGCGAAGAACTTGAAATCAATCATTGATTACATCATAATACGGCAGTACACTGGCCTTCAGGATAACGATGTAAGGGTTCATAAAGGGATATTATGCGATTTTGATCACTACTTTGTAAAAGCAGAAATATTCTTTCCTTGGCACCACGATAAATCCCAAGCAAATCATAATCGAATGGAAAACATCAATAGATCAGATGGAAACAACTTCAAACGTTGGAATCTGAGTAACCTTCAGGATTATGACACGAAGCAAAGATACCAAACAAGGTTAGATGAGTGTTTGACAGAGAAGACACAGACACAGAAGACATGTACCAACCAATCTTTACAAACATCAGCTTCTGAAATATTGGGTGAAATCTCAAACCGTGATACCAAATCATTATGGTGGAATGATGAAATAGAAGGTCTGGTAAATCTGAAAAACAAAGCTTATCTGAATTGTTTGACAACGAAAAAACAAGACAGTAGAAAATCATATCTGGGGGGAAAAGAATAACAAGAAGAAGAGTTAACGATGCAAAAATATATGGGATAGAAAAAGCAAAGAGATTGAATCTTTTGTGAAACTTGGAGGATAACAGAGGAAAACAAGAAAAGACTGGAAGCAGTTGAAATGGATGTTCTCAGAAGATCATTGGGAGTATCACGACTACAAAAGATCAGAAATGAGGAGATCCGAAGATAATTGGAAGTGGAAGGAATGCTGTATGAAGATATAGAAACGAAACAACTGATCTGTTTGGACACTTATGACTTACAAAGAATGGACGACCAGAGGCTTCCAAAGAATGTGTTGGAGTGGATCCTCACACAACGCCGAAAGAGAGCACGACCAAAGAAAATTTGGAATGAGGGTATTATGAAGGCCATGAGTTACAGGAATTTAAGAGAAGAACAAAGGAATGACAGAAAGGGGTGGCGAAAAGGCATCGGACAACGTCGAACGACGTTATGATCCCGATTAAATATATATGGTAAATGATATCATGCAATTTCCTTTAGTTTTCAGGGGATACCTAAGAGAACATTAAGAATTTTATGAAATAAAATTAATAGAAGCTCGAAGCTCTCTTCATTGATGGTGAATGATAGGAATGGTAAGTTATAATGAAATTAGTTTGCGTGGGTTTTCTATAAATTTCAAAAAAGAAGTCATTGTTTTCATTCAGAGAGATTGTCACATCAAGAAAATTAATAGTATTGGATATTGCCTGTTCTAATGTGAACTTTATTCTGAATTTAGTGTTTATTGTTGTGAAGAATTCTTTTCAAGTTCTTCTTTTGTACCATATTAGATGCAAAAAATGTCGTCCACATATCGTTTACATATAATTATATTGTCTTTAAAAGGTAATAACATTATTTGTTTTCCAATGTGATCGACATAAACTCCTGCTATAAAACCACTGCCTGGTGAACCCATGGGTAGCCCACCGTTCATTATAGAAATACTGCCGTCAAATGTGAAAAAACTGTCCTTTACTTTCGATTGAAGTTGCTCGAGGCAGCAAAATACGATCCTTTTGGTTGTATTTTCTTATTTCTTTTACAAAGGTGCTGTGATACTGTGAAACAAAATAATATATAATTATCATTGTAATAGTGAAATTGTATTGTTTAACTTGCTGAAAATTTGCAAAACGTTCAAAATCAGTAGGATGAGTTCGATGAAATGAAAATATGGTCCAAAAAGTTTTGCTCCAATAGAAAGGACGCTGTCGAACACTTTGGTCATAAACACGAAAAAAGAAATGAGAGCAATATGCGGATTTCCAGGTTCATTTACATAAAACGGATCATAGAGCGCGCATGGTAATCGCATAACAAAAGGAGGACGTAGATCAAAAGAAATAATTCTCACTCTGTTGGAGATGGCGGAATCGATCCGAAAGACCGCAGAAGTTTGCTTTCTTCTTGCAGTATAAAATACGATTTTTATCCATACGGATACAGTCCATATAATAATTTCGGGAATCAAATAAAAATAACCATAAATTTCGGACATTAGCATAAAACCATGACGGTCTATGTAAATCGGTCCATCGTTGGGACGCCATTCGGGGGTGACGTATGGGATGAACGACGCTGTTCGATTGCGAAAAGGAGAACTTTATTACTTCTTTTCGACTGTGATGATTTATTCATCGTCGAAGTACTTCTGCCGATTCGAAAACTTCCTGTTGATAACCGATGGCATCTAAACGTTTATCGTTCCTATCGAAATTATATCGAAACGAGTCATTCTTGAATTTGAATTGAAAGAAACTTCAGTTTCTGCATCGCCGTGTTATTTCTAATCGAGTTAAAACATGGGCGCCCGCAGAAATTTTTCTCAGGGGAGGCAAAATATCATCTACGAATAGTTTTACTGAATGAAAAATTTCTCTAACGGTGACTTTCGAAAAATTTCCAAAAAGATGGAATCGATTAAATGATCGTCAAGACCGAACGGCTACATCGAGCTCCATAGAATCTTAAGATCTTTAACTAGAGGAGTTGCTCTTTCAGAATACGTATCACATTTCTATCTACGGTTAGTTTTATTGAAAGAAAAATTACTCTAACGGTGACTATCGAAAAATTTCCAAGAAGATGGAATAAAAAAATTATCGTCAAGACCGAACGGATGCATCGAGCTCCATAAAATCTTCAGATTTTTAACTAAAGAAGTTGCTCTTTCAGAATATGTATCACATTTCCATCATCTACGGTTAGTTTCATTGACAGAAAATTACTCTAACGGTGACTATCGAACAATTTCGAAGAAGATGGAACAAATAAATGATCGTCAAGAACGAACGGCTGCAACGAGCTCCATAAAATCTTCAGATTTTCAACTAGAGGAGTTGCTCTTTCAGAATATGTATCACATTTCCATCTACGGTTAGATTTATTGAGAGAAAAATTACTCTAACGGTGACTATCGAAAAATTTCCAAAAAGATAGAATCAATTAAATGATCGTCAAGACCGAACGGCTACATCGAGCTTCATCAAATCTTCAGATTTTCAACTAGAGGAGTTGCTCTTTCAGAATATGTATCACATTTCCATCTACGGTTAGACTTATTGAGAGAAAAATTACTCTAACGGTGACTATCAAAAAATTTCCAAAAAGATGGAATAAACTAAATGATCGTCAAGACCGAACATATGCATCAAGCTCCATAAAATTGCTCCAAGAATTTCGAATTCTTGGGTAAAATATTGAACAAGGAAAAAAGCATTTCATGTTCTTTTGAGAATCTCGTTTCAAGGGCTGAAATCAGATGATCTAAATATTGGATGAATATAGCTTATTTGAAGTAATCTTCAGCTGAAGATGCCTCATAATTAGATATAAGGTTTGTTCGTAGAGTGGTTCACAAAGGTTGTGAACTGTACAGAGCAAGCACAATTCCATTTTAGGTGGACGAAAATCCATTTGCGCTTGCTCTGTACAGTTTACAACCGTTAGGAACGAGCCTATGTACATTTGTCTACCGCAAATCCGTGGTTTTCCAATCTCTATGTTCGAGACTCTGAGCAATAGATGATGCTTTGGAAAAAATTTCTGTGAAGCATGAAGCATGCATCATCGAAACGATATTTTCAACATATATCTATAATAAAATTTATGTGACGTTGAACATCTACAAAATTGATAAAAATACCTTGTACTGTATTTGCTATTGGTTCCAATATATTTGAATATTTACTTGCTACCGTTAAACAAACCACAAAAGTGAAAGAGTTTATTGCAGCCCATAACTGAGCAGCTCTTTTTGTTGTTGAAGAATTCATTGAAATTTCTTTTTGAATATAGTTTTCAGCGAAAACTCGCAAAGATTTATATCTAGCTGACCAATGAGTTTCACAGAACAAAGGATAATATTGAAGGTGTTGTGCTGAAAAAAAAATAAGGCGATCACAACTACTCAATTTGATTTCCAGCCGTTTCTAAGAAAAAAATTGAACATTTCTTTTCACATGCATGGGGCTGTGTATAAACAGTGGCTGCTCAAAAACAAAAATTATATGAAAGACACAGTTTTTCGACTATAAATCAACCCTTGAATTAACTACTCATTTACAACCTGCATGAATATAATGTTAGCTTTACATTTTATTTCGAATTTATTCAAAAAAACTATGAGTGAATAGAATCAATGAAAAATGTATCCATGTTGTCTATAATAGTTGAAAAAATAAAATTTTTCAAATTTTGTTGTTTTATCCATTTTCTCATATTTGACATCAAGTAGGTATTTTTGAAACCATACACAACATGGATACATAATTTTCGAATTTCGATTTCTAATTTCCTCAGGGTAATTTTGAATGAAATTGGTGGAATCTCTATTGAAAAAAAATGGTTTTTTGCAACTTCTATATTTTTATCTCGTTTCAAGTTAACCTGTTTATGCCAGTTGTTCAAGAATAATTTAATTTTATCAATAATATTTTCGAAACTCATTGAAACATATATTTATTAGTAGTTTTTCCAACATTCATCTTTAATTGGTTTACAATATTTGTAGAAATAAAGTTATCGACGTAAAATATGTTCCGCGGAAAGACAAAAAAAAGGTACTAACTGACCAGCCCTCTGACCTCCCGGCGGTCCCATCCGCCCCTGTCCTCTAGGCACAGTATACAGAATGTTTCATTGACGATACTGAGTTTGTGTAGTTGAGCTCTAAGCCTACAATGTCCTTATAAAGGCTGCTATTAAACGAGGATGTATTGTATCTAGTTAGCCTAGACAAGTTCCATGCATAAAAATAATAGCATAACAACGAAATAACTCATTAGAAGTGTCAGTGTGTTTGAGGTCAAAAAAGGAAAACCAGAGTTACGCAATAAATTAAAAGAAAGAAGATGTCCACCGAAATTGTAAAAATCTAAAAATTAGAGTATCGAGCCAGTACCTATATTCAAAAGGGTTAAGAGGTAAGCAGATTTAAGAAGATGTGCTTAATACCCTTAGTGATCAATGTTGAGAAAACTTGGACTGCAAGCTTCGAAAGAGGTCAATTTTCCATTGAAGATTATGACCGAAGGGGAAGGCTAATTTCTGTGTCAGACCCCGAAAATATCGTTGCAGTTCATGACATGATTTTATCAGACCGTCGAATTGGGCTAATACGGATATCTGAAGCACAGAATATTTCATGCAAAATGGATCCCCAAATATTTGAATGTTGACCAAAGGCGTGTAAGGGTAGAAGTATCGCGTTCGATCTGTGCTCGTTTTGAAAACGATGTAGACTTCTTAAACCAAATTGTTACTATGGATGAGACTTGGGTACATTCCTACGATCCAGAAACAAAGCAACAATCGATGGAATGGCGACACTCTGGTTCTCCAAGACCTAAGAAGTTTCGTGTCCAAAATACTGCTGGAAAAGTTCTTGCAACAGTTTTTTGGGATTGCCATGGAGTAATCATGATTGATTTTTTGAATAAGGGTAGAACAATAACCAGATATTACTATTCGACATTACTGACCACTCTACGGGAAAAAATGAAAGAGAAAAGAAGCGGAAAACTATATCCAAATGTGCTTTGTTTTTGAACGACAAAGCCTCTGCACGCAGATCTCATGTTGCCATGCAAAAAATTCGTGATTTAGGGTTTGAATCAATGGAATACCCCCCTTATTCACCAGATTTGGCTCCATCCGACTATCATCTCTTTCTTCAACTGAAACAAAGTTAAAAAGGTCGTAAATTTTATTCCAACGAGGAGGTAAAAAGGACAGTGGAGGTCTGGTTTGCAGAGCAAGAAGAAACTTTTTTTTTTTTGAAGTTCTAGTGACGTTGTAGGTTCGCTGTTATAAATGAATCAAATTAAAAGGGGTATACACTGAGAAAAATCTTGAGGTTACAATGTGAAATTACCCACATATTAGCTGGACAGGTTACAGTTACACGGTTGGATTATTTTTTTCACAACTAATATCTGGATGTTTCTACAAGGGTGTTGCGAAATTTCATGAAAAATGTGAAACTATCATGTATATTTACAGTGAATATGAAATTTACAGAAAATATGTGTTAATTCTCTGTGATATCACAAGGGTTGTAATATTCACCTGAAAAATTACAACTGTAATGCAATATTACAATAAATTTGCGAATTTCAACATGAAACGGTAATTTCACAACATTATTGTGATCTAAATTTTTTTTGAATCACAATAATTTTGTGAATTATCACATGAAAATGTGATTTCACAACGTTATTTCACAAAGTTATTGTGATTTGAGAATTTTTCTTGTGAATTTGCGAAGAAAAAAATGTTGTGTTGTAGAATTACAATGCAGAACCCTTTTAATTTCAAAATTCCTTCACAAATGTGCTTATACAATGTGTTATTATGGCGGTTGTGAAATTACCACGAAAAAATATAATTGTACAACATGATATCGCGGCACAATTTCCTTCAAGGATAGAACACTTTTTATTTACATGTCTACAGCAAGAGAAAAATCTTACGCGAAATTGTTGAAATTTATTATGGTCAAAATATTTCTCTCGAATATGAAAACAGAATAAAAAAAATAGATCAATCGGTTTCCATTAGAGCGTTCCAAAGATGCCGCTTGAAATTTAATAAACAACTGATGATCTTACGAAGGCCAAAATTGTGCTGTTCTTTTTCCGATCCACGAAGAGTCTCATATGAAGCTGACTTTTCAGAAGCTCATCTAGTGGCAGCTCCAGGAGCTTTCCGGTGTAGATCGGTGAAGGAAAGAATTTTTTTGTTGTTATAACTATTCTGTGCATGTCTAGGAGTCTGTGTACAGGATTTTTTTTTAATGCTTCCTCCCCTCCTCATTTTGGACTGATGCCTTATATTGATCTGTGTCCACACACCCCAATGCCTGTACCTCTTTCTAATTTTGATCCATCAGTACAACATAGAGTCCATACAGATGACTTTTTGTCTAATTTATTCATCGCATTGAGACAGTCCACAATGACGTTTTTTGTAGAAATTTTTTTCTCGACTTGTTCTTTATATGAATACATTTCTGAAGATATAAATGAAATATATTTTATTCTATTCTTTGTATAATTCATATAGTAGATTATAGGTTCCTGCATTCCTCCTCAACCATAATCGAATAACAAATTCTGTCACTTGGTCAGAAAATATTTTGAGTAGGTACCCACTGCTGACAAAACTCGTAAGTCTGGGTATTTTTGTAAAATATCTATTTTAAAAATGTGTTAAACACATTCATAGCTTGAGCGTAATATTACAATATGATTGCAAATATCAAGTCATTTTCCACCTATGCGGTACGTGACGTCGCTCGGCTGGATCCGAATTCACAGCTTCAATGGAATTTCATAATGCAATTGTAAAATCACAACTTTTATCTGCTTCTAGATTCATTCTGTGGCCAATCAAAACCTTTCCTGCAACTAGCACCTGCTCGTTGCCCAATCCCATATCCTATCGTAGATACTCACTAACTTACCCCATAACCCAATTCATTCTGGAATGATCCACTGTGTCTTCAAGAACTCTGAGTCTCTGAAGTGCGAAGAGTTATACATGGTTCAGTTTTTTGTTTAATATGATTTAGTTCTCTCGAGTTCCAAGTATTTCTGCCTTCAAGGTTTCAAGTGTGTGACAAAAGAAATATATACTGGAATACTGGTAAGTAGATAGTTCACATTTTTTGAAAGCGATGTTTATTTTTTCAATTTGTGGTTTTCCTTTGGCAGATACTAATGAAAAAAATTGAACACCGCATGCATACAACTTATTATTCATTTATTCTGTATCGAAATATTGCCTATTGGATTCCTACTTATTTAATTTTTTTTCAGGAATAAACCACCGATACGAATTCTTAATGGAAAAACGATATGTGTTTACAACCTATGTATTCAGAGAGGCCCTCAATTTAATCTATGGAGATGTTCCGAAGGATGCATTTCAACATTCATCCGGATTCTGGAAGTAAGTCAAGCACGACAAAAGCAAGTTTTATAGAAAACAAATTCATAAATTTATCTATTCCAGAAGATTGTGTCTTTTTTGTTGGAAAAAGACTAGGTATACTTTGTTTTTGAATTTTAATTTTATACTCTTATGATATGAATCGCTAAATAAGCGCACACTCATATCAATATTTTCAGAAGCTGATATTTCACAGTTGAATGCTTCACAATTATGTTGATTTTTTTTATATTTTGAAAAAAATGTTTAATCATTTGATATTGATATTTGATATTTGTGGTTGTTGTTTTATGTTTTTGTTTGATGTAATGTTTCATATTGCTTTTTATATTGAAGATTATATTAATTTCCTGTTGTGGTTGTTTTTTAACTGATATAATGTTTCATATGTGTTGTTTTCCATATTGATGACTATATTTTATGTTGTAGTTGTTATTTTTAATTAATTTAATGTTTTTTTTCCATATTGATGTATATTTTAGGCAGTGATTGTGCCAAATTTAGTTCTGTACAACTACTTTGATGAATAACAAAATAAAGACAATTATCCAGTAATTTTCATGGTTATTTCACGAAGTAATTTTAAAAGGGTGTGGGGTACCTATTTCTACAATGAATTCTGGAATTTTAACAAATACTTGAAATTTACAATTAAATTCTGTGAATCTGCTCTGTTTATTCACAACATTATAGTATTTTACGGTCTAATTGATGCTAAATTTCACGACGTATTTTCGCGAGAACAAGAGGTGATTCCACAATGAATCCTGTAATTTTCCAAAATTTTTTAATTTTACAATTTATTTCTGTAAAAATCCTTTGCGAATTCACAGAATAAATGTAATTTTACAGTTGATACCATAAAATTCCATTGTGACTTCACAATGAGTATTCACAGGTTTAGTTTCTAGAAAAATCATTAGAAAAAATTTCATGTGAAATCACAACCAACTTGTGATTTATATTTTCTGTGATTTTACAAGGTTTTCGTTTCAAAATATTCCTTGTGAAATTCCAGTGATTATCGTTGGTCACAAATAACCCAAGATTTTCACTGTAATTTCACTATTTCGTTCTCTCAGTGTATGTTGAGTAATAAAATATTTTGACATTTAAATTTTGTTTCGTTCTATAGTAGGCTAAGAATTTTTCAATATATCCTTGTATATGTCAGATTATAATCTGACCATAGTTCTAAAAAATACTGGCCCTTTGTTGATATATAAACTGGGAGTCACCGTACCAGTGACGCAGTCCAAAAGGGCTGCTCTAATACTCCTGGACCCTCTGCCTTATTTAGCTATTTTTTCGTTCCCTAACTAAGGAATTAGAAATTCTTTCATTTTGTTCCGGCCAAAAAATGCTGAGGCTTCTCTGACTAGAGCATCTGATAACTCGTTGCCCCTGAAGCCTGAGTGACAAGGTATCAAATAACTTACAGTCTCTTGTGACTTTCCAATTTGGAGAGATTAGATCTGCTATCGAGTAAGTACCTGTGCAGAATTGCATTTGTCAGCTGACCTTCCTGTCCAACCCATGTCAAGTAGGTAAGTGATAAGGTTTGTCCTAATCAGAATCCCTTATTAATGGACTTAGTTTTAGCCAAGGTGGAGATAAAAGATATACCTATCCATTTTTGATGATGAGCTACGCCACCCCTGGAAACTTGACACTGGTGTATATTCCAGCATGCTGAAATGGTGTAATTCTTCTGGGTCTATTTCAGTTTTTAGGCGAAGATGCAATTCAAAAGTTCAGAACTTCCGACAATCTTCCATCATATCGACGTTGAAATCTCCAGTAACTATAACATCCATATGATTCTTTGTTAGCTTATCTAGTATTGTACCCCTCATTTCCTTCCATTCAAAATTTTTTCGTCTTCATCATTGTAGATAGTTATGCATACAATTCCTATCTGATATTATATTCCAACAGAATTAACTTCTCTTCGAGATTTAGCTTATTTCTCTTCTTTCCTTAGCTTTATTATTATTTGTCACATAGGACCCTCTTCTATGTTCATTCTCCTTTTTGCAGAAATTCGCCACCAATTTAAAGTTAGGTTATGCGTAATTGAGCAGTTGTTCCTCTGTGGTTAAAAGTGGAATTCGTTATTATTATCGAAAATTGAATAGAAATATTATAGAGAATATTCTATATTTACCGCCAACGAAATTTATTGTATAATGAATACTATTATTCACCACTTCTTATTAACCCAATGAAATGAAAAATGTGAGTTCATGCTTTGTGAAGTTGTATATGTATTGAATGCTTGGAAAAACTTCACTCTCCGATTTGCAGGGGTGGCAGAGCTCATCATGAAAAATGGATATATCTTTTCTCATCACCTTGGCGGAAACTAAGTCTAGTAATAAGGGATTCTGATTAGGACAACCCTCATTTCTAACCTGAGTCAATCAAGCTTCATCCAGAGCAGCAAAAATTGAGTGGTCAACGAAATTCTGAAAAATTGATATCGGTAGTAATCAGGACGTTCTACCCTAGATGTAAAATCCAAACCATTGGACATTAAATACAACAATAGACCACATAAGTGACGGACAAGGTCGGTAGTTCCACGCAATTCTAGCAGAAGGACAACCACGAATTTCTGGGATATTGTGGAATTGACTTTTAAATTTTTGAATGAGGTTATCGAATCAACACATATGCTGCCGATTTCCTGTAAGTTTTCAATATAATAAGGATCCTACACCATGGGCGAGCCATGTGCTATGTTGGATATCTCATGGTCTGCAGTGCAGGGAAAACCGACCAATCCAATTTTTCCTCGAAATTCGTTTCCACCCTTACATTCTCATAGAAAATTCAAAGTATATTGTTCAGGATTTAGAGCGGCATTGTAAAAATGTTCGCCCGAAGAACATTTCAACTTCCGTTTCCTGCAGTTTGTTTCAGTCCCTTCCTTTTGTCCGGAAAAATTCAGGAGCACTCATTCTTTCCAGCTCGACTTCTGTTGCCATCACACCGGATTAATTCATTTTTTATATCATTCTCAGCGTCCTTTGCATCTTTATTATATTCCGACAGTGGCATATTCAAACAATGGTAGAGCAATAAAGGTAGTCAAAGTGTAAAAGGTTTCAGATTAAGATAAATAGATTTTTTCTCATTGTTTCCGATCTTATGAAAAATCATTTGATCGAACAGAAAAAAATTTGATTTCGGTATCTACTGCAACATCCGGAAAAGAGCTATTTTCAGTTTTAAAGGTTCACAGTAAATCACTAGATGCAGTAGTTTCCGTTCTGAAGGTACTCGAGTAAAAAGTCCTTATTCAAAATGTCAATTACGACTGATAGTTTCTTGGATGTAATAAGTCGGGGAATTGCTATTCGATGAAGAGGATTTATTTCTTAACCTCAGCAACGTATCCTCTTATGTCATACTTAAGTCATGTACTTTGAACGTACAAAAGTGTAAAGTGCTTCATCTTCGCAAGAATAACCCACTGCATCCATATTTACTGAACGGTGAACAGAATCTGTAAGACAGCATTGTGATCTTGGTGTGACTATTTCACATGACTTGAGCAGGTCGACCCATACTCAGAATATCCATGCACGAGCAAATAAAACCGTGTACCTCTTATGGAAGTCATTTCCCAGTTGTTGGGTTAGGACCTATAAAATATTATAACAACATACTGGGTGTCCGGGGAGTAACTGTACATACTCATACCAGAGATAGAGTTGGACTAGCTGATAACGGATTGAATATAAAAAATTAATTTCTGGATTTCCCTAGAAAGGTACAGGCTGATTTTTCAACTTCATGGAAATACTTAGACCATCATAAAATCCAAACTTATTGACGGATATTATTGAAACTTGGGAGGTAATTGACACATGCGAATCAATTATTTCATTATTCCAGGGCCGGACTCATTAATATTCATTTAAAATGTTTAGGGTAAAAAAACACTTTGTATTTCAAATTACAAATAATTGATTCGTTTTTTAGGAAGAAGCTAAATTATGCTTCAATTTTTTGTACCGCTCAAAGTTGTCGCATCAACAATTATTTTTTTATAAATTTCTCAATTTTGATAAAGTTCGAAAATTGCAATTTATTTACTTGAACAGGACATAGTCATCTTGTGCAGGTCGAAAATAGATAATAAATTTTTTTTAAAAAGTCACTGAAGGTGAAGAATACTATAATAATTTGTTGATATACTGGGTGGCCACTCCTGGCGCGGATTTCATTTTGAGGGTGTAAATGAAGGTATTTGGAAAAAAAAATTGTTGATGTGTATGGGGGATACAGAAGCATATTTCAAAATTATTCTTATGTATACCTAGTGTTCGACTACAATGATATAGACCGAAGTTACACATCTTCCAGTCAAGAGAACAGCTGATGAACAGAATAATCAACTGTTGCGATATTTTACGAAATAATGGCGATATGATTCGGAAGACTGTATCCAATTTGAAAATTCGGCAAGAGAAATGTGTACAGGCTAATGATTTTCATTTCGAACCACTTTTGAAATATCGTTGACTCAGCAATTCATTCGTTCCTATTTTTATTTTTATCAGGTACTCTTTACTGTATTTTAGCTTAGCATTTGTTATTATTTCGTTATTGAAGTGCTTATTGAAGCTCAGATTTTTTTTGTAAATTTTCTACTAATACATTCGCATTTTATATTCAAACATGATATTTTCAGATCTCTTCATGGTGAAAAAATGTTTCTTCCTAAAAAACGAATCAATCATTTGTAATTTGAAATACAAAGTGTTTTTTTTTACCCTTAACACTTTAAATGAATATTAATGAGTCCGGCCCTGAAATAATGAAATAATTGATATCTTTCTGACTTGTGTCCATGTGTCAATAACCTCCCAAGTTTCAATAATATCCGTCAATAAGTTTGGATTTTATGATGGTCTAAGTATTTCCATGAAGTTGGAAAATCACCCTGTAGCTTTCTAGGGAAATCCAGAAATTAATTTTTTACAGTCAATCCGTAACCAGCTAGTCCAACTCTATCTCTGGTAAGAGTATGTACAGTTATTCCCCGGACACCCTGTATATTCGACGGAGTACGCTGGACCTGTCTGGCATACTTCTGGCATACATCTGGCGTAGTTCGAGATCAACAACTTTAAGAACGTGTTCAACGTAGAGCTACCAGAAAACCTTATGGCTTTCGACGTTTTCCTTATGAAAACAGACTGCTACTTTTCGACCTCAACTCTTTTATGAAGCGTCGCGGGCGTAGTGATCCAATAGTTTGAAATAGTAAAGTACTGTATTAGGGTCAATTCTATAAGAAATGGTTAAAAATTAAAGGCACGTTAAAAAATGTTATTTTAACATTCTGTTAATTGAATATAACCCAATTCCGATTCTATAACGTCAATATTTAAAGAATCCTTTAAAATCATTCATTTTAACGGTGGTGTTAAATGTGGTTGAATGAAGCAGTGTTGACAAATCGTACTTGATTCATTTGAACTATTTAACTCGAAAAGTAGATCCATGATTTCTAACCTTTATTAGTGACAGAGCAACAGAATCACTGTGCAAATCGGTGACTGGGCGGTAAAGTAGATAATAACCTTATTTTTATTTGTTCAAAAAATAAGTTTAAGGGCATAGCAAGTTTTGTGGTAAGTAATTATGTTCTTGCTTAATAACTATACCGAGGTTACCTTTTTCTTTTTTTTATAATTTTCAGTTTTCAATTATTAAATACCATAAATATAAAAATGTCATTGACAAGAAGTGCCAGAATGACCAAAAAACAAAAACAGCTATTAATATCATATTTAGAAGTTAATAAAGAAATGCTGAAATTCAAACATCCAATTATAGAGCTACCTACTATTAAAAAGAAATGGGAGGAACTGGCATTGATGTTAAATAATGAGCCAGGGGCAAATAAAACTGTTAAGCAGTGGAAAGAGGCAAGTACTTGCAATCTCAAAAAATAACTAGAGCCTTGAGTAATATACTATCATGAATTATTTTTTCAGGCACTTAATGAATTGAAAACCAATGTCAGAAGAGAAACCAGAGCACTTGTGTATGAAAAAACTGGAACGGGAGGGGGGCCAAAAAAATTGAAAGAATTGGATAAACTAGAAGAGAGACTTCTGGCGCTACTATCAAAAGTAGTTATTCTTGGAGCACCTAATGTTGTGGAAGCTGGACTTCAAGATGATGCTGTACCAAGTGCTGCACTTGAAAATAATAATTATTATTATGCTTTAGATGCTACAACGGGTGCAGAAAACGAACAAATACTATTTGAGGTAGGTAATTTTGTTAATTTAGTTTTATTGCTGAATATTGAGGTAAAATAACAAAAATTATCTTACAGTATGTTCCAAGTACATCACAACAAAGTAATGAGGAAAATGTCAATGCCAATGAAAGTGAAACATTTACAGTACAGGTATCAATAAAAAGATATATGATGTGTAGTTTTATACAATGTAAAATCATTTTCAGGAGACATCTCATGTTGAGGAAAAAAAAAGTAAGGACACTCATTTTGTTAGGAGCACCAAGAGAACCAGAAATTCAAGAAGAGCAGATCCCTTGAAAGATTTAACAAGTCTTCATGTGGAGTGCTTGAAAGAATTAGCACAGTCTAATAATAATATGGCTGCTGCTATTTCACAGTTAGCTAAGCAATTTTCTAAAAGAAATGGCTACAGAAGCCCTCTTAATAATTTGAGATTTTAATGGACTTTTTAATTCCGATTTTTCTTACTTTATATTCATGTGTACTATTTAAAAGCTAGTCCTAACCAATCAGTATTTTTATTTATAAGAAAGTTTGGCGATTCTGTTTTTTATGTTTGTTTTTTCATAATCGCTTTACTTCCTATGAGTTACTAGTCTTATTTCAAAACTAGTCTTAACCAAAGTGATTTTTTTCTAAAGGAATATTTTGTTTTAAACCTAGTCTTGAATAGCGATTTTTATTTTTTATGCTTTTTAAAAAATAAAATATTTTCATTGAGGCCTTTTTATTTGATCAGTGTATTTAATTATACAAAAAATTGTTGAGTGATATTGTCACGAATTTGCATTCCAGCCTGTAACCATTGGTTTTCAATAACATTCAAATTTGGTCTATTTTGTGCTACATTATAATTGGGATTTATGATTAGATCATCATCTCGTAATTCTATATGATGTTGAACTGCCAAGTTGTGCAAGACGCCACAACTATAAATTATATTTGCAGCACGAATTGGGTCAAAATGAAGTGCCCTTTGACCCAATAAACATCTAAATCTTGCTTTTAGAAGTCCATTGGTATGCTCAATCAAAATTCGTGCTGAGGAAAGACTTGTATTGAATCTTGACTCAGGTGAATTATCTGCAGGATCATCATATGGTACTAATAACCATGGTTCCAGAGGATATCCACCAGTGGCGGATTTACATATTTGCCGCCAGTAGGCTATTCAAATTTTGCCGCCCTTACCATAATTATTTAGTTCAAAATATTAATGAAAATTTTTGTGTTAGTGAAAATGTAACTTTGAGATTTGTACACTGTGGTCCTAATAACTACTCATAATTATTGTGACCTAGGGAATCGATGTGTCAGTTCAACGCAACGATTAAGTTGAGATTTCACAAGAAATAGAACGTTTCTTTCTGAATGAAATAAAATTTAGTCATAGACTTCTCATGAGACGTACTTATGGATGTATTAATTGATATTACGTCTAGTTTCATAATCAAATTTAGAGTCACTTTAAGCTTAAAGCTTTCTTTAGTGTCATTTTTAGTAGGGTTAAAGGAAGCTTTAATATTAAAGCGACTTTAGGTTTGATCATGAAACCGGCCGTTAGTCACACAGTGATATACATTTAGTAAACTTAATTAAATTATTTTTATTGGGTACCTACACAGTTCAAAATAGAATACATATATTTTAAATCAAACGAAAAAAAAAATTTAGTATCATTAAGTATGGCACACTATATATATATGGTAACGGTTTTTTTGAGTTATTAGCAAAAACTAAATTTTGACTTTGACGATTTCGAAAAGTTCTCATAACTTTTTTGTCTTTGAAGTTACAGATCTGAAACTTGAACCTTCTACAGACCCTTTTTTACGTAGAATCCACTGACGAGCACCAATTATTTTTTCATTTCGAAACATTAGGTGAACTTTCGTTTTTTTGAATGCAAACTTTCATTGAATTTGTTATTTTTGAATTGGAAAAAAAGATTCTGTCAGTAGAATCTACGTATAAAGGTGACTAAGAAGGTAAGTTTCAGATATGTAACTTCAAACACAAAAAAGCAATGAGAACTTTTCGAAATTATCAAAATCCCAATTTTTGGTTATAACTCAAAATCCAGAAGTGATAGGCCGGTTCTGTTTTCAGATTTGGATTAGTCATGAAGAAAGAGCTCGAGAATGTGTCATACGTTTTCTTCTAGCTGCGATAGTTGCCATCCTTGTAAATAAATCCATTGAAACGAACTTCTGGACAAATATTTCTTGAATTGTGTTTTCGTAGGAACCGAAGAAATACATCCCAACGATTCAGAATCTGGCTTCACCAACATTTTTCACCCTCACGAAGTTTCAGCATTATATTATTCACTAGAATTTAAATCGATTCGGTTGTATTTGTTGAGGTTTCCACTATCAAAAATGTTTTGAAGTCTTAGTCTATAGTAGGGTTTAAATTTCAACATATATCGGCTAAAATTAACCGTCTTCCGTTAATATTTTGAAGCTTATGATGCATACAGAATAGTAAAATGAAGTTAGCGGATAGTTTAATTTTTAACCATGCTTTAAAATTTAACAGTTGTTTACAGAATTGGCCCTATTACCAGATAATTGAGTTGGAGATGGTATTGTAAAAGCATTCATTGTACATCGTTCACAATATAAAAATAAATAAGTCACCTGCTAATACAATTATAAAAACAAGTATAAACAATATCTAAACACTCAAAGACACATTATTCAACAAAAAGCAGAGATAATACAGAGTAGTTCAAATGAGAAGTCACTTGAGGTCAGACTTAGACTTTGAGAAAGTTCAATAAATTCAAAATCGACACAACGTTAACAGTGACAGAGCAATCAATGAGGATTGATTGCGAGAGCCTCTTTCTTCCGTCAGAAAAACAGAAGGTTAGAATAATGCATTTTAATGAGAAGGCTAAGTTGTAATAGTGAAATGGGCCAAGAGGTGAAACGAAATTGTCTTAGTCTGGTCATCAATGAGAGATTAAATGTGAACCAATCAAAAATATTTTGAGTTAAATGAGAAGAGCACAAATATTTACAATAAATATGAGGAGAGCACTAATAGTATAATTAATCTGAGAAGAGCAAGAATATTAAAATTAATATGAGTAACGTAGGTATTGAAGAATTCAAAAATGCATCAATGAACACAACATTTACAGAGACGGACTGCTTAGAAGTAAGCACGATTAGAACGAAATTTTATCTTACTGGATATGTCAACACTCAAAATATGCGAATGTGGGGCAACCAAAACTCTTTTTCATTGAGACACCACTTCATTCAAATCGAAAAACGAGACGGATTTTTCTGTCTTTTCTTTACTCGCCTTCTTTGAAATTCAGCTGTGCCAATGCGGATTTTACTCCGGGCAAGGCTTGGAACATACATATGTATAGTCCATTCAAGAATGATTGACATCTTGGGTGGCTATGAAAAATTGAATTTAAGTTGGTAATAGTCCATAAGTTAAGATTTTGTGTTGCGGAATTCAGGTTGGTATTGTAAATGAACAGTGACTTATTATAAGTGAATCTATGCACTGAACCACTGACTGACGATAATTTGAATTTTGTACTGCTGTTTATGTCCATAATTCATTCGTACAAATTGAAAACATTATTCTATCAATTCTGAATGCAGATTAATATGCTCTGAATTCGAATATTTTTTCTATGCTTTTCTAGGTTATATTTATTTATTCCAGTTCTGTGATTAAAACTACAGAAATTATTGAAGCTCTTTTATGATCAGATATTAAGCTGCGTCTGGACTTTCAAGTCCTACTGGGATGTCATGATGTCAATCATTCTTGAATGGACTATACATGGAATGGCCATTTATACGAAAGCTTTTGTTGTCGTCCACACATTCGATACTTCTCAAACCCCCAGGCAGTGGCATTACATGAATAAATTTATATATACTGTCCTATCTTTTCACATTGAAAATTGAGGTGAGAACAATGACAAACTTTCTCAATTGTAATTGACAACATTGCGCAACTCTCTCACTCCATTCTTTTGTCAACAACAAATGTTTATTTTCCATTCTATATATTTCGGTTGAAAGGGACATACAGAAAAAAATGTCAAAAATACAGTCATATAGGTCTCCTCGTATCAAACTTCACGAAGGAGTTATTAATTTTTTTCCATTGCATGAAATTTTTATCTCCTGGAATGAAATTTTGAAAAATACTGTCTCAAAATATGTAACAATTCATCCAGAGACCCGCCAAAACGGATGGAAATTAAACCAAACCATTCACAATAACCTTCATCGATGGACTAATAAGCAAATAAAGAAATAATATTTCATGTAGAGTCTCTTCTAGTAAAGCCAAGGATCGAAATTCCGATAAGAGAAGAGGTAATTTCGAGTTTTGTAGGTAAGATAGTCCACTAGGCTGTCTCTGCTAGGACAAAGTCTAATATAAATTATCTTTTTATACCCTTCTCGACAACTATTAAGTGCAATATTTATCACTGCTACCGTCAATCATTTGAATTTGGCTTTCAAAATAATATTTTTCCTAATATGTTTACCACATAGTACTTCATTTAAACTGAATACGAGTTTGTTTCAGGTAAACATTCCTCAAAATTGAAATGGTGAGAATTATCTTCAGAATAATGAGCTGAATTTGTGACACTCCATATCCTTGGATCCGGTTTGTTTTCAGCCGAGGTACCCAATTTTTGAAATTTCACAGATACTTTTTGATTTTTAAACAAATTACTCGAAAACGGCGCATTATAGGAGAAAATATGAAGAATACTTTTATTTCACACAACGTTCAAATATTCATTACATTGCGTCCAACTTAGTTCCAGAGTTGGGTTCTTCGAATTTTAGGTATTTTCATGGTACGTAATGGTGATATCTTGTGTTGGGAAAAAATGAATAAGATTAATGAAAAACTATATTCTGAAATTCATTCCATTTGATGAAGCCATTTGTGAGATAGAACTAAAAATAACATTTTTTTATGGTTTTTCGACAGCCTGTATCTTTTAAATCGAGCCGATACGGAAAAAATGGTAAAGAAAAAAGTGTTCCTTCTGAACTTAAGAATCTACTGTTGAAATATTTCCAGGAGTCAAAAAATTCATATTGTGAATTTCTGAAGTTATGTAGTGACCAGTGATTAAATCAGAAATTCTGTTTCACAAAGTGTGGTTTATCGTTTGACCTAAAGTTAACTAGTGGTTGACTCAACCCCTGAAATTTCATGAGTTAACTAAGAGTTACCTGGACTCTATGCATTTCTGCATAGATAACATATTTTGAGTTCTGTCACAGACAATTCAGCATTTCTTCGAGATTACTGGTTGGGAAGCATTTCACATGTATTGGGTGTTTATTAGTTATGATTTATGAATATCGTGGACGACTATGATGTGAATACTCATGGTAGTGATGAGGAAACAGTGAGGCCCAGAAGATTTGGAGCTAGGAGGAATTATTTCGGGGAATATGTCCACCTGGATTTCTTCTGTAGATTCAGACTGCGGAAAAGGACCGGAGAAAATATTTTATCAGATTATTCATATAATTAAGCACACCAGTGAAAAGTTAGGCCCTTGTGCTTTTTTATGTCAATATCAATAGCAAGTTCAATATATGTAGGAATGAATTTTTATCGTCTAGGCAGCCGCTGCTACTATACTTCATTCACTTTTATTTTAGCAGTCGGTTGGCCATCGAAATTTGACACATTTCACTCTGTGTAGTACGAAAATGTGGGGTTATGAAGCTTGTCAAAACATTTTTGGATTTTAAATCAACGTTATGTTGCCTGTTCCACGTAAAAGTTTCTGTTATTAAGTATTTTATCACAATGTCGAATCTCTTCGGAAAATATGTGACGAACATAATTGAAGTTTATACAAACTGATTGTGTTGAAGAAAGAAAACAATTCTGATTTCTGTGGTCATTTCTTTATTCTATGCTCATGTATGACATGCGTAGATCAATACAAGTAGTAGAAATAAAATAATTAATTAATGGAAGTACATTATACGTTGCATTCTTTATTACAATGAATTACTTAAAATCTAAACTAGAATCTTTTGATTTATACCACGGAGAACAACAGGTTATGGGCCCAGTAAGCCAGTTATAAATCAGTGGAAAACAATCTCTGAAAAGGTAAATAGCCCAATCGACTCCACGACAGAAAGTTCTGGAACACCAAGATGGCCACTCCTAGTGCTCTGATAAATGTGAAGCCGTTCGATGGAAACTCATTTTCGATCTGGGAATTTCGAATAAGACTACTATTGGAGCATTATGAAGTTTTGGAAGACCTGGAAATGGAACCCCAAAGTGATTCGACGAGATTGGCAGAATTCAAGAAGAAAGGTACGAAAGCGAGGAACATAATAGTACAATGTCTTGCGGATAACATATTGGACATGATAAAAAGCAAGAAATATGCGAAGGAAATAATGTCAGAGTTGCAAGGAACGTACTGCCGAAAAGGAATAAGTAATTTGGTGCAATGTCAAAGTAAATTGAGGGATATGAAGTTTTTAGAAAAAAAATCCTTGAAAGACTTCATTATAGAATTTGAAAAGACTATAATGGAAATAAAAAGTTGTGGTGGTACGACAGAAACCACAGAAGTGGTAACACAGCTGTTGTCTGTTGTCAATGCCAGAATCATACCAACCAGTGGTCACAGCAATTGACATTCTATTTACTCAAAATCCCGCAGGAATAACCTTAGATCTAGTTAAAAACAAACTTCTGAATGAAGAGGGAAGACAGAAGAAAGAAACAAACAATAATAGTGATTCTCCACAAACATTTCTTGGTTGGAAAAAAAACACTGGTTACAGAAATAGGTATAGTAAAACCGAGAATAAAACCAACAAAAATATACAAGGCAATTTTCCATTCAAATGTTATAATTGTGGTTTGAAAGGACATAAGAGGTCGGAATGTACTAGAAATAAAAATAGAAATGAATGTCATGTAGCAAAAGAAGATGAGATTGCTTTCATTACCTCGAGTGAAAATTATGAGAAAGCAAATCATGATGATGTAATGATAAAGTTCATTATTGACAGTGGTGCATCAAACCACTTGATATGTCAAGCACTGGAAAAGCATCTAATAAATGTGAAGGATGTATATCACAGTATTCAAGTTGCTAAACTAGGAGAAACAGTGGAAGCTCGAAGAGAAGGTGACTTGAAAGTTTTAACATAGGAAGGAAGGACAATAACACTCAAGAATGTACTAGTATGCTCAAAACTTTCACACAATCTATTGTCGGTAAGAAGAATCGAGGAAAAGGGATTTGAAGTCAACTTCAAAAATGGAATTGTTAAAATAAATTCATCAAAAGGAACTTTGGTTGAAGGAAAACTTTTTGGCAATTTATATATACTAAAATTAAATCTTATTGGTTATGAAGCAAATTTGATAGATACCGAACAAAATATATGGCATCGAAAAATGGGTTATTCATCAAAGTATCCAAGTAAATCTATCTGTGAGGTATGCCTGCAAGGGAAACAATGTCAGAAGCCATACAAAGACATTTTGGAAGACAGAAAGGCAAAATTTTTATTAGAAGTTGTTTCAACAGATGTCTGTGGACCAATCAATCCTACATCTCACAGTGGTAAAAGATATTTTGTCACATTTATTGATCATTTTTCTCATTTTACAGTATGCTACTTCCTAATGAACAAGTATTAAGTATACGACAAATTTAAATGCTATATTGCCATGATTGAAAACAAATTTAGAAGAAGAATGGAAAGACCCAGGTGTGATAATGGAGGAGAGTATGTATATTTCGAAGGAAATGAAAAACTTCTGTTCGGAAAAAGGAATACACAAACAGTATACAGTCAGTCATACACCTCAGCAGAATGGCGTTGCTGAGCGCATGAATAGAACCATTATGGAAAAGGCAAGATGTCTAATATGTATATGATGCAAAACTATCCAAAGAATTCTGGGAAGAGGCTGTTGGGACAGCTATTTATTTAATCAATCGAACAAAAACCTCTACGATAACATGTGAAAAGACTCCAGCTGAAATATGGTATAATAGAATACCAAATATGGATAAAATAAGGGTATTTGGTTGTGATGCTTACATGCATATACCTAAGGAAGATAGAACCGGTAAGTTGGATTCAAAAAGTAAAAAAATAATTTTTGTAGGATATACTGACAACGGATATCGCCTATGGGATGCAGCAAAAGGAAAAATTGTGACCGCAAGGAATGTAGTATTCTATGAATTCAGTAAAGATGAGGAAGAACTCATGAAAAAGATACAGATGAACCTTTAAAAAATTTAGAAACAGAAGAAAAACGAAGTAAGAGAAAAATTAATATGCCAAAAAGATATGAAGACTATGACATGTCCCATCTGACTGCTTTGGTAGCTGGAAATTTTTCTGATGTACCGAAAGATTATGAGGAAGCATGTCTAAAGACAGGATGGAAAGAGGCCATTAAAGAAGAGTTAAAATCTTTAGAAAAGAACAAAACATGGGAAATAGTACCAATACCACAAGGAGAGGAAATAATTGATTCAAAATGGATCTTCAAGAAGAAGGAAGTGAATGGGAAATTAATAAGGAAAGCTCGTTTGGTTGCAAGAGGATTCAAGCAATCAGAAATTCAGGAAGAAATCTATGCACCTGTGGCAAGGATGCTCAGCGTCCGAATTTTATTATCACTCTGTGTTCAATACGATATGCACTTGCATCAACTAGACGTTAAGTGTGCGTTCTTAAATGGATTTCTCAAGGAACCTGTGTACATGCAGATACCACAAGGTTTGGAAGGGGTTGATGACAGCCAAGCTGTGTGCAAGCTGAAACGAGCATTGCATGGTTTAAAACAGTCACCGAGATGCTGGTATGACCATTTGAATAATTTTTTAATAGAATCAGGTTTTGAAAGATGTAAATCTGAACCATGTTTGTATTATCGCAACAATTTATTCTTGTTAATTCATGTAGATGATTTGATAGTTGTATCCAAATCTTTAACTGAGGTATCTGAATTAAAAAGGGAACTACAGGATAAATTTGAGATGATCGATTTAACAAATAGCAAATGTCAAAAATTTTTGGGATTGAACATTATAAAATGTGAGAATTGTATTTACATACATCAGAAGGATATGATTGAACAAATTTTGAAATATTTTAATATGGAGGCTTGTAAGACATCAAAAATCCCCATTCAGCCAAAATTGAATTTGAACTTTAAATATCCTGAAATTGATGAAAATAATTGTAGTAAATTACCATATAGACAACTGATAGGATCGTTAATGTATCTTATGCTTTGTAGTCGTCCAGATATATGTTTCTCAGTAACATTTTTCAGTAGATTTCAAAATTGTTATGGATTAGAGCATTGGAAAAATCTCAAAAATGTACTTAAATATTTGAAGTATACTAAAAACTATGGCTTGAAATTTGATAGATCAAATAGGAAAAATAATAATCGTGATATTTTGTCAGCTTATGTAGATGCGGATTTTGCGAATGACATTTGTGATAGAAAAAGTATTTCAGGTTTCACTCTAAGCTTATATGACAATGTGATATTTTGGAGATCTCAAAAACAGTCTGTTGTATCATTATCAAGTGCTGAAGCCGAGTATGTAGCGTTGTCATCTTGTCTAACAGAAGTTCTTTTTATAAGCCAATTATTGAAAGAAATCTTAAATTTTGAAATATATCATGTAAAAGTATTTGAGGATAATCAACCCTGTATAAAATGGCTTCAACCCCTGGAGACTCGAAGAACTAAACATATATAGATGTGAAATATCATTTTATTGGAGAATGTGTCAATAACAATCAAGTAACACTAGAATATGTTCCAAGTCATGAACAAGTAGCGGACATGTTTACTAAAGCATTGCCAAATGTTCAATTCAGTTATCTTAGAAATAAGTTGAATGTTGTAGAAGTTTTTTTGTAGTTTAGTGATGATTTAATTTACCATAAATGTAAAATTGGGAGGGAGTGTTGAAGAAAGAAAACAATTCTGATTTCTGTGGTCATTTCTTTATTCTATGCTCATGTATGACATGCGTAGATCAATACAAGTAGTAGAAATAAAATAATTAATTAATGGAAGTACATTATGCGTTGCATTCCTTATTACAATAAATTACTTAAAATCTAAACTAGAATCTTTTCATTTATACCACGGAGAACAATTGAAGAATCAGATTACCAGGTAAGAAAATCAAATCATTAATGATGCCACAGAAATATTCCAGTCCCAATTCGTGAAACGATTTTCGACCTAATTATGAAGTGTTTTCTCAGTTGGCTTCAATAATGTTTTAATTTTGTTGATTATTGAATTCATATCTTTTTAAAAAAAATGAGAAATTCGTTTCACGAATTGGGACTGGAATATTTCTGTGGCATCATTAATGATTTGATTTTCTTACCTGATAATCTGATTAGAGATATGTACGTATTTGGACTTTTTGGAGATTTCTATCGATCAAGTGTTACCACATGTTATTGGAAATACTGCAAATTATATCGAAGATAATTTAGATTGACTTTCAGCAAGATTGAGCTCCTTCGCAATACGCTTTGTTTGTTCGACATCTTGATTAAAGATTTCTATGTCAGTGGATTGGAGGAAGGAAGCCACAGTCATGGTTGTTTTGAAGCTCAAAATGTCGATTTTTCACAAAAGAACACTACAAGTGCCATGAAAACACCACTCCATTTTCAAATACTTAGTTGAGAATATTTCGAGAAGTAATGCATAAAATGAAAAAAAAAACAATTACTGTGCTGAAATCAGTATAAAAATACCTTTCCAATGAGGTATCACTCACCCCATCTTCCCTATTCAAAAATTGGGGGTGAGGGTTGTAGTAGCAAGGGTTGAAGCGCTATGCGTCCGTAACCTACATCTTAAGTTGTCCCCCTCGAAACAGAAATCGACCTGTCCGAGCATTTCTATCGAAAAAATTTATTTCGTCTGTAATCTCGTCTGTTTCGTTTTCAAATGGCCACCCTGTATATGTCGTTTAGGTTCAGATGAAACATTATATAAATTCTCTTACATTGAATATGTTCGCTACCGTCTGACGTATTGTGGATTTTAGAATATCAGGGTATAACTATTTGAATGAGCGGATCTTAATTCTAAATAGTACTTCCTGAAACCCTGTCGTTTTTTTTTCAATCACTTTCGGCATTTTCGTAATAAAAATTGATATTAGTTGTGGTAACGGCGTTATGACATTAACGACATTTCATGAGTGCCAACCTAACTTCGTTCTAGTTACAAAAACTTGAGAAAATTATTTCATGGCCAACCGACTGCTAAAATAAATTTGAATGAAGTATAGTTTTGAATTTTCATGCCAGCGGCTCAGTCCTAAGAATTGCAGGTGATTTTGAAGCTGTGAGCAAGGCTACAGCAAGAAGTGTAAAAAGAGTTAGTGAAGCCATTTCAACATCAAGACCTAACTATATACTTATACCACATGATGATAAAATATGGGTACTTCAAGAGGAGAAGAAAAAGCAATGAATTTATGTACCTATATCAAAATGTTGCTGTGCAAATTATTGTCAAATAATAGAACTAGACTGAATCTTATGAATGGTTATTATGCAAAGTTGTTGAATTAGAGTGATGAAATTTGAATTTTGGAAATAGATCAAAGCGTTTCAATTCAAATTCAAATAAACGATAAACATAGGCTTTTGAAAAATTGTTAACGAAAACACGTCATGGATAGATATAAATTATTCAAGGAACTTTCAGTTATAAATGCAAAACTCAATTTTGTTTGAATTTTTCGATACACTAATAATTTTTACTGGTCCAGCACAGTAGTTTTTCCTAGAAAAAAAGAAGAGTATTTATACCGCTTCAGCTCCACTCAAATCAAAATCCAAACGAAAAATAACTTTTAATCATGAGACTCAAATCGGCACTTCAGAACATCAAACACCCGTACGATACGAATACATTTTATTCGTGTTCTGTAATATTTATTACAATTTCTATATTCTTAAGTTCTTATTTCACAGAAATACGAAATGTTAGTCATAAATAACCCAAAAGTAGATCTATCGTACACGAAAAACATTACCAACCCTCAGAAAAAAATTTTAACCGATGGTCAAATAACCATCACTCATTTTTTTGTTGTGAAACGAGCATGTTTTTGAACCTTGGGTTAACTCACAGGTAGTGGTTAACAAACCACCACAGGTCACCAATGATTGTGAAACTGGGCCTTAGAGTACTGGATATAACGAATTGTTTTGAGTGTTTATCCACCAGCGGAAACTTGAACGAGTTAAGATTTTTCTTAATAAACTTTTTAGGGTTTTCACTCCCAATTGGCGAATCCAAAAATCTAAACGCCGCCTAGCGGCTGAATCACTAACCTAGAAAGTGAGTAATAACTTGGGTTTAACTTCTTTGGGTTAGATATTTTCATTATATATTCGGTTACCATGAACTATATTCAAAAAATTTTTTGTATGTCTGACGAGAAAAATAGGTATTAAAAAAATTTTGTGAGTATTTATATCAGTGTCATTCAGTTGAGAAACTATTTACCAATTTTCACTACAATTTTAGGTTGAGAGATATCTTTGTTTTAGATGAATTTTTTGGTGTTGGACGATTGAAAAAGGCAATGCGCATTTTTATTTCCATGATTTCAATAGTGCCGAGAAACCTGAGCAGAAGAAAGTATATGAGATTAAATTTCTGACATAACTGAAGTTGTACATGCATTACTGGACTTGCAATCTTCAAGAGATGATATGTTGGGAACATTTCAAATGAAAAGTGGTGATTTGACTTGGAATTTTGCAAGCAGTTGAAAGTGATCAATAATTAAACCGTTCGACAAGAATTTCAAATTTCGTTAATGAAATTACAACTGTAGAATTACTTTTCAGGCGGTCTTGTCTTGTTGAGTTGGTTGTAATTGCTGGAAAATAATTTCTGTGTTGGCTCTTTGAACTGCATAATATTTTTTCATCCAAATGAATTATCTCAAATATTTACATTCATTTATTTCCACAAATTACATAATTCATGTGAGTGTGATGATAGAATGAAATTTTCTGGATATAAGTTGTTGTAAAATCTTCATCAAACGACACCAACATGTTCAAGAAAGAGTTGGAGGAACCCGAGCACAATCAATAATCCCATAATTATTCACTACCTTCACAAATATCTCTTTAATCGAATAAAATCTACGATAACATTGCTTTCACAATAGAGTTTTCACGATGATTACTCATTTTCCGCCATGTTTGTTGACAAGTCGCAGCGCCCTCATCGGTAGTTGGATTCGCCAATCTCTGACAAAAAACAAAAAATAATATTGAAAATAGAGAAATTAATCGATCACAGATAGTAGATCATATTGGTTCTAATACGGGAGACCACATGATGGATTGGAATAACACTAAAATTTTAATGACGGAGCCAGACCATTATAAACGAAAGATTAAATAGTCTACGTGCATTCTATTTAATTGGATCAAGATAATAGTTTGGCAAATTTTTCGGTAGGAATAGATCATATTTGGATCAATTTACTGAAGAAGGAACTGTCATCCGGTAATTTCCTAAACCAAGATTAAATGAATCAACGTTTCTATGCAGTCTGTGTTTCTATGTATTGACAATTAATGTCAAACAAAAGATACAATTCAGAAAGAAGATTTTCGAAAATTGATTTTCGTCTGATGAAGGAGTCTGATATAGACTCCGAAACGTTGCAACATAAAATTATAATTTCAACGGTCTTTATTTTCCGTTCATTGTCAGGCAATAATTTTTTCTAGTTGATTTACTCCTGACAAATTAGTGCAAGAATTTACGCAGAAGCAAACCGTTTATTTCAATTTTAATTGATTTTGTTTCAGAGATTGGGAGTGAAAACCCTAAAAAGTTTATTAAGAAATGCAGAATCCTCTCAGAATAAATTTCAATCGATATCTGAGTTAAGATATCTTGGATCTTACTTTTTATGGAAGGCTTATTAATTTCCAGCAAGAAAAGAACAGGAAGCAGTGCTTTACTTCAGCTCTGAAATGCATCATAGATGAAATTTTTTAAAGATTTATATCGAGCATTAAAATAAGAAATACTTCCTTGTCAAAGAATTACATTCTAGTATTTAAATTTTGAACCACTCAATAGTTTCAGCCACTGTTGTATCCCTCACAAAAATTAAGGAGCTAAAAAAGACAAATATAATTTCAAGCTTGTAAATTCACAATATGAATTTTTTATTCGAGTGAGGTACGGTTTATCCTCAAGATATCGCAGTAAGAATTTTTTTATTCTGATTGTACATTCAAAATAACTTCTCCGTATATTCGGGATCAATTATTTAGGATGCTCAATAAGAAAAAGTTGTCCAGAAAAGGTCCACGACAACCTAAGTAACTCGCATATGGAATTTCTCGTTCAAGTTATATTCGGGATATCTCAATGAGGTTAGGTTCGCCAATAAGAATTCTGCGTTGCCTGATGGATGTAACTATGTACTTATTTTGGGTTTTTCCAATTGTTATAGAAAATTCATATTTTTTACTGCGATACCGAATGCAAGTTATGTTAATTTTAGGATAATAATCACAAAACTTGTCTGCCACCCATTCACAATATCGTCCAACTGTTTTTTCCTGCAATGGAATATCTGAATTGATTGTCCATTTCTCCGTAATCTTTAAAAAACGAATTAAGATAATAATCCCTAGGGTAAATAAATAATATTCGAGTAGAGTAATCTGGAACAAGTGTGACGTTTCCCTTGCTCAAAATTGTGAAGGAACGAGGGGGTTACTGTTTTTCAGCCCTGTAATCTGATATTGTCCGCTCCCGTCTACGGATAAGCTCACCATCCGGAAAATTAAATTTGTAGTACGGTTCACAAAAAATGAATCTGACGATTGAAGAAATATGCCATCGGTGTTGAGTCTGAGAGGCGAGATTTCTAGTGTAGACAAAGATCATTTTCGGCAGTTGATGGATGACTTTTGACGAGAGGATATGCGTAATTGAGATAGCAGATATTTTACCTTATTTGGCTTGATGGACTGAGAAGGAGATTCTGATTGTTATTGCCAAATTGATTATATTTACCGAGTACGCTTCGTTTTATCATATGGCAGATGGCTTTACTGTGCGTTGAATAGAAAAACTTATCAAGAGCGACTAAATAAAAAACGCTCGCTCTCCCAATTATCAACTATAAATCAAATATGCATTGCTCGAAGTATCCAATGATAACGAGTAAATGACATCTTTTATTTGAGTGGAGAATTTCCTAAATACTAATTGAATTACATTCAAATCGTATGTGAGCGTGGTGCAGCAAAAATGGAAAAAGAAAACTACCATAGAAGACATTTGACGTCGAAGATTCACTATAAATAGTGAAAGTTCCTGACTCAAAAACAAGAAATAGTCGTGTCTTTACAGTTACAAATAGCAAAAAACTTGATTTTTCATCATTCTACAGAAGGTATATGTTGCATTGAGAGCATCTGATGACGATACCCCATATCGATATTGTATCGGAAAATGCTCTAAACAAGAGGCGGGAATGAATATAATTGAAAAAACCCTATGAAATCACCCAGTAGGTACTTGAATTTATCAGATTATAAATGAAGTATGTAGAGACAGGCCACAGTTTTCGTTACACGTCAGCTGCTCTTTCAGTTACTGGAGGAGGTGACATCACCCAACTGAAACGTCATGGTGGATGGAAAAGTTCTTCTACAGCCGAGGAATACATTGAAGAAATGGATGTCATTAGGGTTATGATTTTGAATGATTCTGAATCATTTAAATCATAACCCCAATGACATCCAACAAATAAGTTGGGAAATAAATTATTTCGAAGGCTAGAAAAAGGGTACTGCCCGAAACGTCGCCAATTACCATTATATTTTGAATAATATTAAACCCCGAATATCAAATACTATTATTCTTTCATAAGTCACACAGGTTAAATACCTATCATTCGATAAATATTGTTTTTGTTGTTTATTATTTTATTTTCAATGAATATGTCTGAATAAATGTGTCTTTTTCGGAGAATGTGGTAAAATTTAACTAGGTACCTAGTAAAAAACCAAGTCAATAAACGTGCACGTTTCCAGAAGTCCCAGATGATTGATAATACATTTCATAATAAACAAATAATAAATTAATGACATGTAGACAAACAAGACATCAAACATAAAAATAATAATAATAAAAATATCATAAACCTATCAGATGACTTTTTAATGTTTAGGATTTTAAACCTTTTTTTTTCTTTGTCCCGGTCGATATTCCGACATTTATGGCAGCACTACTTTGGTGGGACAACGCCCTACGATGTCCACACTATAATACAAATCTGACCTTGGCAAAAAACATCCTTCAGTTTAGACATGAAGTGAAACTTTTAGTTGTTAATTTCGATTCTAAATTGTCCATCACACCTGAGAGATTTAGAGATTAAGGCCCGGTACTTTCACCTTCGAATAAATTTTATTCAACCAATAATGACGTACCGACATTCGATCTATGACAAATAAACTCTTCTAATTAAGTTTCAATGACAGATTTATTCGATGAATAACACTATCTGAAAGTGAAAAGACTGCATTTTTACTAATCTTACGAATAAGACTTAATAAATGCGAATAAATTTATTTATTCGCACGTGAAAGTACCGGGCCTAAATGGAAATCTGTTCTCATCTTAATGAGATGTATAGATAAGCCTAGTGGCACACACACACCGATTTTGGACGGCCCGGAATAAAATCGGCCGATATTTTATCGGTAGCAGTTGCTAGCACACTCAACGGATTTTTACCGTCCAAACGATCAGCCAACTAAAGTCGACTGAAATGGTCGGTAAAAAACATTGAACTCAAGAAAAAACTCCTTCTTGAGTTCAATGGTAAACAATCGGTGCTTGTACAAACGTGTACTTAGTCACGCACGCCACTACATCCCGGTATTGCCGGTAATGGACGGTTTCTCAACGGCATTTTACCGTCACCGATCAGTTGTCGGCGTATGTGCAAGGTCGCGTTCCCACACGTGGTTCACTATTGGAATCGGTGTGTGTGCAACTAGGCTATCGGGAGTAGGTAAGCTAAGGTGCGGAATGAGAAATTCTATTGAATACCTTCCTATTAAGCTCTCTCTCATTTTAGTACGAATAGGTTATGGGTGTAAAATATAGGGATCCGCGAGAAAGAGTTGAAAAACTTAGACAGCATACATTATCTACATATCGTCCTTTTCGATCCAGACAGTTCAGAAGTGGAACAGGGGAGCATAAAATCATTGACAGCTCGACTAAATGCAATTTCAGAGTATAGTATCGCCTCCCCCAGGTTTTTGCACTCGATGTCTAAGAACAAATACCTTGGCAATATGAAACTCCAAGGATACACGTAGAATGCTCTAAATTCGAAAAATAAAATTAACAAAACATTGCTTCAGCAAACATCTCGCTAATATTAAGAGTGCATCCCACTAGTGGACTCTTCACCCAGCCTCCAGTATTTGCATTGCAGAAATGTATCCATTGTGGCAAGCATTAAAATACAGCGACTAATCAAGCAGCCCTTCTCATGTAATATACACATGCAGACTCCATGAGCTCGCTAGAGAAGATTCGAAATCCCTTCCATATCGACGGCCTAACTTCTGAGATTCAGGCCTCCCACACATGGTTTAAGGAACAATCAAAAACTGCCATATTTGTCTGGATTCCCACACATTCCGGAATACTTGGTAATGGGTGACCAAGCAGCAAGAACTGGGGTGACTACAGATTATGATAACAATTGTATGAATGGAATCAACCAAACTGACCTAAAAAGTTATTACAAAGAAAAATTTATGATTGAATAGCAAACTGACTGGGACAACAGCAATGCCATGTTAAGAGCTATCAAAAAAAAAAACGGCGAAAAAGAAAAGAAGCTGCTTGGACGTATGAAAGATGTGGCTTCGACTAGACTGAGGATCTCACATCACTCTACAAGCTGCGTGGCATTCATCAACTTATAGTATATCCAAATCCAAGAGGCCAGCGGTAAACATTGCAGCATGAAGTGATCACGCGTCAAGAACGTGATAACGCAGAGGTGTACTAATAAATTGAATTCCGAGAGCGTTATATTTTAAAACTTTTTGAGTGTTCCAGTTCCGGTGAAAAATGTGTATGCTTATCTACGAGTCTGAGTAATGAACAATTAATCTAAAGTTCCCACTTTAATAAATACTATGTATATAAATGTGTAACAATATTTTTTTTGTAAAAGTGACTACCCCGTAGTGTCGTCAGAAGATGCAGAACTTTCCTCTAAGTTGACGATGACTGGTGTTATATCATCCATAATATTATCCAGTTTCCACATGTCTACCTCAACTTTTTGTTTGACATGTTTCACGCACTTTCTCCATCTTTCGGAAGTAACCCGTGAGAGAGCCTCTTGAAAAAGATTTTGGACGTCAGCCATTTTAAATGTGGTGTTTTTATCTGCCACAAAATTCTTGACATCGGCCCAAATCAATTCAATAGGGTTCAGTTCGCAGTGGTAGGGCGGTCATCTAAGTACAGTAATATTTTGGGCCTTTGCGGTTTCATCCACAATGTATTTTTCAAAGTTTTCTTTGTTCTGCCTGACTATCTGCAACTATTGCGCTTTTATGAGGTCAGGGGTGAAATCAATATTTTTCTCCCTCAACCATTGTTGGATATCACTCTTTCTGAATTGTGAATTAGGAATTTTTTCCATTTTCCTTGAATGGTAAGGAGCATTATCTAAAACTACTATAGAATTTTCCTCCAATTTAGGAACTATACCCTCGACCACTTTTCGAAGGACTGACCATCCATTTCTTCATGGTAGTCACCAGTTTTTTTGGATTGGAAAGTCCAGAGTCCTCCAGTTAAAAAACCAGTGTCACTGCCAATATGACACACTATAATTCTTTGCCCTTTGCCTGGAAAAATATATTCACTTCATTTGAAAAAGAATGTTGAAATTGTTTTCCACCAAAAAGGTACTTACATCAAGTTTCACAAAACTTTGATTGCTCGATCAACGATTTGGCATTCGATTTCCCGAAGGAAATCATTGAAACTTTCATATTCCCGAATATATTGGAGGAGTAGAAGTTGAGAATCATCAAATGGGCGTGTATAGATAATTATTTGGTGAAAGAATGATATTCAGAATGCTTATGACCAACTTATCGACTGAAAACTAATTGACGTTCATCCGTCACTCGATCGTTGATTCTCTGATCAAGCTTTATGAAACCAAAGGGTTAAACTCAAAATTCAAGACCTTCCCAGACGGATTTTTAATTCAGTAGATAATCCAGCAAGTAACGCTTGCCGAGAAGATGTAACTGTTTCATCGGTCCACACTTTGGATTTAGTATGACCGGTATTTACCCAAGTTTCATCCAAGCAGTAAATCTTCCTGTTTTCATCACGGAAGGTCCTAATTTTCGTGAGATAGTTTCTTCTCCAACATTTAATGTCGTCACGGTTCATTAAAAAACTGTTGCGTTGGCGACGTCCATATTTGAAATTAAGTTTTTTCAATATTATAGAGAAGGTACTCTTCTTAAAATTTGGCAAGTTCGAGTCTTCATTAACTATTTTTAATACTTTCTCTATAGTCGGGTGTTCATTTCTGAAGAAAAACTCGTGAACTTTTCGCCGTATTACATTTTTATCGAAATCTGATAAGGACTCCCATTTGGTGGTCGGATTTTGATTTGTTGCCGGCTGTGATAGAACACCGGAATTTATGTATTCGGAAATAATTCTCCTAACACTTCGAGCTCCAATGCCAAGTCTCTCAGCAACTCGGAGTTCTACGTCCTTTAAACACATTCCTGCATTTTGAATAATCTCAATTTTATAAGTATTCAAAATCATATCTTTTATCTCGGCACTGAAGTGTCGTTTCAGACGTCTCTTTTTTGGAGGACTTAAGTCAACACGCGATTCCTCAGCAGTATCAGTACTTGACATTATCTTAAATGCTTGTAACTTGAATAACTTGCTACAACTATAAACCAATTTACGAAAGAAAAAGCAATGAATGATCTCTGCAGTTCTGCACAACAATTCGCATACAATCAATGAATCAAACGTAATGCGGTACTGCATTACTCCCACCTGCAAACATGGCGTTCCTGAAGCTTTGACCAATAAGAGGAGTACCTTAAATAAGATCACGCGTTAGTCAGTTTGTTTACGCTGGCCTCTCGGATTTGGATAGACTATAGATGTCAAGATTGTTATCAGGCAGTCACAGTTCATCATTTATTGGTAGACTAAAAAGTACCAAAGGATACGAAGTGAACTGAGACAATTGAAACTATTTTGATGGAGGAATCTGAGCATGAAGAAAAAATGATAAAATTCTTGGAGAAAGCACATTTGCTGGGAAAAACATTAAATATGTTGCAACATAACATTAATTTGATTTCAATTCTCAATTGGAATCTGACATTGATATACTCATATGGTTTTGTAGTATCTAACCATTTTCAATTCTTGTCATATTCATACACTTTTCATTCTTGTCATGTTTATACACATTGATTTCTAGTCGTGTTTTCACACATTTTATTTTATTCATTCTTATTATACACCTTCCATCCTAGTCATGTTCATACACTTGTCTTCGTGTATATGGTCCTTTGCTCAAAATTTTTAACTGGAAGAGAATAATCTACTGCATCCTTATAACCACAGTATTCTTATTTACGATTTCAAACTCATCTGGACTTTCGTCGGCGTCTGGAATTGTCATAAAAATTGTGAAAACTGTACTTCAAATTTTGAATTTTCATTCATCAAATTGAATAAATTTTGGAAATGCTGTGAACTGCCCAGTTTTGGAAAAATTCTTGTGTTTAATTCGAGCGAAAATTCACAATTATATGAAAAACTGTGTATAGGTGGATTTGGTCGAAAACAAAAGAAATTACTTATACCCAGATGGAATATTTTCGTATATCTCCTTCCATTCGGAGGTGAACTTCAATAATAAAATCTCAGATAGCATTAATCATCCCGTATCTCCGTCTCTCTCGCACCCTGTTCGCAAGAAAGGGTTTAATAATTAACTTAATGGTCCCGAAACAAGATTGCGTTCGGTTACCAGTTCAACTGTTGTTCATGAGATAAAATTATTGTTTCTTTATCTGTTCCGAACTCGGTCTGGTTGTTACGCTTTCAGGGATGACTAATGGGTCTTTATTTAATGCTGAACGATAGATACGTAAGTCCATGAATTAAATATGGCCGTTAAAATGACAGAGATGAATGAAAAGAACGACCTGTAAAAATTTGTTTGATTCGATATCTATAGGAAGAAACTGGGAATATTTGTTTGCATTGGCGTTGGATAATAATTTATAAACTTGTTATAAATACAGAAGAAGAAATAGGTATTAGTATTCATGAGAGGGCATACATTAATTAGGTATGCCTAAATTTTGTACAGCTATTCATTTATGTTCTGAAATCTCTTTGCAATGATGCTCGAAGTATCTAATGTAAAAAATATTTTTCTCGTTTTTTCTTCTCTATTTTTCTCTTTGCAATAATGCTCTGAGTATCTACTGTAGAAATATTCAGGGCTGATTTTTTTTTCATTCAGCTGAACGGTTCGCTTAAACGGTAGGTAACTCAATTGATCATTGTATACTTTATTCACGTTTATGAAAACACTCGGTTGGCCATGAAAATTTGACACATTCCACACTGTATAGTAAGAAAATGTGAGATTATGATGCTTTGACATTTTTGGGTCTTAAATCAGCGCTGTTGTCCGTTCTTCATAAAGGTCTCTGCAATTGTGTATATGTCGCAGGCTTATCATTATCAGTCTTATTATAATACGCCTAGGATTTTTCAATATGACTAGGCGAATTGTAAAACTAACAAAGTGAATGAAAATCGGACAAAATGACTGATTATTTTAGACGTATTATAATACGCCTTAAGCTTCTTGGTCTTATTGTTATTGTACGTGATGTTTTTAGAATTTGACTGTATAAAATACATCGTATTATAATACGACTGGCAGTGTAGAAATCCCTTATAGGACAAAAAAATAAATAATTATAGGTTTTGATTATTTATTACAACATGGTCCACCCTTATCACATTTGCTTGTATATTTCATATGGGATTCGATTTGGTTTGCGAGAACACTCTTTGAGTCCCTGTCCTTCGAATTTTGGAAATAATCTCAAAGCTTCCCTTGAGGAAATTACCCTATTCTCTGGAATATTAATCACTTCATTACTGGGGCAATCTCATCCCTCGAAACCATCGGTTTAACAGTCCATGGATGGCACCAATTTGGTGAACATCTTTGGAGATTTTTACTATAGTTCCTAAGATATTTTTGGAATCCAGAGATCCTCTATCTAGGAACTTAGATTGCTACGGTTTGACCTATCTCAAGAAGTTTTAATTTCTTATTACTCACGTTCAGCATTTTTTGGCCTATATTACACTATTACTACTCTTTTTTTGGTCATTATCACTATTATTTCATTTCTGCATAAATTGCACAATTAGCATGACAAGCCGTCAGTCCTTTTACCATACGACGAGTATAATCAATCAGAATCCAAAGTATTCGCGCGTTTTTGAATTTTAACAATAATAAGCCTAATGAGCAGCAGGCGTATTATAATACGCCTCTAATTGTCAGTCAAACTGTGAGATCCTGGATTATTGCTGTAATATGACTGATTTTACAATAAGACTACGACATATAACTCATAAAGTGAATTTGTTTCAGGAAATAAATGAATTCCAGAATCTGCGATAAATACAATTTACGTTCATACAAACTGATTGAAGGGGATTCTAATCTATACTTCATTCAAATTTATTTTAGCAGTCGGTTGGCCATGAAATAATTTTCTCAAGTTTTTGTAACTAGAACGAAGTTAGGTTGGTACTCATGAAATGTCGTTAATGTCATAACGCCGTTGCCACAACTAATATCAATTTTTATTACGAAAATTCGAAAATGCCGAAAGTGATTGAAAAAAGAGACAGGGTTTCAGGAAGTGCTATTTAGAATTCAGGTCCGCTCATTCAAATAGTTATACCCTGATATTTTAAATAAACAATACGTCAGACGATAGCGAACCTATTCAATGTAAGAGAATTTATATAATGTTTCATCTGAATCTAAACGACTTATATTTGAGCTGAATATTTCCACAATCAAAGAAAGATTGTGAATGAAGAGGATGACAAAGAATTTCCTTCTATTGGGAGACCCAAAAAAGTGGTGGCATTTGAGAATTTTATGTTTAAGTGAATTAATGCGAAAAGTTTACTACAGGATTTTCGATAAATGTCATCGGAGAATAAGTTCCCTAAAATGGATTTTTCTATTTTTCATTTGACTTGTCCTATACGATGTGAATGCCTTAAGGTATTAATAAATACCTACTTATTATTATTACATCAATTTATTAAGATGAATAGCCACAAATACGCGCAAATTGCCCTGTTACTTTTTTATTCATGTGGAGTTTTTGTTCAACGGTGAAGTTGCATCTTAACTTGAAACTTCCTTCAATTCCTTTAACTTATATTGTTGCAAGATGATTTTTGTTGAAGAATTTAACATTCCTGTAATTATCTGTTAATTCCTTCGGGAGATACCCATTCCCAACCACTGCATCATATGCATTTAATCTTCGGGTTAATATTTTTGAAATCTACAAATGATGTAAGCCAAAGAAGATAACGAACATTAACTCTCCTCAAGCTAGTGCATATTATGATATTATACTGATCTCTTGTATTTTCCATGCAAATAACTGGATTTGGTATGCCTTCAAACATTTTGTATAAACTTCAATTATGTTCGTCACATATTTTCCGAAGAGATTCGACATTGTGATAAAATACCTAATAACAGAAACTTTTACGTAGAACGGGCAACAAAGCGTTGATGTAAAACCCAAAAATGTTTTGACAAGCGTCATAACCCCACATTTTCGTACTATACACAGTGAAATGTGTCAAATTTGGGCTGAATTCGATGGGATTGAATGACATCTCTGTTGCCGTGAGAACAAGGAAAAAATTGATAGCACGCTTCCAAACCCGATTTTCAAAAAATTGTTAAGGGCAAAAACCTTATGCCTCTATCTTCTTTTGTTTTCAAGTTATAAGTAAAAACTCATTTTTCGGCTCTTCGTACTGATGCCTTTATTTCGTAAAGTATCAGTGATATCGGAAAACAAATGTTACATTCTATGTCTAGGGCGAGATTCCCAGGAAGTCCCTCGTCTCGAATCTGTTTGTGATTGAAATTCTTATTGTTGATTTGATGTTCACTTCGAATAAACTAATTATTATTATAGGCACTTCTTCATGTAGAATGCAGTGGCGTAATTAAAGATTTTTTCAGTTCGCCACTGCAGTGATATATTGGTCACTTTCATTTTTTTAAATATAAACTCTATGTTATTAATTCAGATGCATACTACCCGCTGAAATGAATATCAACAATTGTTACGATCAGTTATTTTTACATATTCCAGTCCCATATTTTTTTCTGATTCAGAATATATAATTTAAGTCGTATCACTAATTGTTCTTGCAATTAAAAAAACTCAAAAACTAGTTCGGTCAAGTTGGCAGGTGATTTTCATTGATAATATGATAATGAACTTTTTCTACAAGCGTGCGCGTTCAACCTTTTTCCCGCACGCATTTCAAGTTGCAAAGGTGTCCAAAACGTGCGGGAAAAACGCCTGCTATTTCTTTCCCGCACGCATTTGCGTGCGGGAATTACTGCTTACCCGAACTCTGCTTCGCATCGTTCGGGCAACGGCAGTTTCGTGCGGGCAAGTATCACTTTCCGCACTTGATAGGAAAATAACTATTATGTGCTCTTATGTTGTGTCAGGTTTTGAGAGATTTTGGAGATCACTTTCATTCCGGACATTCGGGAAGATGCTCGGGAATTGAGGAAATTTGAAATGAGAAAATTTCCATGACTTCTTCATATTTACCAATCAACCTCTACTAGTCACTAGTAAATAGCTGTGCCACCAGCCTTATTTGTGAAGGTGTGGTCTTGGAGTACTGGTATTCAGATTATCTACTAGTTGAAAAGGTCTCGGAACATATTCAGTTGAATCCAGGTTAATAAAATTTCTTGAAAATCATTAATTCCATATTGGAAAATTTTTCATCCTTTCCAATATCCGAAATGAAAGTGATCTTCATATTCTCTCATATAATAATAATGAGGTTTATTCTTTGAAATCTACAAGGTTGTTACCACTTTAATATCGCAATGATAAACCTAAGGAAACCCACTAAAGGCAAAGCCTGTGTCAGTTAATAACCTGACACAATTTAAGAACATAAAGATCATTATCATATTATCAATGGAATGACCGGCCAACAGAGACATGAATCAAAAAAAAATATGGGACTGAAATATGTGAAAATAACGCATAAATTAAAAAAAAAAAAAGTTATCACTACATCACTGAAGTGACAGACTGAAAAAATTTTTTGACTACGCCATCGCATTCTACATGAAGAAGTGTCTATAGAATGTAACATTTGTTTCTCGATACCACTGATACTTTACGAAATAAAGGCACCAGTACGAAGAGCCGAAATATGCGTTTTCACTTATAACTTGAAAACAAAAGATAGAGGGATGGGGTTTTGGCCATTAACAATCTTTTGAAAATCGAGGTCGGAAACGTGCCATCCATTGTTCCCTAGCTCTTACGGTTACAGAGCTGCCAATGCTGCCATTCAATACCATCGAATTTTGCCCACCCTGTAAATGCTAGGCTAACTAAAAAACAACAGAGCTCCTAGTTACGACTCGATAACTGCAAAAGTCCTCAAAAAAAAAGCAATAGTGTTCCTAACAACCATCAATAACCGCTTGTTGAATTTGGGTTACTACCCCATTCTCTGGAAATATGCACACGTTATATGAATGTCAACAACCCATCAAGACCACAGAATAGGAAATATCTCAAACATTTGACAGGATATGGCACGCAGGACTATTATGTGAAATTAAAAAAACCTCAAAAACAACTTCTACTGCTTTAATCCCACCTCTCAGAAAGAAAGTGTTGCGTCAAACTTAACAACGAAGTATCCAGGATATTTTTTCTTCATGTCTGGGGAACCACAAGTAAGTTTTCAGGGGCCGAAATACACCTAATACAACAATTGCTGCGTTTGCTAATGACGTAGCTGTACTTTTTTTCCGACAAAGATCCTGAAATCATCTCCAGCAACACTTAAGTCCACTTAAACCAGCTAGACAATTGATAATTTCTCCGAAATCCATTTTATCGAAGTATGATACTCAAAATAAAAGGAAAACGTCTTCGGAACTTCGGTTGAATGGCTCTTCAGGATGTGATAACAACTTGAGCCAATGTCATATCGAAAACCTAAAATCATACTCCTCGAAACAGGAGTAAAATAAAAATAAAAATATCAAAATCTAATTATATCTTCAAGACAAATGAAGATATCGTGAAGCGGTTTTCACTTATGGACTTTTCACAAAAATCGAGCCCAAGTACCAGAAAGAGCCAAAATCAAGCAATTTGGGATACCCAACTCATCAGTAATGAAAGTGTTCAGTAGTTGATGTTCATTGTGTTTAGTCAGCATCGTCCTTATTTCTTCATAAACTTTTTAGGGTTTTCACTCCCAATATCTGAAACAAAATCAATTAAAAATGAAATCAACGATTTGCTCCTGCGTAAATTCTTGCACTAATTTGTCAGGAGCAAATTAATTAGAAAAAATTGTTGCCTGACAATGAACTCAAAATAAAAAACGTTGAAATTATAATTCTTTGTGACGTTTCGGAGTTTATATCAGACTCCTTCATCAGACGAAAAAATCTACTTTTTAAAAAAATTTCTGAATTGTCGCTTTTTGTCTGACATTAATTGTCAACACACAGAAACAGAGACTGCACAGAAACGTTGATTCATTTAATTTTGAAATTACCGGATGACAGTTCCTTCTTTAATAAAAAAGTTTATGAAGAGATGCAAAATCCTCCCAAAATAAATTTCAATCGATATCGTCCTTATTGTTTTCTGTAAAGCTGCTAAATCGGTGGTCGTCCAAGAGATGATACCCAATGAATAGCTCAGCGCCGAGCAAGCGTAGGTGTTAATCGCTTTTATCAGATTCTTGCAGTTAACAGTTCTCATTATTTTTCTCAATCTTCGGGTGGACTCCTCCGTTATTTCTTTCTTCATCTGGCTCTGATAGATTGTTCTTGCCTGTTTTATGACTAGATACTTGTATGTGTCTCCTTCCTTCAATGCTTGAATTTCTGCACCATCCTTGAGTTTGAACGTACCATCTTCTATTTTCCCTCTCGTTATGTTCAGCAGTCGACTTTTTCTAATCCAAATTTCATTTCGATGTCTTCCGAGTATCCTTCCACCATTTTCAGCATCTGTTGAATTTGTTTTTTGGTAGATGCGAAGAGTTTCAAATCGTCCATGTAGAGGAGATGATTCAGTTTCATCATAGTTCTACTGCCGCTCTTCATAGAAAATCCGTAGTTCGTAGAATTCAATCTATGAGACAAGAGATTCAGGGCCATGCAGAACCACAGAGGGCTCAGCGAATCTCCTTGGAAAATGCCGCGTCTTATTGGAATAGGTCCTGTTTAAGATGTCTAAAACTCTGGTGTATTCACTGATTCGATATTGTTTTTAATTTCGTGGGGATATCGGACCAGTTTCGTTTTTCCCACTGTAGGTAGCGCTGTTAAGAATTTGACAGAGCATCGTCAATTGATATTTGAAAATAATTTGAATACTTTCCTACGACTAACGAATATGTTGTATTTATAAGCGATTATTGGGTGTGTGAAAATGTATTAGTTTCGAGAAAGGGGTGTAGAACATTCATTTATTCAACATGTCGTTCAGTAAGTTCAGTTTTCTGTATGGACAATCAAGAACTACAGCTAATAATTCGGCGTTGTTGGAATTTGAGGCAGAAAAAATCAGATGAAGGAACATTCGGGAAGGATATAGCTAAGTTTTATGGCAACTTCAGCAATATTTCAAAGAAACTGTATTGGAAATACGTAATGTGAATTGTGAGCATGTATTGAGAATCAGAAATTGATAAATCTATTCGAGTTTATTCTTCAAATATTCTTCCTGAATAGATATAGTGAAAATTACCTTTCTATCAACTGAATATATTGGATATTTGACCAATCAATTGTGTTTTATTAAAATCATATTTAATTACCCCCCTCACGAATTCAAGTTGTCAAACGGAAATTATCTTGAAGAAGAACAGTAAATACTCATTTGAACCCTTATTCGGTAGTGTTGAAATGTTGACACATTTGTTTTTACAACGAAAATTGAACTGTAAATCACAAATATTCCTTAACAGCTGACAAAATGGGCCAGTTCATATTTTGCACTCGTTGATCGATATTCGATATCAACGCAAAACAAAATAAAACGAGAGAGCATCTTGGACTTCCTTTGATAGAACAAGGATAAAACGAAGCAAATGACATGGTGGCGCCGCCACGAAACTGATCCCATATCCCCGATTTTCTGAGTTGTTGATGCTTGCAAAAAGTGACAAGTGCACACACCAGTGTTTTAGACATCTTAGTCCTGTTGTAATGGAGCAATCTGCTGCTTTCATTTGAAGACTAGTACGCCAGGTTGATATAGCGTTTTTCAGGAACTCAACAATATTGGAATCCACCTCGTAAATCTTCAAGATCGTCAAGAGCCATTCGTGAGGTATAGAATCGAATGCTTTTTTGTAGTCTATGTACGCAGCGTAAAGATTCCTCCGCTTGGAGAACGCTTGATTGCAGATAACTGAATCTATTATTAGTTGTTCTTTGCACCCTCGGCTGTCTTTGGTGCGTCCTTTCTGTTTCGATGATGTTATTCCTTTCGCGATGGTTGTGAATGCACAATGTGATTAATTTGTAGGTACATCCTTAGAAGACATGTGATTGGTCGGTACTTGGATGGGTCTTCTGTATTTTTTTGGTCTTCAGGTAACAGGTATGTTGTGCCATGTGTAAGGAATACTGGCATTCTTTCAGGATTTTCAATGACATCATTTATTGCGGAGGTCAAGGCCCAGGTACTTTCCAGTTGTGTAGTCCTCTGATAGCTGATTTTACTTCTTCAATTGTGATCATGTCATGCTGCATCGGCTCATATTTTATAGCTTCAGATTCTTCATCTTGAATCCATCCGGTATCTCCATTGAACTTTTTTGATAATTTCGTTGATAATTGTTCGGTCCAGAATTGTTCAATGGCTTTCTTTGGTGGTAACTTTCCATTTTCATATTATTACTATTATTATACTGATATGGAATAAAAGGAGCCGGAAATTCATAGCATTTCGCTGACGAATGAGTTTTGTTGCTCTGACGAGGTCAAATAAGACCGAAACCATGGTCAGCATCTACTCTTTGTCGGCGAAATGAAGTTTCTGGTAATACTTTCAGCGATGGTAGTTTGTTAGTTCGATATAGATCGTAACATTCGTTGATTTCATTATCTGCGGATGTTGTGCATCTGAATTAATTTGATTATTATTTACCTGCCTTACTATGAAGGCGTGATCCATTTCTGAGTTTCCATGTACGCGACAGATCGGTTACTGTCATGATCCGAACATTTCCGCGCTTTTTCGCTTGCTATCTTCGCTATGAGAGTTAGGAAATTGAATTGGGTTGGTTCCCGTTTCTCTGTCAGATGTCGGTACGATGTATTTATACACCATACCCGCTACTGATATGGAATAAAAGGAGCCGGCAATTCATAGCATTTCGCTGACGAATGAGTTTTGTTGCTTTGACGAGGTCAAATAAGACCGAAACCATGGTCAGCATCTACTCTTTGTCGGCGAAATGAAGTTTCTGGTAATACTTTGAGCGATGGTAGTTTAATAGTTCGATTTAGATCGTAACATTCGTTGATTTCATTATCTGCGGATGTTGTGCATCTGAATTAATTTGATTAATACTATTATTATTATGAACTTTTTGAATTGTTCGATCGGCCGCATAAATATCAACCGATATGAACATAGAAATTTTTGCAATCAAGAATTCACATTCAATTCAATATGTGGTCGACCGAAAAATCTTGTAATCAACTCGTTTATTTATTGAGCGATTAATGATCGCAAATATCTCAATCATTAGTCGCTTTCATCGATAACCTAGTTCATTAAATAACTATTTCCGTTCGATTAACGGAGTATCGTCTCAATATTTGAAATATATTTCCTGTTTTTTCTGCTAATTTCGTCAAGCATTGCTCATGCTTATTTCATTGATCGTGCCAAAAAATTTCCAACCGATTTATTTCAATAGGTAATTCCCTAGTCGGAGGAGAAAATTGTCAAGATGCCTCCCCTATAGAAATGAAAGAGCATTCCTTCTGGAGTAGACCATAGGACAGAAGGAAGCGGCTACGATCCAACTTATGAATATAACATGCCTATTTGGCACCCTCAAAGTATTACGTACCGAAGGCTGAATATCTCCTTGATTTACACTTGGCTATGCTCTGTGAACCGTGCAAAAGCCTATAATTTGTGGTCGTTTCCATATTTGTACTATGATGGGAAATATTCCTTTGAGTTTTTCCATCGAAGGAAATCATATATGTGGGACGAGTTGAAAGAAAAGTGCAGGAAACTGTGATCGATGAAGGAAGCATTTTTTTGGATAAGGTGAATAACTCCGTAGAAACAGAATGTCTCGGGAGCAATGGTACTATTATCATAAATAGATTACGGAGTAACTATAAAAAATTAATTTCTGGCTTTCTCAGTAAGTTATACAGGGTGATTTTAGAAATTCGTGCTACCACTTTGAGTGGTACCACGTATTGAAGCTCAATTTGGGTTCTTTCTAAAGAGCGAAACGATTATTTGTAATTCGAACTATAAACTATTGTTTTAAGCACTAAAACACTAATGAGGATTTATGAGTGCGGCCCTGAAATATTGAAAAAATTCATATCCCTCCGACTCGATCTAAGCATATGTCATTAATCCCCCAAGTTTCAATATATTCTGTCGATAAGTTTAGCTTTGATGATGGTCTCAGTATTTCCATAAATTTGAAAAATCACCCTATAGCTTTTTGGGGGAAACCAAAAATTAATTTTTTATCTCTATCTGTGATAAAAGTATGTACAGGGTGGTGGGCAAAATTCGTTGTCTACTGAAGGAATCTTGAGAACTATAGCAGCTAGAAGAAAACGGACGACACATTCGTCGCTCTTTTTTCTTGACTATTCCAAATCTGAAAACAGATCCAGCCTAACGTTCATAGATTTTGAGTTATGAACGAAAATTGAGAAATTGTCATTTTCAATGAAACTGAATAACTCGTTTATTTGAACTTGTATTCGAAATTTGTTGTTACAATCTAGAGGCACTTTTTTATGAGGAATTCGAATATGATAATATTGAATTTTTTGATTCAGTCATTTTCGAGATACGACAGGTAATTTTGATTTTTCAAATGTAAACTATAGTGGAATGTTCTGTTTTTGAGCTCAGCTCAATGTTCTCTATTCACGAATTTGAATTTCATTTGCCCGTTTTCTCGTGAAACACCATGTATAATAAGAATTATAATGTTTTTGTCTCATAAATGAAAAACAGAGAATTTAAGGTCGAAAGCCATGTCACTCAAAGCCATGTCCAAACCAAAAGTACAATTTTTCGTTCTGTTGATTCATGCTGACATCAATTGGGAATTCCAAACGTGCGTATCGCTTATACGCACCTCCTGGTATCAATTTTTGTAAATAAAAAGTTGATGCACTTTTGTTTGTTTACATCGAGCAACGGAGAATGTTTTTTTGTTTCAATAAGAGTTTTCATGAAAAATATATCTTAATCTGTTGAAAATATCTTAATCTATCTCGTGACAGATTTCAGATTTTACTATTTTTCACGATGGAATGAACGTTTAGTCAATGTTTAAGGACATATGTATCTCGTCCTCATAGCACAGTAAAGTAATTGTACATTTCAAATTGGTTACGAAGGATAGAAGGTGAATTAACTTACTTGGATATATAACCTCAAAACTAAAGGATTTACACAAAAAACAAGTCTGTTTCCCCCAGAGAGGACTTTTGCGCCTAGTAAATTGATATACTCGTACTTGTTGCAATGTTGCAATTTTAGCCATTGTCATTGTATATAATGGATAAGGCGATATATCATAGTTGTGGCTCTCCATATAATCAATTTCCTTCTATTATGATCGTGTTAAGAGCCGAGAAGTTCGTATTAGAAAAATATTGCTTTCTTCTATCAGCTGATTCAGAACAAAGTCGGAATTTTTTCATAAATACTAATACTAATAATAATAATTAACCAGTTTCGACAACCAATCTTCAAAATTGAGAAAAAACAACTATAATCTGAGAACTAAGGATTTATTTGAAGAAAATCTCCAAATCCTCTTCAAAAATGACAATGACTGCATTAACTTTTTACTTCGAACTATCATCACCATGTCGCTGCAATCTACATTTGAATTCCCAATACTGTATGACGACAATTTGAAAAATCATGTTTGACTTCGATTTGATCTTCAGGGACTCAGGGTTGAGATCAGGGTCAGAGCAAGTATCACTTTCAGATACCTACCAGGAAAAAATCACAACATTTTGATACAACATGCTCTTCAGTCGAGTAATTATACCGTTCTTATACTTTTGAAAGAGCCTGTATATTCATACATAGAAAAGCGGTATAATAAATTGAATCGAAGAAGAGGAAACGCAAGGATGCGTCATCCCCACTATTTCACCACGAAGTGCAAATCCGATTGTGTTATCTTTTTTACCATTCGCGATTATGGCGGCTCCTTGTACTCATTCCGCCCATAAATTTCGACGGACCCTCTCAGTCAGTGATTCCAACCACAAGCTAACGCTTGATCAGATCGTGAACTTATCGTTTTCTTATTTAAAAAAACCCATTTGCAGTCTCTTCTTGCTGCTTCGCTGAACATTGAATTCGAGAAGATGTCTTTCTCTTTCGGGATTATGCTGAATTAAATCAAATGGATGAATTCACCCTAGTTGATCTCTTTCATCCAAACAAGAATTTCAAGCAATAAATCTATTTTTATTTTTTGAAGTCTAATTCCCGTTTCCACAAAGCTTGAATCAATACTTAATCAATACTTAATTAACGGATCAAGTTCGACCTATTTTCCATTGATATTTCAGTCATGAGTATTCCGAATATCATTCTTGGATGAAATTATGAATATACCTATAGGGTGACATATTTACTGAAATAATAAACCCTTGGTAAGATCCGGGATCAAAAAATGACTCAAATCAAAGTTTCTTATTGTGTAAGTCGGTGTAAACGGTCATTAGTCGTCGGGGGAAGTCAAATACAGACATTTAATGTGACCTTGGAATTTGATTTCAAGGTCATTTCGAGGTCAAGTAGATTTTTCTTATAGGAAATATATCTCCATTTTTTTGCAGAAAAAGTTAATGATTCTTCCAAAGTGTGGAAGCATTTCTTTCACCAGAATCCGAAAATTTAGGGCAGTTGAAAACATTCTTTGGGAAAATTTCAACCAGATAATTTTAAGTTCATAATTTTCATATGTGAAAGACATGAATGTGGAATAACTATTTGGTATAATGTTTTTTGTACTTTCAATTTTGTAGAAATGTTACTTTTTCACTGATATTAATAAATCACAGTAAGATTCTCAATATATTCAACTATCTATAAATATTGAATTTTTGTGTCCAATTCTCGATGAACATCCATACCCAACTAAACTTGAGAAACTGAATTATATTACAATGTTGTGTTTCAGGTTTCAGAGTTCACTATAATTAAAGAAGTTGCTAGAAATGTCCTCCTCTCTGCTCCGAACACTTCTCACAGCTTCTTCTGACAGATTCAAAAACTTTATTTAAAACTAGCTGACCCGGCACACCTAGTTTTGCCATTTAAATTATTTCTAGGGTAGATAATAATAACTAACTCATCGTGATTGCTCGATTGGTCGTAAGAAAAAGGAATGCCTTTTTTTCTGTTCTGTACAATTTTTTTTGGGAATATTTTGTTATATAAACCTTGCCCTAACAATAATAAACACAACAAAAAAAGAATTGTTCAATTTGGTGCGATCGTTTGAACAATAAAGCATTTTGAAGTAAACCATAGATACTCTTTTATTAATATAGATGAAAATATGATCTTTAAAATGATGAAATTTTTCAATGATCCTAATCTTCATATGGTCAATACAGAAATAGATAAAATAGATATATATTTGAAAGACAGAATTCTTCAAATGAAGCCATAAAAATAAATCACATGCTGTAAAGGCCTGTTTACACGCTCCAGCCAATTGAGCAAACTGATTCGTACAACGCAGTTCAGACGCAGTTTTTTGTTTTTAGATTCTTACTCAGGGTAGATGTTTGTTTTCTTCAATATAGGATCTTCCACAAACAAATTCTGAATGCATGGGAAGACGCGTCGAAAAGTTGACATAAAGATGGAAAAAAAGATAGAAAGAAAAACAGACCAAATAATTATCCAACAAGTATTCACTATACATCACCTAGAATTATACGTTCACCCTTTCTGTAGACCGAAGATTTTTTTGGGTATGTTATAGTATTATATCATCTCGAGATATATCTACTAAATTAAATGTTGAAAATCAATTTTCCCCTCGCCAAATCAATATGATTTATTGGCTACCACTTTCATGAGTTTTTGAATAGAAAATCAATAACAGGGCCAAAATTGAACTAACTGCGACAGTCACAGGGGTATGGCAGTTACAAGCTTCATTGGCAGGTTAAATGGTAGAATACTAAAGAACAGGAAGAAAAGGATTTTGCGGATATGGAGGCGGAAGAACAAGCGGGCTTCAGGGCAGGGAGGTCGGATGTCGATCACCTATTCTCATTAACACAAATCTTAGAAAATAAAATAGCATTTAACCAAGGTGTTCATCTCTAGTTTGTTGATCTGACAAAAGCATATGTGACAGCGTACCTCTAGCAAAACTGTTGAAAACTCTTCAACAAAGTAACATAAATCCCGAAGTAATAAAGGCCTTTTTTTTACTCTTGGACTAATTTATCTGTCCACAGCACATAGTGAAGAAATCGATTGGCAGTGAATTATTTTTTACCCAAGTGCTTCATGTTTTCTTCTTCTTCAGCTATCTTTCAACCAGTGTCGGATTTAGACCTCTTCCAGTTTCTTCCATGCTTCTTTGTCTTTTGCTGTCCTCATCCATCTCTTTCTAGGTCTTTCTACGCTTATTTTTGTTTCTCAAAGTCTACAAAATGTCACCTTATATGACCATATTTTCACATTTTGCCTTGCGACGTGTGCCGCCCACTGCCACCTATGTTTCGCAATTCTCTCCATGTCCGTTATTCTAGTTTTTTCTTTTTATTTCGGTATTCGGAATTTTGCCGCTTAAGCTTACTCCCAATACAGTGCTCTTCATGGCTCTTTCAGCTACTCTCAGTTGTTCCGCCACTTTCTCTTCGTTATTGCCTTAGTTTTTAGACCATAAGTCCACCACTGATAATATACAGCTGTCATACGTTTTGCGTTTTAGGTGTAGAGGAATACTTGATCTTCATCTTTGAAGATGAAACTCAACCTTAGCTACCCATGTTAGGAGTAATCTTCTCCAAATATTTGGTTTTCGTTTTCTTTTTCGGTTTTAATTATATGGCGCAAATATATAATTATGAATTTTCGGTTGAAGACTTTATTTACAATAGAGAATATTGGAATACTTTGTGTAAACTATGACTATCGACTAAGGCTCTAGATCTATTTCTTCGCTGAAATCAAGGAAGAAGATACTTTTATACAATTATCTTTTCTATGGGATGTGACTCAGCACTGCAGGTGTTCATTGCAGGCTGCAACATAGTCATATACAATACTTATGGATAACCTGGATAAGTTACATTGAATTAGTATGGGGTGCGATTACATAATTCCTCCCACCTTTGGATAAAGGTATCACCTCTTTGAGGTGTAGCTTTAAAATGATGAAAAACTATACAAATCACCCAAATTATCGTTAAAATTATTATAAGAATCAAAATAATCATAAATGTTGATATCGATAAATTCCATTTTCAGTCTACAATTTCTTCTAGCTGAATATCTGGAATCCCTTCATGCTCGAAGTCTTCTTTTTCTTCTTCCTTGGAGTGATTAGTAAAAAATCTAGGTTTTGGTAAAACTGTATTTTTCTTCGTTTTCAACTTGGATGGGGTAAATTTCCTTTTGATTATTGCTAATGATACAGTTGGACTTGATTATAGCTATTGGTGGAGTAAAATGGTATTTCATTTTTCTTGAATTTCCCAAATTATTGATCGACAAAATATTTCCATCTTCCAATGTTTTTGAATTTGGTGCTGAGGGTGATTCTTTTCTGGGGCAGCTTTCTAAATGAGTTTTCAAAACAATTTTCATACATTCTGGAGGCCTGTCGAGGGAATCTTGATCACAGAGGTAGTCTCCTTCTACTTGATGACATTGTTTCGTGGACCATCTTAGTTCTTCGTCTCGAGTGAGCACATGGGTCATATAGGGGTTTGTGAAAGGAAGGGACAAATTCCGTTGAAGTACATAGTGAAACTTGTATATATTATATTTTTCTTCATAAACCGTTAGAATTGAAATTAGAAACAACATGTTTTTTCTTTGAAAATAACTTTGGTATGACATATCTGAAAATAATTGACAATTTTCGCAGATTTTGTCAAAGGGAGAATAGATTCATGTAGGATGTGCAGTCTTGCAAAGCTCACTGCTGTCTGAATCTCATCCAAAATATGTTTGATGTCTTTAATTTCAAAAGTCATGAGATGCATTTGTTCTATACGTTCTAGTTGAGGTACAGTATGAAGCAATTTGAAATTTTCTGTTAATTTCTGAAATTTATTGATGTACCTACTTATTTTTCAAGTCATTTACAATAGGGAATAATTGTGAGGTTTGTTATCAGTTTTACTGCCTCGAGTATTATGAATCTGAATCAAAATATTTAACTACTTTTTTCTTTGTTTCACAATTTTCTTATGATGAATGTGTTTATTTCTCTTATCCTGAATTCTATGTGTATCGATTTCGCGAGCATCTACTATTTTGTTTACGCTTTATTGGATTTTTTATAAAATTGGGGTTTTCATTCAGTTCATAACTACTTTTTGCTGAACGTTTTTCATTTAATTTATCTAACTCTTCGGTTGCCCTTTTTTGATTTTTCTCCAAGTGTTTTGTTATATTATCATTTAAATTGTCAATATAATTCTCAACGTGAATTTTCTCGTTGTTAGTTTGTTAGATTGGTAAAGAATAGTTTAGATCTGCCTTTATTATTTGTATTGGTGTTAATTCTAGACTAGAATGATTTGAACTATATTACAACTTAACAAAGCTTGTGCCAATTCACTTTGGAATGTGGAGTTTTTAGATTCAATAGTTCTCATTTGTTCGATCAGGGTTGAATGGAATCTTTCTACTAGAGCATTTGAATTAGGATTTTAATTAGTAATGTAATGAATTTCAATTTGATGAACACTGCGAAAATCTTGTACTACTCTATTTTTGAATGAAGTCCATTGTCACAAGTTATTTTTTTAGGAAAAACATTAATGATTTATTTAGAATTTCTGTTCCCGTTTCCTGAAGTAAAGAATAACACTGACCCAACCTTGAAAATGAGTCTACAATGCTCAAGCAATAATTTGTCCAAATCTTATAGTATCACAATAAATATGTGTAAAAGGTTTTGATCCTATCGGGTTTGGTTTGAATTGTAATTCAATGGGTGTCCTTTCATACTTATACCTTCGACAAATTTTACATGCATTAATATAATTTTGAACATCTCTATTCATATTCGGCCAATAATACTTTTTTCTCAAACTTATTTATTTTCTCTTAAGCCACGATGAATAGTCTTGGTTTCATGATATTGTTGAATTCTCAAAAGTTGTTCTTCTTTATCTTCTATGTCTTCTAACAAAATATTTGAAATTTTGCAATTGAGGGTTTTATAATCGAATTTTTTCTGTAAAATGGTTATAAAAGGTTTTTCTAACTCCTGAGACGCAAAATATATTTTGTATGACTTTTTGAGTTGCACGAATTCTTCAATTAACTGAAAAATATCTTTATCAATTGAATTAATGGACACTCTGAATCTAAGTTTATCTCCAAATAATTTAATTTTTGTAACATTACAATTCGATGCTGTTTTGAGAATAATTTGTAACGGATAGGCATTTACGATTCTCTCAGTGTAAGGAATTTCTAAAATGGGGTTTTCAATACTACTTTGTACTATGATATCGCTATGTATGATAACATTTCCTGTTTTTAATTCACTTAAATCTTCATTATCTAAAACTGGTTATTCCTCGTTAGGGTTAGTTAATAGATAAACACATTCAAATCTTGAAACTATAGTTGGTTTTCGAATTGAGATGCATATGTTGAATTTCAGTTCGTTGCTTCTGATAGAAATTTCAGTGGTCGATTCAACAAGTTATGATTTCAATTCCTAAGGAACTGTTGGATCAATTCGACCAAAATCTTGAAACTATATGTTAGGTCCTTTCGTTTGCATAAAAAGTGTAGCACTTTTCTACACTCGATTTGATTTACACCCGTGTAGAGGAAGTGTAGTTCATCTACACATAGTCGATGTAGATAAACTACACCTCCTCTACACAGGTGTAAATTCAATCAGCAAACGAATACTGAAATCGAGTGTAGAGAAGTGCTACACTTTTTATGCAAACGAAAGGACCTATAGTTTTCGAATTGAGATGCACATGTTGAATTTCAGTTCGATAGTTCTGATAGGAATTGAAATTTCAGTGGTCGTTTCGACAAAGTATGATTTCAATTCTCAACGAACTGTTGGATCAATCCAAGCCAAATCTTGAAACTATACATGGTTTTCGAATTGAGATGCATATGTTGAATTTCAGTTCGTTGCTTTTGATAGAATTGGAGATTTCAGTGGTTGATTCGGCAATTTATGATTTCAATTCCTAAGAAACCGTTGGATCAACCCGACTCAAATCTTGAATCTAAGTTTATCTCCAAATAATTCAATTTTTGTATCATTTAAATTCAACAAGTTATGATTTCAATTTCTGAGGAACTATTGCATCAATTCGACCAAAATCTTGAAACGGTATATAGTTTTCGAATTGAGATGCACATGTTGAATTTCAGTTCGATAGCTCTGATAGGAATAGAGATTTCACTGATCAATTCGGCAATTTCTCAAAAACTGTTTGATCAATTCCTGTCAAATCTTGAAAATCTACATAGTTTTCGAATCGAGATGCATATGTTGAATTTCAGTTCTTTGCTTCTGATAGAAATGAAGATTTCAGAGGTCGATTCGACAAAGTTTGATTTCAATTCCTAAGGAACTGTTGGATCAATTCGACCCGATTCTTAAAACTGTACATAGTTTTCGAATTGAGTTGAACATGTTGAATTGCAGTTCAATACTTCTGATAGGAATTGAGATTTCAGTGGTCGATTCGACAGAGTGTGATATCAATTTCTCAAAAACTGTTCGATCAATTCGTGTCAAATCTTGAAAGTATACATGGTTATCGAATTGAGATGCACATATTCTAGCATAGTATATAGTATAAAATATATAGGTAATAAAAATCTTGTAATTAATTTCAGAACCTTGACGATTTTAGATTAAAATAGAAACATGTAGACAATGGTCTGAGAAGTGGTTTTTGTTCCAACAACCTGACCTTCAACCCTGTCAAATGAATCAGTATATCCAGTTTAACCTTCCTCTACAGAAAGCAAACATTTTTCAACCATACTTTCTGCAAACAAGAAAGTTTCAGGCATAGAAAAGCATTCTCCATTCAATCCTTATACATCATCAGCTTTAACAGATTCGTCTAGTGGACACTGAACGATTTTATTTCAAGTGCTTCTGATTACATTTGGTATTCCTCTCGCCTGCAGGGAATTCGTTTTCAAGCGTGAATGCATCGCAGAATGTGTCCAATGATTACTTTCATTATTATTCTAACCGTTTGTTTTCCCGAACACTCTAGACTTGTAAATCTGTTTCGCTTGTTTTCTGGATTTTTCCCCCAATCTAGGCAACTACGAGACTACTGTGATAATTGTGTTTAAATCCGAACAGGATTATACACTTCCTGTATATTGATTGTTCTTTTCTTGTCAGGGAATAGTTAGTTCCGTTACACTTTTTTATGAACCGAGATGAGTTTTTTATAACTGGAAATTTTTTTACACAACTCCAATTGTGTGCGAATTAAATTTAATAGGTTTTCTTCAAATTTCTACTTCCAATATCTAAAACCAAGGAAAATAAATGAAAAAGCATACTCTTCATTCACTGTTATGAGTGTTATGGAAACAGTATATTGTCCTTGGTAACTTGACATATTCCAAACTGTTTAGTACTGAAAGAAAGCTTATATTATATTATGACGTTTGTCATGAGTTTCAAATCAGCGCTGTGTGGTCCGTTCTACACGTAGATAGAGGAAGGGGAAGATAACGTAAACAACAAGAAAAGTGTGTCCAACATCTCTATGTTTTTGTTGACATTTACTGTGCATCTATTCCATGTTTGTTTACGTTTACCCCAATATTTGAATGTTTATTATCGTATTTGTGTTCGATGTAATAGTGTTTCGTGCGTTTTAAGACTTGAGTATCAAGAATTTTGGTGTTGACATGCCAGGAAATTGTGTAATTTGTGGAAAATATGCCGAAAAGATAGATTCGGATCGGGGTAAACGTAAACAAAAACAAGTTGATGTTGGACACATAGAGCTCTCCTTCGTAGCTGCGCAATGCGGTATCTTCTCTTTCCTCTATCTACGGTTCTACATAACAATCATAAAACGTAATGCCTATTTGTTGAACATAATTAACCTTTATATGAACTGATTGAATGGAAACCTTATCTACTTATTTTCATCGAATGTAAAAGAGATGAGTGATTAAGCATATTTAATTTTGCTATAAAAGAAAATTCAGTTATCGACACATCTTCTTGGACTCTTGGACTTAAAGCTGAAAACTTACGATATCAGTTTTGTTTTCTCTAGGAACACAAATCTGATATTTTCATCCAAACACTTATAGTCCATTCAAGAATTATTGACACCTCGGGTGGCTATGGGAAATCGAATTTAAGTTGGTAATAGTCCATAAGTTGAGATTTTGCGATGCGGAATTCAGGATGGAATTGATAGTCAACAGTGATCTATGATTATATGTGAATCTATGTACTCATAATTTGAATTTTGTAATACAAAATTTGTATTGGTGTTTATGTTCTTCAATTGATCGCAAAAAATTAAAATATAATTGTATCAATCCTGAATGCTAATATATTTGCTCTAAATTTGAATATTCCTTCTTTTTTAATACTTTTCTTGGTTATATTCATGTATTCCAGTTAAGTGGTTGAAACTACAGAAACTAGTGAAGACATTTTGTGATTAGATATTAAAATTAAACTGCGTCTGGACTTTCAGGCCCCTCTGGGACTGAATCATTTTTTAATGGACTAAATATTGTAGAAATTTTAGTAAGAAAGTTGTTTTGGCTTCAATGACTATGACATTTTTTGAAAAGCGATGATCGTCCTTATATATCCGTCCGTTATATTCCACATCTTCAGCATTATTGATAAGGGTCGCCAATTCCTCGAAAATTCCGTTGATCTCTTCTTGATTTCAAGACAAGATCAAGACTATGAGTAATTTCTGAATTCCAAGACAAAGACAGAAATTTTATGTCAATAAAAAGATTTCTTGTCAAGAAAGCAAGAAATCTTGAAATATTTTGACTTTGACTGAAAATGAAAACGTTGAAACATGTTTGTTCGTGAGAAAAATAAGATTTTAACGTATTTGAACATATTTTCGTTCATTGCTACACAATAAAATTGCAAACTAGATTTGCAATTTTTCATATTCAGGCGCCTATACACGTTTCTATATTTATGGAAACATGGTATAAATTTGGCTTAGGTATTTATTATTTTTAACGTAAGTACTTGTACCTACCTCAATTTCAAAAGAATCAGAAAATTTTAGTGTGTCAGTATTGTCACTACTACTATCATGCATAGGTGAATGCTTCTGTTCTTTCCTTTACCTGCCGCTACCGCAGCTAATTGTTGCAGATTCAGTATTGCTGGTTAGTGAATATTCTGAACCAAAATAGGAGCCAAAAGTCTCAGCAGAAGTACTGTCAATGTCACTCATGATAAAATTTGATTTCCACTTTGTAACAACCACTAGATATAGAAGATATAGAAAGAAGTCCAAAGCCAAAATTAATCCATAAAATTAATCCGCGATTAAAAACCATAATAGTTAACAGTTTTGAGATTTTTCGTAAGAGCATTGTCCCTCAATATTCTAAAGGTAGTAGATTAGCCTACTATAGAAGCAAACAAAATTTAAATGTCAAAATATTTTATTACTCAACATATTCTCCCCCTAATTGGATACATTTATGACAGCGAACCTGCAACGTCTATAGCCAAAAAAACTGTTTCTTCTTACTCTGCAAACCAGACCTCTACAGCTTTTATTACCTTCTCGTTGGAAGAAAACTGCCTTCCCGATCGGTCATCATCTTCAATGGAAAATTTACCTCTTTTGAAGCTTGCAGTCCAATTTTTCACGGTCGCATACGAAGGACATTGATCACCAAGGGTATTAGCATATAGTCGTAAATCTGCTAACCTCTTAACCCTTTTCAATACAGATACTTGATGATGGCTCGATACTCCAATTTTTAGATTTTCACAATTCCGGTGGACATCTTTTTTCTTTTAATTTATTGCGTAACTCTGGTTTATTTTTTCTTGTTCGTTGCTATGGTAACGCAATATTTTTTGCATGGAACTGGTGTAGGCTAACTAGATATCAATACATCCTCGTAGACTAAAAAGCTCAAATTGCATCTAAGATAATTTCACCGAAAATTTGTTTACTTGAAGACCATGGCTGAAATGATATTGTTATAATACTTTTCTCTGTATTCAAGTGTAAAGCGTTTTTGATACACCATTCATTAACTCTAAATATCAAGTTACGATCTGAGTCGAACTCATCGACTCATCGTCAGGACACCGAAAGGAAGAACGTTCCATCGAAGAAGAGTAGATGCTGACTATGGTTTCGGCCTCATTTGACCTAGCCAGAGCTCAGAATCCGATGGAGAACGCTTGGAATTGACGGACACGAATTAAACAGTTCCAGCTTCTGAGTATTATTAAATACTCGAGCGCCATCTAGTATGCAACGAGATCCATATCATTTCCCCCCTCCAGATCGGAACCCAGACGAAAAAAAAATTCAGAATTTTTAGGATAATGAGAAGATTAATTTAAAAGGCAGCATTATACTGAAACACTCTGTATATACTCTACAAATATATAAAATTAGGTATCTTCAAGAATTTGTTATGAAACATTTTTTTCTGCAGAGTGACATAAAAGAGTGAAATGATCAGGCATATCTACATAATCCATCACCCTGTGCAAAAGCTTAATCTTTAGATTATTATCTAAACTTAAAATTCATTATAAATTCAACTCGAACTCACGATGATTTTTCCGAATTTGAAGTGGGAGTGCTTCAATAAATTAGAATAAACAAGTTTAACTTCCATCATTGTGAATAAAATACTATAATCGATCTACAAGAGCTGGAAAAAAAAGGAATGCTTCGAGTCTTTCCGTCTGTGGTTGCTACGAAAACATTTTTAAAAGTCAGCAAGTATTATATAGAACCAACCGCTTCCAGAATATGGACCCCGATATTCTTATCGCTGTTATCACCATAGCCAGACGGGTGTCAGAAATCACATTCAGAAAATCCCTTAATTTACGAGCGTTCGTTTTTTGAAAAGCCCCTGAAGAAGCTGGTGGAAATAGGAATTTAACCATTTTTCAAGATTGCGGATATAATTTCGTGAGGATTGAAGCTATTATTTAATATTCTTTCTCGGAAGATGAGATTCGGTTATATGTCAATGCATTAAGGGGAAGAAGTTTATACGTATTCTGATTTTCATCTCCACATCGGTTTTCTCTAATTCCCATTCTAGAGCCGTCGAATTAAAATCTCATATTCAAATATTCTTTTAGAGGAAAAATATAATGAGCCCATCTGATTAATTTTCGTTCCCAAATCATATTTTGTTTGAAACCAAAGTAATGAGTAGTCACACAAAATAGAATAGATATTTTTTACAAGGGCAGAACTATGCTTTCAATACTTGAACTTCTTTCATGCAGTAGCAAAGATCATACGTTATACGTAATTCGATGACTTTTTATTTCCCGATAGGTTGGAAATAATTGCCGAAATATCATATTTCTTAGATTGTTAGAACTGAACGGCTCAATAAAAATCAGAGTAAAATTTATTTTCATTCGAAATTATTCGACGCAGTATAAAGTATGGAACAATATTTTATTATTATTATTATTATTATTTAATATTGATAAGAGAAGAGGAAGGAGCCTATACATCTCAGATACATACAGATAAAAAAAATACACACTGCCAGCGGAAGACGTACAAGAGTTCAAAAAAAATAATAACGATACAAACAAAAGAAAAGGCTAGAAAAAAGAGAACGAGAATTACGATACAGTCAAGTGCCGATCAAGACGATTTTTGAAAGCGTTCACTGACGGGGCGCTTTTACCACTTCACCAGGCTGTGCGTTCCAGGGGCGTAGCTACCGCGGTATCAGCGGTATCAGTGATACGGGGCCCCAAGGCTTTAGGGGCCCCCGAATGTCTGTAAGCAAAAAATTCCTAAAAATGTTATCCAAAACCTCTACTGCTAAGACAACCATTCATTTCAAACTCCCGTTCATTACACCGAATCGATCATTCAGATAGATACGAATACTTAAGATCTGAAATTCAGAAAATTCGTGCCATCAAAGAACTTTTAGAATTAGTCCTGAAAAAATTCAATAGCCTTGCATCCAGTTTTCCGGACGATATTTCTGCATGCCTTTTATTTTAGGCCCGGTTACAACTGCAATCGCTGAAAGGAGTTTTTCAAAATTAAAACTCATAAAAAATTATCTGAAGACTTCTATGGCACAGGAACGGCTGTCAGTTATTGTCAATAGAGGGGGAACAACTTGAAAAACTGAAATCGTCATCAGCTATGGCTGATTTGATGAATCGATTTGCTGAAATAAATGCTAGAAAAGCGTATCTTTAATTTTTGGTATTTTTAGTTTATTATTTGTTTGTTTATCATTTTATGTTGTTTGTATATTATTTTATATTGTTTGTATGTTATTTGTTTGTGTATTATTTCGCTCCCAGCACCAAGTATAAGTTAGAACTATCAATTATAAGTACATACAATCATTTCGATACTAATCGAACATTTTTTGCTACTTTTATTTTTACTTCACCCTTTCTTAGGGCCTTCAACACATTTCGATATGGGGCCCCTCTAAGGCAAGCTACGCCACTGGTGCGTTCCAAGCACGGAATACACGATTGGAGAAAAAATGCTCACGAACGGTACACTTGAAATTATCGCGGTATAGCTTGAGACGATGACCAAGGCGGCCCGCCCCATCTATCACAAACAAACCACTCATATCACATCCGAAAAGCCCGTGGAGGGCGCGATATGCCACAATGAGATCGCCTCGCGCACGACGATCCGAAAAAGATGGTAAACCAAACAAACTGAGCCTCTCCTCGTAAGTTGGACGCGTGACACCGAATGGAATCCTGGTAGCTCTACGCTGGACCGACTCCAGGGTTTCACGATCTCGAACCAGCACAGGTGCCCAGACAGGACCAGCATACTCCAGGATGGGTCGAATATAAGTCGTGTAGAGTAATTTGCAGGTCTCCACTGAGCATCGAGGAAATGATCGCCTGATGAGGTATATGAGTATATTAGCTCTGCTTGCTAGACTATCAATATGTTGGAACCAACTGAGGTCGTCGGAAACCACAACGCCAAGATCGCTATGGGAACTGGTAACACGCACCAAGTGCCCATCAATGAAATACTCGTGCCCGGGATTTCCTTTTCCCAAGTGCATAATAGCACATTTTTCAATATTCAATGGCAAGAGCCACCTGTTGGACCACTCAAATATGCGATCTAAATCCTGCTGCAAGCCTGCACTTGAAGAGACATCGGCGAAGATCTTGATGTCATCAGCATATGAAGAGTGACGGCAGACCAATCCCGTCGGCAGATCAGCCACGTAGGCCAGGAAAAGTATTGGGCCAAGGACAGAACCCCGGGGCACGCCACTACTAACTGCAAATTCCGGAGAAACAACGTCCGCTACCCTCACCTGAAATCGGCGATCCAGTAGAAACGACTCAATCCACCGAAGGAGACCTCCCCTGACACCAAAATGTTCGAGCTTGTGGAGGAGTCTTCTGTGCGGCACACGATCGAATGCACGCGAGAAATCCAAATATGCAACATCTATCGGAATGTTTCTATCAATTGACCTGGTCCACTCGTTAAGACAGTTCAGCAAGGCAATTATGACCTCCTCGGAAGAAAACCATGCTGATCAGCAGGAATAATGCCATTTAGCCATTTAGATCTTACCAACGATCGGAAGCAGACTTATGGTCCTATAATAAGAAAAATCAAGCTTGTCACTTTTCTTATACACTGGAGTTACTTTGGCATGTTTCCATAATGAAGGCAGCTTCATAGAGTCAAAAGACATATTGAGTAGTCTGGTAATGGGATCAGCTAGAGACTCAGCACAGTTTTTAAGGATGCTTCCTGGAATGTTATCAGGACCTGGTTCAGAGATGGGGTCAAGTGATCTCAGAATATCACCAACATCTGTTGAATCAAAGTCAATACGATTCAAAGTGTGGTTGCATCTTGGTGCCTCTACAACAAGAATTGGTTCATCCGGTTCCGATGTGAACGATAAAGCAAAAGATTTGGCAAAGGAGTTGGCACATTCCAGAGAATCAGAGCAAATCTCGCCATCATGGTCTCGAACATGAGGTGTTGAAACTTTTGAATTCAGACTCGATCTGACGTATTTGTAGAATTGCTTCCGATTTCTTGAGCTAGCCAATTTGGTCTCAAAATTGTCCTTCGCCAACTTGATGGAGGCTAACAACCGGTTCGAATAGCGTCTATGAGCATCATAGTTGGACCGTGATCTATTACGCAGGTATCGCTGCCAAAGACTTTTCTTGTAGCGGATTTGGTCAATCAAGCCATCATTCAGCCATGGTTTGGTAGGTATTCTCCAAGTGGTACGAAAGGTGGTACTATTATCTATATTCTCTTTGAGAACGGATACAAAAGAATTCCAGGCAGAGTCAACATCGATACCAGGGTAAAATACCTGATCCCAATCCACCGATGACAAACTCTGATTCAGGGAGCAGTAATCAATAATTTTTTTTCTTCTTCCTACTACGAGTGGTCTTCGGGCAGCATATGAACTGGATGTTAGCTGTAATAACTGCGTGTTCCGATCTCCCAATAGGGTCGTGAGGAGTGATTCCATTGATTAGGGCATCATCGTCAGTCAGCAAAAGGTCAAGTGTGGACGGAGTCTGGCACGGTACAAATCTTGTACGGAGAAATCAACAAGTTGGGATAGACCTGCATCGTGGAGCACTGTGAGGAATTGTTCAGCCAGGTGGGGGAACAGTAATTGGCCAGGTGAGCTCTCTGAAGTTGAAATCCCCAGCAATAACTATATTCCTTTTGCAACCTGAAATGGAAGTCAGATGCTCGAAAAGGGAACTGTCTGAAGAGGAGGGACGAGGCCGATATATGCAGCCAACATAGGCTGAGAATTCAGGAGAACACAAGTCCAAAAATATAGTATCGATGCCAGGCAAGGCAAGACTAGTGACTTTGATATCTGAACTATTACGTAACTCCTCCACAACATACATAGATGCAAACGCCACCGAAACCAACGTTTGTAACACTGTCACTCCGGAACAATGAGTAACCACCGATACTGAAGGAAGAGTCCGGCATCTCTGGATGAAACCAGGTCTCCGTGACGCATATCAAGTGAGGCCTGAAGTGGTCGGCGAGTGTCACGAGCTCATTCATCTTGTTCTTCAGGGAACGCGCATTTGCATAAAGTAAGTTCCATTGATGTACAGGCCCTGTCAGTTTTCCGAATCATTATCAACCGTTTGGGAGACTATCGTTGGAACACCCCTGATGAATCTTACAGTAGGATCAGTCTCCCCTCGCTGCTGCCGCTGCCTAAGACTATCACGCAACTCTCGAAGATGTTTGGACTGATTTGGAGTCATGTCGTCCGAAAGAGAAACTCCTCGAAAAGAGTCTACTCGCTTTAAAAGTTTTCTTTCCTCAATATTTTTTTGACGATAGTAGGGTTGCTGAAAGACACGAGTATTGGACGGTTCTTGGGAGGAGCAAGAGTGCCAATCCGGGATATCGAGATGACATGATGAGATTGCCGAGGAATAATATGATCTATGATTTGATTGACCAGGGTGGTGTCCTGCTCAATCACGTTTGATTCTGGGACGTTTCGAATTATAATATTGTTTGATCCCCGTACCCGCTCCATAATCTCAGCTGTGTCCACTGGAGTGCTCCACTCGTTAAAACAACAGGAATCTGCCCGCAGCTCTAAAATATCCTTTTTCACCTCAGAGAGGTTGGTAATCACATCAAATAATTCGGACTCATGTCGCTCTAGCTAATGCTCATGTTGGGTTAGTGCTGGGTCGTGCTCGGCAATTGAAGATGAGCAACGAGAAACTTCAATCTGTAGATTACGCTGGGTATCTTTTATTGTAGCGATGTCATTTGGATAGCAACAATGTTAGTTGATAGACCATCCAACTTGTCCATCATAGTTTAAACTCACGCATCGTGAGTGGTGCATCTTCCGGATCAGAAGTCGATTTGGATGGTTTATTGGCATCGCAGCTTGACAATTTTAAACTAAAATTCTTATTTCAAATAGTTTCAGTTCTCCACTGTAAATATAGAAAAAGTAAAAAGGACTTGAAATAGATTAGATATACGATTTTCACAAAATGAGTTTTTAAACCACGACACGTGTTTCGCTATCACACTAGCATCTTCAGGTGGGTGAAGGTAAACAGTTTACCCCACAGAGCTTAATCGGCATAGACAGCGGCCCCACAGTTGGCCATTCCTAAACCATAAATTTGTTTGAAATATGAATTACCGTGTTATTATGATTGGCGATGGAGATGACGGTTTCATAATCGTCTTGAAATCTGCTGAATAATTGACGAGTGACAGGTCTAATCTAACGGACGAGTTCAAAAACTCATGCCGACCTTATAGATATTCGAGAAAATTCTTTCACTGGAAATATATATTGTTTTTTTCATTATTTTTGTATTTTGGTTGCCTTGATCATTTTACAATACTTTCACTCAAACTTTAGTGCGAAAACATTGTTTATTTGATAAATGAGTCACTGGAAGTGCTGAAAAGGCTAGTTGGGTTAGCGTATGAGATATAAATTATTTAAGTTTATTGCCTTGGCAGCAGTGGCGCACCCAGAATGATATTATGGGGAGGGCACACATAGGTTCTGGGGGGGCACGCATAGCTGCAAGCTTGATGAAAGTAGTTTTTTACGGTTTTACCATAGCAAAATCAGTTAGCTTTTCGACGCTTGAAGGGGGGGGGGTGTAGTGCCCCCTGCACCCCCCTCCCTGGGTGCGCCAATGCTTGGCAGACTTTATCCTGCCATAATGAGGAAATGAAATATAAAGTAACTGGAATTAGACTTAGAAGAAGAAATTTTGATAATGGCATGAAAGGTGAAAAAAATTCATTTTGAACTTTTTTTCGAAATAATTGGTTGAGTACATATCAATACAATATATAATAAGTTCAAGAGGATTTTTCATTCAAAGTGAACATCGACTTTTTCATGGCATTGCCTATTTGTAAAAAACAATTTTTATTTCAATTGTTTCAAAAAAATAAGTTTGTCAACACAGAAACAGGATACATACAATTGTCAAAAAAACTATCAAACATCGAAACATACTCGTGTTATTACGGAAAAACAGTTTTCAGAAAAAAGAATTTGCTGATAATAGTGGTTTTCAAAATTAAATGGTGTAGCTCCAATTTCTGAAAATGAGTTTTTCAACATTCGGTTTAATCAAAAAGGGCAATATGTTTTGAAAACATCTGCTCATATTTCCTGGAAACTTTTTCCATTCTCAATTCAAATAATAAATAATCTATGAATATGATGGTCCTTTTATGTTCATATAGAGCAATACTTCTTGAGAAGCTTTCATTATGGAATAAGAGGAACAGCATTGCAATGGATTAGATCTTATTTACAGCATAGGACCCAACTAGTAAATATTATCATGGATGGAAGACAAATAAAATCCGATTTGGCATAACTCATCTTGGGACAGGGAAACATATTAGGACCACTTCTTCATATCATTTACATCAATGATTATGGTGTGGAGGTTGAGTGGGATCATGTTCATTATGTGCACATTATGCAGAGGATACTAACCTTCTAGCGGTAAAGAAGTCATGAACAGAATTCGATATCACAGCATCAGACATAATGAAATACTCAGAAGAATGGTTTGCAGAGAACAACTTATTAATTTCGTTATCAATAAACAGCACTAAAACTAAGACGGTTGTATTTAATCTCAACAGTCTCACGACAAAAATACCCCAGTTAAATAGAGTTGAATGAAAGGCAATTTGTATTATATGATGAAGCCAAATTTCTGGGACTCATTGTAGATAATAGATTAAGCTGAGCATCACATATATAGGTTCTCAGTGGGAAACTTGAATCTTCCATTTATGCATTGACAATATTGGCCAAATACATGAACAAAGGAATTTTGAAAACAGTATATCATGCTATTCTTGAGTCGAAGGTTAGATTTGGAATAATTTTCTATGTATCTGGAAACAACAGTTTTCATACTTCAAAAAAAGGCTATTCGTACCTTGGGAGGGCTGAAGTATAGAGAATCATGCAGAGGAATATTCAAGAAATTGGACTGCTGACAATATGTATATGCAATATATATTCAAGAATGTCTCCTATTTCTCCACTTCTCTTTGAGAAATTCAAAACTGAGCACTGTTACGCAACAAGATCCCCGGACTTCAGCTACCCCAGGTGTAATTTAACAACCACACGAAAACAACTGGAATACAGATGCTTGAAATTTTATAACAATCTGCCCACATCATTGACCATCAAGGAAACAAAATCTTTCAAAAAACATTTATTCACATACTTATTAGAATTGGAGCCTTATTCTATGTCAGAGTTTTCATCTTAATTTATGTATTGTGATACTGTTTCATTTCATATAGCCTAAGTATTTGCTGTAGGTAGAGTGATTTGAAATAAAGAGATTTGTTGTTGTTGTTATTGGCGAAAAGCTTTCCCCAAGAGAATGCAAATAATAAAACACAAGGTACTAGATATATAGTATCTACAGAGTACAATGTATGCACCCTGATTTGTGAAGAATGGACGTATTTATAGAGATATGAAATGGTAAACCATCAGAGAATTCATGAAGAGCAAATCCTAGAACATATTCGAAACAGCGGAGGAACATCCCATTAATTCAAATCAAGATCAAGATTTAGAGACTATAAACCCGAAGAATGATAATTTACAGAAGGAAACCGAGAGACCATGCAACCGAGGGTATATTAAAATTCAAAAAAATCTGAAGAAGTAACATCCGAACAGGATCAACATAAAAACCTCAGCACGATAGTCTTCAAAATTTGTACACCTATCACGAGACGGTTTATAGGCAGAGAGGCCCCGAAGCAGAAAATGAGCAGAATATGTTCAGTTGAAACCCTTTTTGGCTGTAATAAAATAATATAAATTTTTTGAAACTTTCACTTAGTTTCGGGATGTCTCGTTTTCATGTGTGACAAATGGAAATATCGTTTATTATGAAGATATTTTCCACATTCGTAGTGTCCATATCCGAGCATAATCAAATAGAATCTGGGAACTGAAATGAATCAATATGAAGAATTAATAATAATCCCTGCGGTATAGAAATCGGAGAAATTGCAGAATGACTCGAAAATGCACGAAAGTGTCGACAAGAACTCATCTGTTCAGTTTGAGTGAACCTATGTGTCCCTACATCCATTTTTATGTGTAAATCAGCTTAGTCCGACCCTTCTATAATCGAATCTGTGCACTGCTCTCAACACTTCTCGTCCAGCCTGTTTTGCTCTATTTCTTTCAGTTTAAACTGATTCGAGGAAACAATTGATGTTTCCTCTACGAAAAATTCGATAAGTACTTTTGCTTTGATGAAATGAATCGGATTTAAATTTATTAAATCAAGAGTTATGGCTCTAGCTTTTGCATTGTCCGACAGTCGCTTCACATTACCCCTATAATATTATTTGTGAATCTTTGTTCACAAACTATGTTATATAGAGGTGGCCAATGAAAACTCAAACCTTGATTCTACGTATTTGAATTGAAAAGACGGAAAAGAGCTCGGTACCTGTCGATTCATCTTTCGAGGGTGGACTATCTGTTTTCTTCCTCTCAGCTCAAATGGAGCAAGGAGGCTGCGCTATGCCTGCGTTTCACAAGCTTGATTTAGGACAAGAGACAATGTGCAAAAATCTACGAGAATATGATTCTTGTCGTACTGCTGTATGCACGCGTTTTGATCCAGTAGATAATAATTTACTTGATGGATCATTATCGATTAATTTTCAATTAATGAATATTTCATTCTTTTATATTGATTACGAAAATTATTATTGCTGTATTAAATAATTGATCGTTTGGAATTTTGTTAACCTAATTTATTTAGTCAAATATAATAAGACGTTTCGGGTTCGGGCCCTTTTTCAATCTAAAAACAAATATCAAAAACACAGTTACATATACAATTATTCGAGATAGAGATCTGTCACCTTTATTTTAACAATTTCTAAGTCTTCTGCTTGTGGTGCATGTGTCCTCATTCTTCATTTTGTAGTATAATGTGGTGCTAAGTCAATGAATTGTCAAGTTGGTGTCGTTGTCACTCTTCTTCTTTCGTTGTCGTTTTCCGCTGTCTTCTTTATAATCGTTGAGTATATTTTGTTCAGACCATTTATATCTGTTCTGTCGTTGATAGAGTTGGGGTTTCGTTTTATACAGATCATTTCCAAAAATTCCCTGGTTCTTTTATTTTTTTCCCTATCTAATATCCTTGTATTCTCGAAATTGAAAGTGTGGTTGTTTTCTATCGTATGTTTGTAAAGGGCTGTTTGAGTTTTAGAGTATTTGTGTCCTTTTATCCTGTTGTTCAGATTTTGTTCCGTTTGTCCTATGTATACTCCATTACATTGGTTGCATGGTATCTCGTAGACGATATGTGATTTTTGACCTTTCGGGACTATTGCCTTCAATCTCGAAAATAATTGATTAACCTGTATAACCGGTTTGTGTGCAATCCTTATATTGGGGTATGGCTTTATTATGTTTTCTATTTTCTCAGACAGTGTTGGGATGTATGGTAGGGGTATGTAAACTATTGGCTCGGTTTTTGGATTTTGGTAACTTAGTGAGTTGTAGAATTTATGAGTGCGTTGTTTTATTGTTTTGTTTATCATTTCTTGGGGGTAATTGTTTGTGGCAAGTAGGGAGGAGATCTGATTTAGTATCTCCGGTCTATAACGTGGTGAAGTTAATTTGATTGCTCGATCTATATAATTGGTTACTATTGCTTTTTTTTGTTTGATGTTATGTACTGAGTTATAATCGAGTATCCGGTCTGAGTTAATGGTTTTTCGGAGCATTTTAGTTTCTATTTTGTTATTTTCTCTAATGATGGTCATGTCCAGAAAGTTGATATTATTGTCCAGTTCTGTTTCTAGAGTAAATTTCAGTTTGTTGTTAAGATTATTCAAATCACATCTCCTCCCTACTTGCCACAAACAATTACCCCCAAGAAATGATAAACAAAACAATAAAACAACGCACTCATAAATTCTACAACTCACTAAGTTACCAAAATCCAAAAACCGAGCCAATAGTTTACATACCCCTACCATACATCCCAACACTGTCTGAGAAAATAGAAAACATAATAAAGCCATACCCCAATATAAGGATTGCACACAAACCGGTTATACAGGTTAATCAATTATTTTCGAGATTGAAGGCAATAGTCCCGAAAGGTCAAAAATCACATATCGTCTACGAGATACCATGCAACCAATGTAATGGAGTATACATAGGACAAACGGAACAAAATCTGAACAACAGGATAAAAGGACACAAATACTCTAAAACTCAAACAGCCCTTTACAAACATACGATAGAAAACAACCACACTTTCAATTTCGAGAATACAAGGATATTAGATAGGGAAAAAAATAAAAGAACCAGGGAATTTTTGGAAATGATCTGTATAAAACGAAACCCCAACTCTATCAACGACAGAACAGATATAAATGGTCTGAACAAAATATACTCAACGATTATAAAGAAGACAGCGGAAAACGACAACGAAAGAAGAAGAGTGACAACGACACCAACTTGACAATTCATTGACTTAGCACCACATTATACTACAAAATGAAGAATGAGGACACATGCACCACAAGCAGAAGACTTAGAAATTGTTAAAATAAAGGTGACAGATCTCTATCTCGAATAATTGTATATGTAACTGTGTTTTTGATATTTGTTTTTAGATTGAAAAAGGGCCCGAACCCGAAACGTCTTATTATATTTGACTAAATAAATTAGGTTAACAAAATTCCAAACGATCAAGTATTTAATACAGCAATAAACTAATGGAATAAATATACCAACAAACAAAGAAAATTATTATAGCATTTAGCGACTATTATTTTACAGCTATGAAACATACAAGCTGCAGAACCAACCAGTTTTCCAATGAAATTCGCGCTTTTAATAGAAAGAAGAAAAACGGCGGAGGTTATAAAGCATCCAATATAAAATCTTAGTGGAACACCACTGCACAGATTTTCAAAAATACAATACATTTTTCCGAGAGCTGTTGAGTATGATTGTAGCTAAAAGCTTTGAGAAAAATATTCAATTTCATAGTCAAGAAAATAGTTCGATCGCGTTTCATCGTCTTAGTTTTGAGTTATTGGATGAGAAATTATCAATTTTATTTTTTTTTTCAAGAGACTTTGAAGTGTTATCTGATCACCGTAAAATGAAAAAAACTGAGTTTATGGTGGAATTTTAGTTTCCCTGAGCTTTAGAACAAACTCACACATGGTATATATTCAGATTTGAAAAACAGGAGTTTGATGAAACTGCAGCTAAGGGGTTGGAGAAAAGGGGTAACTTAACAATCAATTAAAGGGTTTCTGCATTTTCATGTCAAATTATCGGTTGCCGGGGCTTGAAAACTTTCTGAGCCCCTCTATTTTTTCAATTCCTATCAAAATAATTTGTCACTGAGAATTTGGCTGAATCTTCAAGGATAAAATAAAGGATACATTAATTCACAAACAAATGGATTGAAAATCAACAAAAAAGTGAGTAAATCAGGTACAAAATTCAAATCAATATTTTTCTCTATCCAAACAAATAATATTTACATACAATACAAGGAACATAAGTGGATTGAGGTGTGCAATGATATAAATGTAAGCAAGGGAAAGAATTTCTGGCAGCAAATTAGAAAACTATCAGGTTATAAAGGAAAATTGCTCCCTGAATCCATTGAAGATAACAATGTCATATATTCAACAGATGAAGAAAAAGCAGAGTTATTCGCGTCATACTATCAAAAAACATTTAGTGAAGATATGAACCCACAATTCCACCAACAAAAATACGACGAAGTTTCAAATTGGTATGATGAATATGAAACTAAAATTGACGAAGACACCTATTACAAAGTGATAAATGTCATAAATATTTGATTCAAGTATATGAACACTGCCTGAAATGACACTACTTTCCATCTGAGTGGAAACACGGGATAGTGGTTACAATACCAAAGTCCAACTCTGAAAAACAAAATGTTAAAAACTACCGCCCCATCACTTTGATGTCGGTGATAGGAAAGCAATTTAAACAGATAATAAGAACCATGCTCGAACAAGAAATTGGAAGGAAAATACCAAACTACCCATTTGGATTCAAAGAAAAACATTCCACTATTCATCAGTTTCGATTTTATCTTCAAATGTTCAAATCAACAACTTAATAGAAAAACACAGTGCTGCATTATTCCTTGACATAAAAAAAGCATTCGACAGCATCTGGCATAAAGGACTTCTATACAAATTGAATATTTTGAAGTGCCCTGTCAATCTGATGGTTGCTGAGAGACTTCTTGATGGATCGCACCTTCCAGGTTAGGGTAGGACACCACTTATCCCACTGCTTCAAAAGCAAACAGAGTGTACTACAGGGATCGCCACTAGCTACACTGTTGAGCGAAGTGTACCTCTACGACATCTACGAACCCAGTACACAACCTAAGCCTGAATTGAACCTGTACTTGCTGCAATTCGCGGACGACACGGCCCTCATCAGTCACAACAACACCCTTCCAAAAACAGTTGAAAACCTGCAATGTTTACTACTGGACAAAACGATATGTTGGTTCAATAGATGGAGATTGCAACTAAACCTAGCCAAGTCTCAGTTCATCATATTCAATCACAGGATCACACAGAACTCTCCTTAACTGGTCATGGAAAACACATTCATAGAGTGTAAAGAAAGTGTGAAATACCTTGGTGTGGAAATAGTTCAAAGAACTACCTTCAAAAGCATGCGAGCACCATGAAGAGAAAATGTATCGCCAGGATTAAGCTCTTCAGGAAATTAACTTACAAAAACTCCGGTATTAACAAAAAAACGGCAGCACACATATATAAGTCAATATGCCGCCCACTTTTGGAGTATTGCCACCTAGAGTCCGACCGAAACTAACTTTTACCGCCGAAACCGAAACCGAATTTCGGCTGAAGACTCAGTTTCGGCCGAAAACGAAACCGAAACTTCAATAATTCCATGTTTCCGTGGAAGAAAATTCATCAGAATGAGTCCTTATATTTCAGTAGCATGAAAATGATCTCAATCATCTGATCTTGAACCTGATAATCAATATAAATGTGTAAATGAATAATTTGAATTTTTGCTTTTAAAAAAATGTTGAAATGAGATGAGTAAACCTTCTATATCTTTCCAATTTTATTCAAGTTCGAATTACACACACTAGTGGAAAACATGAAATAAAGAATGCAAAGCAAACAGAAATATATTTCTTTCAATACTTTTAAGTACATTACACAAAAAATATTCTATCTTCTTAAGAAAAACATAATATCTTTTAAATTTTGCTCATTTTGTATGACCCTCTTGTAAATGAACTAAAATTGAATAAGAAAGAAAAAAAAATTTGGATCACTGTTCCATTCAACGACAACGTACAACTACAAATGATTTTAATAGACTGATAAATATCAGTATTCATAATTGAATAATCGAATATTATAGGTAAGAAACAATAGTTTATCAACATTTTCGCCTCGCAGATTACTTCTTCTGTCCGAGTATATCTGACCAGCAGCACTAAACAATTGTTCACTGGACACACTCGTCGGTGGAGCCGATAAGAATTTGAGCGCAGCCTTTCTTAAGGACACAAATGGACTAGAATTCCGGTACGAATATATGTCAGCGTTTCTCTGCAATCTTGGTTCTGACAAATATGCTTGCATAAGTCTTTTAACGTTTGATAAGCGATCACCATCATCCATCTCAGAAGTTTCTAATGAGCGACATGAAGATTTGTCATGAGCATCCCATAGCCCTTCTCCTTTTTCAGAGGACGCGATGCTAGATGAACACGATGGCTGTGGGTCTTCACTTATCGTTTCGCTTATATCATCCGTGTACATCTTCAAATGGTTCTTTATTTCTTTTGTGGCAATATCAACTTCATCTGAGTTAAGATATAAATTTTTGAATCTAGGGTCCAATAATGTTGAGGTAATGAGAGCAGGATGTCCTTTGATATATGCAAATCGTTGATTCATGGATTCATGCAATCGTGTTTTCATGTTCCTCATATCTTCACTTTCATTTTCACTTCTGGTTTGAAGCTTTCTATTCAATAATGATATCAATGGAATAACAACAGATATGCATGCGCTATCAAATGATAGATCGAGTGTAGCTTCATAAAAAAATTTAAGAACATCAGTGAGATTCTTTATCAGTTCCCAGTCAGAAGTAGAAAGATTTTCAATACGACCGTGTTCCAAGCTGTATAAATTTATGGCAGTTTTTTGTTCCAACAATCTCTCTAACATGTTGTAGGTACTATTCCATCTCACTTCGATATCTTGAATCATAGAATGTATTGGCAAGCCGCATTGTTTCTGACATTCATTCAACTTTCTAGAAGCCTGCTCACTTCGTTTGAAATGGCCTACAATTTGTCGGCAAGTTTTAATGACTCTTTCATGCTCTTCATCTGAAAATAATGCATCCTTAACCACCAACTGTAATGTGTGCGACATACACCCTAAAGATTCATATTGACCACGCATAGCACTAACCATATTTCTTGCATTGTCACGTAAAAGAAGAAATAGTTTATCATTAATTTTCCATTCATTAATCATTTCTCGCAATTTTTCTTCAATGTACAATCCGGTGTGGTCATTTTCTAGTACTTGTGCACCTAGTATAACTTTAAGGCGTTTTGGCCCTACAATGAAATGGCCAGTTAGGCTAAGGAGCGAGCATGTTTTAGGAGGATTTGTCCATATATCGCAAGTGCCACTGATCCAGTCACATTGGTCAATCAAATCTTGTACTTTTTTTGATACCTTTTCATAAGTTTGTGGCATCAAAGATGTTCTGAAATATTTTTCAGACTTAAAATTGTACTTTTGAAGGCCATGCGGATCTGTGAAATTAAGTCTTCTAAATGCCTCACTTTCTACTAAAGTATATGGCAGCATATCAACTATAATCAAGTCCATGATAGCTTTATCAATTCTGCGCGAGATATCATGATGATCCGGCCACTTTGATGTTTTTGAAGCCTGCGCCTGAACTATATTGGGAATTGTGGTCTGCACCAGTTTGCTTCCACTATCACTATTGGTGCTGAACACAGAGTTTACTGAATCGGATCGTCTTAATTTATTCTCTAATGCGTGCTCTTTGATTTCAGATTGCCGTTTCAAATATTGCCTATGTTCTGTTTCATGAAATTTCGACAAGTGTAGCTTCAAGCCATGAATTTTTTGCCTTTTAGGCTCTGAACTTCCTAGAGAAAATAATTTATTGCACTCTTTGCATATAGCCTTGGACGCATCTGATGGACATTTCTCGAAAAATTGCCAAATGAAATTTTTTTGCGACATTATTCCTTTTTTCAATAATGAATAGGTACTAAAACAAAAAAATTTCTATTAGGACTAATAAGTTTAACTCAAGCCTCTTCCAATTCATTCATCTAACGCTATCAAATATATTGAAGTCTCTCTCTCGACTAAAATGTTTATCGGTACATGAAATTTTGAGTCAGCATATAAATTCATGCATAAAATAAAAATGATATTGTCTATTTTATTTCATATAAATCAATAAAATTAATAGCAAAATGAGACTTACCCGTTTCGAGATAACGTTGTGATTTATAATGAAGAAAGTGATCACGCCTAAACAGGGAGGCAATTATTAAAATAATGAGGATAAATTCAGATGCAATTCCAAACGTTCTCCACCGTGGAAAAATGCTATGTTGCTCTGATGAGGCCAAATGAGGCCGAAACCATGGTCAGCATCTGCTTTTCTTCGGTGGAGCGTACTCCATTTGGGGGCCTTGACGATGACAAACTGGCTAGCTCAATTCAGATCGTAACACTTGTCGATATTCATATCGTCGGGTGGTATGCATCTGAATTTATCCTCATTATGTTGTGATTTATTATCACTAGTATTTCGTATTAGTTTGGTCGTAACGAAATTTGACAACAAACAGCACAGACTTGAGACTAATCCAAAGTTTGCTGCGCGAAGACCAGTCACGCCGATGATACGATATCATCCAGCGAGGACAAATACCATGTGCGCATTCGCGAGGAATAACATTTATCAGCGCAGCTGCACCGAACATTTCCGTTCGAATCTCGGAACTTCTCGAAATCAGTTTCGGTTACGGCTGTAGTTTCGGCTGGATTGTGGCCGAAAACGAAACTGAGCCGAAACCTGCCTTTTTGGCCGAAACCTGGCCGAAACCGAAACAGAAACCGAAAGTTCGGTCGGACTCTATGCCACCCAATATATCTATCGGCGAATAAAACCACCACAAAGATCCTCCAAACAGCAGAAACCACCTCCTTGAGAGCCATTACAAAAATGAGACACCCCAGAAATCCACTTCATAATCCTCCCAATACTTTACTCTACGAAATAACTGGTATTACACAAATTAATCAACGAATGGGGGAGCTCTCCAAGAAGTTCGCACAGCAAATACATAATAAAGAAATTTTGGGAGAGTTTTGTGTGAACAGGGACCAGAATAGAAGGCCAAGGAGAAAATTTCCACTAAATACCATATGGGAGGAAATTCAAAAACTTTGATACACATGTTAATATGTTTTTTTTTCTTTTTTTTTCTGCTCAATTTCATAATAATTGCCACCCAATGATTTACTAAGGCCCGTAAGAATAATCGTAGTTTAAACTTCCGATTAAGAAATCTCCGATCAAAGTTAATCTATGGTTTTTAAACCGTCGTGTTAAGATCAAGTACAAAATGAGAAGAGATTAACAAATCCTGTGCAGTTGCCAAAATAGTTGGCTATTTGAACTAATTGTGACTGTGGCTGTCATTTCTTAGTTTTCTGTGTTAATCTTTGTATCAGTGCTTCTGTCAGACTGCAGCGATCAGTTTATTTATTTATTGTGTTCTGTTGTGATCTTTGTAACAGCATTATTATTGTTATATTATTGAGGTGTGAGGTAAAACCTATTGTTCATACATAGCATGTACAATGCTTCGTTTCTGAAAATATCTATATTTAGTATCTAACGAAAAGCAAATTTCGAAGTGGAAATTGTTTTTAAACGTAGCAATTCAGAAGATGGATTGAAAGTGAGACAAAATATGAAATTGAATGCTGATATTTCATCTTGAGGTGGTGCTCTTGCAGAAGTTTTGGAGATCGAATGAATTCGATATCATCCCATTTATCCCAATGATTTTCTCGATCACGGATGATATATGGTCTATCATGATACCTATCGAAATCATTCAACTCGTGCAAGATTTCAATATCTGAATCCGAATCACTATCATACTCAATTCCATGTTAATTTTCAAACATTGAACTCAATAATTCTCTAACCAGGAACGCAAACCTAAACACAATTTCTTGAATCAAAACAAACTTCAAAAAACTTCGTAGAAAATAGTTTCATAGAATATAATATAGGGTTTAATCCCTTTTGGATGTTTAAACTTTGGATAATGATTATTTCTCAAGATCAAACATAGTTAATCTATCAAAGATGGTTTAAACTATCGATTAGTTTAAACCTTCGGGACGGTAGGTTTAAACCATCCAAAAGGGATTAAACCCTATATATTCTATGAAACTATTTTCTACGAAGTTTTTTGAAGTTTGTTGTTTGTTTTGATTCAAGAAATTGTGTTTAGGTTTGCGTTCCTGGTTAAAGAATTATTAGTTCAATGTTTGAAAATCAACATGGAATTGGAATATGATAGTGATTCGGATTCAGATATTGAAATCTTGCACGAGTTGAATGATTTCAATAGGTATCATGATAGACCATATATTATCCGTGATCGAGAAAATCATTGGGATAAATGGGATGATATCGAATTCATTCGATCTTCAAAACTTCTGCAAGAGCACCACCTCAAGATGAAATATCAACATTCAATTTCATATTTTGTCTCACTTGCAATCCATCTTCTGAATTGCTATGTTTAAAAACAATTTCCACTTCGAAATTTGCTTTTCGTTAGATACTAAATATAGATATTTTCAGAAACGAAGCACTGCATGCTATGTATCAACCATAGGTTTTACCTCACACCTCAATAATATAACAATAATAATGCCGATACAAAGATCACAACAGAACACAATAAATAAATAAACTGATCGCTGCAGTCTGACAGAAGCACTGATTCAAAGATTAACACAGAAAACTAAGAAATGACAACCAAGGAGTCACAATTAGTTCAAATAGCCAACTATTTTGGCAACTGCACAGGATAAGTTAATCTCTTCTCATTTTGTACTTGATCTTAACAGGACGGTTTAAACCATAGATTAACTTTGATCGGAGATTTCTTAATCCGAAGTTTAAACTACGATTAATCTTACGGGCCTAAGTATTGTAGATATAATATATTTACAAATTGTCAATACGGGCTGAAGGACTTCGGTCGATGGCCATTTGTGAAAATAAAGCACAGTATTGTGTTGTGTTGTTGTATAATATGAAATTCCAAAAAAGTAAACTCTTTTTTCCTATTTCCGTGTCTCCAAATTCTTATACAGGGTGTCCGGGGAGTAACTGTACATACTCATACCAGACATAGAGTTGGACTAGCTGATTACGGATTAACTATAAACAATCAATTTCTGGATTTCCCTAGAAAGCTACAGGGTGATTTTCCAACTTCATGGAAATACTTAGTCCATCATAAAATCCAAACTTATTGACGGATATTATTGAAACTTAGGAGGTTATTGACACATGCTAAGGTTGAGTTAGAAAGATATCAATTATTCCATTATTCTAGGGCCGGACTCATTAATCTTCATTTAAAGTGTTCAGGGTAAAAAAAACACTTTGTATTTCGAATTACAAATAATTTCGCGTTATAGAAAGAAGCTAAATTATGCTTCAATTTTTGGTACCGCTCAAAGTTGTCACATCAACAATTATTTTTTTATGAATTTCTTAATTTGGATAAAGTTCGAAAATTGCAATTTATTCACCTGAACAGGACATAGTCATCTTGTGCAGGTCGAAAATAAATGATAAATATTCTTAAAAAAGTCACTGAAGGTGAAGAAGACTATAATAATTTGTTGATATACTGGGTGGCCACCCCAGACGCGGATTTCACTTTAAGGGAGTATATGAAAGTATTTTAAAAAAAAAATGGTGATGTGTATAGTTTATACAGAAGCATATTTCAAAATTATTCTTATGTATACCGGGTGTTCGACAACAATGATATAGACCAAAGTTACACTTCTTCCAGCCAAGAGAACAGCTGATGAACAGAATAATCAACTGTTGCGATATTTTAAGAAATAATGGCGATATGATTCGGAAGGCTGTATCCAATTTGAAAATTCGGCAAGAGAAATGTATACAAGCTAATGGTTTTCATTTCGAACCACTTTTGAAATATTGTTGACTCAGCAATTCATTCGTTCCTATCTTTATTTTTATTAGGTACCCACTCTTTACTGTATTTCAGTTTTTTTCATTTGTTATTTTTTCTTTATTGAAGTGCTTATTAAAGCGCTACTAATACATTCGCATTTTATATTCAAACATGAGATTTTCAGTTCTCTTCATGATGAAAAATTCAATTTTTTGAACTTATTCCAAATTCAAAAATTCATAAAAAAATAATTTTTGATGTGGCAACTTTGAGTGATACCAAAAATTGAAGCTTAATTTAGCTTCTTTCTTAAAAACGAATCAATTATTTGTAATTCGAAATAAAAAGTGTTTTTTTTTACCCTGAACACTTTAAATGAAGATTAATGAGTCCGGCCCTGGAATAATGAAATAATTGATATCTTTCTGACTTGACCTTAGCATGTGTCAATAACCTCCCAAGTTTCAATAATATCCGTCAATAAGTTTGGATTTTATGATGGTCTAAGTATTTCCATAAAGTTGGAAAATCACCCTGTAGCTTTCTAGGGAAATCCAGAAATTAATTTTTTATACTCAATCCGTAACCAGCTAGTCCAACTCTATCTCTGGTGAGAGTATGTACAGTTATTCCCCGGACACCCTGTATATTGCAGCAACACAATCCTCTTCGTTATATGACTTTCAAGCGAAAATATTTCTTCCAGAACTGCAGACTGTTTCTTCATAACTGTTATTTATTATTTATTATATACAAAGTGAGTTTTAAGTAAGTATATTCCTTCTGAAATCCTTGAGCAATAGGTACTGAATATTTTTCATGTAAGTTCCATATATCTAAATGTCATTATATAATATTTACATTATACACTTTATATGTAAAGCTTCCTTTGATTTGTTCTTATTTTTTACTGACATCTGAATTTTGCTTTAGGTCTGTGACTAAATATTTACGATATTCTAAAGACGCCAAAATTTTTGTTTTTCATTTTCAAAAAAATTTTTATACGATCGGCGGCCTCTGATGTGGACCTCGGGGTCCTACACTTAAGCGTATACTAAACGTATACTCCATTCACTTTTGTTTGACACATTTCCCTCTGTATAGTACGAAAATGTGGGGTTATGACATTTGTCAAAGGATTTTTAGGTTTGAAATCGGCGCTATGTTGTCCATTCTACGTAAAAGTTTCAGTAACTACGTATTTTATTACAATGTGAAATCATTTCGAAAAATTTGTCCAAAATATGTGACGAATATAATTGATAGATAATAATATACAAACTGATTGAAAGCATACCAAATACACTTATTTGGATGGACAATACAAGAGATCAGTCTCTTTTGATATATATTTATCTTTGCTGTAGAAGAAAATTGAATTATTGACACATAATATGCAGTAGTTTGAGGAGAGTTAATGTTGGTTATCTTCTTTGGCTAAAGTATGGAGAGTAGAGAGAAGGAGAACGATCGACGTACTAAAAATGTGTCCCCGAAAACGGGAAACGTAGGATAGGTGTCGCTGCGATTGCAGCGGGTGTCGATAAGGGGTGGGGATGCAAGCGTCAATTTGAAATGAACAGCATTCATTTTATTTTAGGTTATGTCTCATCGTGGTTTTTCTGATGATTTTTCAAATACCTTTCTTCAAATCTATATTGAATATGAGTTCTCTGAATTATATGCAATAAAATACAAGTCGAAATCAATGAATTTCAAAAGAAATCACTGATCAAAAAAATTGTACCTACTTTTGTTTATCATGGTTTATTGAAAGCAGCTATTATATGTTAGTTGGTTTACCGTAATCTTCAAAATTATATAAATCTGTAGTGAGGAGTAGTACACATCAAGACAACAAAAGGTAGCAATCTCAGATTTATCACTTAAATATTAGAGTAGATTCTGTTTCCAATACTCAGCTGAGAACCGATATAAACCATATATTATGTTATGCCAACAAAATTCTTCAAGAATATTCACTTCTGAACCATGTAGTTTTATTGGTTAGATATTCTTATTCAGAAGAGTCAACTTCTCACGAGGGATGACAATTTCATCGATTTCGTTTATAATGAATCCATCATCTTTTCGATATCTTCATCGCAAAAGTGCTCTTGACACACAAATTGATTTGGAGTCGATTCTTGAGGTAAGGTTTTTTCCAATTTTCTCTCAAAAATGCTCTCGGAAATTTTATCTCTTCTCCTTTCCCTTCCGATGCCAAAACACTCTAACACTAGCGCACGCTTCAACATTTCACCATGGTAATATTTATGTTGTTCTCTTATCAAAAATCGAAAATAATAATATTCCTATCATCCGTCACCAAGGAAACAGTTCACTCAGCTAACTACAATTTGTTTGAATCAAAATTTCGCACTCTCGTGATGGCCAGCGCGCCTGTTGGCAAAAGCATGAACTACACCCTATTGGTACATATTTTAGGGAACAAAAAATCTGTGGTCTCAAAGCAGCGATCGTTCTCCTTCTCTCTACTCTCCATAGGCTAAAGGTTGAATGCGTTACATCAGTTGTAGATTTCAAAAAAATCAATCCGGAGATGAAATTCATTTAATGCAGTCGTTGGGAGTGGGTATCTCTCGAAGGAATTAACGGATACTAACAAGAATGTTAAATTATTCAACCAAAATCATCTAGCATCAGTGGAATTCAAAAGAATTAAAGGAAGTGTCAAGGCAACAGGAACTTCACTTTCAAACAAAAATTTCACATGAATTAACAATTAACAGGACAACTGGCTCGTATTTAAGGCTGTTCATTGTCGAAGACTTTGATATGATGATAATAATAATTAGATATTTATTGATCCCTCAGACGTTTACAATGTATAGGAAAAGTTAAATGAAAAATAGAAAACTTTTCTGGAATTTATTCTACGATGACATTAATCGAAAATCCTTTCACATTATTCACAAAAAACTGTTTTTCGTCTTGAATTTTCAACTATTTCTTTTCCCTTCACGCCAAAAACTTAATACGAATTATCACCAAATTAATAGTAAACACAAAATGCTACTGAATAAAGAGGAAATTGGCAGATGTAATTAATGATATCTATCATGGCCGATTAGTTGAAATAAAGAGGTTTCCGATACAAATTCGAATCAAAATTCGCCATCTATTTAGGAACAACCTGTAACTTTTTTCTCTTGCATATTAGGGTAGTAAAATCTAAAACATGGTTTAAGTAACAGTTCTTGAAAATTTCCTCTTTTTGGCGTGAAGGGAAAAGAAATAGCTGAAAATTCAAGACGCAAAACAGTTTTTTGTGAATAACTCAGAAAATATCCACTTTAGGGCAAGGGTGTGATGCATACACTCACATTATTTTTTAACGTAGATTCAATATCTGCCATAAAAAAATGGGATTCTAATTTGAAAAAATTGATTTTTCACGATTTTGTCATCCCTAACTTTGAAAGCGATTTTTTCACCCCCTGTATCATGAATCGCGATTCCTATTTTTAAAGTGGATACATCAATCTTACATCTTGAAAAATCCCAAAAATGAAAATTTTCCATCCAAAAACCTCGAAGTTATTCTTGTTTCAGCGGAGCTCTATTTTCGATTTTTTTCGAATTTTCCCGCTCAGAAAGAATTTTCCAACCAAAACTGAAAAATGTTACATCAAAATAACTTGAAATTTTCTAAGGAATCTATTTCTGCGATAAAAAAATGGTGTTCTAATTTGAAAAACGGAAGTTGACGTCATTTCCGGAAAAACCGGAGGTGCTCATGCCTTGAAAATATTTTAGATTTCATCAGCATCGTGAAATACTTATAAGTGCTGAATTTCATGAAAATACGTTCAGTAGTTTCCCGTATAAATATGGGGGAGGTTCCTCGTGAAAGACCCTGTATAGAACTTACATATTTTTTTTGATGAATTCTTTTTATAAGATGGAGATTAACTTGACCTTTTAATGGATGTAAACTGGGCTTGTTATGGACTTTTATTCATTTAACGTCGATATTAGGTTCATAACTAGCCCAGTTTTCATCTATTAAAAGGTCCTGTTATTATCAATTATTTATCCATCAGCTATCCAGGCAACGTCCAGCAAACATCCATTTTTTATCCAATTTGGTACCAAAATAAGTTCATATTGGACCACATATGGAGATCCATTGGACTTCCAAATTGGTGACAATGGATTGTCCATCAAAGGACATCCAATAGATATCTGTATTGCATGATTCGGATATCCATTGGACATCCATCTGGCCTATTTCAAGTTATTCGAGGACACTTTTCGTTACACTAAAAATAACAATCTCCTTCTCTCTAACCTCTGTAATATAATCTTAGACGTACCTAGTTTGTCCGGTTGTCAATTTTCAATCAATGAGCCTTGCCGAATACCGTTTGTAGCTCTCTCCACTCCAATAGGCCTATCATTATTCCCCTTCCGGTGGAATAAACGTCAGTTCATTGTGATTTAAATGATAATATCGGGGTAAGCTGAGATTTCGCAGGCGGCCGCGTTTGCCGCATATCGGACTAATCGCGTCACCGCCGTCACCGCTAAGAGGATCAAAGTGGTCTCGTTGATTCTGTTTTGTTCTTCACTCGGACCGCTCTAATACTTCGATTAATCAACATCATCCGATAAGCAAGACATAATTTCAATTTGTCTACGAGGACTTGCTTGTGTGTAAAAGCGTTCCGAATGGCACTGTGTACCATTTTGGTAGTGCTGACTAACAATAAGTAATCCATTCCTGCAGAATATTGAATCAAAATATGAATTTTAGAATCGGTTTATGGCTATACAGGGTGTTTCATGAGTAAACGGACAAACAAAAGCCATGGATAGAGGGCATTGAGCTGAGTTCAAAAACACCTCATATGTGTGTCTTAGGTACTCCGTTTCTGATATACGGGTTTTCTAAAATTCCTCATATATTCGTTCGGGTATAACTTCTGAAATTCTCGAGCGATTCAACTGAAAATTTATATTGAGGTTGAGGTTGTTAGTTTCAATGAAACAGAACATTAAAATTCGACAAAAATCAGGACCAGATTCAGTGAGGCTTTATTCAACTCAGGAAAAACACCCTGTATGTATTTTTTCATCATAATTTAAACATTGTCCTTATCTGCATATATAATTTTTTCGAAATAAATGAATTATTGTAGTGCCCTACCTGTGGATCATGTTTTATGAATAAATTGTTTTGTGATCAGACGCTGCTAAGGAATAGAGCCCTTGATGATAATGGATTTAGAAATTTTTAATATCAATTTTTCTTCAACAAATAATCTGTTGGATGCATTCAACAATTATACCATATTCGGTCATTCAAAATTGTCATTCACAATGATAAAATGTTGTGTAATTGATAATACACAAATATGGAAAGAAAAACTATACGCTATCTTGAAACTTATAATTGAAACTTGAGCTTCAGAATGAATCGTGTTTCTGTGGATAGCTAGTTCTGTCAGGTAGGTGTTCAAAATGCTGCCAGGCCCCCTCTGTATATATGGAGAAATAATCTATATCATCGTAGAACAACACCCTGTGCATCTAACCTGTATCGGTTTCGTTCAAACCGTTCAAAGTTCAAAGTCGGAATTTAGTAAAATTCGGAATTAGGAAAAGTCGGAATTTTGTTATTATGACTTTAGCCTTGCGGCTTTCACACTCCTCTCCAGAGGAAAATTCACTTATCCCAGATATCCCAGATATCAAAAGGATTAAGCTCTGTTGGAGCCCTTTCCAGGTTTTCGGGCTCGTGGTGGTGGTCGGGTTCGGGTCGCTCCTCAAATTCCTGCTGTAGGTTGGATTCCTGCTTCACCCGCACTTCCTGTCGGAGCAGACGGTGTTCCTCTGCATTCCCCATGTACTTGCGTACAGTTCTCGCCGTTCCGAGCAGTACCGCCTTCTGCATGACTTTATAAATATTTTCGTCCAACTGAAGTTTTCTCAAGTTCTCTAGTAGTTTCTTCGGTATCAGACCTGTAGATGAAATGACAATAGGGATGTATATAAATATATATATATAAATACATTGATGATATAATTATATACGGCAGAACTCTGGAAGAGCATAATAGGATTCTTGAAATTGTATTAGGCTTAGCTAGAAAGGAAAATTTGAAATTAAACTTAGATAAGTGTAAATTTTGTAAGAATTCAGTCAAATTTATGGGTTTTGAAATATCTGAGAGAGGTTTAGAAATAGATGACTCAAAACTAAAGGCAATAAAAGAATTCCAGAGACCAAAAAATGTAAAAGATGTTGAGAGATTTCTGGGTGTTATAAATTATGTAAATAGATTCATTCCAAATTATTCAAAATTAACAGAACCATTGAGAAATTTAATTAAAAAAGATGTTCATTTCCACTGGGAAAAAGAACAGGAATACGCTTTTCAAAATTTGAAAGATAAATTAACTAGCGCTCCAGTATTGAATTTTTACTGTAAAGATAAACCGGTTGTAATTTCATGTGATGCTAGTCAGAATGGTTGTGGTACTGTTCTTTTGCAGGATAACACTATTGCTTATGCTTCTAAAGCTTTCACAAAAGTGCAACAAAATTACGCTCAAATAGAAAAAGAATTATTAGCTATTTTGTATGCTTGTGTCAAATTCAACTATTTTATATTTGGTAGATCTAAAGAAGATATTTTAATAGAAACTGATCACAAGCCATTGATAAGCATTTTCAAAAAACCATTGATAGATACACCACCTAGGTTACAAAGAATGCGCATAATGTTACAGTCATATGCATTCAACATAGTATACAAGAAAGGAAAAGACATTTATTTTGCAGATGCATTAAGCCGGGCATATAATGAAGATTTTGATGTTAGATTCGAGAAAAAAGTTGAAGAAATTGATAAGCATCTTTGTAGTATTATTGAAAACATTCCTATGACAAAAAGTAAACATGAAATTTTTAAATCTGAAATATTGAAAGATCAACATTTAGTAAAATTAAAAGAATTAATTATAAGAGGATTTCCAAAAACAAAACATAAATTACCAGATGAGTTTAAAAAATATTGGGCATATAAAGAGGAACTAAGTATTGGGCAAGGACTAATTTTAAAAAACAATAGAATTTTTGTTCCTCAATCTATGAGGAAAGAAATGTTAGAGAGGTTACATTATGCTCATTTAGGAAGAGAAAAAACTAAATTGAATGCAAGGCAATTTCTATTTTGGCCCACAATGAACTCAGATATTGATCAGTTTATTGAATGTTGTGATACATGCTTGTCAAATAGTAGAGATAATGTTAGGGAGCCAATGAAATCACATGAGATTCCAATTGGACCTTGGAAAAAAGTTGGAGTTGATTTATTCGAAATTAATAATAAATATAATATTATATTAGTGGACTACTATTCTAAGTTTATAGAGACGGCTGAACTTTCAAATCAAACAAGTACAAAAGTTATTGAAAGAATGAAAAAAATATTTTCAGTTCATGGAATTCCCGAAATTGTTGTCAGTGACAATGGACCCTGTTTTTCTAGTTCAGAATTTCGAACTTTTTGTAGAGATTGGCAATTTCAACATATAACGAGCAGTCCTCATTATCCTCAATCAAATGGACAAGTCGAAAGATTTGTCCAAACCTTAAAAAATTTAATTAAAAAATCAGAATCGTCGAAAAGTGATATAGATTTGTGTCTATTAGATTTTAGAAATACACCTATATCATCTAATATACCGAGTCCAGCACAATTAATGTTTAGTAGAAGACTAAGGACAAATATACCTATTTCTCAAGTTCTTTTAAAGCCTAAATTACCAAATCATAATAAAATAAAAAAGGAATTAATTGAAAGGCAACATAAACAAAAATTGTATTTTGATAGAACAACAAAAAAAGGCTGTGAATTCACTCCAGGGGACATAGTCAAGGTAAAAAATTTCGGTAAAGGAAATAAATGGTTAAATGGAAAAATTATTGAAAAAATTAATGTAAGAACATTCAAATTCAAATTGTATCATGGTAAAATAGTAATAAGAAATAGAAAATATTTAATTAAAGTAAGAAATAATAATAAAATTTATTGTGAAAATGATAGATTTAAGTATGATGATTTACCTAATGAAATGAAAGATGCTGGTTCATATAATAATTCTGATGATATTGATAATGGCAATACTAATAATAGTGATAGTGATGACGAAGTCATATTTGTCCCACAAAGGACTAGAACAGGTCGTATTATCAAGCCTCCTAATAGGTTAAGGTATTAAATGAAATGTGTTTTTTATTTGTGTAACATTTATTTGAATTACAGTTAATTTTGTATTATTTAGTATTAATTAGGCATTAAAAAAAAGAGAAAAAGGAAAGATGTCATGGTTTTATATTCTATATTAATATTGTAAATACACCATCTTTTATATAGTAAATGTACGCAAGTCTGTGGTGTCTGTACCACGCGTGTCAATTAAGATGTGATAATAAAATCAGTCTTCTACTACCTCTCTAGATATGTGTTTCATTCATCCAGAATAAATTAAATTAAATCAAACAAATAATATAACATAACAGTCTTTATATCTTTCAGCTTCCACTGTCTTCTGGTTTGTTCCTCGAGATCTCTGTATTTTGAAATTTTTTCAGTGTATCTATCTAGAAGATTGTTATTATTTGGAATTGCCACGTCGATGAATAGTGCTGTGTCCTCATCCTTATTGAGCAATATGAGGTCTGGTCTATTGTAGGTTATTTTCCGGTCTGTGAGAACAGTGCGATCCCAGTAGAGCTTGTGATGTTCGTTCTCCAGCACAGCATCTGGATGGTTATTGTAATAAGGAACCCTTTTCGAAGTTAGAAGTTGGTGTTTTAGTGCCAATTCTTGTTGAAGAATCTTGGCAACAGCATCATGTCTATTTTTGTACTCCGTGCCCGCGAACTTCTGACATCCCCCGGTGATGTGCTGGATAGTTTCACGTGTCGCACAGCCATAACGACAGCTATCGTCCGCCACTGAGGCATCCTTGGCGATGTATCTCATGTAATTTCTTGTTGAAATCACCTGATCCTGGATGGCGAGCATGAAGCCCTCTGTCTCAGGAAACAACCTTCCGGAAGTCAACCAGTAGTTCGACGCAGATATGTCGACGTAATCATGGTTGACCTCATTCTGGTGCCTCCCATGCAAAGGTTTGCCAATCAGTTTCTGCATTTTACTTTCTGCAGAGTGTTCGACGGTTTCCAATTGATCCTGGTGTAGCTTTAACGGTGTAGAAGTATCAGCAGCACAAACTACTCGATGGATTTCTGACGAAGCTGCCTTGCTCAGGAAATAGTTTCGAAGTTCTTCAATTTCCTGGGACATACGGTTGGACAAATCAACAATTCCTCTACCCCCAAGATGTCGTGGCAGCTCTGTCCGTTCTATTGAGCTTTTGGGGTGATGTTTATTATGTTTAGTCAGCATCGACCTTATTTTTCTCTGTAAAGCTGCTAAATCGGTGGTCGTCCAAGAGATAATACCAAATGAATAGCTCAGCGCCGAGCAAGCGTAGGTGTTAATCGCTTTCATCAGATTCTTACTGTTAAGACCAGTTCTCATTATCCTCCTCAATCTTCGGGTGAACTCCTCCGTTAATTCTTTCTTCATCTGAGTCTGATTGATTTTTCTTGCCTGTTTTATGCCTAGATACTTGTATGTGTCTCCTTCCTTTAATGCTTCAATTTCTGCACCTTCCTTGAGTTTGAACGTACCATCTTCTATTTTCCCTCTCGTTATGTTTAGCAGTCGACATTTCTCTAGTCCAAACTTCATTTTGATGTCTTCCGAGAATCCTTTCACCATTTTCAGCATCAGTTGCATTTGTTTTTTGGTAGATGCGAAGAGTTTGAAATCGTCCATGTAAAAGAGATGATTCAGTTTAATCATAGTTCTACTGCCGCTCTTGATGGAAAATCCGTAGTCCGTAGAATTCAATCTATGAGACAAGGGATTCAGGGCCATGCAGAACCACAGAGGGCTCAGCGAGTCTCCTTGGAAAATTCCGCGTCTTATTGGAATACGTCCTGTTGTAATGGAGCAATCTGCTGCTTTCATTTGAAGACTAGTACGCCAGGTTGACATGGCGTTTTTCAGGAACTTAACAATATTGGGATCCACCTTGTAAATCTTCAAGATCGTCAAGAGCCATTCGTGAGGTATAGAATCGAATGCTATTTTGTAGTCTATGTACGCAGCGTAAAGATTCCTTCGCTTGGAGAACGCTTGATTGCAGATAACTGAATCTATTATTAGTTGTTCTTTGCACCCTCGGCTGTCTTTGGTGCACCCTTTCTGTTGCATGGCGATGATGTTATTTCTTTCGCAATGGTTGTGAATTCGGTTTGATATGCACAATGTGATTAATTTGTACATCGTTGGAAGACATGTGATCGGTCGGTATTTGGATGGGTCTTCTGTATTCCTTTCGTCTTTAGGTAACAGGTATGTTGTGCCATGTGTAAGGAATACTGGCATTCTTTCAGGATTTTCAATGACATCATTTATTGCGGAGGTCAATTTGTCATGCATGATCCAAAGTTTCTTGATCCAGAAGTTCTGTAGTCCATCAGGCCCAGGTGCTTCCCAGTTGTGCAGTCCTCTGATAGCTGATTTTACTTCTTCAATTGTGATCATGTCATGCTGCATCGGCTCATATTTTATAGCTTCAGATTTTTCATCTTCAATCCATCCGGTATCTCCATTGAACTGAGGTTTCGTTGATAATTGTTCGGTCCAGAATTGTTCAATGGCTTCCTTTGGTGGTAACTTTCCATTTTCTCCATCCGACGATGTGAGTGACCGGTAGAAAGATTCTTCCGACTTTTCGAATGAATTATTGTTTCTTTTCCGGCTATAATTGCTTTTATATCTCCTCAGGCGTTCTGCATACAGACTTAATTTTTGCTTCAGAGTGTCGAGGCAATGGTGAGCTGTAGTATTCTCCGTCTCTCGTTCTGCGTGTGTCCTGTTTCTATCCATGATCTCTTTGGCAGCTTTCACAACCTTTCTTCCTCGATTCCCGTTCAAGTACTCCGTCAGTCGTCCAATGTCTCTTCTTAGCCGGTATTCAGGTAAAACGTCCTTATTCAAGATGTCGATTATAAGTGACAGTGTCTTGGATGTATTGAGTCGTGGAGGTGCTACTCGATAAAGAGGATCTGTTCCTTCCAGTTCGGCAAAGTATCTCCTCATGTCAGAGTCAACTTGTCGGTGGAGCTCTTCCCTATCGTCCTGGTGTTCAGGCTCATTTGCTTTGCAAGAAGGACTTTCAGTATCAATGTCTTCTGGGTGTTGTTGCCCAGGTATGTGAATTTCATCAGAGGTGTTGGTGTTATTCTCTATTGCTAGCGGACGCTGAAGTTCTCGTTTAATTGCGTCGATTCGGGCCGTTGGTATTAGTTCATTTCTCAGAATTACGCGGTACTGGTCTGCCACTCGTTGTTCAGTGACATTGAGATTTGGGTAGGCAATGCAGAATTCCTCATGGAGCCTTTTCCTATAGTTGTTCGTGTTCTGCCCTAGTCCCGTGATGGAGTTATATATGCGCACAATAGTTTCATTCATGGACGTTGTCCACTTCATGCGCTTTCTCACTAACCCCGCTTGGGTGAGCACTGGCTGAATATCCTGCGCAGCACCTTCAGCGGTTCGAGTCGGCAATTGAATTGGACTCGTTGGTTGCTGTTGTTGCTTTGGAGCTGTAGCTTCTTTTGCAGCAGGAGCCCGCTTCCTCAACATCCTGCCACCGACGTCCCGCATGCTGTCATGTCCAGCGCCGGCTCCAGACATGCCCTGACGATCCCCAGGCAGCGACTTGTTTCCGAGGCTTCTCGTAATCACCATTTTCATGGGTTTGTGCTCCCCTCTTGAAAAAGAAACATAATAAAAATAAGCAATATTCACCCAATGACAAGGAAAGAAAAAAAGAAAAAACAGAAAAATCTCCAATATGTGCTGAAATATCCTAAATAACACTTGTCTTCCAGATGTCGAACCGATTCTTGAAAACATTAACCGTCGGAGCTCCAACAACATGAGGTGTAAGTTGATTCCAACAAGCGAACACTCGATTGCTCAGGAAATGCTGACGGGCTCTCGTATGGAATCTTTCCCGCGCTAACTTCATGTCATGTCCTCTGAGATGGTTGGTGTTCAGCACAAAGAGATGCGACAAATCACAGCCGAAAAATCCTTTTTCCGCCGACCTCTTAATAATAGCACTGTTTAACGTACACGAAATTAGCTGTTAATGAACCCTTTTATTGGTTAATTTCCTATTAATGCATTATTGTCATGGGTAATCGAACATAGAAGTATTCAGCAGCTTCCCTAATAATTATTTCATTTGTATATCGCATTGATTTTCGTAGTACCTAGCGGGTGAATTGAGAAGATATGAATTGTGGAGGTTGCCAAAAAATTATGATGGCTAGAGAGTAATTAATCAATATATATGTACTACAACTACAGCTTCCACCAGCTCCACATATTCTTCCAGATATTATAGGGAACGATATATTCACTCAAAATGTCACAACTCGAATGTGTTCTCTATGGACTTCTCGAATTGTTCGATCGGTCGCATAAATGTCAACATTCCGGTATGAACATAGAAAATTTATAAGGTGTCAAATTTGACTAGGTATCGATAGAAAATTTTTGCAATCAAGAATTCACATTCAATTCAAAATGTGGTCGACGGAAAAATCTTGTAATCAACTCGTTTATTGATTGAGCGATTAATGATCTCGAACATTAACGTGCTCGCTTCGCTCGCAAGTTAAAATATCTCAATCATTAATCGCTTTCATTAATAACCTAGTTGATTAAATAACTATTAATGCTCTGAACGCCACAATCATGTCCCCACGGATCTTTCGATCCGCGAATGTATCAAGACACATTATATTCAGACGATCTCCGTAGGTAGGTCTTTGCACTCCTTATGGCAACCGTGTGACACGACGCTGCAAAGATTCGAGCATCTGAGCATCTCGCCAAAGCCATGGATGCCAGACCGGACCAGCAAACTCTAAAATTGGGCGGATGTAAATCTTATAAAGTGCGGCGACGGTATCTGGATGGCAACCCTTGAAACACTGCTGGATCATGTAAAGTCGTTGTTTTGCTTTATTACAAATATGTAAAATGTGTGGACTCCAGGAAAGGTCACTGTTCACAACGACTCCTAAATCGACTTGGCTCAAACATCCATCTAAGGCACAACCATCAATAAAGTAGGGTCGTCTCGGATTATTGTTGCCCTGATATAAAACACGACACTTGGGGGAGCAACCAGTCGGAACACCACCCCACCAGCAAATCCAGATCACTCTGAAGGGTCCGATGACAGTCCGACCTGTTGTACAATTTTATGTCATCTGCGTAAGAAGCGTAGGGGGAGCGCAATAACTGTGGTAGATCGGACACATATAAAATGAACAAGAGGGGACCAAGAACCGATCCCTGCGGTACACCGCTCAGCACTGGTCTCAAAGGGGATGTCATGTTACCAACCCTAACCGAAAAGGTACGATCCGACAAAAATGAACTGATGAATCTGAGTAGAGTTCCTCGAATACCAAAGTGTTCCAATTTAAGAAGTAGTCTCCTCTTTGGCACTCGGTCAAATGCTCTTGCAAAATCAAGATACAGAACATCCAACGGAATCCCGTCATCCAACGACTTAGTCCAGTCATTCAGGCATGTCAGAAGATTGGTGATAATTGATCTTCCTGGAACGAATCCATGCTGCTGCGGTGGAATAATGGATCCCTGCAATGCGAACTGAAGAACCTGTCCTGACACTATTCTCTCGAGAACCATCACCACGACAGAGGTGAGACTTATGGGTCTGTAGTCTAACTATGATACTCTCCAAGGATTCGGTGTTTCTGGGAACTTTGATAACAGGCAATGGACCATCTGGTTTTACCGTGAAGGAGGAGGAAAAAGAGCTGGCAAAAATCCCAGCCGACTACATCAGCGACTACAGGGATCGAGACTTTGCTGTTTAACTTAGATCGCATATATTTGAAAAACTTCGCTCTATTTTCCGGCTTGATCAGATTCTGTTCATAGGTCTTTCTGGCTTGCAGTTGATAGCAGAAAGCGAAGCATTCATCCCCTCGTAATCGACCGATTTTATCACCTTGCTCACAGTTCTTGGGCGCTTGGACGATAGTACCTGAATGCTTGTGTTCAACACCACATGATCTGACCTTCCCAGCGGGGGAAGATACTCAATGTCAGAGATAAGATTCACGTCATTGGTGAGGAGGAGATCCGGTGTCGTTGGCTACTGATTTATTCTGAACCGAATTGGCTGATCCACGACCTGAGTCAGACTGGACCTCTGTAACATTTCAGCAAAAGGAAAGGAAGGGGAACCATTTGATGGGAGCTGACTCATAGGCCAGACACGAATATCTCCAAAGTTAAAATCGCCAACTATCAGCAAGTTCTTTCTTGAATTTGATAGATGTTCTAAATGATTAAGGCCTGGTACTTTCACCTTCGAATAAATTTTATTCACTGTCAATAAGTATCTGTCGAATAATTTCCTATCTGAAGGATACCTTATTTCGGTGCTTTCAGGTGAAATTATTTGACGAATAACAATTCTGTGAAAACACGGTATACTACTTTTCACTGATTAATGTAAAATAAGAGACCTCATTGTAGAAATTCTTATAATCCCAACTGGAAAGCAAATATTCCGTGAAAATCACACAAAAAATAACCATACATCCAGAATCTTGAAAATTCAACCAATAATGACGTACCGACATTCGATCTATGACAAATAAAATTTCATTGACGAGTTTCAATGACAGATTTATTCGATGAATAACACTATCTGATAGTGAAAAGACTGCATTTTTACTTATCCTAAGAATAAGACTCATTTATCGAATAGATTTAGTTATTCGCACGTGAAAGTACCGGGCCTAAATAGATCTTGGTCGTGAGCACAACTTCTAGGACGTTATATACCTACAGCCCAAAGACAGCTCCAATTCATCCGACCTCACATCGAAAAACAGGTTATCGAGACCAGGGGTAGGTATTGAGTAATGAGAAATACAGTACGAATTAACTACATCATCACGAACATAAACACAAACACCAGCATGGCCAGGAGTTGTTACACTGTCGCAGCGATACATTGTATAACCCGTTAACGCAAACTGCTGGTCTGACATTCTGGGTTGAAGCCAGGTCTCAGCAAGAAAAACAAAGACAGGTTCACGATCACAAACAAGGAGAGATAAATCATCGAATTTGGAAGTCAGTGAGGCAAGATTCGTATAAATAAGTGGCCAGATTATCAAGTTAGATTTCAGTTTTTTGCGGTCGGTATCTCAACTATTCTAGGAATTCCTTTTTTGTATTTTATAGTTAGGTCGGCTTAACCAGAGGCTCGTCTTGCTTCAAGTTCCCTACGAAGATCTTGCAGCTGCTTAACCTGAAGCGGCGTCTTATCATCATCTATAGAAACCTTTCTATAGTTATCAAAGCTGGTAAGAATCCGTTTGTGACGCAGAATATAAGTAGGTACAGCCGAGTTCGAAAACTATACCTTGATCGGTCTGTGAGCACCCTGTCGCAACCTTCCAAGTCTTCTGGTCGCTATGACATCTCCAGCTGAACAGTCCCTTATTTTTGAAATAATATCAAGAACTGTAGCCTTATCAGCCGCAAGATCTGTAGACTCAGGAACATTTCGAACAATGAGATTATTAGCTCGCCTTACACGTTCCAATAACTCAGTTGAGTTGACTAACGATGAGGACTCGGAGCAACCGGCTTCAGTTACCCCTGTCGAGGCGGAGGGTTTCAAGGCATCCTTTAAGGTCAACACCTCGCTTTTCAATAAAGTGCTGGTTTCCTCCAACGCAACAACATCCACCGATCCCAATCGACCCCTCAGGCTACATATTATGTGGCCCTTCTACGCCTTCGTAGTTTTCATGAGTTTGAATGAAGCCTCACTGAGTCCGGTCGAATTTTAATGATCTGTTTTTCTGTTAAATATTAGCATTTCCGATAACTTTGAGTCGATAATTTGTTTTCGAAGCAAGAACGCCCTGCAACATCAAAAATTTCAGTTCGTGAAGATAATTTTCATAATGTGCAATACTCATGGAGAGACGGTTTTTGTTTACTGGCATCTTTTATTATACACCGAATTTTATTCAACCTCGTTAAATTAACCTGTGCTTGAACTTTGACTTATACACATGGTACACAAGGTGTCCCAGAATCAATGCAGAATGGATGATCCTGAAACATCTCATCTGAAAAAAAAACACTGTAATGCCTATCCTTACCTATGCATTTCTGACTATTAGACTAATAGAATGTTAATGGGAGAAGGAAATGTAAATTTCCTCTTATACTCTACATTACATCACTAGTTTGGGGTATCTTCGGGAGCAACTCAAAATCGAAAAAAACATTACAACTGTGGACAATATAAACTGCCAGTGAAGTTTACGAAGCTATGATTCAAACATACTGGCCAATGAGAGATACAATGTTGGCTCCGCGGTCTATAACATGTTTCAGAGGAGATCTGGAAAACATATTTTGAAATTTCTAAACGGAAAAAAGTCTCTCTCACTTTCTCTAGACTCATACGGAATAAAATATTTCATCAAAGGCAACAATCCAGAAGTTTTATCTGATCATTTCTCTGAGTTATTCGGTAAATAGGTATTGACAGAATGGTAAAAAAAAAACAGGACAGTTGATTTTCTTTCTGCCTTGAGGAGGCTTTAACAAAAACTGTCCGTTAGAACAGACAGAACAGTGAGAACTCATTCATTACATCACGAGAAAAACAACGCAGAACCATAGTTCATGCAAGAATCTGGGAGGGTATCCACTGTTGGCTCATTGTCTGTTAATTACAATTAAGAGACTATATGTGCAATTGACACATTATAAAAGATGTCAGCCGGCAGTGGATACCTATTTGCAATGGCATTATCGAAACAAGAAGTTTCCCAACTATATCGAAAATAGCTAATAATGATAACCAAACCGGGCAAACCCAGAACAAACCAAATAACTACAGATCAATAAATCTATTCTCAAGTCTGAGTAAGTTGATGGAAAAAATTATAATGGAGAGACTGATGAAAATCATTTACGAACACGAAATAATCTCAAAAATTCAACACAGCTTTAGAAAAGCTCCGGAACCAACTCGCCAGAATAATGGAAACAATCCTGGAAGAAAAACAAAGAGAATATAAAACAGCGGCAGTATTGATGGATACATCGAAATAATTTGACAAAGTATGGCATAAAAGACTCATTTATAAAATACTAAAAATTGGCTTTCCAACAGGCCAACAGCATTCTACAAACTTATAAAGTCTTACCTGACGGATAAAAAATTTTGCGGAAAATCAACGAAGAAACATCAGAGATGAAAACCATGGAAGCAGGTCACGGGACTAACCCAGGGATCCTTTCTAGGACCCAAACTATATAACGTTTTTGCAAGCGACAACAACAAATCAGGAGGTCACCCCTGTACAGGGTTATAACTATTTAGAGGGGTTCTACAGGGATATCGAAAACCGTTAAAAATACAGGGTAGCTTCAATTACGAAAAAGTTGCGTTATTCAAGAATGAGTGTGTGGGTGTAAACAGTTCCCAAATATCTTTGATGGTTCCTGAAATATCTCGACAAAACTGAAAATCAAGACTAATTTGTTTTCGGAGATAACTACACGAAATTCGGTGTGTAGTCATAATCCTATATAGCGATTATATTGGTGTACTACTTTTTTGTAATTTAAGTCACTCTTTATTTTTAACGGTTTTCGGTATTCCTATAGTCAGCCTCCAAATAGGTAGTTTTAACCCTGTTGGTCTCTACGCAGACGTGCAGACGATACATCAGTTCTAGACCCAGACCCCAGACACACATTGACAAACTAACCAAATGGTACAGGAAATAGAAAATAAAAATAAATGAAAGCAAAAGTCGAAGCATAATGTTCCTGTTCAAAATCGAGGGTGTTATTATTCTGTCAAAAAAGAGTAGTGGACTGAATGACAAGATAACTAGGGTTGGAGATTGTATAAAAACATTTATTGTATATCGTTCACAATTATGAAATGAATAAGTCACCTGCATGAATCTAATACAGTAATAAAAAACAAATATTAACATCATCTATAGACTCATAGAGACATTATTCAACTAAAATAAGAGAAAATCTAGAGCAGTTCGAATGAGAAGTCACTTGAGGTCAGACTTGGACAAGTTTAATAAATTCAAAATTAACACAACGTTTACAGTGACGAGCAATCAATAAAAATTGATTTCGAGAGCCTCTTTATTCCATCAGAAAAACAGAAGGTTAGAATAATGAATTTCAATGAGAAGAACGAGTTGTAACAGTGAAATAGGGCAAGAGGTGAAACTACATTGTCTAAGTCTGAACAACAAGGAGAGATAAATACAAAATGTGAGTTGACCAATAATTATGATGTAAGTATAAGCAGTCCATGAATCGTACAAGTTAAATGAGAAAAGCAAAATTAATTAATCTGAGAAGTTCTAGAATATTACAAATGAGAAGATCAAAATTTATTGATAAAATGAGAATAACAATCATTATTAATCTAAGGAAAGCAAGAATAGTATAATTAATATACATTACTTTGGTCTTGAAGAGTGCTAGAATTTTTCAACGAATACAATATTTACAGAGACGGACCGTTTACAATTGAGCACCATTAAAAAGTCCATCAGTAAAACAGAAGATACAATTGATAAATTATGAGAGGTGAAAATCGAGAGTTCTGAGATAATCACTAATCTTTGGATTCGAGAAGTGCAAAAGACTGAAAACTAACATGTATAACGAGCAAGATGAATGAACGTGAGAATATATCATGAGAGTACAAGTTATAATGAGTAGGTCATACCAATTGAGTGTGCACGATTACCAGAGCAGGCCTTCCAGGGTGGAGCCAGGGATGAGAGTGTATCATGGTTTATCATTGATCATAGTCTAGCGAAAGAAGAAATAAGTAAGCTTTCAGCACCGAAACCCCCTACATTTGCCGAAATTTCGAGTTCGGCAGCGAGAAATAACGTCACTTCAGACATTGAGAGAAATCAAGCAACGCTGATTGCTAAACCTCATCACGCGCCCCAATCTAAACGCGCGCGTAAAAACAGCTCCTCGTCAGACGAGGAAAATACCAAAAAAGCGCCTGAAGTGCATAGAATAGACAAAATTCCACCCATCACGATGATGGGCACATCAGATTGGGTAGAGATTTCTAAAGCACTCCACACCAAGAAGTTCAATTATAACCGCGCAACTGTAGTTAAAGACGGTATAAGAATAAGAATCATCGCGTCAACCGAAGATGATTTTAGAAAAATTACCAAATTCTTCGAGCAGCATGGTGAGGAATATTTTACCTACCAAATGGAAGAGAAGAAGACATATGCCGTCATCAGGCATTTACCAATAGACGCTGATCTTGCGTTCATTAAGAACGACCTGATATTCCAGGGAATATCAGACGCTGAAGTCTCCAGAATGACATATGGAACAAGACGAAGAAGCCCATACCTGTCTACCTGGTTAAAACCCAGAAAAAGGAAGTGAAGCGACTCTAGAATCTCTGTATTGTGGTTGAACACAAAAAGAGGCCTGAAAGTCCAAGCCAGTGCTTTAGGTGCCAAAGGTACGGACACGCACAAAACATATGCTTCTTCCCTTGGAAATGCGTGAAGTGCTCAGGAAGCCATAGCACACTCATCAGAAAAGGTGAAGAGAGAAATACCACATGCGTCTTATGTGGAGAAGAGAGCCATCCAGCTAGCTACAAAGGATTTAGCGAGTTCAAGCGTTCAAGCTGGTGGCCAGGAAGAAAAATTCTCGAAAACCGGCAGAACAGAAAAAGCCAATAACAAAAACAACAACTGTTCAAAAAATTCAGGAAGTAGCGAAGGCCAAACCCGCAGAACAGGAAAAGAAAAAGGTGACTGCAAAACCAGTTCAGAAAAAAGTAGAACAGAAGAAGCCTCCAATGAAACAGAATGTGAACAGTCAAGAGGAGAAGGAGATATCTGAATTAGCCGATGATATATTCACGAAAAAAATTTTCAACAAGATAGATAATGTTGAAAATTTGAAAAGGGAAATATAGAAAAAGCTCGAAGCATTATGCGGTAAACTGAATGAATGGACCTAACGGATATTAGGAAAATAATCTCGTGAAACATAAACAGGATCAACACTCAGAAAGCCGAGATAGAAGAAATAATATCAGAGAGACAACCTGATATTATAGCCCTACAGGAAACAAGAATAAACCGGAACAGACGACTCAATTTCATGAATTATGGAACATATAGATGCGACAGAATCACAAACACCGGAGGAAGAAAGCAATATTGGTGAGAACAGATCTGAAACACTATCCGACGAAACACAAGAATAAACAGAAACAGTGACTGTTGCCAAATTAGATCGACAAAGAGTCGAAATTAGCTCGGCATATAAGCGACCACAAAACAATTTATTGGAAGAGGAGATAAACAACATGTTGGAAGGAGCAAACCCTAAAATCTGCATCGGAGATTTCAACTGTAAGTCTCCATTATGGAACAGCAGAGCAGAGAATAGAAATAGCAAAATACTCAAAATGCCATCACTATGGCACTATGATTCTGGTCCAATCACTATTGGACCAGAGTTACCGTCATATCTTGCTTTTGGTATAGGAATACCAGATATAATAGATATCGCGATATTGAAAAATATAACTCAAGAATTCTCGATTGAAACTTTGGAAGATGGAACCACAATCCCGTGGAATTGACAATTGGAGAAGAACCAAGAAAAAAACTGATGGAAAAAGAGAATATACCAATTGGGCTAAATACAGCCGTTTAATACAATCGGAAATAAAAGAAATCCCAACAATAAGCACTGTAACGGGTTTAGTTCGCAAAAGGGTTTAATCTCGAGCGCCAGCTATTCTTTCAATAGGGAGGAATAGCAAACCCACCCAGGTACCTCCTATATATATACCTCAACTGCCTTGAATAGCTGAAGAGACGTAGAAGTTTTTAAAATTATATGCCGAATAAGTTCCATGAAATTTTTCTCAAAACAAGAGCTTCAAAGTTTTTTTTTTAAGTTTATTGCACAATATACAATCTACTCTTATAGGTATTAAGTAATTGTGATAAAAGAGACTACATGAGAGTGAAATGTCCAGTGACATTTCTACTCGTTTTTCACTATTTTCGTTTACCGTTGTGGAAGATCTTCGGGCCATGACTTCATCAGTCTTCTGATGTGGGGTCCTTTCAGGTAGAGGTTTTGTATCAGGTTATTGGAGTGACCTTGTAGTCGATCTCGATATCTGGCTGATGCAGATTCTATAAGGGATCTGTAAGTCTTCATGCAGTCGTTGGTTAGTGACGTACCATGGTGCATCCGCTATTAAGCGGAGAGTTTTGGGCTGGAACCTTCGGATGATTTTTCTTCTAGATGGCTTCGCGCATCCCCACAGTTGTATGCCGTAGGACCAGATTGGTTTGAGAGTCGCCTTGTACACTGTCAGTTTGTTCTGCATGGTCATCTTCGACTTTCTTCGCAAGAGCCAATACATCTGTCAGAGCTTCATGTCTAGTTGTTTCTTCCTTGCATGCACATGTTTCTTCCATGTGAGCCGTTGATCCAGATGCATACCTAGGTATTTGACCTCAGTCTTTGTCGGTAAGGTGACTCCATTCAGAGTTACTCTTGGGCAGTCGTTGTGTCTTAGGGTGAGGACTACGTTAACTGATTTGCTCTGGTTTAAAGTTATTCTCCATGTTTTGTACCAGATGCTGAGTTGGTCCAGGTGTTCTTGGATATTTGTGGAGGACACAATGGGGTCGTTGTCGGACGAAAGTATTGCAACGTCATCAGCAAATGCAGCAATAGTTGTGTCGGGAGTTTCCGGTAAATCAGCAGTATAGATTAGGTACAAGAACGGTCCTAGTACACTTCCTTGGGGTACACCAGATTTAATTGGGAAATACCCAGAAAGTTCGTTACTGGACTCAACAGAGTAGTATCTGTCAGAGATGTACGATTTCAGAATGAGGTGGTAATTATGGTTCAGGTTCTTCTTGAGCTTGTATAATAAGCCTGCATGCCAGACTCTATCAAACGCCTGGGAGACATCCAGGAACACGCCGTTACAATATTGCTTTCTCTCTGGAGAATTTGAGATGACGTTGATTATCCTGTGAGCCTGGTGTGACGTTGACATCCTTTGTCGGAACCCAAATTGGTAGTCAGGAAGAAAATTTGTTGTCTCATGTCTCATGGTCTTCATGTATCCTTCTTAGGAGTATTCTCTCAAATAGTTTTCCAGGGATTGGGTGAAGACTTATGGGTCTGTATGATGCTGGTGAGTGCTCAGGTTTGCTACTTTTGTGAATCATCAATAGATGGGCATATTTCCATGTGATCGGGAAGTAACCCAAATTCAGCATGAGGTTGTATAAGGTAGTTAAGAAGACTATTGCTTTTTTCGGTAGGTTTTTCAGGATATATGCAGTTATCAGGTCATGGCCAGGAGCCTTCTTATTTTTAAGTTTGCGTATTTCGCATTTGACTTCCTTAGGATTTATAGGTTTTATGGGAAGTGATAACTGGCAGGGTGCATCTGAGAATTCTTCGACATCAATTTCGTATCCAGGTACTGGCTTTGGCTCTTCAAATACGGTTGATAGGTGCACTGCAAAGACATTTGCTTTTTCCTGGTTGGATCGTGCCCAGCCGTTCTCGGTACGTATTGGTGTAATGGATGGTGTTGGTGTGCTGAATTTTTTTGTGGCTCTCCACAAGCTGTGATCTGTGGTAGTCAATTCTTCAGTATAGCGTTCGAAAGAGGAGTTTTGTACATCTCTTAGGGCTTTGGTCAGGTTGCGTGACATACTTCTGTAATGATGGAGATCAATAATATTGACCGCTGCCATACACCCCTTGCTCTCCTTTTTCTCAGATATTAATCGCCGTATGTGTAGAGGAGTGCTGCTATCATTAGAGGTTTCTCTTCCGGTCCAGGGGGTAGCTTGCCATGCTGCTTGTTGTAACGTCTCTGTGAAGTGTTGTACGGCTAGATCAATCTCAGCTGGTTCTTTCATAGAGAGGTTATTATCCAGTTTTTCTATGACATATTCTTTGAATTGCTCCCATCTAGTGAACTTTGTAGACAATTTGGGTGGGGAATTTGTTATTATAGACTGACTATTTAAGGTCAGAACAGCAGGTGAATGGTCAGAATCCAAGTCATAACTGGACTCCAGAAGGCAGTTTTGTGGAGCAATGCCTTTAACTACAAACGAGTCTAGCAGGTTTGGTAATTTTCTTGGGTCCGTTGGCCAGTACGTGGGCTCCCCCGTCGAAAGGTGATTGAAGCATTTGTCGTTTAGGGCCCTAATTCTGAGAATCTCATTAATCCTGTTCGACATTATGGAAGTTTATTCATTACGATGGTGAGCAGATTCAGGATCATGGTGTTCTGGTTCAGTAATTGCGAGAACATATTTTTGAATTCTTCGAGGAAACTAGATAGTAGATGACTTAGCTGGGATAGGGATTGTTCTAGATTCACATTTATTGTAACTTGAGAGTAGGTTCGTGGAGGTTGGTTGTTTGGTTGCGGAGATGTTGATGTTGCTATGTTGGTGGAGGGTACATTTGGTTTGCTATTTGGTGCATGGTTGTTACTTCTGGAATTTCTTTGTATGAGATCTTTGTATATTTGGCATCCTTTATAGTTATGGCTGGATGATCGCCATTGCACAAAGCACATTTTGCAGCAGTGTTTTTGGTTTTCTGGCAAATTTTGGAATCATGTTGGCCGCCGCACTTCACGCAATTGTGGGGTTTGTAGCAATATGTTTTGGAGTGACCATATTCTTGGCACCTCAGACACTGTACTATGCCTCGTTTTTTCCTAGGTGGTTCTATAGTGACCTTAGTGCTGTAAATATATCGAAGATCATATATGGTTTTATTATTTGGTTGAGGTTCAAGGTCTACGAAGAACATAGAGAGTGGTTCCTTAGTTCACTATGTTGAATATTTAAGATATTCCGAACTTTATGACCATGTGTTAGAAGTTCACTTCGAATTTCTTGAGTAGGCACAGAGTGGTGTACATTTCTTATGACAATTCTATATGCTCGTTCCTGTCGCATCTGGTACGTGTGGTGGATTATTTTTTTACTGATATGGTACTTGGAGAGTTTTCTGTAGGCGTCCACGGTGTATGTACTAATCATTTAGTACTTTACTTTATCATTGGAAAGTACCCTAGTATGGAAAGAATTCTTATCAATGACTTCACCAAAGGTGTTCATCATTGCTTTATAATCGGCAACGTCATAGATGTATATCGGCGGTGGTGTTAACCCAACAAACACAATATACAGCAACTGTACAAATACTGTACTACAAGTGCCACCAGAATGCAGCACAGAGATTGCTGTACTGTAACTGCACAGTTTCTGTATTGATAATTCTGCATTTTCAAAACGCAGTTTTTGATGTACAGTGACTGCACAGTTTCTCTATTGATAATACTGCATTTTCAAAACGCAGTTTTTGATGTACAGTAACTGCACAGTTTCTGTATTGATAATTCTGCATTTTCAAAACGCAGTTCTTGATGTACAGTAACTGCACAGTTTCTGTATTGATAATTCTGCATTTTCAAAACGCAGTTTTTGATTTACAGTGACTGCACAGTTTCTGTATTGATAATTCTGCATTTTCAAAACATAGTTTTTGATTTACTGTGACTGCATAGTTTCTGTATTGATAATTCTGCATTTTCAAAACGCAGTTTTTGATGTACAGTAACTGCACAGTTTCTGTATTGATAATTCTGCATTTTCAAAACGCAGTTCTTGATATACAGTACCTGCACAGTTTCTGTATTGATAATTCTGCATTTTCAAAACATAGTTTTTGATTTACAGTGACTGCATAGTTTCTGTATTGATAATTCTGCATTTTCAAAACGCAGTTTTTGATGTACAGTAACTGCACAGTTTCTGTATTGATAATTCTGCATTTTCAAAACGCAGTTTTTGATGTACAGTGACTGCACAGTTTCTGTATTGATAATTCTGCATTTTCAAAATGCAGTTTTTGATGTACAGTAACTGCACAGTTTCTGTATTGATAATTCTGCATTTTCAAAACGCAGTTCTTGATGTACAGTAACTGCACAGTTTCTGTATTGATAATTCTGCATTTTCAAAACGCAGTTTTTGATTTACAGTGACTGCACAGTTTCTGTATTGATAATTCTGCATTTTCAAAACATAGTTTTTGATTTACAGTGACTGCATAGTTTCTGTATTGATAATTCTGCATTTTCAAAACGCAGTTTTTGATGTACAGTAACTGCACAGTTTCTGTATTGATAATTCTGCATTTTCAAAACGCAGTTCTTGATGTACAGTAACTGCACAGTTTCTGTATTGATAATTCTGCATTTTCGAAACGCAGTTCTTGATGTACAGTAACTGCACAGTTTCAGTATTGATAATTCTGCATTTTCAAAACGCAGTATTTGATATACAGACTGCACAGTTTCTGTATTTGCAATTCTTCATTTCAAAAATGGAGTATTTGATATAGAGTTAATAATAGAATCTAGAGTAATAATTCAAAGGAATTCCTAAAACTTAAACATATACCTTCTTCAAGAAGTTGAAAATTCGATTATGAAGGTTAAAGAGACATTTCATAAACAGATTTAATTCAATAATTGAAGACTCTTTCATTACCAAAATATGGATTATACCCATGGTAGAAGAATACTTCATCGCACCATTGTGGTACCAGAATTAGCCAAATGATGGCATCACTGCTTTTGACGGTTGCGATCACAAGGTAGCATACACGTCTATTGCGGTGCAGCATACGCCAAACGATGGCGCCACCGGCGACGCATTACTCTATATCCTCTATGTAACCGGCGTTTATAGCAGGCACGAACTACTCTGCTTCCACGATTGTCGTAGGTAACTCCTATGGTTCATTAACCTCCACCCTCAAGAGTAGGCCATTCCTCAAATAGCGTGAACTCACCTTTGCGCTTACCGCCAAAATATCAAATTAGAAATTGAAAATGCAGAATAGATATTCTGTTTATAACTAGGAAACTTCTCTAATAGAATATTGTTTCGTAATTGCAAGTTCAAATATAGTTTTTACACAGTGACTGCTACATTTAAAGTGCAGCTTACTGTACAGTTTGAGCACAGTGTCTATTGTATATAAAATACAGCTTGCTGTACAGTTTTTGCACAGTGACCACTGCATATAAAGTACAACTTACTGTACAGTTTTAGCACGTAACTGCTGCATTTGAATTGCAGCTTGCTGTACAGTGGATTGCAATGCCATAGCTGTTTTTGAAGTGCAGCTGTGGCTGTATGTCGAATGCAGTTTGTACTGTACAGTAACTGCAAAGTCCACCGGGACATATACGGTCCTTTTTGGTGCAGTTATTGCATTGCCGTAACTGCAGTCAATTGAAGCAACGAAGTACAGTTTTTGTACAGTGACTGCATTTCAGTGTTTGCTGGGAAGGGTTTATCTTCTTTTTCTTTCCTGGCTTGGTTTTCATCTATAGTTTTTAGAGATTTACATAAACACCCTGAAAGATTTTACCAAGTGCGTTCGTCTTGGTAGGTTTATTGCATTATAATGACGAATTTCTGATCCCGATCATTGTGATCTAAACGCGCGTTTATATTTTCGGATACGATATATTATGGGAATACTTCATTCTTAACTGCCCAACAAAATGCTTTTCTGATATTAAAATATGTGAAATTTATTATATTGTAATGCAATATATTCGTAATATTAGAATTACTATATTCTTAATACATTTTTTTTAATTGCCGAAAATTTGCCGCCCCTGAAGCCTTACCAATACTCTTACTACTTTTTTCATTAGCTTCTACATTTTCAGCCGCGGGGCTGTGGTTACACTTAAGTTTAGCTGGCTAAAGATAGAAGAACTTACATAAGCTCGAAGCTAACCCTAAGTTTAGCCGGCTAATCAACTCTTTCAGCCCAGACTATTCGAAATTCGAGATGAAAAATTTTCTCCTTCATTTATTGAGGAGTATAGTATATAGTATAGTATATTTCAGTATTATATGTGATGATACATAAAAATACAGAATTTAATTCGTACAATACATATTGCAGAATTCTTCAATTTGAGCAATTTAAGTAATCAATTAAAATAACATAGAGCACATCACAAAACAGTTTCAAAATCCAAATTAAAAGTTAACACCAACAAAGGTATCATTATACACGTTTAAAATCACTGGCGTTTATGTCCATGGCGAGATACTCTTCGAGTGCATAAAAAGAATGGCCAAGCAGAAACCTCTTCACCAATCTACAAAAATATCTCTCTGGCAGCGTTCTCACATTACTCGGAAGTTTATTGTAATGTCTTGGTCCCCAAACATCGACGTAAATCATATTTCCTGCTAAGCGGTGAAAGGGAATGGAAAGCTTCCAGTCATTCCTGGTGTTGTACCCACTCGATTCAATCGGGAACTGGTTCATGTGCCTGTGAACATATTTCAAACATGTGAGAATATACAATCCAGGTAAGGTCAATATTTCCTCAGATTTAAAGTAGCTTTTGCAGCTCTCTGTCGATTTCAGCCCCATCAACGCTCGAATAGCTTTCTTTTGCACCAAGAAAACCTCTTTGGCATGCGCTGAGTGGCCCCAAAACATTATAGCGAAAGATATCATGCTATGGAAGAAGGAAAAATAAGCCACCCTAGGTGAAAGGTGAGTGGATGTTCTTTTCATTTGCCCGATTGCGAATATTGCTCCATTGAGTTTCCTCTTCATGGAATAGATATGCTCCCGCCAACCCAACTTCGTGTCCAGCAAAACCCCAAGGAACCTTAAGGTGGCTGGTGTAGCCAGACTTTGAGAAACGGATGGTTTGAGTTTTTTCACTATTTAAGATGAAACGGTTAGCCACATACCAGTTATTCATTCTTCGAATTTTCTTGGTCACCTCCTCGTCAAGGATTGCCCGTGCACCGCATCAAGAACGAGCCATATCGTCTGCATACAACAGAACCTCCAGAAGACCCAGGTCATTAATGAAAATTATAAAAAGGAGTGGTCCTAAAATGGACCCCTGTGGGACTTCCATCTTCATCTCATCATCCCTGGACCACTCTATTCGCCAATAGACTCTCTGTTTTCTATTGCACAAATAGGTCTCAATTAATTCCACGGCAACTCCTCTTACACCGTACCGATGAAGCTTCTTAAGCAGAATATCGTGGCCGACCAAATCAAAGGCCTTTGTAAGGTCACAGCATGTCATCTGGCAGTGCTGACGATACTCAAATGCTTCTACCATTCCATCTATGAGATCCTTCAAGGCGGTTACAACTGACCTCCCCCTGCGTAAGCCATGTTTTCGGCTGGTGAACAAATGTCCTCTCTCGAAATATGTGGAAATTCGATCGCCTAGACATTTTTCGAAAATCTTTGACAACACCGGAAGTATAGCAATAGGGGGATAGTTTTTGCATTCATTTGGTCTAATACCTTTCAAAATTGGAACAACCTTGGCCACCTTCATCTCTTCTGGAAATATGCCCTCTGCAATATATTTGTTCAGAATCATCTCTAAGGACACACTTATTTCTTCATCAATTTTTTCGATCAGACTAACTGACAAACCATATACATCTGTAGAGTCTTATTTTTGGAGATCTTATTGTAATAAATATCGTTTCTTGATATTTGAGACTTGACGAATTATTATTTTATTAAATGACTATGAGATGCGTACTGGTTTATTCCCAAGAACATACTGGCTTCAGTGTACATATTCAATATTCATTAGGCGCATATGTTGAAATTCCTTATCTAACATCCCTTTTCTTAAGAGTAAGCTTAAAATTATCAAAGTAGAAAATTACAATATTTACATTTAAAATTTTCAACTATTCTAATATTCCCTTTTAGAAATTTTTATTATACATTTTACATCTAGCTATATACACTATCCAAATATTTCTTCTTGACAATAAATATATATATTTATTTATTTATTTTCTTTTACAATACCATTATCTTTCAAAAATCATCTAGTTCATTGCAATATTCAATCTATCAGGAGGTTTCACAGTTCTACCATATCTTGTTCTATATATGCTTTCCTTGTCTTCCTCTAACTTAGAATTCAAAACATCATCAGCTGAATTTCGAGGATCAATGTCATATCTGTGACAAGTGTCATTTGACCTAAATCTCAAGTGTATCCTATTTCTACGGTATCTTACTCCATTTGTGTCTTCAATTATATAAGACCTTTGACATTTCAGTCTTTCTTTTACTATAGCTGGAGACCAGTCAGATTTGTTATTTTTCTTGAAATATACATGATCATTCGGATAAAGGAGTGGTAATGACATTTTATTTTTATCATAATAATATTTTTGGCTTTCTTTGGATTTTTCAAATTTATATTTGTATGTTTTGAATGTTACTACCTTAGGATTTAATTTTTTTTTCAAAACTGGTATATTATTTCTCAAGTTTCGAGACATGAGTAGCTGAGACGGTGAAGGTAAACTAGATTTTGGAGTAGATCTATAATGTAAAAGAGCCAAATAGGGATCTGTTTCAGATTCTTTGGATTTTCTGAGTATATTCTTGACAATTTTGACTGAACTTTCAGACTGACCATTGGATTGGGGATGATAGGGGCTCGAGAAGACATGTTCAATATCCCAATCAAACATGAAAGATTTGAATTCAAGGGAATTGAAAGGTGGGCCACCATCTGAAACAAGCTGCATCGGAATTCCATGACGTGCAAATATTGATTTGAGACTTATTATCACTTTTTGTGCTGAATAGCCACGATCTAATAAAGCTATTTCAATGAATTTAGAGTAATAGTCTGTGACTATTAAATAGATTTTATTATCAAAATCAAGGAAATCCAATCCAACTCGTTCCCAAGGAAAATTAGTTATACTATAACTTTGAAGAGGTTCCTTCTGATTGGCAGACCGGAATTTTGCACAGACAGAGCATTGATCAATCAAATTTTTCAATTGGTTAGACATATTAGGCCAATAAAAAGATTCCCTAGCCAAATTAAGACATTTATTGTGACCCTGATGACCTTCATGTATTTTTTGAAGAATTTACTGGGACAATTAATTTAGTTCCTTTAAAAAGCAAATTTTTAATTTCATGAATTTCATTTCGAAAATTCCAAAAAGGTTTCGCTAAAACATGCGTTTTCTCTTTTGATTTGGGCCATCCTTCATAATAATATTTTTTTAGAATTTTCAAAGTTTCATCTGACTCAGTACTCTGACACAATTTTTCATGATATTTATCAGTTATGGCAAAAGTTGAATATGTCATATTGACATGATATGGAATATCAGATTCATAATCTGGAATAAAATTTTCTTTTAGAGCTGCCCTTGATAAAGTATCAGAAATATACATTTGTTTTCCTGGTACATAAATGACATCCAGCTCATAAGCTTGCAAAGCTAACATCATTCTTTGTAATCTAGCAGGAATATCAAAGAGGGCTTTCTTGAAAAGATATACCAGGGGCTTATGATCTGTATGTACTGTGATTTTATGACCAAAAATATACTGGTGAAATTTGACACAACCAAATTGTATGGCAAATAATTCTTTCTCAATTTGAGCATAGTTCCTTTGAGAAGAAGTTAGGGTTTTAGAACTGTAGGCAATAGGTCGATTATTTTGCATAATGACTGCTCCAATAGCGGATTGTGAACTGTCGACAGACAAAACTAATGGTAAATTAGGATTGTAGTGGGTTAGTACTGGGGACTTGGTAATAATATCTTTCAAATTAATGAATGCTATTTCACAATTTTCATCCCAAATCCATTGACTGTTTGATTTCAATAGATTTCGAAGTACTTCTGTTCTTTCAGACAAGTTATTGATGAAAGGACCGAGAAAATTAATCATCCCAAAAAATCTTTGAAGCTCTTTAGTGTTAGAAGGAGGAGGTAATTTTTTGATAGCTTCAATTTTTTCATCATCGACCTTAATACCCTCTTTACTGAATATATGACCCAAAAAACGTACTTGAGTGACTGCTATTTTACTTTTTTCTTTATTGAACTTAAGATTTACTTCTCTAGCTCTTTGTAGGACATTTTTAAGACGTATATTATGAATCTCCAAAGTTTCTCCATATACTAAAAATTCATCTACAAAAATTAAAACTCCTTCAATATCTCCAAATAAATCATTCATAACTTGAACAAATTTTTCAGATGACGAACATATACCAAAAGGTAAACGATTAAATTTATATCTACCGAATGGCGTCTGAAACGTGCATAAATCTGAACTTTCTTCATCTAATTTCAACATCCAAAAACCAGAAAAAGCATCCAAATGTGAAAAATACGCAGCATTGATTAATTTTGATCTGACTTCATCAAAGTTTTTCAGAGGAAAATGTTCTCTCATAATATTTTTGTTGAGATTCCTTGGATCAAGACATATTCTCAACTGACCTGACTTTTTGACAGTAATGACGATAGAATTAACCCAAGACGTAGGTTTTAACACTCTAGATATGACATCCATGCTCTCCATTCTTTCTAACTCTTTTCGCAATTTGTCATGTAAAGCAAACGGCACTTTTCGAGGTGGATCGACATGCGGAATAGCATCCGGACGTAACTTGATATGGCAGACTGGAGGTAAACATCCTAGGCCTTGAAATACATCCTGAAATTCATTAAGAATTTTATTATAATCATTATTTGTGAGATTGAAAACTTTTTTCAAAATACCAATTCTCTGACATGTGGGTAAACCCAAGACAGTTGGACAAGATATGCTGACAATTATAAATGTGAAAATTTCATATGTATGATTGAAAAAACATTTAAGATCACATTTTCCAATTACTGGTATCTTGTTTCCTCCAAAACTATTAATGGAAACTTGATATTTACTAATAAATGAATCCGGTAAACTCAATTTCCTGAAAGTTTCAATTGACATGATATTAACATCAGCACCAGAATCAAGAATGCATTCGACTTCAAAATTATCAATGAAAACATTCAGAGACCAAGAATCTTTTTTCTGACTAACAATATTATTATTTTTAACCATACCGACAAAAGGAAAAATTGAATCATCACTTGAATAGTCTTTTATTTCTAATTTATTGACTGATTTTGTATTTTTGAAACAAAATTTTGCAAAATGACCCTGTTTTTTACATAACCTGCATTTAACATTTGAAGCTGGACATTTGTATCTATGTTGTTGACCACATCTTCCACAAACACTGTTGCTACTGGGAGATGATCTTCGATTTTGGAACTCACGCCTGGAGCCACTGGATGATTGACTGATGCTCTGTGATATTGATTGCCTAGATTTCTCATATGAATTGGAATTCTTTTTATTAATAAAAAGGACTTGTTCTGATCCTCCTATGGACTCCTTCTGGATTTTCTCTGAATTTTGTTGAGCCAGAACGACAGATTTGGCTAGTTCAACAGCTTTTTGAAGAGAGATATCGACTTCCTGCAGTAGACGTTGGCGTATATTCGTAAGATGAGAATTCATGTTGGCAATGAAGATCCTTGAATTCACATTTCATGCTCAAATTTTCAAGGTCTGTTATGAAATTATCTATACTTTCATTCACTTTTTGTGTTCTAGTGAAAAAAGTATTACGTAACATGGTGAGATTTTTTTGAGGTTCGAAATAGTTGTCGAATTTAATTTTAACATCATTTTTTGGCGGTATGTGCTGGGGTGAGTTCACGCCATTTGAAGAATGGCGTGCTCTTGGGGTGATTGTTTCGTCCCACTGCTAGGGTCGGACTCATCAGGTAGGTTAATGAACCCTAGCAGCTACCTACGACAATCGCCGAAGCAGCGTAGTTTGTGCCTGCTATAAACGCCGGTTACGTCGAGGGTATCGAGTTTTGCGTCGCCGGTGGCGCCATCGTTTGGCGTATGCTGCACCGCAATAGACGTATAATCTACCCTGTGATCGCAACCGTCGTGCGCAGTGATGCCATCGTTTGGCTACCCTTGGTACCATCATGGTGAGATGAAGTATTCCTCTACCATGGGTACAACTACGCCGCCACAACACTCCCCCACCAGCGGCGCTGACTGGGGAAGCGATGCGATACGGTAGGCAGGGTACCGCCGTTTACGAAGATGGGAAAGGGCGTCTAGAGTAGCGTCAGAAATACCAGAGATGGGAGCGAGCATTGTGAGCGAGCTATTGTCTCAACCGGTCTGGCCTTCTGGGATACGTCGTTAAGACGGCCCTCCCTCATCACGTCGGGGTCACCACTTTGGCGGTATGTGCTGGGGTGAGTTCACGCCATTTGAGGAAATGCGTGCTCTTGGGGTGATTGTTTCGTCCCACTGCTAGGGTCGGACTCATCAGGTAGGTTAATGAACCCTAGCAGCTACCTACGACAATCGCCGAAGCAGCGTAGTTTGTGCCTGCTATAAACGCCGGTTACGTCGAGGGTATCGAGTTTTGCGTCGCCGGTGGCGCCATCGTTTGGCGTATGCTGCACCGCAATAGACGTATAATCTACCCTGTGATCGCAACCGTCGTGCGCAGTGATGCCATCGTTTGGCTACCCTTGGTACCATCATGGTGAGATGAAGTATTCCTCTACCATGGGTACAACTACGCCGCCACAATTTAAAGTTGTATCAGAGATTTTCATGTTGAATGAGTTGAAAATTTGTCTACCTTTGGAACCAATGGAGTGCAACATGACAGCAATTTTTCGGCATTCTGAGGAATCGATCAATCCTGTTGCTAATAAGTATATTTCGAAATTTTCCCGCCATTCTTTCCAATTTGATGCATTATTTTCACTCGATGAAATAATTAATTCATTGATTGGTTTCAAATTTGGCATGTGGTCGACTCTTCCATCGGCATCGTCGGACATCTTGATGGATTTCGACATCTGTTTTTGTTCCATTCGAAGAAATTATAATATTTGTTATTGATTTCGTTGTAGGTATAATTTCTACACCTGACACCATGTAATAAATATCGTTTCTTGATATTTGAGACTTGACGAATTATTATTTTATTAAATGACTATGAGATGCGTACTGGTTTATTCCCAAGAACATACTGGCTTCAGTGTACATATTCAATATTCATTAGGCGCATATGTTGAAATTCCTTATCTAACACTTATATATATAGTTATTACGATTTCCTGTGATGTTATAGTTTTCAAAAATAGAGAGCCACCATCTTCAATTTTTAAGCCTTGTAACTCCCTAAACCATTCGAGATGTGGTTGTACAGGAGAATCTTGAGGATTTCATGGGTAGATCATGTAACCATCGAGGAATGAATAAATCTACGGATGACGGAGATCTAGTGATGACGGTGGAGACTCGCAAATTGAAAAAAAAGACACAGATACGGACTATTACAGGAGATTCTGCAGGGAAAAATTCCAGGTAAACGCGGCCCAGGCCGTAGGAGAATTTCATGGCTGAAAAACCTAAGAACCTGGTATCCTCCTACAACAACACATCGCTTTGCAAGTCGACAGTTGATAAAGTTAAGATACCCAACATCCGGACCGGTTAGGCACTGAAAGAATAACTCGCTCTACAAGATAGAAGAGAAGATGAGGTAGTCTGATGACAAAAATCGAGTGGAACATGCTTTTTTGAGAATGAGGGAAAACTCTAGAGTTTTTAATCATAATTTGACAAGAGAATGAAGAAAAGGAATGAGCAAATGCAGAGTGACAAGAATTATGCCGTGAAGTAGTCTCCTTCATTGAAATACCAAAAACCTTATTCTGTTCGATCTGGAGAGTTTTTTGTCCCGACGTACTCGAGGTGACTTAATAGTCACATATCGTGCACGCAGCACAACTTGTTCGGCTGTGACTTATCGAACCTATTTCGATTGAATATTAACAACTTGCGAGGTCACCAATACAAAACTTATCGCGAGAACTTCAAGTCTTCTGCTAGGGAATTCTTCCTCACCAATCGCGTTTTTACTTTGTGGAACTCTCTGCCGGAAAGTGTTGTTAGTGCTCCGTCGGTTAACTCGTTCAAGAACAGTTATGATCAATTCATTGCGCGACGTTGGTATGTGTTATGGTATTATTGGATTTTTTTTCAGGAGAATATTTTTTGTTTTTTTTTGTGACACGAATTGTGAAGCATTTTTTGCTGCAGTCACACATTACTTTGTATTGTTTTCTGAGATTTATAGGCTACGGCCTCTTCTCTTTTTCTATTCATAATAATAATAATAATCAAGGTGAGCGACCTGCCGTATTTCGGAGACCGTATGTCCAATGTCTTGGGAAGAAATTCATATAACGAAATCAGTTTGAAATAGTGTTTTTCAAGTTTATAGGTTCAAAGTTTTTCGTGTGATGGCGCAAAATATCGTTTTTACAAAATACGATTGTTTTTTTTACAAAATATACCCGTTTTGAAGTTGGAAAAAAATTGAAACATGAGAAACTATCGTTTCTATTTCGTAGATATCTTTTCCGTAAAGTCAATTGTTGAATGGTGGGAAAAGTTACGTTTTTCTAAACGAACAACACTGTACTTATATTTAACTTCTGTATGTGTGAATTGATTTTAAAACTTAGGCTCAATTTGAAGGGCATTGAACTTGAGTAAAAAGTACTCAACATGTATAGATAATTTTTCCATTTACTTTCCTTCTGAGGGTTGTGAAATAAAAACAATTGAATCACACCTGTCCGATCATCGTGCGCAGAGCAGATCCTTGGTATCCCAGATGTGCTCCGGGAATATGGAAAAGAGAAAATAAAAATAAGAAGAGACTTCAATGATGATAATATCAGTGATTTCTTGAGTAGCATAAGTAGTGAGAATTGGACACTTCTATACGCTAATGATGCACGGGAGCAGTTAGAAAACTTCCATACAAGATTTTCTGAAATATTTAGCTACTCTTTTCCTGAAGAAAAAATAATAGTTAGGCAACATAAAAAGAATAAATATACGAAAACCATAAGAGATCTCGAAAACAAATTGGAAGCCGCTAAAACTTTTTCTGAAATAAAAAAGACCAGAGGAGTAAAGACGCTTATAATATACTGAAAGATTCACTTAGGGAGGCAATTGCCGATTCGGTGAGGTCGAGAAATTCGAAGAAATTAAGTAGAGCTGATAACAAAATGAAGGAAATATGGAAGTTGATAAATACAGAAACAAGAAATAAGGGTAAATTAAACAGCATAGAAGAGGCCCTAACACCTAATACCTGATGAATTGAATGAGTACTTCTCTGCAGTTGGAAGAAAGATATTGGAGGAGACTAATCCGACTTCGTCAGCCTCCTTCACTTTTCTGCAAAACCAAAAGAGAGAAAACATGAATTCCCTATTTTTATATCCTGTGACCAAAACACACTTGACAAAAACACATAAAAAACAAAAATTCTAATGATTTGTACGGAATGTCTGTATCTCTGGTCAAGGGCTCAATTCCATTCATCAAAAAACCGCTTTGTAAAATTTAGAATGATTGCTTTGATGAAGGAGTTTTTCCTGATGAACTTAAGAAAGGAGATAAAGCAGAGTGCTCTGGCTACAGACCTCTATCAATTTGGCTCTTCGAGTTGGCGTTGAAAAATCGCCTTGTTGATTTCCTTGAAAAGAAATCCTTCATTCATTCTGGTCAGCATGGCTTCGGGAGGTTAAAGTCGACTATAACTGCTATGATCGACGTTCTTGTGGAGGCATATAACAACTCTGAGGAGATGGAGATGACATGTGTTGACCTAAGTAAGGCCTTTGACAGCTTGAGCCATGATATTCTGTTGGAAAAGCTAGAGTACCTACTATGGAGTGCGAGGGAAAGCTCTTGAAGTTTTCCAGTCGTACCTGTCCAATAGATATCAGGCACTAAAGTGAAATGGGGTGCTTTCGGATTGGCGGAGTGTGGGTGTTGGTGTTCCTCAAGGGTCGATTCTCGGACCACTCCTTTTCATCATATTCATAAACGATATTTTTGAGAACATACCATAGACATATTAAACACATGGACACGGCGTAGAGAGAGAGGGGGTGCGGCCGTAATAAGATAGAGCTAGAGTATGGGCAAAGCATTCGTTTGCACTTTGTATTTATCGAAATTTATCGCACTTTGAATGCTGTATTCTTTTTCCTGTTATGAAAGTAATAAAAGTGTCCTCGTAGAATGCAATTAATAGTACGAAATGAGTTGAAAAGGCAGATAAAGTGAAATTTAACTGATAAAGTACCTTCGAATGTATTAATCGATTAATTATAATTATCATAGTTGAATTATTCATTTCAAATCAATAAATGTTTGTCAATTCTTTTCTCATCTTGATTTCCGAAAAACGAGGTCATGAGGAAAAACTGAATTATGGCTGTGAAAAGATATGACTATGAATCTGAATGAAAAGGCATTAAAGGCAGTGATATTTGGTCATCATTCTCCAGGAACAGATTGAAAAACCCATTTTCACGGATAGTTGATGTTGAAAGGAGAAACTGTCGCATTGGTTTTCAATTTCATGGTGCATTTGATTGTAAAAAAATTATCTCGAACAATATTGCAGTGAACAAAACCAATATCTGATACCTAAATGGATATCAAATCTAAATTTATTCCTTTATTGATTACAGATTTAACACAGGTATCCCGCAAGTATCAAAAGAAATCATATATAAATAGCATTCACATCAAATACAGAAATGTGAAAAAGAAGGTTAAAATGCTGAAAACTTTTTCTGAATTCATTGAGAGAGGCTGATACATGTAACTTAGTCAACCCGTGAACCCGTAATACTACAATGATATTTGTTGAAATACTTAATGACATTCATTTTCAAGCTCCCATTATCCATAGTTGATTGATCGTTCCATACCTTTTTGATAAACGGTTGCAAATTTTCATTTGCTATCAGCGGTTGTCTCCTAACCATATATACATATTCATTTAAATTTCAATTAACTCACCTACTTTGCACAAGCAAGTATGAATTTCCTTCAAAACTGAGTTGGTCTGACCTAGCTGATGGATGCTCAAATTCTGTTGAGGAAACTTATCGACTAATCCTTGCCTTCCTCCGCTCCAACAAAGTAATGTGAATTTGCCGTGATTATTATATCATAATAGGAAAAGGCCGAAAAGGGTGATTTCAAAAAAAAAGTTGCAACGATACGGAGCTAAATATTGTAATAATACTCAAGAAGCACTTGAGTTTAGAAGAAGAAATGAATGCCCAAAATCCGTGCTTTTCCATTGGGACAAAATATAAATATGCTTTCTGAAAATTATCCTTAGTTGAAGAATTACATTATATTATAATAATAATAATATTAAATATTGATGAATAAGAAGAATAAATTGAGTTGCTAATAATTATGATTTTTTCATTATTTTCATCCAATCTCAAAATGTGAAGCGATGTTAAAAAAATATCATCAGGGGAAACTTATCTTTAGTCAAAAGTGATATTACACTTAAAATATTGTTTCAGATATTGAACCAACAAGAAATCAGAATATAATGTTAACTGAAAAAGTGCTTAACTGTTTTTATTCAAATCAATTCATTCACAAACTTTTCATGAACTTATCTGTTGTATTTTCCGAGGAATAGTTGCCGAAAGCAGTTTCAATTGGATTATAAAACGCAATCTAAATGATACTTAATATTCGTTCAATTTTTTTAAATTCAATTATAGGTACTTGCTTATCTCTAAGGCAAGCCAATATAGGTATATAGCTCGGAAATTAATATCTAAATGAAAAGAATTATGTTCATAATCAATTATCGAAATATTTCCAAGCAAATTTCATTTCGAATTTTCCCTAAATATAAAAAAATCGAAATAAATTGTATGCGTTAAGCCGTTCTAAGGAACGTTTTCTTGCCCATACTAGCTCCATCTCTCTCTTCGCTTATGTTGGCCGCACTCCTGACTATTGAAACTCATTGGAAGGGCGCGTCCATGTGTTTAATAGGTCTATGGAACATAGCATCCTTAGAATATAGAATAACAGGAAGGAGCATATTGCTCATTTTAATTTGACCGGAATAGAGGAGAAATATGGCCGACATATATTTCCGTTTCAACAGTGGCGTAGGACAATGAAGTTTCCAAAAAACTAACTTCAATAGTCAGTTGATTCTGATTAATCAAAAAAATTAGGAAAGCACTGACGTAAAGTCAGAAGCTTTTTCACGCTCGTTCAAATTGATAATCAAAGCGGAAATTCACCCCGCCTAACACTGCTTGGCTATATACTCAATGGTATTAAGGTCTTTATGACTTAACATCACCTACGCCCATGCATGGAGTATTATTGTCATGGGATAACCTTGTTATGTCATGAAATTCAGAATCTCATAATTAATACCTGATATTCAGCTTAAAAAATCACCTACCTATGAATTATTCACGCTAAAATATCCAAAATCCAGCAAATTTCAAGAATCCGAATTACCAAAATTAAGTTAAAATATCACTTTGTTCATTTGGCCACAGATAACAGAATCATTTGACTTCCAAGTCTGCCACTTTTCAAATCAGAATTTGGAAGACCAATATGGCCGTTTCCGTCGCACAATTCCCGTCACATTTATTCGAAAAAGCTCCTTCCTGATATTCTATGTTCTAAGATACCATCGGATGCAATGTGCATCTATGCTGATCATTTCCCTTTCTCTTTCGTTAACAGATCACTCTCCAGGATAGACCTGCTCCAACGAAATGAATCATGTATCAAAAGAGCGCAGGATTGGTTTTCGGCTAATGGGCTACTCATGAATGAGTCCAAAACCCAAAAGATCATCTTCTCGAATAAAAGGGATGTAAACACAACTATCGTTTATTTGGGATTGGAATTTCAGTCCAACTTGAACTGGAGGGCCCATATATGCAACTTATGCAGAAGACTGTCGACTTCGATCTTTATGATCCGAAGGATGAGAAAAATTGCCGGGTCAGAAGTGACAAAACTAACCTACTATACGTCCTTCCACAGTCTGGTCATGTATGGCATTCTCCTTTGGCGTCAGAGTGCAGATGCTGAATGTGTCCTCTTACAGCAGAAAAGGGCTGTACGGGATGTGTGTGAAGTTGGCCCAGCACTTTTTGATTTTCGAAAAAAAAATTTTGTGCTGAATTGTGCTAGGTTTGTGCTGATTTGTGCCGTTGAAATTTTTGTTTTATTCCACACGGTTCTCAAAATATTTCACAAAATGTATAGAATTGGCTAGCCCAGCACTTATCGAAAAAATGAGTTTTGACGACTGAAACAGGTTGTGCTATGCATGTACATTGTTGTGCCGTTCGAATTTTTGCGAAATTCCCTCTTATCTCCCGGAAAATCGAAAATGAAGAAAAAAGTTAGCTCAGCACTTTTGATTTTTCTTCTCAAAAATTAGTGGAAAAATTTGTGCTACATTTGTGCTGACTTGTGCCGTAAATATTTTCTCGAAAATTAGTCGGATTTTCCGGGAAATCGCAAAATTGAAAAAAAAGTTAGCCCAGCACTTTCGTTTTTTCTCAATGAAAACTATGTGAAAAATTGTGCTAGTCGTGTGCCAACTTGTGCCGTTGAAATTTTCACGAAAATCCTTCTAGTTTTCCAAAAAATTTAGATTTTGGAAAAAAGTCAGCCCAGCACTTTCGTGTTTTTGCAGTTTAATTTTTTTTATTAAATTGTGCTACATTTGTGCTGATTTGTGCCGTTGAGATTTCCAAAAAAAACTTTCAACTTTTCCTTCAAATGGTGGATATCAGAAAAATCAGTAGATTGCCTGAAATCAGTATAAATGGCAACAGGCCTAATACTCGTAAATTGAGCTTAATGAACTCCAGCGTGCAAAGCCAATGACTGTAAAAGATTACTATTGTTTATAACTCAATTTTCTTGATACAGATGCAGATGCGTGACTCTGAAAATAGTTTACCGTTAATCTCAAAATTTTATATATATGGAAGATACGTTTCAGTCCGTGTATGAAATTAAGCTGAAAAATTAACAGCATGTAAACAGCCATTAACATTATTTTTTCAAGAGTTTTATCTACAAGTTATAAACAATAGTAATCTTCTTTAGTCATTAGCTATCCACGTTGGTGTTTATTAAGCTCAATTTACGAGATTTCTCTCCTGAAAACTGAATTCTGGCAACATTGTTATCGTGATACACTTCTGATGATTTATGACGCTATGCAAAACTTGATAAGTCGTAGGTTGTGCACGCAGGGTTGCCAACCTCAACGGTATTCGGCCTGTTGCCATTTATACTGATTTTCAGGCAATCTACTGATTTTTCTGATATCCACCATTTGAAGGAAAAGTTGAAAGTTTTTTCTGAAAATCTCAACGCCACAAATCAGCACAAATGTAGCACAACTTAATAAAAAAAATCAAACTGCAAAAACAAGAAAGTGCTGGGCTGACATTTTTCTTAATTTCGCGATTTCCCGGAAAATCCGACGAATTTTCGAGAAAATATTTACGGCACAAGTCAGCACAAATGTAGCACAAATTTTTCCACCAATTTTTGGAAAGAAAAATCAAAAGTGCTGGGCTAACTTTTTTCTTCATTTTCGATTTTCCGGGAGATAAGAGGGACTTTCGCAAAAATTCGAACGGCACAGTACTGAACATGCATAGCACAACCTGTTTCAGTCGTAAAAACTCATTTTTTCGATAAGTGCTGGGCTAGCCCATTCTATACATTTTGTGAAATATTTTGAGAACCGTGTGGAATGAAACAAAAATTTTAACGGCACAAATCAGCACAAACCTAGCACAATTCAGCACAAAAATTTTTTTTTCGAAAATCGAAAAGTGCTGGGCCAACTTCACACACATCTGTAAGGGCTATTTTTCAAATGAATTCTACTGATAGCTGCAGGGAGGTCTTCAAAAGAGAGAGAATATTGTGTCTTAGATGACGTTGTTGTGTTTGTTCAAGCTGTTTAATATGTCGCCTGTAGGGCGTCCAGCTTTCGCTTCCGTAAAGAAGCATTGGGAGGACGACTGCTTTGTAAACAGCTTTCTTGGTCTTCAAATCTTCATCCATAAGGTCGTTGACAAACATCAGGAACAACAGAGATCCCAAATTTGAGCCCTGCGGGACACCAGATGAAGCAACGAATTGGCCAGAACGATAATTTTCAATCTGTACATATTGACGCCTATCATGCAAGTATGAAGCAATGAGCCCAATCAGTCCCCCAGTAAAACCAAACCTAACCTAACCTAACCTCAAGTAATTGTGGTGCTATTTTGCATATTTTAATTCAGAAAAAATTTAAAGAATGGCATTCCCGAGCCATCATCTGTCATCCCCTGCATGTCCATCGAATAGGTTTGTAGCCGTTTCGTTCCGCGAAATGTGCACATCGACCGGTTAAAAATTAAATTCCCAGACGCAAATAAACTAATAAACATTTTATCGAACTTGAGAATGTGGGTATAATCCTGAATTTAGTCGGCTAATCTTAAATTTATGCTCACACCTAGCTTTACCCGTAACACACACAAGGAGCACACTCTTTTGGTTGAATGTGTCAGGTGTAAGGTTCAGATTTTCCAATCGAACAAGAAGATTCTGTTTTCAATAACGGACAAATTGATTTATTCAATACTTGTAACAATAGTCCTAGAGCTGGGAGCAAAAACAACTACCTCATAAGTTACCAAAGGCTTGGTTTGGCACTTTAGTTCATTTTAATAATGTGAAACTGTCCGTCTGCCATTCGTGAGTGGTCGCCTTATTGGATGAAAAAGATTGAAAAGATGTGAAAAAATCGATTAGAACATTCCAATTATTACCAAGATGAATGTTGTGTCAAAATGGTCTGGGATCTTAACTGAATTGAAATCGTAAGCGTCTGCCAACAGGGGTGGTTTTGAAACAGACGCTGTCAAATACAGGGTGGTCCAGATCATAACCAAGAAATTTTAACCACGTATTCTACATGAAAAATGAGCCCTAGTTTGTCATATAAACATATGTCGAGAAATGTTTACTCTCCGAGATACGGGGTGTTAAAATTATAGAAAAAAAAATAATAACTTTCACACTGCTTGAAATATTTTTATGAAATATGAGACATAGGTTTTGAGCGTCAAGGAGCACTTTTTGCATAATATCATTTCTTTTCTATTCTACCAGTGGCCTCCGTACTGCAGCGAGACTGGAATATTTTCAGATAAAAAAATGATACACCATTGGTTTTTCGGACAATAAAAATTACTTCCTTATTTAATTTGGAGCGAATTCGGTATCTTGGCTTTTTGTTGTAGGAGGCAACGATTCCGGTTAAAAAAATAAAACGCATTCTCATGCATGAAGAAATCGCCAAAATTTTAAATAGCAATATAAAGCTTACTACGGTTTTGTAGCAATTTTCTGAGATTAGATAAATTCAACACACACCCAACTCCTATTTTTAGGGTAGAATATTTCGATTAAAAAACTTAAATGACAGTTTTGGTTTCCAATTACTCGTTTCAATACAAGCATAACCAAAAAAAAACTGTAATTTCCTTATTGTGGAAAGCAAAGTATGCCATGGAGAAAAAACTGTTATCAGCTTCGAACATTTATTTGAAGTTTGACAGTAATTTATCACAGTGATAAGTCAGTGTCTCCTTAACAACTAAATGCCTTTTTGTTTTACAAGTCAGGAACTAGCCGATATCCATTTCTGTTATGGAGTTGCAAATGGAAACTCGGCGGAAGCAGCTAGGGAGTACCGAAGAAGATTTCCGAGAAGATGCCATCCGCATTCCTCAGTGTTTTTCAACATTCACCAACGATTTAGAACTAATGGACTTAGTACTAGACTTGATGAACGGCAGAATAGGGTGAATATTGGCAAGAAAGGAACAATAACAGGATTCTTCGTGAATTTGATAGGAATCCAACAACAAGCAGTCGAATAGCAGCTCGCACACTTCTATTTTCTATGTCAAAAATTCTTCGAGTTTTAAAAAAGGACCGTCGACATGTTTTCCATTTGCAACCCGTCCAAGGTTCACGAGAAGGTGATGAACAGCGAAGGTTATTTTTTTTTGCCAATGGATTCTTCGTTCAATTGAGCAGAATAGAGACTTTTTAAATACCATATTATGGACTGATGAATCATGTTTTACTCGTCGGGGCGTGGTGGTCCCATTCGACCAAGAAATTTCCAAGTAGAATTTAGTGTTAAGGTTTGGCTTGGAGTTTATAATAATCACCTATTTGGACCCTATTTCTTACCAGAACGAGTTAATGGTGAAAATTTTCTACAATTTCTAATGGCAGAGCATGCAAATATGTGGGAAAATATTCCAGAAGAATCAAGATTAGCGGCTTGGTTTCAACTTGACTGTTGTCCAGCCCACTTTTATAGCAATGTGAGGAACTGGTTGGATAATAATTTTCCAGAAAGATGGATCGGACGTAATGGGCCAGTCAGTTGGCCTCCACGGAACCCCGATATTACCCCTTGAACTTCTTCGTATGGGGGTTTTTGAAAGAAATCGTATATATGACTCCTGTGAACTCAAGGGAAAAACTTATTGGCCGTATTCAAAATGCTTGCGACGAATTAAGAAATCGAAATTTAGCTGCTGCTGTCGGATCTGTTAGTCGTCGATGTGACGATGTGAATTATGTGTTCAGCAAAATGGTTCATACTTCGAACATCTTCTTTAAATTCGTTTTGAGTGCGGTTGTTAATGCTTATTTTTTTTTAGTTACACGTTTCGTTCACAAAAATAGTCTTATTATTATTATGTACCTACCATATCAAATTTTGGCGATTTCCGCATGCATGAGAATGTGTTTTATTTTTTTAACCGGAAACGGTGCCTCGTACAGCAAAAAGTCGAAAGACCGAATTTGCTCCAAATTAAATGAGGATTCAAAAAGTAATTTTTATGGTCGGAAAAACCAGTGGCGTATCATTTTTTATCTGAAAATATTCATTCTGGCTGCAGTACGGAGGCCACTGGTAGAATAAAAAAGAAATGATATTATGCAAAAAGTGCTCCTTGACGCTCAAAACCTATGTCTCATATTTCATGAAAATATTTCAAGCAGTGTGAAAGTTATTATTAAAAAACATTTTTTTTTTCTATAATTTTAACACCCCGTATCTCGCAGAGGAAACATTTCTCGACATATTTTATGTTTATATGACAAACTAAGGCTTATTTTTGATGTAGAATATGTGATTATGATTAAAATTTTTTGGTACGATCTGGACCACCCTGTATTTGACAGCGTCTGTTTCAAAATAGCGACCTACCCTGTTGGCAGACGCTTACGATTTCAATTCAGTTAAGATTCTAGACCATTCTGACACAACATTCATCTTGGTAATATGTAATTGGAAAGTTCTAATCGATTTTTCACATCTTTTAAATTTTTTTTATTCAATAAGGCGACCACTCACGAACGGCAGACGGACGGTTTCAAGTTCACATTATTAAAATGAACCAAAGTGCCAAACCAAACCTTTGGTAACTTATGAGGTAGTTGTTTTTGCTGCCAGCTCTCGGACTACAAGGTTTGTAAAACCATTTTCTTCTGAAAAAAGTACGTACCAACAATAATTCCCCATTATTTACATAAAAATATAGAAAATTTGTTAAATATTATAGAATTTGTAACCACTTCCGGAAAATTCAGCCAGAATCAAAATTCACACTACCACATCTATTAGATAAAAAAATGAATTACAGGTTACAGGTTGATCAACTGATAAAAAAAATATATTATTATTATCATTATTATCTTCTGCGATTTTTAATGCAGAGCCGAATAGGGAATGCTCAGTTCATTCTCTATATCTATGGGAACAAATTATCTACGTTCTGCTTCTGCAAGCAGCTGTTCTCCTTCTCTCAGTTTTCTGTTCTCTCTACTCCATAGGTCAGGCATCATTGAGGCATTTATTAAATCTCATATTAATTTAATCTAAGGCCTAAGGTATTGAGTGTTAAACCAAAGAGTTGTTACTCTTTGGTTAAACCTCGATATGTTCTCAATAGTTTTGAACATTGGCCATCTTGTGTTGGGTTTTTAAAGTATACACTTGCAGTGCAGTAACATTTGCAGATTGTTATTCACCAGTTACAGTTTACTGCTTAGTGAGACCACCAAGAGCAGTTGACTAATTCGTTTATATCTTCAGTTTACCCATTCACCCAATAGAGGGTACTGTTATTTTTGACATGACAGTTGCACTGTCTAACGCTCAAAAGTCAAAACAACAAAACAATTTTTTTCATTTTTTGTGGGAAAACCTGAAGGGGAATATTAAATAGAATAAGAAATGCTCATAGATTCGTAATTTGTGAGTTAAAAATAGAAATTGTGATTCAAGTAGTGGATAAATATTTCTGAAATGCCCCGTGTCAAAAGCTCACCGAAAAAATGCATCAAAACAAATGTTCAAAATCCCACTAACTCATGGGTGTTTTTACTCAAAGGTGAGAGAAAATACTCCGTATGTATAAAACAATTGCCTGCTATGAAATGAAAATTTTTTACACTTCTCTTACTCTGTATTTCAATCAATCCGTTTTGTATTCAAGGTGAAGCTTTGGAGTTATCTGACCAATATACCGGCACGGGAACTCCCGATATCGTGACTTTGAGGCATCCTAATACTGGAGAATCTGCAATATTTCTATTTTCCCCCGCAAATAACTCGGTACAAGAAATTCTAACATTTAATGAAGGTAAAAGATCTTTGTTTATTGAGGAGTCTGTCAAAAGTGATGGTAAAATGCAGCTTTCTACTCCAATTGATCCAATATTTTTAGGTAAAATTTACTTCTTTTATTTATTGAAATATCTGATTTGCCCTAATTTCAGTACTTCCTTATCTTCGAAAACATTGTGTCAATCAGGCAATACCTTTAGAACTGTTGCTAAAAGATGAAGAATATCCAGAAACTGAGAGACTTCTGAAGTCTAGTGGCCTCAAATATCTTAATTTAATTGGTGATCGTAAGGTAAGTTTTCAGATTTGCAGTGTGTTTGGAAATTTTGATTGACTGATCATTGATCAGTTGGTTTTTAGAATAAAATTACTGAAAATTTGGCATTCCTGAAAATATTGAGAAAGGAGAAATTGAAAATAATTGAATGAACATGTATGGGTCATAATTTCATACATACATATTCTGAATTATCAATCTAAAACAAATTGATGGGGATGTTTCATTGATGAAATATGGATTTTCAGATCAAGCTCTTAATGAAAATAACAAATATGGATTAGTGGAAATCTGAATTGAAAAGTGAACTGCAGGGAGTGTGCTCTCATCAATCGAAAGAGTAGTAGGTTTCAGTCTTATTTGCTTCCATGTGGGACTTGCATTTAACGCTTATATTTTAACGATCTGACACTTGGTGGAAAAATGTTTCCTACAGTTCACTTCTCAATTTAGATTTCCACTGGTCGATATTATTTCTGTTGAAGTATATTTTATTCAGAATAAAGTTTTATAATATTATCAGCGGGTTTCATAAAGCTCTGATTGCCAAATCAAGCGCTTAATCGTCAATCAAATACGAAATTCTATGCTACTTTTTCCGATTTGATTCTCAATCACCGATCTAACCGTCTAATCAAGAAATCGTCCATCAACGCTACGAAATCGTCGGTCAACACCTCGTGATTGTCAATCAGGCAAAAAATGGGTTTCATAAAACATTTTGATGCTTGATCAACCGGAAAGCGCGTCATTAATCGACAATCAAGTTGAACGATAGAATTTGAGCGATTAACATATCAGTTATTCTAGAAATATTATTACCTTCATAAAGAAAATGTTGTCTGATACTTCATCTTCATCAGAAGAAAACAACGAAGAATATTATCTTAGAAGACCCCGTTCATTTAAAAACCTAAATGATCCCTTCGAAATGTATAATGATGCAGAATTCAAACACCGCTTCAGGTTCCATAAAAATTCAGTAATGGAACTTCTTCATAAAATTGGAGAAAAAATTGAGGCCCCCACTAAGAGAAACAGGGCGTTAAATGCAAAAATGCAAATAATAGTCGCATTAAGGTTTTATGCAACTGGAGGTTTCCAGATGACAATTGGGGACCATGTAAATATCACGAAACCGACAGTATGCAGAATAGTGAAGAGAGTTTCAACAGAAATAGCGAAACTGAAACCAAATTACATTTCGATGCCAAAAACCAGGCAAAAAAGGTTGGAAGTTGCTTCAGGCTTCCACGATATTGCTGGGTTACCACGTGTTGTGGGAGCTATCGACTGCACACACATAAGAATAATTTCCCCTGGAGGATCCAACGCAGAGACATTCAGAAACCGAAAGGGTTATTTTTCAATAAATGTGCAAGCAGTGTGTGATGCTGGCCTGAAAATTATAAACATTATAGCTCGTTGGCCAGGTTCGGTCCATGATTCCACAATATTCAATGATTCACCACTCATAGTGGAGATGGAACAAGGCTTGTATGGCAATTGCTATCTGTTGGGTGATAGTGGTTATGCATGCAAGCCTTTTCTACTTACGCCAGTATTAAATCCAGGAACTGAAGCAGAAAGAAGGTATAATCAAGCACACATCAAAACACGCAACTGCATTGAAAGATGCTTTGGTGTGTTGAAAAGACGCTTCCCTTGCTTATATTACGGATTAAGGAACAAGTTAAGTACATCCTTAACAATAATTATTGCATGCTGTGTCCTTCATAATTTGGCCCTGTCAGTTAATGACACTGTAGATACACTGGAAGAATTGCCTGAAAATTTTGAAGAAAGTGATATTGTTCATCATGATCAAGGACAACAAAACACAGCCATACGAAATGCATTAATAGCAGACCTTTTTGAGAGGTATGTTTCATAAATTTGAAATATAACTCGATTGTAATTGTAGATATGTTTTCAGATGAACGAGACCAATACTTCAATTCCAGAATATTTATTTTTGATATAATTAGGCTTATCACATATTTGGATCATATCAGGGAATATCAAACAGTAATAATAAATAGAGTTTTTCCTGAAGTTTTTATTGAAAAATATATGTACATAAATGATAAGTATGATTATTAACTTTGCTGCAACTTACGAAGTTGCAGTTTCAAAATTTTCTGCTCTATTTTGGCATTTTCCAATTTTTTTAAGTAATATCTATCTTTGGGAGTAAGGGTTTTTTTTCTAATTGGTCTTTTCAAGGGGGCTCTAGTTTTAAGTTTTCTGGTAACAGGAGGCAAGGAGGTAGGGGTAAGTTCTCCGCAAGGTTCTGGATCAAGGCATTGGTTGGGAATGGGATTAACTCCTTGGTCAGGAATAGGATCTGGATCTCCTAGGTTAGGAATGGGTTCTGTCTCTACAGCTGGGATAGGATATTCTGAAAAGTAACTCATATTAGCAATTAGTATAATACAGATAATGAATGAAGAGATAGAAGATATCTGGCTGAATAATGTTAGTTATGTAACATTATATTGTATTCTTATGGATATTCCAGAATTAAAAATGATATAGGTAACAAAGTGAAAGGTTCACATCAACTGCAATGGTATCATAAGTTCAAACTCACATTTTTGGTATCAAATATGAGAACTGATATTAACTCAAATCCTCTACCTCACATGAATAATACAATCAAAACATACATTAACACGTTGACTGTCCCCATTCTAATTTTTTTTTTACCCTCCACGTCCAACACATTTATCCCAAGATAAGGGTTGCTTATGTGTGATAAAATATATATTCTATGAAAAAATTAATTCTGCAGCCATTTAAGGAACTGTTCATGTTCAAAATTTTCAAGTCCAATGGAAGGCTTGATGCTGATATTTCTTGAATCATGTATGATTAATTATGATTGAGGTTATCAATACATATTTCTACAAGAGGTTCAGCCCATATAAACCGACCACACTGCAGCGTTCATGAAAAGTAACCATATTTATCTTGAACGTTAAATGAATCAATGAATCACATACGACTCATGGACTCCTGGCGAAAATCTTTATGAATCATATGTGATGCATGAGACAGTCAACGTGTTAAATAACAAAATTCAGGAAAATTCATCAGGTTGCTGATTTCATCTTGAACTTCCTTGAAAATTGCTATTAAAATTTTCATATAATCTTACCTTTCATGCTGTAGTTGTACCCAACTGGACAATATGATATTATACAAGTGGAATGTCTTTCTGAATTCAGAAACAAAATTGAGAACTTCTGGTTTTGTATGTAATTTTAATATGCAGCACATACATTATGATTTTTTGAGATTATGAATTTTTCAGATCGATCTGTCAGAGTGCACTGATGATTAAGATTATATGAATTCATAACACACTTTTCATTCAAATTAGCCATCTGACACACAACGGATTTAATTTCTGAATTCATAAAGACATTGCGAATGTATGAGGCCAGCCTAAAATTGTCAAAATTGATATGGGCCCAATATTGAACTCAGCTAGTATGTGAACTGTATATCTGGAGCGAACTCACCAAAATATATATTGGCATCATCGAACGGATTTTCTAACGGTCTGGCATTGTCCCCTAAAATGGATATTATCCTTCGTTCCGTATCATCCAACATATTTTTGAATGACCCTCCACCCGTAGCCATCATTTCTTTCTGTAATCAATACAACTGTATTATTATTCAAATAGATGACCACAATGTGCCATGCCACTAATTCAATCTCAAAATGTCTGATGATACTTTTTCCTGCCTAGCCTTCTCTCGTAACTGGTCGATATTTATGTTTTCCTCCCCTTGATCCATATTACTCAATAATTCTCTGTATCTATCCTTCTACAATGAAAGTTGATCAAAATACAATAAACTTATGTAATAAAATTCAAATTGGCACATACATTTTCCAGAGCCAAGTCCTTTCTTCCTCTCCTTTTGAGGTTTTCGTAGAGGGTTTTCAATTGTTGGGAGGTTCTGGGCATTGACGAGCAAGCATTGAAATTGCGAGCAATTTCCTCCCAAGCTTCCCTTTTATATTCAGAGCTGACTTTATTGGTCATTTTGCATTCAACTATGTCTTTTTTGCTGAAAAAAAAAATAAGTAATGAATTTTACCGACTTCCACGGAATTATTCAGAAAAATGACAAATTATACTTACGTTTCTACCAGCGAAAGCAGTAAGTTTTTATCTTCCGTCGTATAATTTGCGCTTCGTGAGAATTTTTTTTGTCCCAACATTTTCCTCTATCTACGGTAAGCAACGCCAACAACAATGTTACCAAAATTTGAATTGAAGTGACGCTTGCGCCACAGAACGAAGTATAAATGTCATAATCTTAGACAACGCACAGTTTTTCGATGAAAATTATTTGGTGTATCTATGTTTCTGTTGATCGGGACTTCAGAAAAGCGAGGTTGTCAGATTGTATTCCCCAATTAACTGACCGAGGTTTCTGATTTCACAATCAAGTTTTATGAAACGCGAATTTAGTTGATCGGCCGATGAAATTTGAATGAGCAATCAGATGATCGAGGAATCAACGAATCTTTATGAAACCCGCTGTATAATTGACAAATTGATTGACACCTCATTTTTTATTATTGACAAATCCTATGTATTTTGATATTAAATAAAATATATAATTATCATAGAACCAAAATAAACGAATGCTTGCTGAAAAACCTTTCCAGCTTCAACACCTTCCCTCATTGGGATATTTTGGTTAATCCCATTTTCTTTGTGAGAGTATGCAGTCTTGGTTTGAACAGAGGTTTTGTCATTAAGTCTGCCAGTTGGTCCTCTGTTGAAACTTTTTCAACTTTCAACTCTCCATCTAGAACAAGTTCACGCACAAAGAAATGTCTTATGTTTATATGTTTAGTGCGTCTGTGGAATTCTGGGTTTTGGCTCAGTCTAATAGCAGCTTCGTTGTCCACCATCAATGTTGGAACTGACTGAACACTGAGTATTTCCTTAAATAACCGCTTTAGCCATTCCATTTCTCGTGCAGCTTCACTAGCAGCCACTATTTCTGCCTCTGTTGAGGAAATTGCTACAGATATAGCTCCACCAGCATACATGCATAAAACGCCCGAAGTGGAACGTCCTGTTTCACTATCTCCTCCATGGTCTGCATCACTGAAGGCCACTAACTCATCTCTTTCCTCTGGCTTGTAGCTAAGACCAAGATCCATTGTGCCCTTCAGATAACGAAATATCCTCTTCACTTTTATACAATCTGCATTCGTTGGATTTTCTAGCTTTCTTGATGCGATACATACAGCATAAGCTATGTCTGGTCTTGTACTTGTCATTAAGTACATTAAAGCACCAACTGCTTCTCTATAAGGGAAGGTTCTGTTCAATTCGTCATATGTTGAAGTATATTTTATTCAGAATAAAGTTTTATAATATTATAATTGACAAATTGATTGACACCTCATTTTTTATTATTGACAAATCCTATGTATTTTGATATTAAATAAAATATATAATTATCATAGAACCAAAATAAACGAATGCTTGCTGAAAAACCTTTCCAGCTTCAACAATTTCAACCTCAAAAATATGCACTGATCTATTATTTATGGGAGATGCCCATTAGATTAGTTTATTTCTAGGTTTAAGTTCTTACGAACTCTGGATAAACCGTTCACATGGTGGATTTACTTAGAGTTAACTGAGACCTTAGAAAGAAATTAATCTAATGAGCAGATGGCAATAACTTCAAAGCCTTCTACCAATTATATTGGTTTCTTTCTTAGGTCTTTATTAACTCCATGTAAATCCAGCAAATTCCCTAAAAACAGCCTATTTGAAATTTTTCCAAAATTGATGGAGGAGAGTGTGTAATATTTTTCAAATTTCTCCAGTTTTCGTGCCCCTATGGAATGATTTGTCACAAATAACTCAAGTCAAGCTAATAAAGAATAACACTGGGGGCTAGTGTTATATTGCTATATTGTTATAGTGCAGGGTGTTCGATGAGCCACTGTAAAAACTTATATAACTCAGCAAAGGAAACCTAAATCGGACTATCAAATGCTGGGGTCAGTCTACTAATTACAGAGATAGAGGGTGATTTATATTTCTCCAAAGAAATTTGTGTCCTCCATAGCTTCAATAGCTATTGCTATTGTTTTAAGATCAATTGACATCAAAAGTAGCAGTCTGAAATTCTAGGGCCGGACTCAGAAGACTTTCTTTTTTCGTGAGTGCCAAAACACCCTGTATGTATTCCTCAGTTACCTTACATACTGCATCTGATTGAACATGAAATAACCTCCAAATGAGCTACTTGGAAATGTTGCTGCACTCAGCAACACTATTTTATGAGACAATATAGTGAGCAGATTTCGGTTTTTTTATGGTGAACTGGCATGAAATTTATTTAAGAATTATTTTTTGACCTAGGATATGAAATTCATTAATTTTGAAGTGATTTTTAGATGGCCATAGAAATTTTTGGAATGAATGAACTAGGTACTGGAATATTAACACTAATCAAAAAAAAACTCATAATCAGTTTTGAAGTCCCTTTAACTAAAAAGAAACTAGGGGAGGCTTTGAAGTTTATTATGAAACTGGCCCTAACAATCTCAATCGAACAAAATAATGATAATTGAAAAGAAAAATATTGATGAACTACAAAAATTTTGAATATCATATCAGGAGAACTAAAAATTACTACAACTCATAATAAACCAGGTTCAAAATTTCGTCCTCCCTCCTTCAAACACTTCCTTGTTCTAAGTATTACTGGTTCAACAGCTTTTTTTATAATCTTCTACCAGCAAAATTTTCGCAGTTATTCATATTCACAGAATGAACCATTATTTTAAAATGTCTTCATAAAAAGTAATACAGAAGTTAAATCTGGATATAAGGACTAGAAAGTGTTTGGAGGAGGGACGAGGAAACATTGAATATTCATTCTTATGAGCTATTACCAATGTGTTCATCCTCACGAAATAATATTCGTAAATGTAATCAGTTCATCCATATTTTTCTGTTTGATTGAAATTCTTCCTTTCACTAGGAATTGTCTTTTAAATTAGAGTAAATGTTTTAGTGAGTACAGATATCATTCCAAAAATTTCTATAATCATCTAAAAATTATTTCCAATAAAGTGAGACATGATGCCAGTTTATCTTGATTCGCGCGCTATTTATCGTCGCATAAAACAATGTCGTCCAGTGCGACAACACTGCCAAGTAACTCATTCAAGAGCTAATTTCATGATCAATCAGATAAATTATGAAACATAATTGAGGTATATGTACAGATTGTTTGTTTTTGCTCTCACGAAAAATTAAAGTTTTCTCCAGACTCCAGACCTGGAATATCAAACTGATTGTTTTGAAATCAATTGATCTTGGAACAATTTAAAGGTCTACCAAATTTCAATAAAGTCCACCAAAAATCATTAAAGGTTTATGGGATACAAATTTCTTTTCAGTTTGTATATCTGTAACAATGGGGAACTGCTTCACTTTCAGTAGTACAGAAATCGAGACTTTTAATTTGTTAACTAACATATATTTTTTATGTACACTTTAGGGGGATGAAGAAGTGAATGCATTTAAATATAATGAAGAAAAAACTTTATCTTGGTTGAAAAAGAAGACTGAGAGGGTTGCAGACATTTTAAAACAAAAAAACATAAATGTTATTGGAGGAGCAGTATCAGCAACATTCATGAAAGCAAAGGCGGAGTCATTCGACAATAATGCATATCTAAAATATGCTCATGGAATAGTTTCCGAATATCTTGTAGAAGATCTAAGCTCAAAGTTATTGAAATATTTAAACCTTCCTGAGGAAAGTAATTTAAAACGTAAAAGTTCGAGTAATCAAACCCAGCCAGATGCAAAAAAGCTTAAAATTGAAGAAGAAAACAAAAGTAGTACTTCCAATGTTCTAGATTTAAGTAAACCAGAACCTAAATCTAAAACATCGTTAAGTTCTAAAGAAAAAGCTAGATTGAAAGCAGCTAGTAGTAGCAAAACAATTACTTCTTTCTTCAAAAAGTGTTGAAAGCTTGGAATGTCAATTTTTAGATTAATATGAATTAAATGCATTAGAGTGATTTTACAGATTGATAATATTAAAGATTTTCATCAATTTTATTTGCATTCCTTGTAAAATCATATATTTTTCACAGAATTTTCTTCTAGACGAACGAAGTATTTCAATATGTTTTCCATATATGAAATTGTCAATAATATTATGAAAGAAGTAGTGAATATTGAAAAAATTCAATAAGATTGGAGTTCTTTTGCTACAGTAATTATTTTGATTGAATCTCAACCAACTCTAATTAGGTTTGATTACTCAGTATTTCCTTTGGGTTGCCTTTTTATGGAATGTGTGTCAAATATTTTATTATGTAACCTTAAATTCTTCAAAATTACTTTCTTTAATTAGTTACCCATATTGTATTTTGTTTGCTGTCAGCAAATTGGGTGAAATAGTTTCTGAAAATTTGTACTTGTGAAACATGAGAATATGAAACAATTTTAGTTTTATAGCATAAGGAATGCATGAACATGCTGAATGAAGAAAAATTGAATTTCGGATAACTCGCAATTCCACTTTGTTATAGCATGATTTGAAGACTCGCATTATTCGCAGTTTTCCTAAAACTCCGAAATCGAATTGAAAATTATCGAAACTATTTGCCATTCGTTATCCACCACGTAAAGGAGGTAGAATGCCTTTTATAGAGTCTATTTCCTATATCTTCTTGAAATCAAGAAGATATAGCAAAGGAGGCGCAATAGGAGATCGGAACTACCCAGGCATTCGTGTTTTTCCTCCATATACGTCACATTATACACGCACAATGATACTGAGTGCATTGGCTTAGCTCACATAAAGTTAGGTGGTGCCGTGCAATGTATTAAAAAAATTTAATTCTTCTCCACTGTCCTCGCTAACTTGTGAAAGTACAGTAGAACCTCGATTATCCGTGCGCGCTTTATCCGGGCGGCGGATTCTCCGTGCGGCATTCTAACAAGGAGATTATAATGTGTAGAATTTACGAAGTCCAAAAACGAACAAAAATTAGTGATTTTTTCAAAAGATTTTTCAATGTGACATAAAGACATTGTTCAATGTACGTATGGGTTGCGTTCACAAACTTACTCCGACAGTAGAGTATGAGTATGGCCATGCTCAGAGAGCATACTCTGAGGAACTAAAAGTACGTTTGTGAACGCAACCTTAGACATTATGTATAAATATCAAAACTGTTATTTTTTGTTACATGTATCTAGTATTACGTTTTTTTTCTTTGTTTGACACATGGCTTCGTCCAAATAAATGATTGAATAATTAAAACCAGGTCTTTGGATTATCCGTGTTTTCGATTATCCGGCGAAGGCTCGTTCCCGACTGGCACGGATAATCGGGGTTCTACTCTATCTGCAGCACTTCCTGTGATTTATACATCAGAAAAACAACGTTTTCGCACAAAAGTTGAAGGTATTCATTATCTTCTCTCAAACTTTACCCACTGTGATAGACATTGGGTAAAGTTGAAAAAAATATTTTCCGTTATATATATGTACCGGGTGATTCTCTCAGGTTACACACATATCTTTTTCATTATTGGAGAGAAAAAGGGAATTTGGGGGTTGTGTCTTACAGTTCAATTTACATTTTTTGACATATTTACTCGCTTTGCTGTACTTCCGGTACCCTTATTTTCGATTTTTAAATGGGACATCCTATATATTTTTAGTTATTTCGATCGGGGATACATTCATATCTTCGTATGATACATGAAAACAGATATAAAAACTCTCGCTCTGTCCGATGTATTTGAGAAATGAGTATTTTAATTGAAAAAGTTTATTGGAAATTTAGGAAAACAGCATATTGTTCGTCATTTTATTCTTTCACTATAATGAGACATGACGATTCTTTGTAAATGAAAATAAAATTAATAGAGAACAAATGCCAATTTCACATTCAATTTAGAAAAAATCGCCGTCCAATATGAATGAATTTTTGATTTATGTCTTGGATTGCTCTTTCAATGTCTTACATTAGGTTCCTCAGAACATTGATTGCTGTCCAATCATTAACTATTTGAAATTTGCTCCTGCTCAACTTTTTAATGAGAGGATGAAGTGAAAGTATTTCAAATTGAAAAATAGAAGTGTATAGAATCTGATTTGTTACAAATATTTCATACGGATCATTCGATTGAAAGAAAAAAGCTGAGGAAATGTACTTATGCCCCATCAAGCATTGTTAAATAATGTATTGTATTCTGGACACACAGATCATTTGTCTCTGTTATTCATTCGAACTCACAAATATTTTTGAAATATAATTTTTCTTGTTCTAAATTCAATATGTTCATGTATTCCATATCGTACTATAACATAAAACAGGGTATGTTTCATGAATGAGGTGAATAGGAATTTGGCAAAAGGAGTGTCCAAAGTTTGAATTGATCCTTGAATTAATTCATATTTTCGAGTTCGATTCTGGAATTTTGATTTAATTCCATAAAGGTTGATTTGATGGATAAAAATAAAAAATTTGAGCCATTCAATCATTACATTTTAACTGTCAATGTTACTTCGATATGGAAGAGGTCTACCTGTAGAGAGGTAGATCTCTCTGTTCCACCATAGTGGGATGGCTGCAATGGTTCATGAATTCAGACTGAAATTTCTTGGGACGGTCATCGATATTTCGGGTGGCCCACCCCAGATGCGCTCATTTTGAGGGAGTAAATAAAGATATTTTGAAAATCTTTTCTTCTGGTGTGTGTGGGGTGTTCAAAAGCACAATTTAAAATAATTGTCATATATATAGGGAGTTCGAAAACAAAGATATAAACCAAAGTAACCCTTTTTTGAATATAACACCCTGTATTTGACCTCAAAAATGGAATGGAAAGCTCAAATTATGATGAGTTTCTTCAGATAACTTTATACCATACAAGCACCCTCTAGGAGATACTGACGGAAAATTAAAAATATGGAGTTTTTTAAATAGCAATTAATGAAGAAACTAGTTACGCCAGCGATACAGACAGTATTTCTTCGAGTAGACAAGTTGGCTACTCCTACACATAAAAAAAATTGCAACTCTGCATTATACAGAGTGATCATAATTAATTCTCGAACATCTACTACAAATAATCGTCAAAAACTTCTGAGGAACTATCAGAAATACCGGGTGTGCCATTTGAAATAAGAAAGTTTTTGACGATTATTTGTAGTTGATGTTTGGGAAATAATTATTGTCACTCTGTATATTCCAGAGTTGAATTTTTTTTATGTAGCACTAGCCAACTTGTCTCCTCGAAAAAATACTGTCTGTATCGCTGGCTTAACTATTTTCTTCATTAATTGCTATTTGAAAAAACTCCATATTTCCAATTTTTTGCCATTATCTCGTAAAGGGTGTTTCTATGGTACAAAGTGAGCTGAAGAAACTCATCATGATTTGAGCTTGCCATTCCATTTTTAAGGTCAAATACAGAGTGTTACGTTTAAAAAAGTGTAACTTTGGTTTATATCTTTGTTTTCGAACACCCTATATATGACAGTTATTTCAAATTGTGGTTTTGAACCCCCTTCACACACCACAAGAAAAGATTTTCAAAATATATTTATTTACTCTCTCAAAATGAGCGCCGCGTCTGGGGTGGACTACCCGGTTTAGGTAGCTCAGAGTACGACCCTGGAAATACCTGTTGCCAAATGGTAAACAATCTCAAGAAATCATCTTTTTCTGAAGTATCATGCAAGATATATCAATGACTGTAATGGTAGGCGTGTGAACTTCATCATGGGACATCCAGTATGGAAACATGTACAGAACGAAGAATCAAACATTCAATGTTGAAATAATACATAATATGAAGAGAATAATAGCAGAATATGTTGAACATTTGAATGTTTTATAAACTGGACAAGACTTGTATGCTGGTTTTTGTTCCACAACTCAACATTTCATGAAGCAGGCCTTTATTGTCATTGTGATTTCAAAATTAATCCAATTCACCTCATTATAAGATACAAAAGAACTTGAGTCATCAATGATTGAAAGAATAATTTTACAGGTTCTTTGTCAATGATTGTAGCATTGCAGTAGGTTTTGATATACTTTGCAGCTCCATTCACATATCATGACAGTGACGTAGCAAAAGGTGAAAAATTTAAAATGGTTGCATGGAAGTTTTTATCTAAAGTAAAGTAAACAATTATTGAAATGAAATTCATATTCAGAAAGGGAAATTTAAACAAAAGCGAATTGAAAAGGACGGTGAGTGGAAAAACAAAAAGCAACTTATTCTTTGATGAGGAGAGGCCGACAGGTCAGAAGAATTATGTTGACCAGATTATCTGTTACACCTACACGAACTAGCTCAGTATCACAGCAACTTTCTAGAGCGGATGGAAAAGTTACAAGTTTGTATCCATTCCAATATTTTAATTGTGATATAAGGATTCCTAATATTGGAATGAACACTGGATACCTGAAATTCATTTTCTACTTCCAAAGACGTTCGTCACTGAATTACAAATCTCACCATAATAGATTAGAACATTCTTCTAATTAAGATCAATTCTCCAAATTCAAGGTAAATTATTCGATTTCAGGAGTTTGAGGCTTTCTTGCGTTCTACAATTTTACTCTGAAGTGCACAAGAAATCTAGAAAAGAACTTTGTTGAGAGTTCAGAATTTTTTATTCCTATACATAGATACTGCATATTTCAAAGGACAATCATTTTGGTCGGGCCCTCAAGAGGCCCTGGCCCACAGCACCCCTTGCACTCACTGTTGCTATGTCACTGCATCGTGGTATTTGGAAATTTACAGTTTTTCTTTAATTGTATTATCAATTCTTGCTGAGATGTTGCAAACCTACTTTTTCCAAATCGAAAAAATCATAATCCATATCGAATTGAACTCATTAATATGAGAAGATACACTTATGTTATCTGTATATAATTCTCAGGTTTTAGTGTTTATTCTCAACTACAGCAGTGCAGTTCGCACATAATTTCTTATTTCTTTCATATTGGAAATTTTTTTCGATTATTTGCCATGCAAATTTATTTTCTAATCGTATTACTGAATTATTGCTGGATATGTAGTTCTGAAACTCCAAGAGGTTGTTTTTCTGTAATTTCTTAGTATTACATGGAATATGAAATTATATCAATCTGAATTTGAGCAATACATCGATGAACTGACGGATGTGTAATATTTATTTTATAGTGTTTAAACTATGGAAATGTATGTGTATATGTAATGATATATAATAAAGTTCTAAAAAAAATTTTTTTTGGGGCGACCTCCTTTCCACAACGCAACTTCACAGAAAAACTATTTCATAATAGCTGAAGTAAAATGAGAAATAAAAAAAATTACGTTAGATGAGTATGAAAAACCAAAGAAGGTTTTATTTTAAACTTATTTTTACGTATTAATAATAATTTTCATAATTGAAATTATTATGTATTATTTATAGTGAATAATGGTGATTTTTCTTATTGTAGTGCTTTTTGGTACATTCTTTTTTGTTTTGTTGCCTACATACAATTCACTGTGCGAAAAGCTCGGTTTTTTGAGATCAAAGCTTGGAGACCTTCCTTGCGATTTATTTATTGTCCTTGTGTACACACATCACACTGGAAATTGCAGACAATGTTTCAATTTGATGAGCATTCGACGAAATTACTGCTTTTGCGAGCTTGTAATCCCAATAATTGTTATTCTCAAGCAGTTGTTCTCAAGCAGTTGCAAATTTTGACAGGCTTCTCTGACATCCTCAACAGTACGCAGATGTTGAAATTATGTTGGGTCACAAACGTCGACCAAACGCAAATGAAAACAATCGTCAAATTACTTGAATGGACTTCCAAAAGAAAGGACTCTTATCTGTGGGTAAGAATCTTGTCTCTGTGGACTACGTAAATGCATCGGTGGAAAATACGATTGGGTGGCCTGGAAGTAGCTGCCTTTTTTACAGCGTTGAAATTTTTTGATGACTGTAGTATAATATTTGAGGATTTCTGAGTACTGTAGCGCTCGTGCCATCATTCTGGCACATTAAAAAAATGTTGTAGACATCCTGCAGTTGATTAGTGGTAGGACATTCGTAGTTTATATGCATTCGCAATAATTCAATTCAATTCAATTCAATTTTATTCATCACAAAGAAAATGTACATTTGAAATAAGAATTCACAAAATTGAGTTGCAGAACCTGCAGTCTAAGCAAGCTTGTATACTGTCAAGCTCTGCAAGAACCGGTGATGAACTCTCTCCATCGAAAACAAACAGAAAATGAGAATTGCCAAAATACAAAAAAACACCAATGAGTTCATTTCATTGAATACAGAATACCTACTATGCAGAAATGACATCCTCGAATCTATTTGAGTTTAATCTTATATATGTACGGAGTTGGTTCTTATATACTCTACTCCTTTGTCTAGATGATGCCTTCAATTCATGAGGGAGAAGATTATAAAATTTGGGACCATAGTACAAAAGGCTACTCTGTAAATGTTTTCTATGGAATAATGGTATAACAAGATTCCCTTGCTCAACCTGTCTCGTTTGGACTGCATGCAGAACAAGATTTTTTCTCTTTTTCATCTGATTCAGAATGACTTCATATATATATAGTTGTTTAATACTTAATTGCTGAGATTCTACGTACAGTCTGTCAGTTCCAAATCTTCTCCCAACTTTCAATATTATTTTTATTATGGCCTTATGTACTATGTCCAGACCTCTCATGTTAGTTTCACCAGCACCACCCCACACCACAATACCATACCTCAACAATGATAATACCAAAGCTTCATACACCTGTAAACACACTTTACGTGACAAGACATTACGAACATTATAAAAAACATAATATAGTTTTTTTATCCTTTTCACCAGGTGAGCTATATGTTCACTCCATCTAAGATGTTGGTCTATTAAGATCCCCAAATACTTTATTGACTCGGTTTTGTTGATGCCAGTGCACTGACAGCACACCTGGTCACAATTATCCTCATGCAGAAGTATCGTTTCAAATTCTGGTTGTTCAGTTATTTTAAGGGAAAAAGTGATAAATTTTGTTTTATGGGTGTTCAAACTTAACGAAGACACTGACAGCAACGCAAAGATCCTTTCCAAGCCCATCACAGCACCGTTATAAACTTCCTCCCATGTGCTCCCTTTAAAAGTTACAACAGTATCGTCAGCATAAGCAATCATGTCAAGACCGGCAGCACGAAGGACCCAGTCAATGAAAACCAGAAAGAGGATCGGGCCAAGTACGGTTCCCTGTGGGACGCCAACATCAACACCCAGTGGAGAACTCAATGCACTCCCCATCTTGACACGCTGAGTTCGATTTTCCAAGTAGCTACGAAACAAATTCAAGCCAACACCCCTGACACCAAGATTTTCCAGTCGATCAAGAAGCTTCCCATGATTCACCGTGTCAAAGGCCTTGGCTAGATCTAAAAACACCGCCAGTACCTTATCACCCCTATCCATAGGTTGAATGACACCTTCAATAAATTCCTGAATCGCATCAGTTGTCGACATATTTTCCCTGAACCCAAATTGTCTGTCACTCAGCAATTTATTCTCTTCAAAGTAGGATATTAATCTTCTTTTTAGACATTTTTCAAAGATCTTAGCAAAATTATTTATTACTGAGATTGGACGGTAATTCGTCATTTCAGTTTTATCCCCCGACTTGTAAACGCAAGTAACATGAGACTCCTTCCACTCTGTCGGTACTATACCATTAAAAAAACACAGATTTATAATATGAACTAGAGGTCTCAAAATAAATGAATGTATATGTTTAATAAGGGATGATGAAATACCATCGGGTCCAGGGCAAGAACCGTTTTTAAGTGAAGCAATAATGCACACAATTTCATTTTCATCAACAGGTTTGATGAACATGGAGGACCGACTTGGAGGAACATGCGCAGTAACAGCACTGGAGGACCTAATTGTATCTTGTGTCAAGCGTTTACCTATGTTGACGAAAAAATCATTAAATTTCTCAGCCTTCTCCTTCAATCCTGTAATAATATGACCTTCCTCATCACATATTTCATTAGGGATACCGGATTTAACAGTATTTGTGTTATTTAAATGATTCAGAGTTTTCCAAAATTTCTTAACATTTTTACCTGCCAATCTGTTCTGCATAAAAAGATTCTTTAGCTTTCCTCAATAAATTATTCAGTGAATTCCTATAATTCGCAAAACTGCGCTTATTTTCAACAGTATAATTCTTTTTCAGCCATAATTTCATTTTATCTCGTCGCTTTATAGATGTTATTAGCCCAGACGTGATCCAAGGCTGCTTTCGTCTACTGTTTTTTACTGTCTCACTTTTTGTATAAGATGATTCCTTTATATATTTTTTTAAAGAACACACAAAGTTAGAACAAGCCGTCTGGGGGTCAGAATCATCCAACACCGTCCGCCAGCTTTCCCTTTTCAGACAGAACACTAATTTATCCTTGTCTAGGAATGTTTGCACCGCTTTAAAAGCTTGTGAATTATGACTATCAATAATCCTAGATTTAATGGATAAAAAAACCGCCCAGTGATCCGTAATCGAAGTTCTAATAATACTCTAATAATAATAAACTCTTTGACCACTGTCCAATAATATGCGGCCAAGTGAACAGCACTTTGTTGTATATCGAGTAAGGGCAATTGACAAAAGAAGCCAGATTGTTACGTTACTGCTTACAATATAACGCCCCATGTATTATAACTGTCATAGTTGTAATTCTGCGGTGTGCCTTCTATGATATCCCCATGTGACCCATGTCACTTTCTTTGTTATAAGAACTGTAGCATGCAGATGTACTTGAAGGATTTAACTGAAGGGCAAAATTTTTAAATGAGACACCCTATATTTTTCGATTAGGTTTTCAGCCACAGATTTGCCAGAAAGCATTCCGTTACCGGTTTCTCAAAAATGTCATCGGTTTCAAATATATTTAGTTTGTCGACTTCATTCTTGACATGGGACATGGAAATGCTTTTCGACAAAACTGCATTGTCAAACATAGGGTAATTTTAACACCAACTCTCCTCTATATCTCTGAACTGGTAATCAATTTCTATGATCCGATGCGAATATCACATAAATCATAAAAAAAAAATATTTTTCGAAATATTCTCGAACACCTTAGAACATAGATACATGGAATGGAAAATTTAAACACTCCAAAGACTGGAGTGAGATAGTTGCTTAGTGTCGCCAATCACAATTATTGGACAGTTGATTTGGACATCAGTGTCACATCAATTTTCTCTACGAATAGATAGGAAGTGTGTAAATTTTTCAATTTAACGCCACTGACTTAGTGTCGCGCTAGACAGAGAAACATCGAATGTGTGTTTCTACAAACAATTCATTCGTAGCACTGAATGTCCATTCCATGTATATCTATGTTCTAAGTCGAACACAAACCAAGATGTAGCAAAATATTTGAAACAGCCATTTTTCAATCAAGATATCTATGATCTGCTTTTCGATATCTAATTATTGAAAAAAAAAATCTGGCGTCCCTGAAGATTTTTCTCTTTAGTGTTGTAGTTCTCGAGATGCTCCCAGTGTGCATTGAATTTGGGACACCCTGTACATATCGATATCAATTGCATATTGGTGGGATAAAAGTCGACGTATCAAAATGTTATTCTCTGCATTTTCGTGAACCATATACGTAAAAATTTATAGAATAGACTTTTTTGTTTGTTTCATCGCCTGTAAAAGAATAATAAAATCGACTTTTATTCCATGTCAGTAACGGGTATGATGTATAAATACATCGTGCCGACATCTGACAGAGAAACGGGAACCAACCCAATTCAATTTCCTAACTCTCAGAGCGAAGATAGCAGTATGCATCCATATGCTTTAATCCCATATTGCATATTTCGTTGACGAGGGTTTTGTTGCTCTGACGAGGTCAAATAAGACCGAAACCATGGTCAGCATCTACCCTTTTGTCGACGAAATGAAATTTCTGGTAAAACTTCGAGCGATGGTAATTTGTTAGTTTGATTTAATAATAATAATAATAATAATAATTTAATGTCTGGCCTGCCGGGCAGCCATCGTAACGACGTAGACGGTGCAGCCAGCCACGCCTGCTGTCCGCAGTCCCATTCCTTTTTCCTCTCTCTTTCACATCCTTTATAGGGGTGCTCTTTCTGCTCTCATTTCTCTACCCCTCACCCAAACCGAGAAAGGGGAGCACAAACCCATGAAAATGGTGATAACGAGAAGCCTCGGAAACAAGTCGCTGCCTGGGGATCGTCAGGGCATGTCTGGAGCCGGCGCTGGACATGACAGCATGCGGGACGTCGGTGGCAGGATGTTGAGGAAGCGGGCTCCTGCTGCAAAAGAAGTACAGCTCCAAAGCAACAACAGCAACCAACGAGTCCAATTCAATTGCCGACTCGAACCGCTGAAGGTGCTGCGCAGGATATTCAGCCAGTGCTCACCCAAGCGGGGTTAGTTAGAAAGCGCATGAAGTGGACAACGTCCATGAATGAAACTATAGTGCGCATATATAACTCCATCACGGGACTAGGGCAGAACACGAACAACTATAGGAAAAGGCTCCATGAGGAATTCTGCAACGCCTACCCAAATCTCAATGTCACTGAACAACTGAGTGGCAGACCAGTACCGCGTAATTCTGAGAAATGAACTAATACCAACGGCCCGAATCGACGCAATTAAACGAGAACTTCAGCGTCCGCCTGCAATAGAGAATAAAACCAACACCTCTGATGAAATTCACATGCTTGGGCAACAACAGGCAGAAGAAACTGATACTGAAAGTCCATCTTGCAACGCAAGTGAGCCTGAACACCAGGACGATAGGGAAGAGCTCCACCGAATAGTTGACTCTGACATGAGGAGATACTTTGCCGAACTGGAAGGAACAGATCCTCTTCATCGAGTAGCACCTCCACGGCTCAATACATCCAAGAAACTGTCACTTATAATCGACATCTTGAATAAGGACGTTTTACCTGAATACCTACAGAACGGAAGTTCATTGGAATATCTGCATCTAGTTTTTCACTGTGCAGCGCTAACGACAGCGAAAACCATGGGGGCAAAAATTCGCCAAACGAACAATGATGGTCCAAAATTACACAAATTACACGCGCCAGCATGGCAGAAACGTCTTCAACACAAAACAGAAAGGCTAAGAAAGGACATTGGACGACTGACGGAGTACTTGAACGGGAATCGAGGAAGAAAGGTTGTGAAAGCTGCTAATAATAATTTATTTCATACAGCAATAAAACATGTATAAAATATTTTTGTCATCAAAATTTCATGACTTGTCATTAAAATACAATATGTAGTATAAAATACACACATACAGACTCCACTCTTTAAAAATATAAAACATTAATAAATACTTTAAAACAATCACATCAATGTAGGAACTCGTTAATATAATATATCGTGTTCATCATCAGCAATAAATTCTTCACTCTTCTTGTAAATGGTCCCATACCTAGGTTTTTTATTTCATCGGGAAGTTTGTTATAGAGCTTTATACAAATGTAATTTGGGCCCTGCTCTTCTCTTCTCAGGCGTAGACGGGGTAAGTTAAAATTATTTTTTCCTGGGGTGTTATGAGAATGTGTGTCTACATGTCTCATGTACCTTCCGCGGTTAGCATGAACATATTTTACGCAGGTAAGTATGAAGACTGAAGTGATGGTAAGTATGCCCTCTCGTTTAAAATCCTCCCTGCAGCTATCAGTAATTTTTATGCCAAATAATGCTCTTATATAGCTTGTTTTTGTTTTACGAGTACTCTTTCCGCTTCTCTACCCTGCCCCCAAATTATTATTCCGTAAACCGCCCTACTATGAAATGCGGAATAATAGGTATGCTTAGCAGCAAGTTGGTCTGCAACTTCCTTGATTCGACGTATCATGTATATGGCACTTGACAGCTTTTTACAAAGTGCGTCAATATGGCTGCTCCACTTTAGGGAAGATTGGAACTGCAAGCCCAGGTACACAGTTTTGATTCGTTTCCCTAGTTGTGAAGACTATCTTTTGCGTTTTGCTCTCATTGAATATCAGTGCATTTGCTGAGAACCACGTATAGGCATCCCTTTCAGCCACAGTCGATTTCTCCTGCAGTCTTGAGCGATCTCTCGACTTATTCAGAAATCCAGTGTCATCAGCATAACAACATGTTCCATCTGAGCAGATATTCGGGAAAAGATCATTTAAAAATATTAAGAAGAGTATCGGTCCCAATATGGAACCCTGCGGGACACCGATCTCCAACCCCCTCAACCCAGATGTTTCTCCATTCCAAACAACTGCCTGCTTTCTTCCAGTAAGATAGGATCTGAGCAAGTTAATATTTGCTTTCCCTCCATAGTGATGGAGTTTCCAAGTTTCGTCAATAGTATTTCGTGGTTCACTGTATCGAAGGCCTTGCTGAAATCCATGCACATGAGTTCAGCTTCCTCTCCTCCGTTAAAGGCATCCACAATCTCCTCGAGCACCTCGATCATTGCTGTAATTGTCGATCGACCATGTCTGAAACCGTGTTGTGAACCATGAATCAGTGAATGCTTCTCAAGAAAATCGACAAGACGGTTCTTCAAAATAGTTCGAAGATTTTTGATAGAGCTGGTAGCACAGATATGGGTCGATAGCTGGAGAAATTATCTGCGTCACCTTTTTTGAATATTTTGCTACCTTCAGCTCTTCAGGAAAAACCTCTTGGTCTATGCAGTCATTCAATAGTTTGCAAAGTGGCGTTATAATCAAGGGAGTGATCTGTTTTATCAGCGAAACTGATGTCAGTTTCGCCATTAATATCTGAGGTATCCTTATTTTTTAGTTTTCTTGATGCTTCCAGGATTTCTGCTTCCTCTACTGGAAACATGAACATAGATCTCGAATTTGGTTCATATCCATTAGCAAGCAGCTCCTCAGATCTTTGACCAGAAATGCCAGCGTCATTTATCATTTTTAGTCCCACTGAAGTAAGATATTCGTTTAGGCTCTCGGCGGTGATGTTAGTTTCCCGTCTATTTTTGCGACCCCTATCATTCGTTTCTCGCCGTATCAGGTTCCACATCGTCCGACATTTGTTTTTGGAGTTCGCCAACATTTCAGCATTCCTCCTCCCAACCATTTTCCTGATCTCGAGACGAAAAGATTCCTTCATGGCACAGTATAGTTGTTTACTGTTGCAATCACCTTTAACCTTAGAGATTGTGTCCGCCGCCTCGAATTTCTTCCTGATGTCTCTGATCTTCCCGTTCTCAGAATACTTCTTCATCCGCCTAACCTTGATTTTTTTTTCAGGAAAGCATTGCTAGAAAATCTCCAACAATCGATCATGAAAGCCCGAAAACTGGGCTGTAGCATTCTCAGAATATATCTCTGACCAGTTCTCGCTTCCAGCAGCCTCAATGAAGCGTTGTGTATTTTTTTTGTTCATCTGTCGAATCAATTTAAACTGGTCCTTTTAATAATCAGCGTTCTGGACCGAGAAGCCGAGAACCTGAGCCCTATGATCCCCAAGATGGGCCTCAACTGTAGATCTTTCATCGGGGTCGACACTAATGTTATAAATATTATCAACACAAGAACTAGACCGATAAGTGACCCTTGAAGGTTCAGAAAACATCCTCTCCAAACCAAACATCCTGATCGTTTCAAGAAGTTATTGCTGCTCTTTAGATTTTTTCCTGACTATTAAAGTCACCTGCGAGGATCAATCGGTCGGCAGGGTATGCATCCTGTAGAAATTCGAGTACCTCTGTCAGAGTAGCTATAAATTCTGGTATATACTTCCCGATGGAGGTCTGTATACAGAAACAACATGCAACTTTGCTTCTGTCAATCTTATACCAGAAAGTTCTATCAGTTTTTAAAGTGATTTGTCCTTTACTTGTGGTAATTTTTTATATGTCATGTTTTCTCTGAGGATAACCGCTGCTCCACCATTGCGCGCCTGCCGGCAATATGAGCTAGCCACAATGTAGTTTCCCAAACTGATTTTCGAAAGAATATCATATGTGAACCAGTGTTCCGTGAAGCAGGCAACGTCAACGTCCCATCTCTCTAGGAAACATCTCACTCTGTCAATCTTATTTCCCAAAGACTGTAGGTTCAAATTTGCGACTGTGATTCCCTCACTCCGTCGCTTGACCCTTCGCTGCTCTATAGCCGTTTCCTCTCCGAAAAAAAGTATAACGTCTGATTGTTACACCTTCTGGCTAGTTACGACCGTTATAAATCTCCTCCTGCAGATCATTATCGCGCCCACTTTAAAGGACACACTCTTTGCTTCAGCTCTTGTTGGTTGCGCCTCAATAGTGAAAACGCGATTTGGAGATATCTTAGCTAGATGTTTTCGAATTGATTCCACAGTAGTATGCAGTTCTACCTTACCAACATGAAGCCATATTTTAGATCTACAACAAGAAAATTCCTGTACTTCACCATCCGCTCTCCTAGAACCCTTTACAGTAGGCGTCTGAAGTTTGCTCCGATCTCTGAATCGTTCGCTCTCTTTAATTTTGGACGGTGGTTTTCTATGAGGCGCCGTTTGGGCCAAAAGTGTTTCAACGAATTATTTATTTTTTTAGTCCAAATATACATATATCCTCACCCAGAATAGTAAATATCACCTACATTGACAAATATATCAACTAAAATAATTTTATATATTTTGAAACATACTTTTGACCCAAACGGCGTGAAATCCAAATATATTATAATTTGAACTATTTTATGTCGCCAGGAGATGGCGCAGCCTATGCGAGGTTCAAGAAAATAGATCATTCGGCAACCCTGTCAGACGAGGTCAGTAGTAAGGAAAGTGGCTTATAGATAGCACTAGCAGCGGTACTGTTATCGTTATGCAGATAGCTGATAGCTCTTCTACAACACAGATTACAGAGACAGAGTAATCTGTGTTCTACAAAGAGTAACAGTTGGGGTGCATCCCAAACGGTGATGAAAGCACTTATTTAAATGCCGAAAGCGTAGCGTACTGGAAACGGGAGGTTTCCCTTTTTAGTAGACTATTTTGGAATTTCGAAACGAGTACTTTGCTATTTCAGTTTCCGTAAAGCAAGCTCGAATACAAAACAAATTCAAAATTCATGTTTTTTGTTATGTTAACAATGATTTTGGCGGGGTAATCATTATTTTTCAGGATGCATCTTATTTTATTCAAGTTAGTTGTTTAAAATTCATCTGATGACAACAACAAACTTGAATGAAATAAGATGCATCTTGAAAAATAGGTCGGCATTGTTTTAAGAAGTGGTTTTTGTTCTATAAACTTGACCTTTTTCCTGTCAAACAACTGAAAAATATAAATTTCCTCATCACTGATTGTTTTTCGGGCTTCAGTAGTGCACATTAATTGTCTATGACGGTATAGTGTTCTCCTAGATACACTAAAAATACGATAAAAGTCCTGAACCTCTCGAAAACATATTTTTTCTTGATTTATATCGTACCTAGGACAAAACCATTTCTTTGCACATAACGTACATATAAATTGTGATCTGATTCATTTAATTTCGATTCTATGTGTTGGTAAAGATTCCATAATTCCTGATAAATAGGAATCGAAATATCTTTCAGGACATTATCTGTAGCTGCCCCGATAAAAATGTTGAAAATTCGACAATAATTTTCAATTTTTTGGTGCTGCAAATTCAATATATTTATTTCTCCGCTATAGATGCGAGATTTGACAAATATTGATAGCAATCAATCACTTCCCTGAAAAAATCATCCATCGATACAATATTAGACATTATTATTATTATTATCTGAAAATGATGCTGAAAATCACTCAAAACAATCTCAGGAATAGAGACAACTTCTTGCCTTGAGTTTGTCTATGCTTGAGAGGGTGCGAAATAAACAACGCGTCTAGAATTTACGCGCGTATATATGTTTTGTATTCGAGCTATTGAAAGTATAGTTTGCTTTACGGAAATTGAAATTGTAAAGTACTCGTTTCGAAATTCCAAAATAGCCTTCTAAAAATGGAAACCTTCAGTTTCTGGTACGCTACGCTTTCGGCGTTTTAAATAAGTGCTTTTATCACGGTTTGGGGCGCAGCCCAACTGTTACTCTTTGTAGAAGAGCTATTAGCTATCTGCATAACGATAACAGTACCGGTGCTAGTGCTATCTAAAAGACACTTTCCGTACTACTGACCTCGTTTCACAGGGTTGCCGAATGATCTATTTTCTTGAAACTCGCTTAGTCTGCGCCATCTCCTGGCGACATGAAATAGTTCAAATTATAATATATTTGGATTTCACGCCGTTTGGATCAAAAGTATGTCTTAAAATATATAAATTATTCTAGTTGATATATTTGTCAATGTGGGTGATATTTACTATTCTAGGTGAGGATATATGAATATTTGGACTAAAAAAATAAATAATTCGTTGAAACAGTTTTGGCCCAAAGGGCGCCTCATAGTTTTCGCACATTTTGCCCAGAAGGTAACTTTGCAGTCTTCTCCCCTCCAGCACCCCTTCTGCACCCCACCTGTTGCCAGTCATTATCCAAGTTGACCTCAGCTTGTCCACAAGACACAGGCGATCCAGTATCCGAATCATCATCCCCACAGCCACTCGACACGTATGTATTAGATCTCCCCAATATTCCGTTAATATTGCTTTCATTTTCATCTGATTTATTGTCAGGTTGTATTGAAACTTTTATTTGTGATTCTGAATTCTGAAACCTCTCCAGTAGAGATATATGCTTTCTGAGTAATTGAACTTTATCTTACAATTCGGATATGAGTAAGCCCTTCTGTTGAATCAAGATTTCTTGAAATTTCAACCTACTCTCCTTTACCTCCAAAATCATGGACGGATCGTCTTTGCCACCAACAATCTCGTTGATTTCCACAACCCGGGATCTATCGAAGAGATTAAACATTCTATTGTCTTCAGCTGATTGATTTCCTCATCCTTAGCTCTACATTCACATTCTGGCCGATTTTCACAGCATATTATTATTATATTTAGATCGTAACCTTCGTTGATTTAATTATCTGCGGATGTTATGCATCTGAATTAATTTGTTTATTATTTACCTGCCTTACTATGAAGGCGTGATCCATTTCTTATTACATAAAAATAGGTTATTATTTTTTTATTCTTGATAATTACAACACTCAAGCTAGCAGCCCCTCTAGACATGGGAGACGGTAATCTGGGCTCAGCACAATGAGGCTATGTACCCAATTTCGGTGGAATCTTGGTTATTTTTTTGTTTTGAGGTCCTGAGGAACTGCAGGATTCTTGGATGATCGAATCCCCGACAAAACTTTCAGATCTTTACATTTTGACGATCTATCATACGAAACACTCAAGTTTTTATGAATTTCTTGCTTGGTCCTGGAGCATCCAGAGTCTTGTGTATCTAATCCCAGAACTGTCTCTGATAAAGTAATGTAATAATGATAATAATAGTTTATTGATCCTCTAGACAACAAAGTGCATAGGGCAGGTCAAAATAAACAATTCATTTTCTATGATAAGTGACGGACAATCATTACAAAATTCTGCAGTAGAATAGTAGCATTTATTAATTAATAAGGTATAAGCTTAGGTATAACCACAAACATCATCCATGGTACGGAGTTCCAATAGGAATATGAAATTTATCTACAAGAAGATTCTTACGACTTTTACTAGTAAACACTGTTTCTGCATCAATAAAATATGTTGTATAAAGTTTATAAATAATTTTTCATGACGTTTTGGACCATTTATGTATGTACATGCATCAGTAGGCAAAGGTGTAGATGGAATTTTTTTGCGACAATTACAAGTAACAACATCTAATTTAATGAACTACAATAAAATGATATACTGAGACAAAAAATCAACAACCAGTTGCAACACATCCAGCCTTGGTGAAAATATTACATCATAAATATTGATAGGAAGAGAAAATTTTTTTGACAAATACCTGAGTAAAAGGTCGTTATTTTGTCCATTTTTGACGTTTGTGAAAAGAGGGCCATTTCTGAACCTTTAATTTCTTATTCCCGTTCTGTTTCTGGAGACGAGAGTAGTAGCATGCTCTTTAGATGGAATGGAATGCTGTTATTGTTATTCCGAAATGTGAGTTCGGTGCAGAAGAAGAGACTATAGACCACATGGTAAAGAGTTGCAAAAAATATAAATTTCAGGGTGGTTTCGAAGGAATTCATTCGGTGACTGATTCTTTTTTGAGATGGATTACAAATTTCAAAATAATTTAATGCGAAATATAAAATTAAATACCCCTCTCGCTAAATATAAAAGTAACTAACCGTATCATCGGTAGCATCAAAGTTGAACCAAAGTTTAGCCGCCTAATCCCGAGTTTATGTTCACACATATCCTTAGCCGTAACATAATACACTGTAGACACTTCTTCTTCGGAGACATTACAAAAGCGTTATGGAAACCTTTTACAAGGTTTTTGTGAGTACATGAGGTATTTTCTCGATATGTGTCATAAATTACTTTTTGATATATTGTGACGTGGCAGATTTTGCCCCGCCACGAAAAAGGAAATTTCTTCACCGATACTTGCATAATAAGACCTATCAACCGAAATATTTTCGAAGAAAACCGTTATCTTATCATAGGGGGTCTTTACCGATTGATATTATGTCATTGTTTTCCACCGACCAGTCCCATATATTGTATTTGTTCCTTCTCTTCAATTGTTTCGGTCTCTTTCCGAGCCGGCTGATTGACCGAGCAATTTGAGTGCAGCCAATGGGGAGATGAGTAACCGATAGTGGGGACAGTTTTCCGAGGAGTGGTACTTCTTCGAGCCCTGCGCGGAAGGTCAAGAGCGAGGGTAGTGGAGATCGAGCTGCCGAGAAAAGTGCGTAAGGTGTTATTATCGTGAGTTGGAAATTACGTCAAGAAGTTTGAAAGTTTAAGGCAAGTCACTTGTGGCATTATTGTTCCTTTAGTAGTGCATACCTGAGGGTTATTTTCCGCTTTCTTCGGTCCGTTGGACTGGCTGAAAATACTTACCTACCGTTTAAACTTGATCTAGTGATCGTAGACTGTGTAGAGTGCCGGCTTCCGCGTCCGTTATTCGACCGCCGTTGGGTCCCAGGAGGACTTGGTGTTCCTACCGTATTTTTGGTGCTTATTTTGTTAATAGATTGCCGACTTCCGACCGATCAAGTTACAGGTTGACAGCTCCTTCCGACCTGCTGTCTGACTGGCAGCCATTTTGAGGGTCACAGAGAGAGAGAGAAAGAGAGAGAGAGACAATACTGCAATTGGACTGAGACCAGCCACGGTACCGATTTCCGCCGACAGAGGGAGTGACTTGCCAGGATCTCAAAAGACCGTAATTACCGTCTATTTCTACCGTACTCTTCTGGAGTGACCGTACAAAATTTAACCGTATTTACCGTCTATTTCAACCTTTTTTTTTCTGGAGAGATCGTATGTCATCAGCCGCCCCCACACCGACCAGGCCGCAGGTTGACATCAACATTTGTTATTACTTGTACATTTCTGTATATAATTTAATCCAGTAGGAATAAAGTACTGAACGTTTATTTTGTTGCCAGTTATTTTTGCCAGTGAGAGACAGTGCCCTAAATCATTTGGAGCTAGATTTTCGTCAGAAGAGGTAGGTACTCTTTTTGAACGATTAAAAACGGTCAGAAAGCAGAGACCAAGAAGACGCTACCATCCTAATTTTCACTGCTACCCTTCTCCACTGATCATTCAAGTCTACCCGGGCTCTATAATTTTTTGGAGATTCTGTGAGAGACGTGGGGTTCCACTGCGATTGCCCCACTGGCGCCCGAGCAAAGGTAAGGAGCGTCCAGGGTGAGAGAAAAAGCCCATCACAATATGCACAAGGATATTCAATCATGGTATTGAAATGAAGTAAAATATGAAGATACACATATGGTTCTCTGTTTTTTATATTATATGAAGTGGTATTAAGTATATGGTTTTCATTTTGCATGTGCCAATTATGAGAAAAAAAGAGAAAACAACGAAGAACATCATGTTCCATAAAGACTATAATGAGGGTATTTCATTTTCAATGAACTAGGAATGAGGAATATTTATTTATCTCTTTATTGTACATTTAGGTTGCAAACAGTACAATGTACCAACAAAAAGCAACCACAAATTACAAATTAACATGTCAAATTCACATTAAAAATATGATCAGTGGTTTAATGTACAATGAGCAGCAAAGAAGTAGTCTGAGTTTTTTGAAATTATGACACTCGTCCGAGAAAACATCCACATGTTGACTCAAGCGGTTATGTATAATGTATACATTTATAAAAACACTTTGTGTTCTTATAGTTTTCTACGATACGAAAACCTCATGTAGGCCGTTGGGTGACGACTAATATTTGATGAATTTTGAAATTAATATATTTTTTAAGAAAGTAGTCTTCATATGTAGAATCATTCGGGGTAACTGAGCGCAGAAGGCAAGTGTGCGCAGTGCGTACATCTCGTCTATGAAATGTAGGGAAGAGAGTTTCATTTAGGTGAAGCAAAGGCGGAGAATTACCAAATTAATTTTTTCATAGGACTGCGCCGTGCGACGTTTCGTTAACTTTTTATTTGGAATCAATCAAATCAACTAGTTTTCCTTTTAATTTTTAGCATCTCTGCAAATTCTGCCAGGTCCAAGTTCCGAGTCCGATAGTGTTAAACAATATTTTATTCGATAATACGCATATTCATCTAAATAAGTAATAAAAATTTTCAGGTTTTGTTAGCTGCTCAACTCTATAAAAATGTCAAATCACATTTTGGCCTAGTGGGGGAAATGTGCGCGGCTAAGTGTGCGCACAGATTCATTATATAGGCATTAGTTAGTGAGAAATAAATGACGACATTGTTGATTTCCTTGGTTGAAACTCGATCAATATTGTACTATTTGTTCAGAAAAAATCTGCTACCTACAGAGAAATGTATCAAGTGTTGTGCTTACCAGGAATGTTAATGGTGGCACGAACAATAATGAACTGATGCTTGTAAAAAGGCGCTTCTATATTGACAATAATCACCATTTCTCTAATAAGTATTGTAAGATTTTGATGACATTATTTTGTGATTTGTTTTGATTGTGTGGTTCACTAAGCAATGCGTTCACTTACCCCGTGAGGGTGCGCACGCTTACCCGCAATACGGTGCATGTGAACGCATTCCGACTTTCACTATTGCATGAATTGCTTTTTGATGTTTTTCAAAGATTAGAAAATGCTCTATCTTATAAATATGTTTTAATTTTCCTAGCTTCAACATTTGAAATATACGAAGGCGTAGAAGGGCCAAGGTATTATTTTATTTTCAATCCCGACTTATAACTCGGGATCTCGAGATCCCGAGATATAAATCGGGATTATAACCTCTATATTTCGAATTCAACTTAGTCGTTGTCGAATTCAACTTTGTCGTGTTCGAGGTGCAATCAATATAATTATTACCTAACTATCCTGCGGTTAATTTAAATCGGGAATAACTTTTTCCACTTTTTGCACTGAAAATGAATGACATGTCAGAGGTAAGTTTTTTTGGTATCTCTATATGAATAGCCAAATTGAATTATGTATATTCGATTCTAGGAGAAAACAACTGAACAATTAGTGCAGCGATATTATTCGTTAAGCATAAGGAAATTCTAGCCTATTTGAATACCCTACACAATATATCAATTTCTTTGCGTAGTGTGAAAAGGATATTATTAGCCAAACTCCATTTATATAGAAGAAAAAAATTTTCAAGCTAAAATCCTTAAATTCAAGCTTGTTTTTTTTTATCATCAATATGAGATTCTGTCATCCGAATAATAGCCAAATATTTAAAGCTACACCAAATAGATTAACTCTTTGAGGAAAAATGTAATAGCGGAATGGGATTTGGATCAGAATTTATTACAAATTTTCAATTACATCCGATTCATTAAACTTAAATCAATTTTAAACTTCCTATAAAGCCTTCCTCTCAAAATCAAATATTCTGAGGACGTGTACTGAAAAATTTTTAGTATACAACATTGAATTTAAATACTCAAGGTTTACAGGGTGCATCACCACAATGGATTGATAGACGTTTTAAATATGGCTCAAACGACAGCAAATGAGTCATACTAACACGCCCTCTCAGGTTCACTTCTAATTTAGAAATAGCCTGTATATCTTCGCATCGTACTATCGTAGATGATATGATAGCTGATTTGATGTAGGAGTTTCAACAGTATATAACCCCTGGGTAAAAACTCAAAGGATTATTAGTTATTTGTATAACACTTTTCTGTATATTTCTGCTTAAAAGATTTTCTAAAGAAATTCTTTCGCACTTTCAATTTTTCATAATTTTGCCTTATGTAGGTTCTTTTATTTTCGCTTTGTTTTTTTCCATGAAGAATCGACTGATTTTGAAAAATATGGGTGGTAACGAGGGTGGTAATTTGAAAGTCTTGAGTTTAGAATATTTCGATGTGTCCAACTTGATGATTTTACATAAACTCCTGTACATTTTGAGTCCAATTAAATTTACCGTAGGATAGTTAGGTAATGATTATATTGATTGTACCTCGAACACGACAAAGTTGAATTCGACAACGACTAAGTTGAATTCGAAAAATAGAGGTTATAGTTATAATCCTGTCTTATATCTCGGGATCTCGAAATCCCGAGTTATAAGTCGAGATCTCGAAATCCCGAGTTATAAGTCGGGATTGAAAATAAAATAATTCCTTGGCCCTTCTACGCCTTCGTAGAAACAGGTTATGGTTCGAAAGGTAAAGGTGCGCATGCACAGTTGCCCCGAATGACTACATGTTTAAAAAAAATAGAGATATTACGTTTACACAATGCCCTTTGATTTTGGTTTTTTATCATGAGGTCATATAAGATAACCTCGTATGTACAGGTTGTCCCGGGATTATCTGTACATATTCTTATCAGAGATACAGTAGGACTAGCTGAGTACGGATTGACTATAAAAAATTAATTTCTGGCTTTTCCCGAAAAGCTATAGGTTGATTTTCGACATTCATGGAAAAACTTGAACCATCATCAAAGCCAAACTTAGGCGGTTATTGACACATGTTGAGATCGTCGTAGATGTATCGGTTATTTCAATATTCCAGGGCCGGACTTATTAATCCGCATTTGAAGTGTTCAGGGTGAAAGCATCACTTCGTACTTCAAATTTCGAATAATTGTTTTGCTTTCAAGAACGAACCTGAATTAATCTTCATTATGTAGTACTACCCAAACTTGTCACATCTACAATTCTTTTTTATGAATTTTTGAAATTGGAAAAAGTTCGAAAAATTAAATACGAAGTGATGTTTTTATCCTGAATACTTTCAATGAGGATTATTATTGGGTTTTAATGAGCGAATTACAGTTGATGATTGTATATTTATTGAGAAAATAACAACTGATTATTTATTCACACTTTTAAGGACGCTATTTTATTACATGTTTTTTTTGACTTTTTTTTTTGAATGACATCTATCTTTCATAGAAGAGAATAACAAATGACAGACAGTGTTGCCATCATTGGATATACTCAACACCCCTTCTCAACACTGACTATAGACAATATTATCTTAATACAGGAGTAACATAATTAACAATATATATTTTTTCAAAGTTGTAAACTTAATACAGTTCTATGCTTATTGAACAAAACTATTCCTAAAGGTTTTGTTAAGATGTCTGCTGTTTGTTCGGCACTACACACATAATTCAAAATTATTTCCTTTTTTGCAATAGAGTCTTTAACAAATGAATATTTGATTTCCACATGTTTCGATCTTTTGTTCACTTGGGCTGACTTGGTTAGTGCAATCACACTCTGATTATCTTCCATAATCGGAATGGGATCTTCAATGTCAAAATCAAAATCTTGCATGATATGCTTCATCCAAATTGCTTCTTTGATGGTTTCACTTAGTGATATACAGGGTGATTCCGGAGGAGACCGTCAGATTTTAGGTGAAGTATACACTAGTTAAGGCAGTTTCGAAACAATGATTGGTTTATGGTTGGGGGCCTTCATTGAGAGTCTACAGGGTGATTTGTCCGATTCGACCGATTTTTCTTTCATTCATAACTTTGGTATGGCTTGATCAATCATGATGAAATTTTCAGTATAGAACAATATGATTATCTCCTTTCAATAATTCTAACACTTTCCCAAAAATACAGGGTGGGAATTATGATAAGTTCAGATTAAGTTTGCAGGTTGAAAAAACACCCTGTACATTCCGTTTTCAGAAATTTTCTACTTGCTTCAGATTCTACCATAAGTTTACATTACTGGAGCGTTTTTATTTTATTTGGCACACGTCCATTTTTCCTAGAAAAATTTTTCAAAGATGAACAATATCGTTTTTTCGCTCCAAGGCATTGAGAATATTCTGAACTAGATGGTAAAACTGTATCGTCCAATAATACAAAGCTCTTCCTGAGTCCTAAAATAAATTTTCCAAATTCGAAATTCATTTTTGATCGCTCATATTCAGATGTATAAAATCATTTAATTCAAAAAATTTCTTTATACGTACGTCAAATTAGTACCGAATTAGGAATTTCGCAGAGCAAAGTGAGCAAGACTTTGAAGAAAGAACAATTCCACCCATACCACTACCAAAAGGTGCAAGATCTGCCCCAACGATTACAATTTTGTCGCTGGGTTATTAGTCACCAACGAACTATTTTTCGTATTCTATTCAGCGACGAGGCTATGTTCACTAAGAATGGAATTTTTAATATCCACAATTCCCACGAATGGGCAAGAGACAACCCGCATTTGAAGAAGAGTCATAATACACAACACAGATTTTCTGCCAATATTTGGCTTGGAACAATAGACGGAACTTTAGTTGGCCCTCACATTTTTGCGGAAAGATTAAATGGTGAAATTTACCTAGATTTTTTGGAAAATATTTTACCAAATTTATTGGAAAATGTACATATTCGCTCTATGTACTTTCAGCATAACGGAGCACCGAACAGATGGATTGGTCGTGGAGGCCCTATTGCTTGGCCACAAAGATCGCCTGATTTGAACCCTTTAGACTATTTTGTGTGGGGATATCTGAAAACAAGAGTTTATAAGGTTGAAATTAGAAGTAGAGAACACCTAGTCAAAAGGATTTCCGAGCAAAATCAATCCCTCATTAGAAGGTCAATTGGAAATTTAATAAAAAGGTCTCGAATATGTATTCAAAAAAGGGGAAATCATTTCGAACATTCTATGTAAATTTTGTGTTATTCCTTAGTTTTGCCGTTCATGATGTGTTTCGAATGTTTATTCTGTATAAGTTGTAGATTTTTTGGTATAAGTAGGTAGGTATACAGATATTTTCTGGATTGAATGATTTTATACATCAGAATATGAGTGATTAAATATGAATTTCGAATTTGAAAGAACTACTTTAGGAATCACGAAGAGCTTTGTATCATTGGACGACACCGGTTCGCATTCTAGTTCAGAATATTCTCAATGCCTTGGAGGGAAATAACGATATTGTTCATCCTTGAAAAATTTTTCTAGGAAAACTGGATGTGTGCCAAAAAAATTAGAAACGCTCCAGTAATGTAAACTTATGATAGAATCTGAAGCATGTGTAAAATTTTTGAAAACGGAATGTACAGGGTGTTTTTTCAACCTGCAAACTTAATCTGAACTTATCATAATTCCCACCCTGTATTTTTGGGAAAGTGTTGGAATTATTGAAAGAAGACATTCATATTGTTCTACACTGAAAATTTCATCAATATTGATCAAGCCACACCAAAGTTATGAATAAAAGAAAAATCGGTCGAATCGGACAAATCACCCTGTAGACTCTCATTAAAGGCCCCCATCCATAAACCAAACATTGTTTCGAAACTGCCTTAACTAGTGTATACTTCACCTAAAATCTGACGGTCTCCTCCGGAATCACCCTGTATACTCAGCTTCAAAGGATGATGTAGCTACAACAGATTGCTTCTTCATTGTCCAACTGACAGGATTTCCACAGACAAAAGCAGCATAGCCTGATGTAGATTTTCGATCCTCCATGTCATTGCCCCAATCGGCATCGCTATACATCTTGATAACAGGATGATCATTTCCCCTAATGTAGTGTAATCTGAAATCTCGAGTTGAATTCAAATATTTAAGTACTCTCAATAGATGCTTGTAATGAGTCGGTCCATAATTGTTACAAAACCTGCTCAAATAATTAGTGGCATAATTTATATCTGGCCTGGTTCCAGCAGCAATATATATCAAAGATCCGAGGAGTTGACGATATGGAATATTTTCGTCAGCTTTTTCTTCTTTTTCCAACTGTAACTTTGTTTCCATAGGTGTTAATGTATTCTTTGAGTTAATTTGGTTGAATGTTTCCACTAATTTTTGTATGGCGGTTCTTTGAGATATCATCATACAGTCTTGGCTGATATTCACTTCTAAACCAAGAAATGTAAATGTTTCCTTAACTTCTAAGTCCTTAATCTCAAATTCCTTTTTGATTTTTCTCTTAAACTCGTTGAGTTCATCCAATTTGTCAGATGCCACCAGAATGTCATCTACAAACAGTAGAAGGTATATTTTTGACTCACCTGTCTTCTTCAGGTAGAGACATGTGTCTCCTTTGGATTTATTGAATCCATTGTTATTCAAAACATTTGTTCCAATTCCGTGGTGACTCTTTAAGACCATAAATTGATTTATTCAATTTGCATATTTGATTTCCTACTTTGAAACCTGGAGGTTGATTAATGTAAACATCACCTTGGATTGGGCTATTTAAAAAGGCAGTGCACACATCCAATTGCATTATGTGTAAATTTTTGGTCATAATAACTGATAACATTATTTTCACACTAGTCATTTTAGCAACGGGTGCATATATATCCTCTGCTATATTCCTTTGTTGGAATCCTCGTGCAACTAGTCTTGCTTTGTAGATATTGTTTGATTTTACTTTCAAAACCCATTTGGTATCAATGACTGTACAGTTTTGAGGTTTTTCAACAAGTACCCACACATTATTGTTTTTCATTGATGAAAGTTCCTTTTCCATGGCAACTTTCCATTTCTGTCTTTCTTCTTCTGGCATACTCTTCAAATCTTCATATTTCACATCTTCTTGGAAACAAAGATTCATTTCATAGTCATCATATTTGACAGGCTTCACAATAGTTCGTGAAGGACGAGAATTGTCTTCATTTATAGGAGGTTCCTCTTCATCTTGTTCCTTGGTTTTCCCCTTCTGAAACTCAATTTCATTGTTAAAATTCATGTTACTTTCAATATCTTTGTACATTTTTGTTTCATCAAAGATAACATTTCGGGCAATAATTATTTCACCGTTGTGCATAAGACGATATCCATTTGTGGTGTATCCTGCCATGTAACATTCCAAAGCTTTACTTTCAAATTTAGTCCTCTTCTCTTTGGGAATATGAGCAAATGCTTTGCATCCAAATATTTTCAAATTACTGAGATCTACTGTTCTTTCATACCACAGATTTGCAGGGATTTTTCCATTTACAGTAGGGCTTCGATTCATGACATAAGTTGCTGTCATCGCTGCTTCAATCCACATTGTTTTATCAAAACCACTATCTGAAAGCATAGCTCGTGCTTTTTCGGCTATTGTCCTATTTAGTCGTTCTGCTTTTCCGTTCAACTCTGGAGTGTAAGGAACTGTGTACTCTATTCTTATTCCATTTTTCCTACAAAAGTTCTGAAATCTTTCTGATTTATATTCTGAGCCATTATCACATTTTAATCGACTGATAGGATAATTCATTTTTGATGTAACCATACTAACATATTCCACCAATTTATCATATGCCTCAGATTTTCTTTGTAATGCATATATAATTGTGAAATGAGTATAATCGTCAAGAAAACTTATGAAATATTTCTCACCTTGATTGGATTGAGGATCTATTGGTCCAAATATGTCTGAATGGATTAACTCTAGTGGCCTTTTAGCAGGAGTTGTGTTATTTTTCCAGGGTAACCTTGACATTTTTCCCTCTGCACACTCTTTGCATATTTCTTTTATGGAATTCTCTTCTTTTTCCTTTTTGCCTAGCATTCCAGCTTTCATGAGCTTATTTAAGCCTGACATGCTTAAATGTCCTAATCTTCTATGCCATAACTTGGAACTTACATTAACTTCACATAGATGTGCTTCATCAACTTTTTCTTCCTCAATGAAAAAATCAAGTTTGTAGAGATTATTATCCATACTTCCAAATGCTATTACTTTTCCTTTCTTACAGATTCTTACTGTTTCTTCATTGAAAAATACATCATATCCTTTCTGCGTTATGGCTCGAACAGACAAAAGATTATATCGCAGTCCTGGTACAAAATAGACATTTTCCATTTTACATACATTGTTGGATACTTTATTTCTGATAAGCATTTTTCCTATTCTTGTACTTTTCATGACATCTGTGTTAGCTATCTTTATTTCAATTGGTTTAGTTAATTCTATAGATTCAGTAAAATACTCTTGTGAATTTATATAATGGTTTGAAGCTCCTGAATCCAGGTACCAACTGATTTCTGAATTGGTTTGCTTCATCTTCACATCGTTCATTGTTAAGAATGCAAATGTTTCATTGTCTTCAATATTTTTAGTGTTTCCTTCCTCTATCATGTTGGCCTCTTGATTAGAGTTCTTCTTGTAATAATAACAGTCTGATTTCTTGTGACCTTTACGACCACAAAAGTTGCATTTCAGAGTCCATTTCTTTTGTTTATGTTCACTTCCCTCATGAGTTGACTGTGAACCTCTTGAAGCTGCAAATGCATGATATGGTTTTCCTTTATCATAATTTTCATTCTTCGGCTTTGAATATGTAGAGTTGTTACTTTTGAGTTTCAAGTCTCCTTTTAACATCTTCAAGTTTCATCTCAGTTTCATGGAAAGTTTCCAATGCTGTTACAACTGACTCGAATTGACTGGGGAGTGTATTCAACAATATACAGGAATAGTCAGATTCATCAAGTCCTGCTCCAACATTTTTCAATTCACGCATTATGTTATCGAATGTTATAAAATGATCTTCCAAAGGTTTATTGGTATTATGTCTCAGTTCCATTACCTTTTTCAAAAGTAGTCTTTTGCTGCATGGACCCCTTTTTTCATATGTTTGACATAATGATATCCAAATGTCGTAAAGTTTTTACCATTAAACGGTTTTACCGCTTTTGTATTGGCGTTGCTTTGTAGAGCCATTTTGTACTCACGTGACTGGTTTTCTTTTGCAGATTTTTCCTGAAGTCACGAATTATAGACAAAACTTTTTAGCGCTATCTGGGCCCATAACCTATTGGGTTTTAATGAGCGAATTACAGTTGATGATTGTATATTTATTGAGAAAATAACAACTGATTATTTATTCACACTTTTAAGGACGCTATTTTATTACATGTTTTTTTTGACTTTTTTTTTGAATGACATCTATCTTTCATAGAAGAGAATAACAAATGACAGACAGTGTTGCCATCATTGGATATACTCAACAATTATAAGTCTGTTCTGAAATACTGAAATAATAGGGTACTCTAACAATTTGTCAAAATCAGCTGATTTTTCGTTACCGTGAGGCACACAAAGCTTTTTATTATCACTATAAAGGGGTATTTCTGAGAAAGTTATAGTCTTATCACTCTAATCTAACATCGGGAAGAAAATTTTTTCCAAAAACATGCACAAATCACAATACTCAACCATAACAGCACGCGAATCAATGGAGGGAAAAGCTTGTGTGCCCCACGACAGCGAACGCTTAGCTGATTTTGACAAATCGTTAGAGTTCCCTATTGGTACTCGATTTCAGTATGTGTCAATAACCTCCCAAGTTTCAAAAGATTTCATCGATATAAGTTTGGCTTTGATGATGGTCTCAGTATTTCTTTGAATTTCGAAAATCACCATGTAACTGTCTGGAAAAAGCCAGAAATTATTTTTTTTTAGTCACTCCGTACCTACTATCTATGATAAGAGTCTTTTTTCGAGAAACTTATAATGCTATCAACTGCATTCCTCTTATCTTCTTTTGTTATCGAGTTATAGGCCAAAATTGAAATTTGGACTATTCAGAATTTGGTCAGTATCTCCGTTTCTGTTTGTGCTAGCATGTTGGAATAAAACCATTATACAGACACTTTTTTGATAGCAATCTAATGGCGTACTATGTTTTTTTCCAACAGGTTTATTTGCTGAGTTATAACATAAAGTTGTGTTTTTTCTCATGAAAATAGTAGTTTAAAATGACTTGGAATGGCCATTTTTTTTTTCGTTTCAGAAATATATCATACAACGCCCTCAGTCTTTCTAAGTCATTTTAAACTACTGTTTTCATAAGAAAAAACACATCTTTATGTTATAGCTCGGCAAATATTCCTGTTGGAAAAATCACTCCACTGCATTGTTGTCAAAAGAGTGACTGTATAATGTTTTTATTTCAACATCCTAGCACAAACAGAAACGGAGATAATGACTACTGTTGAAATTTTAATTCTGACCTGTAAATCGCAAACAAAAGAAGATAGAGGAATATATTTGCATTTTCCTCTATCTCGTTGTGTTGAAAAAGTTGTTGTTCAAGTATCACCAATTTTGCCCACTCTATACAGTTACTTTGAGTACATCCTGTATAATCACTAATGACAATCAAATATGTAACAAGCTGTACCCGCCCGCTTCGAAGGACCAATTTTTCAAATTCTCCCTTCAACACAAAAGAGAATAGGGGAAGTACGTACAAAATGACATGATGTTTTGTTTTTTCATAATAAAATTTAAAGTCACTTTGAGTTTAAAGCTTCCTTTAGTGTCATTTTAACGGCCGGTTTCATGATCAAACCTAAAGTCGCTTTAATTTTAAAGCTTCCTTTAACCCTACTAAAAATGACAATAAAGGAAGCTTTAAGCGACTTTAACGGCCGCTTTCATAATCAAACCTAAAGTCCCTTTAATTTTAAAGCTTCCTTTAACCCTACTAACGTCCAGTTTCATAATCGAATTAAACGTCACTTTAAACTTAATGAAACCGGCCATTAAGTTATGATTATGAAACCGGCCGTAAAAATGACAGTAAAGGAAGCTTTAAGCTTAAATAAGTGACCTTAAATTTGATTATGAAACTGGACGTAAATTCGATTATGAAACTGGACGTTAGCAGGGTTAAAGGAAGTTTTAAAATTGAACCGACTTTAGGTTCGATTATGAAACCGGCCGTTAGTAGCGTTAAATGAAGCTTTAAAATTAAAAGGAGTTTAGGTTTGATTATGAAACCGGTCATTACTCAAAAGACCTGTTCAAATGGAATCATATTTTTTCATAGATTTCTTTCGAGTTTCACTAAATTGTGGTTGATCATTTTTCTGTAACTTTTAAACGGTTTGTAGTTTACTCAAAAAAGTTCGACGTGTTTTATTGAGAAATATGCCTCCCAAAAATGGACAAATCCGAGTCGTTATTTTGATTCAAGACCTGTGAGTAATGCTCCTTCCATCTTTCGAGAATTTTTCTGTCATCAGTTAGAATAGCTCCATTAGTATCTCTTATAGGAAAGTTAGCTTTTCTGCTTGGACCATAAACAGTTTTAATAGCTTCGAAAAAACGCCTGAAATCATGGTTATCGGCGTAAGCTTGTATTTCCCTAGCTTTTTCTTTCCACCAGCTGTCCTTGATTTTTCTTATTTCTTGACGGACCTCGCGTTTTATGTTATTAAAACATTTTTGGGCTGCAACATCGCTAGGCTTGTTAATTGCTGTTTTCATCGCTTTGTGTTTTGCCTCCAGATGGGGTGCGATATGAGTTTCTTTCTCGGCGAACCAGTCTGGGGATTTTCGGGAGCGTTCTGTGCCCAGTATTTCTTTCGCTGAATTTGTAAGAGATGATTTGAAGCGAAGCCAATGACTCTCAATGTCTCAATGTTGCAGGCAAGACTTCAAATGAAGGAATTTTTTCGAATTTTATTTTGTATAGTGTTCCTGGATAGACGATCTATCGAATGTAATTCATTATTTTTGAGGCGCATGAATAGTTCTTTATGAAAGAAAGGTCTAACTCAACTTTTCCGTTTTGCTCATTTTTTTTTCATAAGTTCAACCTAGCGTGGTGTAAAAAATAATATGATTACCTGCGAGAGCCAATGCAAGAAAAAACATATCCGTTTCATTGAGATTCCGAAATGGTTTAAGGTATAACTTTCTGTATTTTCAGCATTCAATACAAAATAAATTCCTATTACAATCCGTTGAGGCCTAATTTAATGTAAACACTGTTCCTAAAATTTTTAGCAGCTAAAATGAGAAATCCAAGCAAAATAAAGCAATCATCTATAAGAAGGTATAGAGCATGTACTGAAGCTCATGGAGGCCTCTTAGCAAGGGCAGTCCTAGACTGATTTTCTGGGGGGGGGGGGGGGGTAGTAATTGAAAGAACAATTGAAATTTGAAATTAAGACTGCAAATAACACCCTGTAGGTATCTTTAGTTAGCATTTGCAGTACCATATTTTTTTCTCTAAATTGTACAGTGCATCTCATTTTGGGTTTCTCGCTTGTTATTTAAGATAGAACCTTGCGGTTTTCACGTTTCTCTCCTACTTTTTTGTGAAATTCTGCGTAAAATCCAGTGGCGTACTCAATTTTTGTTTTCGGTATGGTTTTGAAGAAACGACACAAATCTATATTTTTTTTCACTGGAACACCCTGTATTTCATAACTTCGTTGAATTCGTTATTTTTTTCCCTTCAAAATTATGTATAACATTATATAGGTAGGATGTTCAGAAATGCTAAAAAACACTAAAACATCAAATAATGATGATTTTTTGTTAGTGAGCCATGAAATTTCCAAGTTTCAATAAGAGGATTATTACTTTTAATTGTTAGGAGTAGTATTTCATGTATGATACAAACATCCTCGTTGTTATTATGGCTACTATACATTTGGAAGCATTGTTTAATCAAGTAGGCATTGAAGAAAAAAAAACAAATCTGATCTAGCTGTCATCGCTATGAATTGTTATTGTGTTTAGACACAACAGTCCCGAAGAACTTCGTGCATCAACAGAGAAATCACAAAACAGTCCTTTTATAATATTAAATGCACTTAGGCATTGTATAAAGACCTATAAAGTATAAAGTCTTTATACCACGTATTGAAAAGGTTTGTCAATTATGTATTAGGCAAAATTGCACTTTGAACAGTTTAATTAGTGAAATATTATGTGGAAATTTGTATCAATACCAATAAATATTTTATTGGTATTTCTTCTCTATTTAATTTGTATTATGAATTTTTGTATTATTTATGTGCTGCTATTAGGTAGGTTCTGTTACGAACCGCTGAATTCAAATTTTATTTATATATTATTTTGTTAAAATCCATCAACAAAATCGTAACTTATAAAAAGCAAATTATTTCAATTAGTCCATTCAAGGAGTAACTTTTCTGAAAACTTTTCTTGACTGACAACTCCCTATTATTTTTTTATGTTTCCAATCCATCCAAAATTTCCTAGCATAGCATCTATGATGAATAAATTTCTTATGAATCAACTAAAATTTCTTCTAATTCCTAGTACTCATTGGAAAAACTAAACTAAACAATATTATATTGGGGAAACGCAAACCATAACAGTACCTTCGTTTTGTTTTTCGTGTTAGTGATGAGTATATTATCTTTGTTTGCCATCTAATTGATTCTTCTTCTCTAAAATAATCATTATGTGATGTTTTAGTGTTTTTCAGCATTTCTGAATTCAACGAAGTAATAAAGTACAGGTTGTTCCATTGAAAAAAATATAAGTTTGTGTCATACCTTCAAAACCATACCCCGAAGAAAAAAAATGAGGACGACACTGTATTCTACTCAAAATTTTGTATCAGACGTAGTTTTCATCTCAGCATTATTTTTCAAAACTTCGGAGATAAAGGAGGGATACGAAAAGTATCAATTTCCAACATCGCCCTGTATCTCATAAACGGAAACTGTTATGCAAAATCTGATTAGGATAACTTGAGTTCCACAAAAAAGTATCTTAAATAACAAGCGAGAAACCTGGCTGTCTCAGCCAAGATGGGATGCACTGTAAAGGAATCTCTCCTTTTCATTTCATTATAATATTGCTTTTTCTCAGTTTTTTTATATGAAAAATTCAAAAAATCGTATTCGTTATGGTCTCTGGGGGGAGACTTACCCCCTTTACCCCCCCCCCCCCCGTAGGACCGCCCATGCCTCTTAGAGCACTTTTTGTGAAATTTAATTTAATGAAACTATACTCATTTCAAAATTGTTGATATGCAATAAAGCTATGATTCATTAGAAAGTGCAGACTATAGAGCATGTATCAGAACTTATGGTGGCCAATGTAAACATCATTTTATTCAATGAAACGATATTTTAAAATTGTTATTTTGTCTCGTTTTCTTTTATTATTGAACCCCAACGTTGTGAAATCAATATTTTCAAGTTATGAATTGAATTTCAACATTTTTGTAACAAAGGTCTTGACTCAATGAAGGTAATAGGAATTAATTATTACCTTTTTCTCAATTACAATTACAAAAGTGCTAAAATTTACTTCATTACTTGAAATTCGCTTAAAAACTATTAACTTTATAATTATAGGGCTTAATAATGGAAGAATACGAGAGAAATTTTTTTTTTGAATATCGTTCAATTGAATCGAGTTTTACAAAAAGTGTTCAAAGTGGGCATCAGGAGCTCATCTAGATGCTTCACAACTTCTTTTGTATAATTGATTCATTCTACTTGCAAGTCTCATTTCTGTTGTCAAAAATTAAAAAAAAGGCTTAGATCAAACTCTGCCTTGACTCTTTGTAATAGAAATTTATTTTGTATAATATTTAATGCTGGAAATAGAGTTATACCATTTCAGAATCTAAGTGAAACAGGCATGTTTCCTTTTGCTTTGGCACTCAGGTAACCATATTATTTCTAACACCACGCTGGGTTAAACTAGGGAAAAAAAATAAGCAAAACAGAAAATTTGAGTTAGATCTTTTTTTATGAAAAACTATTCATGCGCCCCAAAAATAATGATTCAAATTCTATAGCGCATCTATCCAGGAATACTTTCCAAAGAACATTTTGAAAAAATTCCTTCATTGGGAGTCTTGCCTGCAAAATTAGTGGCGAAGGGTGTGATTTTCTTGAATTTTCGAAAATCTCCGATATCTCGAAAACCATGGGACTTTTACTGAACATAGAATATATTTTTCCGAACCGCCATAAGGTCCTCTACCCGCAGGAACCATATTATCCATTCATTACGCCACACCGTGTAGGTATAAACTACAACTACAAGGCGACTTCGTTTTATAATATGTAGTGATACCTTTTTTCATATAAAAGAACAGAAAAGACCGCCAAAGAATCCTGTGTACATAGCTTTCCTAATCCAATTCAATACCCACATTGAACATCCCGTATATATATGATAGCCTTGAATATTAACTCCATAAGGGGGTTGAATGTTCAAAGATGATACTTAATAAACTAAGGTTTATATTCGAGGGCCTGCTGAAGTTAGATAAAATGTTTATTTGCGACTGGAGATTTGATCTTAGTCGGTTAGTGTGGACATTAGCTGAAACGAAAGGGCTAAAAATGTATTCGATGGATAAGTGGGGGATTATATCTCGTGAATGGTCGGATGGGGAATGACGCGTGCACGTGGAAATGTTATTCTTTCAATTTTTTAAATTGCATAATTACTACATTACTTGAGAATATTGGCATAAGGTTACATAACAGCCATTGTTTTTCAATTCAAACATTCAATGTGTTATTTCCATATGTTTAACAAATTCTAAGTCCGAACCCTTACAATTTGAGGCCGCATTTTTAAAAAATCAATTCATACATACAGAAGATAAATGTAGAATGTTTTTTCTGTAAAAACAGTATTTTTTCCCTACCATTCAACGAAAAGTTTTCTATGAAATATAAACGAAAGTTTCTAATGTTTTCCAATTTTTTCAACAACACGGGTATTTTTTGTGAAAAACAATCGTATGTATTTTCTAAAAACGGTGATTTGCGCCATCAAACGAGAAACTATAAACCTATGGACTTGAAAATAGTTGAAAGCGCTTTTGCAAGCTGACTTTGTCATAAGAATTTCTTCCCAAGACATTCGATATACGATTTCCTAAATATGGCCACCCTTAATGAATCACCCATCACCCTCTAAGAAGTATTCAAGTCTTCAAGTGCAGTCAAACAGTCTGAACAGCTACAACTAAAATTGGTGCATGACTAACACTTATGTTTCTTCAGAATAAAGTTTTTGATATTTCGGGGCATCATTCTTGTCACTCTGCTACTGGTCATTCAATTTCCTTGTCAAATTGTCAATAATAACTCTGCAGTATTCCTTCGCACTCAAAGAAGCCAATAAAAATGCGTTTGAAACACAGTAGAAACAAAAGTTTAATTTCGCATATCTTTTCCTTGTATGCTCATTCTTAACTGCTTAATAGCTTTTCTGCTATTAAAAATATATGAAATTTATACAAAAAAAGCATTGCTTTAATAGTTTTATTAATTTCATAGGTATTAGAATCACTTTATTTTCTATACCTACCTACATACCTACCTTAGCTCTTAATTGCCTTGCCGCCCCTGAAGCCCTACCAATACTTTTGCTCCTTTTTCCATTAACTTCTATACTTTTAACCGTGGGTTCGTGATTCTGAAGTCGAACTTCAACAAAATTCCAACTACAAAGTCAGAATTCGGCGAAAAATATTTTTTAAATATTATGTGGTTCTCCTATACCTTCATATAAAATAAACACATTTTTCTCCAAGAGACATGCGAACACCCATCGAAGTATCTTTCAATCAATATTTCAATACATCTCTGCAGGTTTACCGGGAGATTTCAACGATAGGCCAAGCGAGCAGCACATCCAATTGAATAGGCAACATTATATACCTCTATAACAAGGCTAAGTGATTAAGCAACACTCGAGTCTCCATAAAAAGAGTTTGTTCACTTACTCATCGAGCGAAATACTCCTATGAATTAGGAACGATCCGACCACAAATCGTCACCCAATGTCGCCATACGTATTCAATCATTCTCCCACTTATATTGCAGCGATACAACAAAACTATGTATATTTTCCGTGGCAGAGCTAACCTTACCATACCTGTAAATACGCGGTCTCGAGATCTTACATAACCCCACCTCAAGTCAAGTTAGTCGACCGAAATCAACAACAACTTGCAGTTCCAACACAAGAGTTTCCGTCGAAGACTGATCGAAACAGTACCAACGAAATATTCTTATAAATCTTTATGATATTTATGACACGTTTGGAAAAAATTGTATTGATACCCAATAGTTACCGTGTAGTGAATCAGTGAAGAAAAACACCTGTGCGTGTTACAAGATCTTATGTTACGAAATAGCGACAGCTGAAACTTTTTTGTGTGTAGTGCTCAAAAATGGAAGGAAAAATTTCACACAGTGGCCTATTGGCGCGTAGTCCAGAGGGTCATGCCGCTAGGGGGATGCAGATAAAGGGCAATGAAGACGTGTGGGTGGAAATTCAAGCGAACACTTTTAGGAATTGGGTGAACGAACATTTACCACAAAATTTAAGGGTTGCAGATTTGTCCCATGACCTTGGTACGGGAGTGAGGTTATGTGCCCTTGTGGAAGCGCTGCAAGGACGTCCGATTAAACCTACATGGAATAAAAAACCGGCCAATCAACATCATTACCTTGAAAATGTAACATGTGCTTTGAACGCTATCGAACAGGATGGTGTCAAATTAGTAAACATAGGTAAGGGATTTTAGTTATGAAAAACGAGTGAATAAAGCTGACCGTTCAAAGATGCGAATGAAATTGTTTTTCGCTTTCATGGAATCAGCGAGTATTATAAATTTAGGTTCGGGAAAATTTCCCTGGAATAATGAAGAAAATAATCTAAAGGTTTGATATCAATCGTTCAGTCGAAAACTGAAATGAAAACACTTGTCCATCTAAAAATAAAAACATCCGGATATTTATTTGTGTGGACTGTAACATATTTTTGTTTCAAAAAAAATCGTTATCACATCTTTTCGTCAGGTAAAAATTGAAAATTTAGAATAGGAAATGATCTCACTGCCGATATATTGCTCCTTCAATGATATATATTTTCGAAAAAAAGAAAACTAATAGGTACATAATTTTCTTTCTCTTTTCGTATATTCGAGAAAAGGACTAGGATGATTTGAAGCTTATTAATTCGAATCAAATTAAGACATTCCTTCTTTCAAATCTATTTATGTATATTTTAACACCATCCAGAAAAATTCGAAAATTGGACACCATCTCGAACTATACTAAATACGGTAAAAATGTTTTGAAGAATGCCCATATGCACCAGTTGCAATATTATTTATTGAAGATTTATTAAGAGTACTCAAAATATTTCAAGATTTAAAAAAAATCATAATAACTCTAGGTAGGTACTCTTACCAGGTTTTCAAGTCAGGCAAGATCTATTGATGGCTCTTTTCGCCACACAAAAATTTCATGTGGTTGTGTCTCCAAGAATCTCCGCAGTTACTTTCCATATAGTCCTGGAGGAAGCGTCAAATTTCCATGAATGATATCATTTTGATTTTCTTCTCAAATGAAGTATACTAGAGAAAAAATAGTAAAAATATTTTTACCATAGTTCCAAATATGGGAATAAAATCAAAAATATCGATATATGTATTTAGGTACATTGTGTCCAGTGAATGAGTTTACAGGGTTCAACCCTGAGCAGAATATCAGCCATGTTGACTTCGAATACAGATACATACATGAATTTAATTTGGAAGTTCGTTACTGTGCATAGGTACAGGGTGACCCAGGGGTACATATCTACATGTTCCATCACTTTGTTATTTCTATGCTGGCTATCGACTTGACAAGTTTTTCAGCAGTAGGTACGACAAAATGCATGTCCTAAAAAAATATTTTTATCTCTATAGGTACAGGATGTCCAAAAATTGAATTTATATATAGGTTCTGTTTTTTTTTCAATGAACACCCACAACTTTTCGATTTGCCTGTAAATTGTCGGTATAACCTTTGAAGGGTGAATATATTATACTCAATGATTTAACGCAGCACAGTTTCATAGATTTATAATGTGTCTCAGCTTTTGATTATGTCAATTTATTTGTTAAAATAGCTTCGTGTGTGGACCCACATAAAAATCCATAACTTCAGAAATATTCAACTTATCTCAACCATATTTTTTCAAAACGATTACTTAATCTTCAGCGCATCTTTTGAAATGAGGAGAATTCGAAATCGATGTTCCGCCACCTACTACGATTTTTAAGATGAATTAGCAATTGCAATAAGTGGACTTTTTTAAATTCAACGACAATAATATTGCATGATGTTTTTTGAGAGCTTTTCAGTGATAAAGGGTTTGTGGGGCCTAGTTTTTGAAGTTTGCGAAATAAGAAATGTGGATGGTTGTTGAGAATTCTAGTAGGTCGCTGTTGTAAAATCTGTGACATCTACAAAATTATGAATTGTCAAGTCAACGATTAGGATCATTGGATCGGCCAATATTAAAAAAAAATATGATAATAATCTAATTAATTTTAAGTAAATTTCGCTGCGCGAGAGGAATAACTCAACTTTCATTACTGCGTTATTTTGCTTCCTTTAGGATTCAACAATCCAAACAACATTTCTTTATTTATCTTATTTTATTCAACACTTATTGCAATAATTGGCATCAGCATGGAAGGGGTATAATAATTCTTCATTAACCCCTTCGATATTACAAATAAGAATGTCTTGGTGGTGAAAATGACCACAACGAATCAATAAAAAATATATAATAATATATACCTACTCGTACCACAAAATAGGCAAACAAAATTATACGAATACTAAATATTCCGCTAAACTATAATAAGATTTTTCAATCAATATACGTTTTATGATATTCTTGAATTTCATCTCATTTAGGTCCAGTTGCAGGAAAGTCCATACAGATTCAATGCCCCATTAAAATTTTAAACTGTCACTTTTGAAAGGAACAATGGGGGACTAAAATTTTGATGGAGCTTTAAATTTCAACGGACTCTCCTGCACTGGAAGTATATACCTATCTTAGTTTCATCTGGTAGATTATTTATTGAATATTTTAATGCCTGTATAAGATGGTGAAAGTGCAAATTTTTCAGAGTTTCTCGTACAATAATCAAACGGCTCCACATCAGTTAGGGATATTGACTTAAATTGCAAAAAAATATAGTTAAAATAGGAATTTTGTGATTCATATTAATATGATTTCAAGTTGCAAATTTATTTTAGCCTGTAGGCCCGCAGCGTATACAGGGTAGTTAAGAAATATCGAGTAAAATAACGCAATTTTATTCCCAGAAAATTCAAGCATTTTAAGAATATCAATACAATGTATGGCCTCCATGGGCATCAATAACAGCTTGACATCTTCTTTGCATACTGCACACGAGGTTGTTGAACATTTCTTCAGGACTTGGTTCCATAAACGGAGCAGAAGCTCTCTCAGATCATTTAAGGATTCAGGGATAGGTTGGTGATTATCGAATCTTCTTTGGAGCATATCCCATGCATGTTCTATGTAATTCAAATCTGGTGAGTGCGGAGATATTGTTAAATGTGGAATACCAAGCTCCTCGCACGCATTCTCAACTATGGCTGCACGGTGCGGTGTAGCGTTATCGTCTAGAAATTGAAAAGTTTCACCAATAGCAGCGTGAAAATTTGGCACAACATTGTCAATCACATTCTCCCTATAGTGTGAGGCGGTCATAATCCCAGGTCAAATGTGTAGATCTGTGCGCTTGTTGAAACATATGCCAGCCCATACCATAACACTACCCCCTCAGAATGGATGGACCTCTTGGACATAGCGATGATTACGGGGTATTCGTGGGATTGTCCATGCCCTTATTCTTCGAGAATCTGAAAATCACTGATGAATCCAGATATGGATTCTCTCTTCGAGAATCTGAGAATCGTCCATATCTGGATTCATCAGTGAAAAGGACACTACGCCAGTGATCCGAGTGATCGTTCCAATTGATATGTTGCCTTGTCCATTCCAGTCTTTGACGGTTATGGTCACGTGTGAATGAAACTACTCTTAATGGACTTCTAGAACCTAGATTCACCTCTCTCAAACGTCGTCTGATGGTTTCGATGAAAACTTGGACCCCATCTGCATTTGAAGAGTATTCCGTAGTAAAAGGCGACCAGATTGACGAAATGTCTCATACTGATTTTTATTGGATCGATTCAAGTTGTTGTTGAGTTTTAATGGCAGTATGCAGTAGCTTTCGCATTTGTTTAATGCTTCTTCAGGACTTCTAAAAAGTATAATCATGGTTAATATCAATCTTACATATTTGTTTTTCTTAAATTTTCACTTACCGAATGTGAGGTTTATTTGTAAACTTTCATGAAAGCTTCAACATTCGTCATTTTGATTCTAAAAAACATTATAAATCTAGTCATAAGGAATAAAATAATTTAAAGTACAATAAAAACAGAAAACAGGAGACTGCAATGGAAACAATATTCAGTGGTGAACAGCGGACCACAAAACAACAAAAAGTAACATAACCTTATTAACAAAAACTGAAATGAATCAAAACAAACTCTTTTGTGTGTTTTTATTGTCCTTTAAATATATATATATATATATATATAACATATATTTTTGCGCATATATCTATTAGTATATTCGATAAAAAATATTTTGCCAAAAAAAAAACGAAGATGAATTTGATTTATTCATTGATAATCGTGGTACATAGAAAAGTACCGTGGTTTAAAAAAATTAGGATTCTTTCGTTTCGTTTTAGAGCAACCAAATGAATTTTTTCTGGGGTGTTTGAGGATTATCCATTCATTCTGAGACACTCTGCATTTGCGACAAAAAGTTCTCAAGGAATTCGTACAAACCTTTCAAAAACGTCAGTTTTCTCAATAAAAAATCTCAGTTTCCATAAAAAAGTATTGACTAAAAAAAAAGGGAAGTGTCGGAAGGAAGCTCATCTATCGAACTCAAAGTCTCTGTATATGAAGGCCACGGATGTAGGTCGATTGAGGAGTGAGACTTCGGCTCTCGCAAAAAAGCAAACCCAAATAGCTTTCTATTTAATTCCGAGATCGACCAAATTTGGTTTCCATGTGTGATACTTTTCTAGGGACTTCATTAGTAAAAAGAAGAAAAAATTAGTTCGACGAGAAAGTACAGTATTTGCCATTAGCTGCGCTTTCGCACTAGTCATGTATTACATTTTTCAAAATTTTATACTCATTGGACTCAGTATGTTCCAGATCTCTCAGAGTTCTTCACATAGATATTATATCCATAAATGAATAACGAATTTCACAGTGGGCTTTGTGGGAAATTGAGCACACTAACGTTTGCATTGTTTGTATAGTTACGTGGATCCATTAATTTTATTGGTTTTGACAAATGGGTTAACAGTTCATGAGTATAGGATAGTGCTAATGAAATTCCGCTAATGAATAAGATATTATTGCTTTTGGATGAGAGACGTTGGGACGTTAGTCGGTAGAGAAATTATAACGTGTGTTCAAAAAAATTCGTCGTCAAGTAGACTATGGGATTTTGAAGGTTGATGTTCGTTGAATGTACGTAATACTTTCCTTGAATCACTTCATGTTCTCAAAATGAAAATATGGAAACATTGATGACACATTAACCATTTCAGTCATTAAAATTGAACTTCTAGTACATAGTTTTCGTTGAAGACATTTGCGAGCTTACGGATTAGTTATTTTTTTATTATTATCAGTTTTATAATCTATACAAGATTACAAAAAAACCATAAACCAATAGGTACAGGGTGGGCAAAATTCGTTGTCTACTGAGAAGATCTCGAGCAGCTACAAAAAACCGGATAACACATTTCCGAGCTCTTTTTCGGAGAAACAAAGAATGGTGAAAACCGCAGCCTCCTACGATACTTCGTTTTTGAGTTTGACAATTTCGTAAAGCTCTCATAACTTTTTTTTCTTTTAAGTTACAAATCAGAAACTTGAACCTTTTACAGGCACTTTTTTACGTGGAATCCACTGGTGAGCTCAAAATATTTTTCATTTCGAATCATCAGGTGAACTTTCATTTTTAAAAATGCAAACTTTTATTGAATTTGTTATTTTTGAATTGAAAAAAAATCTTTTGTAAGTAGATTCTACATATGAAAGTGCCTAAGAAGGTTCAAGTTTCAGATCTGTAACTTCAACAACAAAAAAGTTATGAGAACTTTTCGAAATCGTCAAAATGTCATTTTTTGTTTATAACTCGAAATCTAAGAATGTTAGGCCGATTCTATTTTCATATTTGGATTAGTCATGAAAAAAGACCTCGAGAATGTGTCATTTGTTTTCTTCTAGCTGCTATAGTTCTCGAGATCCCCTCAGTAGACAACGAATTTTGCCCACCTTGTACAGGGTGTCCGAATTAAAGTGTCCCTTTATCTTATTGTGAAAAGTGAAGTAGCTAGAAGAAAAAGTTTAATACAAAATTTGTGTGCAATCGATTCTTTTTTATAACCCGCTCCGCTTTTTCCATGTTGGTATCAACTTTCTTATTTTAAATGGAAAACTCTGCATATTATAGCATTTTTGAATTCCTTGTCAAAATTTAAGGTAACTTTGATATGACAACCATGGTCCTATATAGCACCGATTCTGAGATATTCGACTTTTTCCTAAAATTTTTATAGCTGTAGGTGCTCACTAAAAAAGCTGATACTAATTTTCTAATGAATGTATCAAAACCAAATTTTGCCAAGCTGTTTGTCAACCTATTGGATCATACGTTACATTTCTATTTTTAGCAATTTGATATACAAGGTTCTCAAAAATTAAAGTTAAAAATTCAATTGAAGTTCAATCAAAACTTGATTTTTTTATATGGCAACCTATACTTCTTTCTTGTTCATCACGTATATCAGGATAAAATGAGCAAAAAATGTATTCAAACTTTTTCTCTAAAGTGAATTATTTACGTTGTCAATAAATAAATTGTTGGAGACACCACTGACACACGTTGGTAATCAACATCTTCAATTTTCTGATAACACGTCAATGTATATGGAACAAATTAACGTCTTCTTTCAAAATCATGACTTTAAAGTCGGAATCATACGATTGTCAGTTATATAGGATTTCACTTGATATTACTCTACTTTTCTTGCATGATGAAATCATAATATGTAGTGTAATAACGTTTTAAAAATCTTCCACAGGCTGTTCCATGAAGGCTTCGGTCATCTCTAGAAATACAGAATGTTTCATATAAACTAATTTTCCATATGTAGGTATAATCAAAATCAAAATATATATTATGTTCACATGGTTCTTGGATGATCTTCTGTTTTTTCGATGAAGAGGTAATTCAAACAAGCTTTATATGGTTCTCACACTGCAGTTTTGACTTCATCATGTGAAGAACGTAGAAAATATATCCAAGAACCATCTGTGCCTATACATAAAATCCTCACATTGGCGAAGACGTTTTTTATGGGGCCTGGGAGCTCAATGTTATTTTATGGTTACGAAAATTTAGTCGATTTCAGTGTTCGGGTAGAAGGGAGGTTGTGCCCAACCTGTAATGACAATTTTTTCAATGAAATACGTTATACATATTCATTCAAGAACAACGTGTTTATTTTGTGAAATCTGAATTCACTCATGAAGATCTGAGTATATTTGGAAATGAACCAATTCGTCATAGAGCAGACTATATGAGGTTTCCTTACCGTTGTAATGACCTTTTAATGTGAAAAATCTAAAGAAACATAAAAAAACAGTTGACCGAACTAGTTTTTGAGGACTGGAATATGTAAAAATAACCTAGGATTTATATTTATAAGAATGAAAGTTACCACTATATCACTTAAGTGGCGGACTGAAACAATTTTCGACCAGGCCCGGATCTAGGGGGGGGCAAGCGGGGCGCTTGCCCCGGGCGCCAGCTTAAGGGGGCGCCAAAATCAACCAGAGGTTAAAAATTTTTTACTTTTGATTTTCTCGGCGCTAAATGGAAAACTGTAGAATGGAAACATGATAAACCATCACTATGCCTAAAATCTTTAAAATCAAGGAGGGATCAATTAACTGCATATTATTCAGTCATCTACGAATGACCGCCACACTTGAGTGAAATAGGTTGAAAGATCTGATATGTTTACACTGCGTCGCAAGCAGTAATTTCTTTGTCTGGGGAATTACCGACTCATCTGGAACTAAGGGCCAAAATTTCCGATTTTCTATAGACCATAACTTAAAAACTAGTCCTTTCAGCATAATTCTGTTTGCATATTCGTAATCTATGCCTTAGTAAAAACCCCAATTTTGGTGGAAATCGGTAAGATCGAAATTTTTTCAAATTTTCCATAGATGTACCGAGTTTTTCACCATAATTTGAGCCCCCCTTTAACTTTGTTACTAAGTGAGGTACAAAAAAAAGTTTTATACAAAATTTTCACGAAATTGAGTTTTTTTAAATGTTTTCACAAAATGAAATATATACAGAGTGGGCGATTTTCTGAAGAATATTTTTGGTCTCCGATCAAAACCGAATTCATTCTGTACACTAATTCGAGGGAGTAGAACACGAATATGCAAACAGATATTTTTAAAAAAATTTATTTTTCAAGTTATGGTCCATGGAAAATCGGAAATTTTGGACCTTCGAACCGTTCAAGATAGCTGAATGAAGTGTGGTTTTTTATATTTGCAAAGAATCAATTCATAACCAAAAGAAACAGCATATGACTAGTGCCTTTTTTCTAGCTGCTACAGCTCCTCAAAGTTGACCAATATTTCCGAAATTTACAAATTTCCTCAAAATACTGATCCTCCAAAAATCTAATTGCATATTCGTGATCAACCTTGAATTAATATGTTAAATGATCCGGGTCGATATATGTAGCTAAAAAAATAAATTTTTGTTCGGAATAATTTCGTTCATAAAGCACGGGTAAAAACGACAGACGAGGGCGGGTTGCAAACGACATTCTTATAAATACAAACTTTTTTATTTTTTTTTATTTATGCAATTTTCGGGAGTATTTTGGGAAAAGAATAACTTTTAATGGAACAACGAGAAAAAATATCTTTTGATGGAACAATGGGAAAAAATCACCAATGGGAAAAAATATGAGTGATTTTTTTTCCCAAAGTACTCATCTTAGGAAAAATTTAATTGCATATTCATAATCTATACGACCTCGAACTAGTGAAAAAAATAACTCGGGTTGAAAGCGATGACGAATATGCAATTAGATTTTTCCTACGCCACTGCATTCTATATGAACAATTGTATGTGGATACATTTGCTTTTCGACATGACCGAAACTTCACGAAATAGATAAACCAATTCAAAGAGCCAAAAATTGAGTTTTCACTTATAACTTCAAAACAGAAGCCATTTCAAAAGAAACACTTTTCTCCCATACCATTTTTTTCAATACGGGCCTGATAAAGATATAGCCATTTAAAGTTATCATAATGAGCTGTGCCAACTCTGGAATAACAAATTTACCTTCAGAATAACTAACTGAATCTGTGACAATACACAACTATGGATCTTTTTAAACACTAAACAGGTTGTATTCAGCCAAAGTACCCAATTTTTCTTATGTCACAGATAGGTACTTTGTGATTTTTGAACATCAAATTACTCTAAAACGGCGCATTATACGAGAAAATATGAAGAAAACTTTTATTTTACAGAACATTGAAAAATTGATTAGATAATAGCGTCTAATTTAGAATCAAGAGTTGGGTTCTTCGAATTTTTGGTATTTTATGGTACGTAATGGTCAAAATGAGAAAACTGAAAGACGTTGGTGATATCTTGTGTTCGAAAAATATTAATCAAATTAATGAAAATATATGTGAGATAGAACTAAAAATAACATTTTTTATGGTTTTTTCAACAGCCTGTATCTCATAAACCGAGCCGATCCGAAAAAAATGAAAACGAAAAAATTGTTTCTGTTGACCTCCAGAATGTACTATTAAAATATTTGTTCGGGCCAAAGACTCACCCTGTATACAACTTTGGAAAATCGTGCCATCCATTTTTTCCTAGCTCTTAGAGTTACAGAGCTGCCATTCAATCCCATCGAATTTTGCCCACTCAGTACAAGTTCAGCAATTCAATACCCTAAGGGAATTTCCAGTTTCTCAAACTACACAATCTTGTCTCTACTTATCCAAACTATAGTAAAGGTCCATCGGTATCGATCCGGGAGGAAATGTTTTATAAAGATAGTTCTGTTTCCAGTGAACTGCTGAATCTTCAGAGTCTACGATTTTCTACCGATGTCCTGCATTTGTCGATGAAAGGAGTTCTCGCACAGAATGGCTTCTATCAAACTCCGGTAATTATTCAGAACCAATTTCTTATTTTGGATATTCTCAGGGTGACTGAACATCTCAGGAGAAGATATAAATAAAAATTTTTATGGCTTTTCAACAGCCTGTCAAAGACTCACCCTTTATATATTGGTTTAGTACTCAATGGTAACGCACTGTGAAAAATTTCTACTTGTCTTTCCTTTTAGTTTCTCCCATTTCGTAAATAGGAAATATTGGGATCTTGTTATACGCTTTCGAATTGTCTCATTATCCAGAAAAATTTCATAGTAAAAATTCAAAATAATGTAATAAATCTGCATCACTATCAACCTTAGAACATAGAATAATTATTCTATATTCTGAGCTATCAGCGCCTAGAATAGTTTTTTATTTTTATTGTTCGACAATAAAACATCAGAAATAATTTTAATCTATCTGATCTGTCAAACTGACAATTTTTCTAGCACCATGCGTAAAGTAAGATTCAGACTTCCCTTTGAATTCACACCTCTAACTCATGAAGAAGCAGCCCACAAGGAAGCACAATTTTCCCACCGTGTTTACACTTTGTATGGAACAACAAAAAGTGACGAAGATTATGAGTTTTTGGCTGCTTTATACCAGAAAGCAGATATCAGAAGGCTAGCTCCAATTTTTCTACTTTCTTTCCTACTAGCCATTGGAAGCCATGCCCCCATATTTATGATATTATTTCAGCCTCAAAGGTACGCCCGTTGTTACATAGAAGAGTTGGAGAACTTCTTCACCTTTCAACAAATTTTGAATATCTCTGTATATGATTACAATCCGGATAAACTCCATTATTGCTATTACGATCAAAGAAACTATTCTGAACTTGCGCGGAAGCATAAATACAATTATGAAGACATTATTGAAGAAGTGAAAAATTCATCACCTATCTCATCCAAAAAGTGCTCCAGGATGGCAACATACCCAATTGAAGGCCAGGATGATGATGGTACAAGCGAAACAATCAGTGACTATTTCAATCTGTATTGTGTATCCCCCATGACGAAACAGATTATTGAGATCGTACTGAAATATGGACAGTTGACGTTGAGTTTACCAATTGGTATATTCGCAGATTATAAAGGAAGAAAGTCGGCAGGCTTACTTTGCGGTGGTTTTCTATCTCTCGGTCTTTGTATGATAGTTATAGCTCAGATTCCAACCATTATAATAGGAAGATTTTTACTAGGAACCTTCATGATTTTTTATTATACAGTTTTTGTGATTTATATCGAATCGACCACGAGTAACTCTAGGCGTATCATGGCATGGTTGCTTCATTTCGGCCTGAGTATATCTAAGTGCATCCAATGGTTGCTTTACAAATATTGCCACAAATGGAGAACAATTAATGTCATCAACGTGGTTTGCTGTATGTTTATTTTTATATTTCTGATTTATACTAAGGAATCTCCTAGATATATTTACTTTAGGGGAGAAAAGCGAAAGGGTTACGCACTTCTAGGAATAGATCGGCAGGATCTTCCAAACGTGAATGAGAAAACGGATAGTGTATGGAATCACATGATGAACTATTCAAAGCCTGTTTTCAAGAGAAGAATAATAATTCAGTTTTTAACGATTTTTTGTGCTTCTTCCGTTATATACCTGGACAGGAATAAATTTACGAGAGTAATTACTGATAAAACCTTATTGGCGTTTCTGGATTCTGGATTTTGTATGGGTTTTATGACTATTATGACATATTTCCTTATGTTCGTAATTGGCCGAATACCGACCTATATATGGTACTTCTCTATTTCATTCTTTATATCATCAATCTTATTCATCAACCCTGATAGCACATCGATATATGCCCAAGTAGCACTAATTATTCAGTTATCTATTACAGAAAATCTTGTATTTTTCAATTTCTACTGTATATCTGAGTTGTACCCGAATGAGTTTAGATTTACTACTTATGGAATTCTCTGTTCCGTTCCTGGGTTATCAGAGATTTGCCATTTCCATGCTGGATCTTACAGGATACCGCAAAAATGTCTTCTTTACATGCCGTTGTTCTTGTTGACTGCATTCTCAATGTGTTTCACGCATTTCTTGAAAGCCGAAACTAAAAATTATCATATACCTGATTACCCGAAAGAAGCGGTACGACCTGAAGACTACAAATTGATTATTGAGTCATTAATGCATATCAGATGAACTTGAAAATTAAAGTGTTGAATTTTAAATGTTCCTTTCCTGCTGACCTATAATTGAATTCAGGGTCTTCATAAATAATTGTAACATTGCAGCCGAAATCTATTCACAAATCCTATAATATTTATGTAATTGGAAATATCTCACTGCATGAGGAGCAAAACAGTTCTTCAAAACCAACTGCAATTTCACGATCATTTAGAAAGATACTTTATATTATTATTAAAGTTGTTGGAGTCGGTTTGCATCTATTATTTTCATACCCAGCTCAATCGATTCCTATGGAGATTAGGTACTAATCACCCTAATAATTAATCTCTCTAGGAGGAACTTTCGAGGTCTTATGGTGCTATTTTGCAGAGTTTCTATTCCTGAGAACTTGAACCTAAGAAGAGAACCAATCTAATTGTTACCTGGCTATCACGTGAACGCAATTTGGCAATTTGATTGGTTCCTTTCTTAGGTCTTAGTTCTTAGGAACTCTGCATAAACCTACAATTACCCAAGTGTACCTATCTGAGGCAAGAAGCTCCGGATACTTTTGTCAACTATTTTCTGTCGCCGTTATTTCATTATCGATGGATATTTTGAAGCGAAATTTTAGGGTCACATAGTACTCGATACGATCATCAAAATTAGTTATCGCAGCACCCCTCATCCCTATTTAAAATCAAGGTTTTGTTTTCACTCACGTGACAGTGCAGTAACAGGGATGCAAAGAGCGGAAAAGTTGCTCCCCCTCGAATCAGAAATTGACGGGTCTGACCCATGATAATTTGAATTTTGTACTGCTGTTAATGCTGCTTAACAAATTGGAAACATAATTGTATTACTTTCGAATGCTGATTAATATGCTCTGAATTTGAATATTTCTTCTTTTCAAATAATTCTCTTGGGCCGCTGATTCTGGACTTTCACGGCCTTCTGAGATTGCCATCTGTCAATCATTCTTGAATGGATTAGAGTAGGTATACCATATATTCTAGAGTGAAGATCGAGTCCAGAGAAAAAAAAAGACATTAGAAATTGAGAGACCTAATGTTGAAGGAATTTTTGTCAAGAAATGCAATTTCAACTATTGTATAGTCCATTCAAGAATTATTGACATGCCAGTAGACCTTGAAAGTGCAGTCGGAGACAAATAAAAAAGACTAATTTCTGTAGTTCCAATCATATAGAACTGGAATATAAATATAACCTAGAAAATTATTTCAAAGGAAGAAATATTCAAATTCAAATGATATTAATAAGCATTCAAAATTGATAAAATTATGTTTCCAATTTGTACGATTGAATTAAAAACATGAATAGTACAAAATTCGAATTATTGAACTACAGGATTATTATTCATCCTCATTCAATCCCTGAACCAATCGTATCTTACAGGAATGGAATTTATGTTGTTTACGGATTATCATGATTGTTGTCCTTGAAACACCAGATATATCGGAAAATTTCCTAGTAAAGGGTTTTTCAACAAGAACTTTGTTTTTCATTATGGTCCCACCGTAACTACATGAAAGTTTTGACATTTGGTTTTTGACATATCTATAGTAGGAGCTTGGACAATCGTTACAATGAATTCCATTTCACTCTAAAATCGTTTCAAAGTAAAAAAAATTCACTATGAAAATGGTGAATCTGTAAAAGTCTTACAGATCGGTCAACATAATCGAGAGATGTTAACAACTAAATTTTGGCCTACTGTCGAAGATATGAATATCACAAATATGTGGTTTCAACAAGACGCAGTCACAAGTCACACTACAGCAACAATGGATTATTGCAAACCAAATTTCCTGATTGCAGAAATTCAGCCGTTAAATGGCTAACTCGATCACACGATTTAACACCGCTGGATTATTTTTTATAGGGTTATGTTAAAGACAGAGTCTATAAGGAGCCAATCGAATTGATTGCAGCCTTAAAACTCGAAATTCGTGAAGTGATTAACGGAATAGACCCTCCATTTTGTCGAAAAGTGATTAAAAACTTTGATGAAAGAATCAATATCTTTAGCCGTGGTCGTGGTAGACACTTATAATGTAATCATTTTCCATTCATAATTGCCGAATCTTCCTATACTGAACACAATAGAAATTTTAATCATTGTCTAGTTTGCCATTTTTGCCATTTGCCAGTTTGTCTATGGGAGAGCCTCCTACTGTGGTCCGGAGTTGTCTATGGTCCGGAGCCACCGTTATCTTGCGGTGATCGTCAATTCTGACCTTGACTGGTCAGAGCATATATTCACCGATAGAGAAGTGCTTAAATTCATCTATTCTATTCTATATATATATATATATATATATATATAGAATAGAATAGATGAATTTAAGCACTTCTCTATCGGTCGTACATATGTTCTTGAACTTGTTGACAGTATCAGCATTCACCACTTCATTCGGGAGACGATTCCAAACGTCGAAAATTCTTTGTTCCTTGTCAAGTTTGAAACTATGTCCGCGAAGATGGTTTGTATTTAAAGGAAATAAATGTTCAAGATCTACACCAAAAAATCCCTGAAAGCCACTATCATGTCACCCCTGGCACACCGGTCTTCGAATCTGGTCAGCTCAAATAATCCCATTTTTGCTTCGTAGCTTGGTCGAGAGAACCAGGAAAACGGGATTCTTGTGCACCATCTCTGGATAGACTCAAGAAGCTGTAAATTAGGATCCAGAGCTACCCACCAGTCTGGCCCGGCGTACTCCAGAATAGGCATCACGTATACTTCATTCAATTTTATTTTAGCAGTCGGTTGGCCATGGAAGTTTGACACATTTCACTCTGTATAGTACGAAAATGTGAGGTTATGACGCTTGTCAAAACATTTTTGGGTTTTAAATCAACGTTATGTTGCCCGTTCTACGTAAAAGTTTCTGTTATTACGTATTTTATTACAATGTCGAATTTCTTCGGAAAATATGTGACGAACATAATTGAAGTTTATACAAACTGTTTGAAGGCATGCCAAATCCAGTTATTTGCATGGAAAATACAAGAGATCAGTATAATATCATAATATGCACTATAGCTTGAGGAGAGTTAACGTTCGTTATCTTCTTTGGCTTACATCATTTGTAGATTTCAAAAATATTAACCCGAAGATGAAATGGTTGGGAATGCGTATCTCTCGAAGGAATTAACAGATAATTACAAGAATGTTAAATTTTTCAACAAAAATCATCTTGCATCAATATAAGTAAAAGGAATTAAAGGAAGTTTCAAGTCAAGATGAACTTTACTGTTGAACAAAAATTTCACATGAATAAACAAGTAACAGGGCAACTTGCGCGTATTTGTGACTATTCATCTCAATACATTGATGTAATTAATAATAATAATTAGGTTTTTATTAGTACCTTAAGACATTCACATTGTATAGGACAAGTCAAATGAAAAATAGAAAAATCCATTTTAGGGAACTTATTCTCCGATGATATTTATCGAAAATCCTTTTCGCATTAATTCACTCAAACAAAAAATTCTCAAATGCCACCACTTTTTTGGGTCTCCCAATAGAAGGAAATTCTTTGTCATCCTCTTCATTCACTATCTTTCTGATTGTGGAAATATTCAGCTGAAATATAAGTCTTTTAGATTCAGATGAAACATTATATAAATTCTCTTACATCGAATATGTTCGCTACCGTCGGACGTATTATGGATTTTAGAATATCAGGGTATAACTATTTGAATGAGCGGACCTGAATTCTAAATAGCACTTTCTGAAACCCTGTCTCTTTTTTCAATCAGCAATTTCGTAATAAAAATTGATATTAGTTGTGGCAACGGCGTTATGACATTAACGACATTTCATGAGTGCCAACCTAACTTCGTTCTAGTTACAAAAACTTGAGAAAATTATTTCATGGCCAACCGACTGTTAAAATAAATTTGAATGAAGTATAGGTTGTGTACAGCAATTTGGCGATGGTGGATTATATGTCAGCCGCGTGTATGAACTCGACCAAATTTAAGAGAAAAAAAGTCATTTGATACCGCATGACTTTGTAACGGCTTTTTCTCGGGGTACTCGAGCGCCAGCTATTTTTTAAGGGTAAATAGCAAACCTACCCTGGTAGCTACGAGTCGAAGACAAGGTTCCTCGGTGTCTGGGGTGTTAGCGACAACCAGTGAAAGTCAAAATCAACATGCACAAACTATATTTGTCGACTCGTACAAGGAAACACAAATGGCACTATTATATATAAAATTCGTTTCAGTGAATTTACAGGGCAAAACGGACGGAATGAAACAGAATCCGATCTCAAACGTTATACGGGGTTTACGGACGTGTTCGCCAGCCAGAACCTAAGACGCACACTTAACGGACAGGTATCGGACTTCAGCCAGGTTAGGGAATTAAATACGACGACACAGAATTATGACGGCTCACCCTCAGGCGCGTTCGGCACTCCCCGGGTATCCACACCAGCAGAGTGCTTCCCTAACCGTAGGGGTGAACACGGGAACGAGCGGAAAAATTCTAGGAAGGGTAGCCACCCCAAAGTGCCTCCTGTACCCTCGGGGTATCCACACCCGCAGGATACGTTATTGACAGTAGGGGTGGAACTCAGACTCTGTTATAGGAGGGGTGTGGACAGAGACTGAAGTTCCAATGATACATAAAACGGAGTGTCGTCTTACCTATCAGTTTGGCCACTTGCACTCGTAAGATTCCCGAACCACCAAATAAAAGTAACGAAGAAAAAAATAATACTATGTTCTGAATCGTAGAAAAAAAACAGAAACTCTAAAGAAATCTTCCAACAAAACCCAACGGCAGCAAGATAAGCTTTTACGGCGGACGGCACTATAGTCGGAGTTTATATCAGACTCCTTCATCAAAGGGAAATTCAATTTCCCTATCATGTGACGAATAAAAATATTTTCAGTTGTAAATGAAGATGTTGGTAGTTGTTAAAATATTAATTATCCAATATCAGGTATCAGATTCTAGTTTAAAAGCATCAATTTGCGAAAGATTATATTCTCTGAAAATAATCTATGTCCGTCCAGCTTTCAAGCGCTACATCAAAATGAAAATTCCAAAGTCGCCTTGCATAGTTGAGCTCTAAATATACCGGGTGTCCCAGAGCTTTTAGGCCAGCAAATATCTCAGTTACCTGCGGAAAAAAAAATTGAAAAAAATACTTGTCGTAGGAGACCATACGCTCTTTCATGCAGCCTAGCAAAATCCACCCCCTGACAAACAACCCCCGAGAAACCACCCCTAACTTTTGTTTTTCAAATGGCACCCCCATGTTTGTTGTGGTTCAACTTACAGTTTTTTTCATTTCTCATTCAATGATGTATCATGGTAGCAAGAATGGCATGCAGAATTATGGAAAATAAAAATACAAATGAAATACGAATTATATATACGCTCAGCTGTATTGTTACTGCAACATTATACTAAAGAAAATGTTTTATAACATAAATTATAATAAACAAAAAGTTCTAACATTTTATTGACTCTTTTTTTTTCAACATCCACTTTATCTTGTCTCTACAATGTGGACTAATTCGATCAGTCCAATTAACAGTACCCACTAACGAATTCAATTTTATCGAGTGACTATCTTTACAACTTCATATTATGATATATCATTGATTGAGAATTAAAAAGAGCTGTCAGTTGAAGCCAAACAAACATGGGGGTGCCATTTGAAAAACAAAAGTAAGGGGTGGTTTCTCGGGGGTTGTTTGTCAGGGGGTGGATTTTGCTATGCTGCATGAAAGAGCGTATGGTCTCCTACGGCAAGTTTTTTTTTCAATTTTTTTTTCCGCAGGTAACTGAGATATCTGCTGGCCTGAAAGCTCTGGGACACCCGGTATAGGTATAGTATTATGTGATGCCTTGTTCTACTGAGAAGTGTGAACTAGAGGAAAAGAGGATATCTATATCCAGTAATCCAGTCAAGAATGATTGACATTTTGGGTGGCTATGAAAAATCTGATTTAACATGGTAATAGCCCATAAAAATTTTGTGTTCAGATTGGTATGATCTTCACATCTATTATACAGGTTGGCCCAATGAAAACTGCTGAATCGGTGGCGGTCCTTGGACCGCCACCAGATGATACCGAATGAGTAGCTAAGCGCCGAGCAAGCGTAGGTATTAACAGCTACAGTATTAACAGATTCTTGCTGTTAAGGCAAGTTATCATTATCCTTCTCAATCTTCGGGGGAACTCCTCCATTAGTTCTTTCTTCATCTGGCTGTGATTGATTTTTCTTGCCTGTTTTATGACCAGATACTTGTAGGTATGTGTCTCCTTCCTCTAAGGCTTCAATTTCTGCACCTTCCTTGAGTTTGAACGTACCATCTTCTATTTTCCCTCTCGTTATGTTCATCAGTCGACATTTTCCTAGTCCAAACTTGTCTTCTGAGAATCCTTCCACCATTTTCAGCATCAATTGCATTTGTTTTTTGGTAGATGCGAAGTCGTCCATGTAAAGGAGATGATTCAGTTTCATCATAGTTCTGCCGCTTTTGATGGCATATCCGTAGTCCGTAGAATTCAATCTATGAGACAAGGGATTTAGGGCCATGCAGAACGACAGAGGGCTCAGAGAATCTCCTTGGAAAATTCGGCGGCTTTTTGGAATAGGTCCTGTTGTAATGAAGCCATCTGCTTCTTTCATTCGAAGACTAGTACGCCAGGCTGACATGGCGTTTTTCAGGAACTTAATAATATTGGGATCCACCTTGTAAATGTTCAAGATAGTCAAGAGCCATTCGTGAGGTATGGAATCGAATGCTTTCTTGTAGTCTAAGTACGCAGCGTAAAGATTCCTTTGCGCGGAGAACGCTTGATTGCAGATAACTGAATCTATTATTAGTTGTTCTTTGCACCCTCGGCTGTCTTTGGTGCATCGTGCATCCTTTCTGTTGCATGGCGATGATGTTATTTCTTTCGCAATGGTTGTGAATTCGGTTTGAAATGCACAATGTGATCAATTTGTACATCGTTGGATGACATGTGATTGGTCGGTATTTGGATGGGTCTTCTGTATTCCTTTGGTCTTTAGGTAACAGGTACGTTGTGCCATGTGTAAGGAATATTGGCATTTTTTCAGGATTTTCAATGACATAATTTATTGCGGGGGTCAATTTGTCATGCATGATCCAAAGTTCCTAGATTCAGAAGTTCTGTAATCCATCAGGCCCAGGTGTTTTCCAGTATATTATTATGACTTTAGCCTAGCGGCTCTCACACTCCTTACCAGAGGAAAATTCACCTATCCCAGAAATCTCAGATATCAAATGGATTAAGCTCTGTTGGAGCCCTTTCCAGGTTTTCGGGCTCGGGGTGGTGGACGGGTCTGGGTCGCTCCTCGGCTCCCTGCCGCCGGTTGGATTACTGCTCCACCCGCACTTCCTGTTGGAACAGACGTGTTTCTCTGCATTCCCCATGTACTTGCGTACAATTCTCGCCGTTCCGAGCAGCCGCCTTCTGCATGACTATATAGATATTTTCGTCCAACTGAAGTTTCCTCAAGTTCTCTAGTAGTTTCTTCGGTATCAGGCCTGTAGATAAAATGACAATAGGGATGATCTTGATATCTTTCAGCTTCCCCTGTCTTCTGGTTTGTTCTTCGAGATCTCTGTATTTTGAAAATTTTTCAGTGTGCCTATCTAGAAGATTGTTATTATTTGGAATTGCCACGTCGATTAATAGTGCTCTGTCCTCATCCTTATGGAGCAATATGAGGTCTGGTCTATTGTGGGTTATTTTCCGGTCTGTGAGAACCGTGCGATCCCAGTAGAGCTTGTGATGATGATGATTATGACTTTAGCCTTGCGGCTTTCACACTCCTCTACAGAGGAAAATTCACCTATCCCAGATATCTCAGATATCAAAAGGATTAAGCTCTGTTGGAGCCCTTTCCAGGTTTTCGGGCTCGTGGTGGTGGTCGGGTCCGGGTCGCTCCTCGGCTCCCTGCTGTAGCTTGGATTCCTGCTCCACCCGCACTTCCTGTCGGAGCAGACGGTGTTCCTCTGCATTCCCCTTGTACTTGCGTACAGTTCTCGCCGTTCCGAGCAGTACCGCCTTCTGCATGACTTTATAAATATTTTCGTCCAACTGAAGTTTTCTCAAGTTCTCTAGTAGTTTCTTCGGTATCAGGCCTGTAGATGAAATGACAATAGGGATGGTCTTTATATCTTTCAGCTTCCACTGTCTTCTGGTTTGTTCCTCGAGATCTCTGTATTTTGAAATTTTTTCAGTGTGTCTATCTAGAAGATTGTTATTATTTGGAATTGACACGTCGATGAATAGTGCTGTTTCCTCATCCTTATTGAGCAATATGAGGTCCGGTCTATTGTGGGTTATTTTCCGGTCTGTGAGAACAGTGCGATCCCAGTAGAGCTTTTGCGATGTTCGCTCTCCAGCACAGCATCTGGATGGTAATCGTAATAAGGAACCTTTTTCGAAGTTAGAAGTTGGTGTTTTAGTACCAATTCTTGGTGAAGGAACTTGGCAACAGCATCATGTCTGAGCGTTCGACGGTTTCCAAGTGATCCTGGTGTAGCTTCAACGGTGCGGAAGTATCAGCAACACACACTACTCGATGGAGTTCTGACGAAGCTGCCTTGCTCAAGAAATATTTTCGAAGTCCTTCAATTTCCTGGGACATACGGTTGGACAAATCAACAATTCCTCTACCCCCAAGATGTCGTTGCAGCTCTGTCCGTTCTATTGAGCTTTTGAGGTGATGTTTATTGTGTTTAGTCAGAAGAAGTGTTAGAATCACTTCATCATATATATATATATATATATATATATATATATATATATATATATATATATATATATATATATATATATATATATATATATATATATAATTAGTTATGTATTGAGTGCATAGGTTTAACCTCCACTCTTATTGTAGTGTAATAATAATAATAATATCATCGCCATGCAACAAAAAGGATGCACCAAAGACAGCCGAGGGTGCAAAGAACAACTAATAATATATTCAGTTATCTGCAATCAAGCGTTCTCCAAGCGAAGGAATCTTCACGCTGCGTACATAGACTACAAAAAAGCATTCGATTCTATACTTCACGAATGGCTCTTGACGATCTTGAAGATTTACAAGGTGGATTCCAATATTGTTAAGTTCCTAAAAACGCCATGTCAACCTGGCGTACTAGTCTTTAAATGAAAGCAGCAGATCGCTCCATTACAACAGGACCTATTACAATAAGACGCGGAATTTTCCAAGGAGACTCGCTGAGCCCTCTGTGGTTCTGCATGGCCCTGAATCCCTTGTCTCATAGATTGAATTCTACGGATAACGGATTTTCCATCAAGAGCGGCAGTAGAACTATGATGAAACTGAATCATCTCCTTTACATGGACGATTTGAAACTCTTCGCATCTACCAAAAAAACAAATGCAACTGATGCTGAAAATGGTGGAAGGATTCTCGGAAGACATCAAAATGAAGTTTGGACTAGAAAAATGTCGACTGCTAAACATAACGAGAGGGAAAATAGAAGATGGTAAGTTCAAACTCAAGGAAGGTGCAGAAATTGAAGCATTAAAGGAAGGAGACACATACAAGTATCTAGGCTTAAAACAGGCAAGAAAAATCAATCAGACCCAGATGAAGAAAGAATTAACGGAGGAGTTCACCCGAAGATTGAGGAGGATAATGAGAACTGGTCTTAACAGCAAGAATCTGATAAAAGCGATTAACACCTACGCTTGCTCGGCACTGAGCTATTCATTTGGTATTATCTCTTGGACGACCACCGATTTAGCAGCTTTACAAAGAAAAATAAGGACGATGCTGACTAAACACAATAAACATCACCTCAAAAGCTCAATAGAACGGACAGAGCTGCAACGACATCTTGGGGGTAGAGGAATTGTTGATTTGTCCAACCGTATGTCCCAGGAAATTGAAGGACTTCGAAAATATTTCTTGAGCAAGGCAGCTTCGTCAGAACTCCATCGAGTAGTGTGTGTTGCTGATACTTCCGCACCGTTGAAGCTACACCAGGATCACTTGGAAACCGTCGAACGCTCAGACATGATGCTGTTGCCAAGTTCCTTCACCAAGAATTGGTACTAAAACACCAACTTCTAACTTCGAAAAAGGTTCCTTATTACGATTACCATCCAGATGCTGTGCTGGAGAGCGAACATCGCAAAAGCTCTACTGGGATCGCACTGTTCTCACAGACCGGAAAATAACCCACAATAGACCGGACCTCATATTGCTCAATAAGGATGAGGAAACAGCACTATTCATCGACGTGTCAATTCCAAATAATAACAATCTTCTAGATAGACACACTGAAAAAATTTCAAAATACAGAGATCTCGAGGAACAAACCAGAAGACAGTGGAAGCTGAAAGATATAAAGACCATCCCTATTGTCATTTCATCTACAGGCCTGATACCGAAGAAACTACTAGAGAACTTGAGAAAACTTCAGTTGGACGAAAATATTTATAAAGTCATGCAGAAGGCGGTACTGCTCGGAACGGCGAGAACTGTACGCAAGTACAAGGGGAATGCAGAGGAACACCGTCTGCTCCGACAGGAAGTGCGGGTGGAGCAGGAATCCAAGCTACAGCAGGGAGCCGAGGAGCGACCCGGACCCGACCACCACCACGAGCCCGAAAACCTGGAAAGGGCTCCAACAGAGCTTAATCCTTTTGATATCTGAGATATCTGGGATAGGTGAATTTTCCTCTGTAGAGGAGTGTGAAAGCCGCAAGGCTAAAGTCATAATCATCATCATCACAAGCTCTACTGGGATCGCACGGTTCTCACAGACCGGAAAATAACCCACAATAGACCAGACCTCATATTGCTCCATAAGGATGAGGACAGAGCACTATTAATCGACGTGGCAATTCCAAATAATAACAATCTTCTAGATAGGCACACTGAAAAATTTTCAAAATACAGAGATCTCGAAGAACAAACCAGAAGACAGGGGAAGCTGAAAGATATCAAGATCATCCCTATTGTCATTTTATCTACAGGCCTGATACCGAAGAAACTACTAGAGAACTTGAGGAAACTTCAGTTGGACGAAAATATCTATATAGTCATGCAGAAGGCGGCTGCTCGGAACGGCGAGAATTGTACGCAAGTACATGGGGAATGCAGAGAAACACGTCTGTTCCAACAGGAAGTGCGGGTGGAGCAGTAATCCAACCGGCGGCAGGGAGCCGAGGAGCGACCCAGACCCGTCCACCACCCCGAGCCCGAAAACCTGGAAAGGGCTCCAACAGAGCTTAATCCATTTGATATCTGAGATTTCTGGGATAGGTGAATTTTCCTCTGGTAAGGAGTGTGAGAGCCGCTAGGCTAAAGTCATAATAATATACTGGAAAACACCTGGGCCTGATGGATTACAGAACTTCTGAATCTAGGAACTTTGGATCATGCATGACAAATTGACCCCCGCAATAAATTATGTCATTGAAAATCCTGAAAAAATGCCAATATTCCTTACACATGGCACAACGTACCTGTTACCTAAAGACCAAAGGAATACAGAAGACCCATCCAAATACCGACCAATCACATGTCATCCAACGATGTACAAATTGATCACATTGTGCATTTCAAACCGAATTCACAACCATTGCGAAAGAAATAACATCATCGCCATGCAACAGAAAGGATGCACGATGCACCAAAGACAGCCGAGGGTGCAAAGAACAACTAATAATAGATTCAGTTATCTGCAATCAAGCGTTCTCCGCGCAAAGGAATCTTTACGCTGCGTACTTAGACTACAAGAAAGCATTCGATTCCATACCTCACGAATGGCTCTTGACTATCTTGAACATTTACAAGGTGGATCCCAATATTATTAAGTTCCTGAAAAACGCCATGTCAGCCTGGCGTACTAGTCTTCGAATGAAAGAAGCAGATGGCTTCATTACAACAGGACCTATTCCAAAAAGCCGCCGAATTTTCCAAGGAGATTCTCTGAGCCCTCTGTCGTTCTGCATGGCCCTAAATCCCTTGTCTCATAGATTGAATTCTACGGACTACGGATATGCCATCAAAAGCGGCAGAACTATGATGAAACTGAATCATCTCCTTTACATGGACGACTTCGCATCTACCAAAAAACAAATGCAATTGATGCTGAAAATGGTGGAAGGATTCTCAGAAGACAAGTTTGGACTAGGAAAATGTCGACTGATGAACATAACGAGAGGGAAAATAGAAGATGGTACGTTCAAACTCAAGGAAGGTGCAGAAATTGAAGCCTTAGAGGAAGGAGACACATACCTACAAGTATCTGGTCATAAAACAGGCAAGAAAAATCAATCACAGCCAGATGAAGAAAGAACTAATGGAGGAGTTCCCCCGAAGATTGAGAAGGATAATGATAACTTGCCTTAACAGCAAGAATCTGTTAATACTGTAGCTGTTAATACCTACGCTTGCTCGGCGCTTAGCTACTCATTCGGTATCATCTGGTGGCGGTCCAAGGACCGCCACCGATTCAGCAGTTTTCATTGGGCCAACCTGTATAATAGATGTGAAGATCATACCAATCTGAACACAAAATTTTTATGGGCTATTACCATGTTAAATCAGATTTTTCATAGCCACCCAAAATGTCAATCATTCTTGACTGGATTACTGGATATAGATATCCTCTTTTCCTCTAGTTCACACTTCTCAGTAGAACAAGGCATCACATAATCCTATACCTATACCGGGTGTCCCAGAGCTTTCAGGCCAGCAGATATCTCAGTTACCTGCGGAAAAAAAAATTGAAAAAAAAACTTGCCGTAGGAGACCATACGCTCTTTCATGCAGCATAGCAAAATCCACCCCCTGACAAACAACCCCCGAGAAACCACCCCTTACTTTTGTTTTTCAAATGGCACCCCCATGTTTGTTTGGCTTCAACTGACAGCTCTTTTTAATTCTCAATCAATGATATATCATAATATGAAGTTGTAAAGATAGTCACTCGATAAAATTGAATTCGTTAGTGGGTACTGTTAATTGGACTGATCGAATTAGTCCACATTGTAGAGACAAGATAAAGTGGATGTTGAAAAAAAAAGAGTCAATAAAATGTTAGAACTTTTTGTTTATTATAATTTATGTTATAAAACATTTTCTTTAGTATAATGTTGCAGTAACAATACAGCTGAGCGTATATATAATTCGTATTTCATTTGTATTTTTATTTTCCATAATTCTGCATGCCATTCTTGCTACCATGATACATCATTGAATGAGAAATGAAAAAAACTGTAAGTTGAACCACAACAAACATGGGGGTGCCATTTGAAAAACAAAAGTTAGGGGTGGTTTCTCGGGGGTTGTTTGTCAGGGGGTGGATTTTGCTAGGCTGCATGAAAGAGCGTATGGTCTCCTACGACAAGTATTTTTTTCAATTTTTTTTTCCGCAGGTAACTGAGATATTTGCTGGCCTAAAAGCTCTGGGACACCCGGTATATTTAGAGCTCAACTATGCAAGGCGACTTTGGAATTTTCATTTTGATGTAGCGCTTGAAAGCTGGACGGACATAGATTATTTTCAGAGAATATAATCTTTCGCAAATTGATGCTTTTAAACTAGAATCTGATACCTGATATTGGATAATTAATATTTTAACAACTACCAACATCTTCATTTACAACTGAAAATATTTTTATTCGTCACATGATAGGGAAATTGAATTTCGTCTGATGAAGGAGTCTGATATAAACTCCGACTATAGTGCCGTCCGCCGTAAAAGCTTATCTTGCTGCCGTTGGGTTTTGTTGGAAGATTTCTTTAGAGTTTCTGTTTTTTTTCTACGATTCAGAACATAGTATTATTTTTTTCTTCGTTACTTTTATTTGGTGGTTCGGGAATCTTACGAGTGCAAGTGGCCAAACTGATAGGTAAGACGACACTCCGTTTTATGTATCATTGGAACTTCAGTCTCTGTCCACACCCCTCCTATAACAGAGTCTGAGTTCCACCCCTACTGTCAATAACGTATCCTGCGGGTGTGGATACCCCGAGGGTACAGGAGGCACTTTGGGGTGGCTACCCTTCCTAGAATTTTTCCGCTCGTTCCCGTGTTCACCCCTACGGTTAGGGAAGCACTCTGCTGGTGTGGATACCCGGGGAGTGCCGAACGCGCCTGAGGGTGAGCCGTCATAATTCTGTGTCGTCGTATTTAATTCCCTAATCTGGCTGAAGTCCGATACCTGTCCGTTAAGTGTGCGTCTTAGGTTCTGGCTGGCGAACACGTCCGTAAACCCCGTATAACGTTTGAGATCGGATTCTGTTTCATTCCGTCCGTTTTGCCCTGTAAATTCACTGAAACGAATTTTATATATAATAGTGCCATTTGTGTTTCCTTGTACGAGTCGACAAATATAGTTTGTGCATGTTGATTTTGACTTTCACTGGTTGTCGCTAACACCCCAGACACCGAGGAACCTTGTCTTCGACTCGTAGCTACCAGGGTAGGTTTGCTATTTACCCTTAAAAAATAGCTGGCGCTCGAGTACCCCGAGAAAAAGCCGTTACAAAGTCATGCGGTATCAAATGACTTTTTTTCTCTTAAATTTGGTCGAGTTCATACACGCGGCTGACATATAATCCACCATCGTTTATCCAGCTGACGGTTATTTTCCCATTCAGAATGATCCGAACAATCGTATTACGAATTTTGGTGAGGTATCAAATCACTTGAAAAATTTCACGTCGCCACTAATAGCTCCACCATTCACTTTCATGATATTTGAACATCAATCTACCCCCAAAATGAACTTCATGCGGTATCAAATCTCTAAAAAAAAATAGTACGTTACCTCCCCTACGGAGTGAATTGTTTTCGAATTAGTTGGTTGAAAATTGATTTCTAAAATTCCCTTGAATAACCTGTAGCGATTGTGCGTTTGCAAGCCGATTTCTAATTGGAATTAAAGATTCTATTCATTATAAGAACTGTGTTTTATTTTTTGTGTTTCCGGCTTATAATACTAATTGAATCATCTCAAGGTTTCAAAGATTTCCTCTGCTGAAACGTCAAATTCTTCACGATCTCTTTGTAATCGCTTTCTCTCATAGCTTCCCTTGGATAGTCGGCCAATCTGAAAGCTCCAGACGTCTCAACTTGAAAGTTTGTAGAAACCAGAGAAATTTCAGTAATCACAAAGAGCGGCGCATAAAATAAACTTTTGAAAGGAATTTTATAAGAAGTGGCGTGAAAATGAAAAATATCACCAAATCCGTGAATACCACAGCATAGTCCGTAACCAGTGAATCGAAAATCCGTTGGATAAAATTCAGAAATCATATAGAAAGCAAAGAAAGTAGCATTTTCTGTTAACGACACTGTTATGCATAGGAAAATATCGATGAGAATCTTATCCAGTCGCGGATTGAAAAAAAGCATGGCACTTAGGGAACTAGTGACAGTGAAAAAAAACATGATAGTTCTTCCTCTTCCAATAATAGACATCAGTACAAAAGTCAAAATGGTAAATGATCCCATCATCATTCCCGAATCCAACAGCTCTTTCAGAAAAAAATTCGTTATTTCCCTAGAAAACTTGCTTCGTATCAAAAAAGTCACTGAGGATGTGCACCAAATCGTGATCATTTGTATCATCAGCCTTTTGCGAAAAACAGGCATTGTGAAGTTTTTGAAATGGGGCAATAATTTTTTTCTTCGGAGTTTAGAGGGGGCATCAGGTCTGTCTTCTCCAAGAATTTTATAAGCTTTTCGTTTGTCCCCAGTAAAATACAGCCATCTCGGAGATTCGTTGATGCAAAACACTGGAATTATCATGAAAACACACATAATCGCATTTATGTAAGATGTATATCGCCAGTTTTTTATTGATGTGTAAAGGATATATTCCGTGAAACGTCCAAGTGCAATTCCTTCATGAAGTAAAAGTGCAACTTTCCTCCTTCCACCAACACTCGTTGACTCTATAAAAATTACGAACACTGTGTAAAACAGAATCATGCTACTTCCAATGAAAAATCTTCCAATAATAACTGGAATAATATGTGGCATGATGGTCAAAATTATTCCGCATGTAAACAATCCTCCGCAAAATAAAAATGCCGTTCTTCTTCCATAGAAATCTCCAACAACTCCTACGGGAACACTGAGCAAAAACTGACCGTATTTCACTGCTATATCCAACATTCTTTTCACTTGCACTGACTGACAATATATTTCTAGGTTATCATGTGAATTCTCCACTTCTCCAATATCATCGAATTCTTCTTTTATCTTCTTAACAAGATGATGTGGACATGGCTGTTTCTGAGCATTTGGTGCGTCTGATATGACGCCCATCAATGCTTCGTAATCATAACCGTGGTCTTCTATTAATTTCTTGTAGTCTCTGCGGTCGTAGTGGCAATATTGTCCATATTCACTATCTTGATCACGTACTGTTAGATTGAGTATTTGTTCGTATGAAAAGTGTCCTTCCAGTTCTGGCACAACGCACCTGGAGATCTTAGGATGTTGAAAAACGATCATGAATACTTTGGAATGACTCACAACTCCTACCCATATGGTCATGAGGAAAACCGGCACAATTTTACGAGTAAACTTGCCACCCAGAGAGTTCGTGAATTCTGTTTCTTCAGGAGATTTTAATCTTCCGTACAAATGATTAACGTGACCCAAAAGAGCATCTGTTGAACTTGCAGCAAGTTTGGTGACAGGTTTTACTCCCGGCATTATTTTTAGTGAAAGAGATTATTGATGTTCAGTGACATATTTCAGTAGAATTTTATTCTTTCAGGGTTTTCATCGAACCCGACAGATTCGGATTACATAGAAAAAACGATTTTTTTACTCAAAGGTTATCTATGGGTCGACTACAGATTTCAGAAACAAGTTTCAAATGATGTCGACTTTGGTTCGTTTCAGAATCGCATCTTATCAATCTGTTACGTCAATACCGTTCCTTTTTTTTTCGTCATAAGAATGGTCTTGACGTTAGTCATTGACCAGCAGAAATAAAGGGATATTATGTAGAAACGCTGCAGTAGAATCTTTCAGAAATTAGGATAGGAAGAAAGACAGGGAAACAATGCGCCACGGGGCTCATCATGACGACTTTTGCTCTTCATACACACACAACACTGAGCTTCGGAAAAGGTTATACAAAAAACAAACAGAGGATATGGTTTACACTGCTTCTTGAGCTATAGTTTTAGGTTTAAGGACAATGAGTGTTTATAGATCATCCTATTAACATCCAAGCTACTAAGGGAGAGTAGACAATTGAGATTGAAGGGCTGATTATATTTAGTTATTCCACCAATATTGTTGGCTTAGATGGATGCAGGAGAACAACATGTGGTCAAGAGACCCTACCTCACCACAGCCGCAGTAAGGGTTTTCCTTGAGACCAATTTTATTGAGGTATTGGGGATAAATGGCATGGCCACTTCTGAGTCTGCAAAAAGTGCGGACAAACCTGCGATCAACGGCTTCAGGGTTTTCAAACCAAGGAGTTTTCGGGAGAGGAGGCTAAATGCATTTGTAAAAATTGCCCTTTGTGCCTATTCGGTAACATTTGCACCACTTATCATAAATTCTTTCCTTGATTGTTGTGAAAATGTCAGAGTGTGTGCAATCTAGGACTTCTACCTCTTTTTTAACCGCTGCTTTGGCTGATTGATCGTCTCGTTAATTTCCCTCAATACCGGAGTGCCCCTTAGCCCACAGGAGAAGGAATTGCAGACCTTCCCGCTGTAGAAATCCCAAAATGCTTAGGTACAATATTTCTATGTATGTAGGAGAAAGAGAGATCAAACCTCAAGTTTCTGAGAGATAACATAACATAACATACTTTATTGATCCTGTAAGACACATATAGATAGTGTACCTATAGGGCATGTCAGATAAAAAAATTACATGGCAATTAAATATTCATTAGTTTCATTTTACTAGTTGTTCAGATCAGGAGTTCGGAAAAATACTCATTGACTGAATAGAAACATTTCGACGTTAGAATAATCTTAACCTTCCTCTTGAACTGAACCACGTTCAAGGATTTTATAGATGATGGCAAATGGTTATATAATCTAATACTTTGATACATTGGAGAACATTCGAATTTATGTGTTCTGTGTTTTGGAATAAGAAAAAGATCAGAGTTTCTTGTTTCATACTCGTGACAACTTGAAACAGATTTCCAATTTGCCACATTTTCTTTAGCATAAATGAGGCATTTCAAAATATAGATAGATGGCAGTGGTAAAATTTTGTTTGCTACAAATACTGGTCTGCATGAGGAACGTGGTGTTGAGTTGAAAATTGACCTTATAATTCTCTTTTGAGCGACGAACACTCTGGAAACAGAAGTGCTGTTGCCCCAGAGCAAGATATTATATATAAGATGACTATAGACCAGACTATAATATACATCAATGAGTGAACTACGAGGCAGAATGGTTTTGAGCCTATTTAAAGCAAAGAAGGATGAGTTGATTTTCTTGCATATATTGTCAACATTAGATGACCAACCAAGATTTCTGTCGATATGCACGCCAAGAAATTTGGTGCAATCAGCTGAAACTATCACGTTTTCCAAAAAGTTCAGTTTAATAGGTTCCATCTCGAGGCTATTAAGGCCGAAATGTAAACAAATGGTTTTCTCGACATTGACCATTAAATTGTTTGTGTGGCACCATTTGAAAAACTCTGCCATCAAGACTTCACAAGCTTTTTGGAGCTCATCACGACCACGTGCCGAAACCACCACCGATGTGCAGCAAACAACACCAACAGAAGACACGTTAAATGACCAGGCAAATCATTTATGAACAAAAGAAAGAGTAACGGTCCCAACACGGAACCCTGAGGCACCCCCATTTCTATACTATTTTTCTCCGAATAACATCCTTCAACTCTGACAGACAAGGTTCTTCCATTTAAAAAGTTTTGCAACCAGTCCAAGAATATTCCTCTAAACACCATGCTATAATATTTATCAACAATGAACTTGAAGTTGAGAGTATCAAAAGCACAGGAAAGGTCAAAAAATATCCCAGCTACCTGCATATTTTTGTCTAAACATTTATATACAATTTCAACGAAGCTAAGTGCAGCTCTTTGTGTGGAATGAGAGTTTCTGAACCCATGCTGAGCTGAGTTTAATATTTTGAACCTACTGAGATAATCAACCATTCTCGCATAGACGACTCATTCAAATACTTTTGAATAGACACTTAAAATTGATATTGGACGATAGTTTGTTATATCGTGGATAATTCCTTTCTTGAAAATGGGGACAACAATAGATTCTTTGAGAAGCTTTGGAAACTTTCCTGATGTTACGGATATGTTTATCAGATTTGCTAAGTGATGGCTAATTGCTGGAGAAATCTCTTTTAGGATCCTAACTGAAATGCGATCAGATCCTACGCTTTTTTTATTTCTCAATATTTTCACGGTTTTTCAATTTCCCAAGGAGACACGGGATAAAAAAAGAAATTGGTGTTTAGGGATGGTAAGACAGTACAAGGAAGTGATAGATTATTACCATAGCAAGTGTACAGTCTTTCTCTCGCTGTAGTGGAATAATATCCAGCAAACAGGTTAGAAATTTCTGTAGGTTCAGAGAACACTGTACCATCCAACTCAATGAATAATAGCACACTTTGACAGTCTGTTACTATTAGGAATTTTTTATTTATTATTCGGCATAGGCTGGTCTTTATAAAGTCAAGGCTAAAAAGATGGCGAACAGCTCTCCGTAAAAAGTTGAGTATTGATGGTGCAGAGTAGACGAAGAATACACATCCAAATAGGGGTTGTAGATTGAGGCTCCTACTGCGGACTCTCCAGTTTTGGATGAATCTGTGTAGATTGAATAACTATCATGATAGAGTGTACGGGTTATATATATATATATATATATATGCAGAAATTCCTGTTCTGCAAAGAATTCACTGTATTTCGGTATATTATTATGTACTGATATTGTAGGGAATAGCAATCCGTAAGCGATTGTGAAAATTAAGGGTCACTCAGCTTTATTAAGATGGTCAATTTTTTCCAAACTATGGAATAGGCCGATATTATATCGGGATCCTTCCTAACGATCCAGAAACGATGTCTTAGGGTTTGGAGATGGAGATCATCCCATACAGCACATGACGTCCAATGGACGTCCATTTTATATCCAAATGAAGTACAAACGTCCACGGACCTTATATGGAAGTCCAATGGATGTACATTTCTGGACATTTACTGTACGTTCATAAATGAACGTTTTAGGGATGTCCATTGTACTTTAAATAAGGGATGTTAGACCAACATCCATATACGTCCCTTATTGGACATCCTCTGGATATACAAATCTGGATCTTAATTGTACAATCAGAAATTGTACGTTAGTGTACGTCCATTCAACGTACAATTTTGGATCAACGTGAATTATCCATGAATGTACATCTTTTGGATGTTCGGATCTGGATACAAATATGTACTTCCAGAAATTGTACTTTTCTGTACGACAACTGGATGTATCATTTTCTACTATCTATATTTATTCATTTCTCAACATTCCTAGGATGTACATTTCTGGACATTTACTGTACGTTCAAAAATGGACGTTTTATGGATGTCCATTGTACTTTAAATAAGGGATGTTGGACAAACATCCATATACGTCCCTTATTGGACATCCTATGGATATACAAATTTGGATCTTAATTGTACTATCAGAAATTGTACGTTAGTGTACGTCCATTCAACGTACAATTTTGGATCAACGTGAATTATCCATGAATGTACATCTTTTGGATGTTCGGATCTGGATACAAATACGTACTTCCAGAAATTGTACTTTTCTGTACGACAACTGGATGTATCATTTTCTACTATCTATAATTATTCATTTCTCAACATTCGTAGGATGTACATTTCTGGACATTTACTGTACGTTCAAAAATGGACGTTTTATGGATGTCCATTGTACTTTAAATAAGGGATGTTGGACAAACATCCATATACGTCCATTATTGGACATCCTATGGATATACAAATTTGGATCTTAATTGTACTATCAGAAATTGTACGTTAGTGTACGTCCATTCAACGTACAATTACATATGTAAGCTGTCAAGGAAGGAACTGGATACAGAATATTACAGAAACTGAATTTTAATGGAGTTACTGCACTTTCTGCGTGAACGTGAACATCGTTCGGCGTGCATAATTTGAGGGCTTTCCTTTGTAGTACGTCCAAACTACTTACCAGATGATCCGCTGCACTCCCGTAGAAAAAACTGCCATGGATCTTATAAAGCTTCTATAAAAGAGGAGGGCTATATTTTGTTTTGCTCCCCAGCTATTATGGCATACATATCTTAATATCTGAAGGCGCCCCTGAACTACTCCCTTCGTATTTTGGATATGTTCTCTCCAGGAGAGCTTTCTGTCCAAAAAAACGCCCAAAAATCGAAGTTTCCTTATGGTTGAAGGTATGATTCGCCAGTGTTACCTGCGTAGGGGGGTGCTACTGTTTTAATTGTGGAAAGAGTATGCTCATGAGAGAAGAGAAAGTTGGAAAATTCACTCATTGCTGAGCTTAAGGCCAGGCGCAAATAGAAACGCGGGTTGGTGAGGTGACGCAGCTTTTTCCTGCGCTGCACGTACTATCTGACAAGTCACTGTCACGCTTTATAGGGTACTTAAGATGTCTAAAATACTGGTGTGTGCACTTGTCACTTTTTGCAAGCATCAACAATTCAGAAAATCGGGGATATGGGATCAGTTTCGTGGCGGCGCCACCATGTCATTTGCTTCGTTCTATCCTTGTTCTGCGAAAGAAAGTCCAATGATACTCTCTCGTTTTATTTTGTTTAGGGTTTATATCGAATATCGATCAACGAGTTCAAAATATGAACTGGCCCATTTTGTCAGCTGTTAAGGAATATTTGTGATTTACAGTTTAATTTTCGTTGTAAAAACAAATCTGTCAATACTTCAACACTATCGAACAAGGGTTCGAAGGAGTATTTACTATTCTTCAAGATAATTTCCGTTTGATAAATTGAATTCATGAGGGGGTAATTCAATATGATTTCAATAAAACACAGTTTTATTAATGGATATTAATTTAATATATCCAATATATTAAGTTGACGGAAAGGGAATTTTCACTATATCTACTCATGAAGAATATTTGAAGAACAGACTAGAATAGATTTACAATGTATTTCTGTTTCTCAATACATGCCCACAATTCACATTACGTATATCCAATACAGTTCCTCTGAAATATTGCTGAAGTTGCCATAAAACTTAGCTATATACGTCCCGAATGTTCGTTCATCTGATTTGGTTCTGCCCCTAATTCAAACAACACTGAATTCTTGCCTGTAGTTCTTGATTGTCCATACAGAAAACTGAACTTACTGAACGACATGTTGAATGAATGAATGTTCTACATCCCTTTCTCTAAACTAATACATTTTCAGACACCAATAATCGCTTATAAATACAACATATTCGTAAGTCGTAGGATAGTACTCAAATTATTTTCAAATATCAATTGACAATGCTCTGTCAAATTCTGAACAGCGCTACCTACAGTGGGAAAAACGAAACTGATCCCATATCCCCACGAAATTAAAAACAAAATCGAATCAGTGAATACACCAGAGTTTTAGACATCTTAAGGGTACTCTAACGATTTGTCAAAATCAGCTGATCGTTCATTGCCGTGGGGCACACATAGCTTTTTAGTATCAGTGTAAAGAGGCATTTCTTAGAAAGTTATAGTCTAATCACTCTAATCTAAAGTAGGGAAGAACATTTTTTCCAAAGACATTCACAAAACACAATACTCGACCAAAACAGCATGCGAATCAATGGAGGGAAAAGCTTGTATGCCCCACGACAGCGAATGCTTAGCTGATTTTGACAAATCGTTAGAGTTCCCTATTTGCGCGGTCTTGTTCTTTTCTATGTTTTACAAAATCTCACGCTGCGTCACCTCACTAACCTGCGTTTCTATTTGCGCCTGGCCTAATTCCTGCTGACATGAATCTATATCCTCGTCAATGCAATAAAAGGCAATATCAACAGCATACTGCAGCATTTTGATTTTAGGGTTCGTGATAGATTTTTCAACTCGATGATAATAATAGATGACAAATAAAATGGTTGGTAAGACCTCCCTCCTGTGGTAAACCCAGGCTTGTTATTCTGGGACCCTCCAAAGCACCGTTCACCCTCGAAAAAAGCTCTCTGTTGGAGAAGAGATTGAAAACAAGGTTCCCAAAGTTTCTACCTAGTCCAATCTCAACAATCTCCTCACATTATATATCTAAGCAAACACCATCGTAAGCTCCTACGATATCTGCAAAAACAGCCATGAGAACTTTTTTATTAGTAAAGCTTAAGTAGATGTCGCTCACTAATTGGCATATGGGGTCATATTGTGCTGTGGCCCTATCGAAACCCATGCTGTGTTTTTGGAAATTTATCGTGGTATTCAAGCCACCACTCCAAACGAAATTTGAGCAATCTTCATGACACAAGATGCTAATGAAATGGGTCGGTAGGAATCAGCGCAATTGAAATCTTTGTACGGCTTTAATACTGGTATTACAGTGTATTTTTTCCAGTCAGATGGGATCTGGCCAGTTTTCAGAATATTGTTGAATATATTCAGCAGAGTCTGTTTGGCCGAGGAGGGGAGATTGTGTAGCATAACATATTGAATGTGATCATATCCAGGAGCTGTGTTGATGTTCTTCTTGAGTGCCGAGTTAAGTTCTGTAATATCGAACGGTCTAGTCATGAAATCATCATTGGCCGATATCAAAGGACGCTCTCTCTCGTCGTTTGCAGGAGCAAAAAATTCGTTTGTCCAATCCCCTTTTACTGCAGGTTCGTGAGAGACTTGGTTATTATGTATTTTCCTTATATTTTTCCAGATCAGATTCGAAGGGGTGTTTCTATTAAGAGAGCTGCAGAATTTTTTCCATGATTACCGTTTACTTGTTTTGATTATACGCTTTGCAGCTGCTTCATCATTTTTGTACTTCATAAAATTGGTCAAAGTAGGAGAAATAATGTAAGCATCATAAGAGGCTTTTTTTCTGTCAACGGCATCGCGGCATCTGTCATTCCACCAAGACTTACAAAAATTTTTATTAACTTTATCTAAGATGTTTTTAGACATCTTAACTTTATCACTATAGAGCGGTATTGACTTATCGCAGGCTCGTAAAGCATTCATGAAAATTGAGTAATCTATTTCAGACTGAGTATTACTGCAGTATTCATCGAGAGGGGCCGAAAAATCCATCCAGGAAGCTCTCTTATTGTTATATTTAGAAGTGTTTCTTTGGTTAATGTTAGTTGGGGAGCATATATAGTCGTATCTTATCACGGAATGGTCTGATCCAAGTGTCTCTGTTGTCACATACCTGTTAAATGAGGGTAAAATAGAGCCATTCACTATGGTCAAATCAACAGCTGATTTATTTTGTCCAGGATAAGTCAATCGGGTTGGTGAGCCATCGTTCAAGATATACAGATTGTGGTTTTCAAGTGCTGTAATCAAGTTCTCTCCATAATAACTGTCGTGTGGGGAACCCCAAGCTGTAAGGTGAGAGTTGAAATCTCCTGCGATGATGAAATTACCATTCACGGAATCCAAAAAACTATTCCACTGATCGGTTTCCAACCGTGCATTTGAAGGGTTATATAGGGAGTAAACTAGCAAAGGAGGGCTTTTCGATAAGTTAATTTTCAATCATAGATTAATAAAACAGGAGATAGAGCATTTCGACAAAAACGCATTCACAAAATACTGCCATAAATATGAATTTGGATTCTTTGGGTGGGGGAACTGGACAGGGGCTGATTCAGAACTACTTGCACTGAATATTTCAGATATTTGACAATAATTTTATATCGAATGGAAAATAAATATGTTTTAATGCAAAGATTTCGAGTATTTTTTTATGACAACTATTCAAAGGGATATAGAACTAGTAATACCAAAACACCTTGTGTGAAAGAATTTATTTTGAATACAATATTACCATACACTAATGGTCAATATGACCTTAACCTACATACAGATTATTTGAAATTTTATTCACTAAGTATATACTAAAAACTAAAAATTACTTTCATCAAATTAATTCCCTTCAAAATGGTTAATTCTCAGATCAATAGAAGTGGAAGCAGCTGAATTTTATGGAATTTGTATAATGAGAATCTGAAAGAGTTTGTTCCTTGAAGAAATTCTCAAGTCTTTTGAACAGATTAGGCGGAATGAAAAAGTAATGTTATGCTATAAACATCTACCAATGATTGTGAAATCAAAAAGGAATGATTTCTTTTTGCATAGAGTTAGCCATGAAAGAATCCCTAAATTCGTGATAAAGCATCATTTTTTTTATGGGCAGTTATAAATTCAATTAAGTTAAATTGCATATCAACTAATATAAGCAGTGTTTTAAACTTTCATTTTCAGCAACTCTAATACTTCAACAACCTGCTTCCCCCTTCAAATTTTCATACCACCACAAAAGTGCTTCTGGGTGTTGAAATGTATCATAATTAAGAGAAATTTTAACGAAACTGTAAGCTTTAACTGAATAATAATGTTACTTTAAAGCAAATTGTTTGAGGTCCTTGCCATATTTATGTTTTTTATGCATGCAGCTGTCTTCAAAGAAATTTTTCATAAGGTATTTGCCTCGGCTTGTCAAGCTTTCATCTTCAATTTTTCCTCCCAATGAATAGACAACGGCTTGTAGGGTAGCAAATTATTTCTTGAAGTACTGACGACACACTCGTCGTCTTAAATCGGTTTCGACTTCAATTAGCTGTTTTTCAATTTCTGTTCTCCGCGTGTTTATTCCTGCAAAAATTTTTCAACTAAAATTTCACTTTGAAATATCCTGATAACAGACATTTTCATTCAATAACTCATAAAAATAATGGGAATATCCGAGCTCCATTTGAATGGTCATAATATTGTGTTCATAATTACAGTAGTAGTAAAATTTTTACATTGCCATTGAAATACATGTTACAAATGAAGAAAACTTTTTTGATTATCAAAAAAGGTTCAACGCCGTGTGCCTCAAAACATGACCTTTACTAATTTTTATGGATTTTCATTCCTAAGACGAGTTCTATTAACCATGGTAGTTTAGAGAATTTTTTGTACCACCCTGGGTGAGTATGTATCTTACTTGTTTTATTCTTTAACTACAAGACACTTTCATTTCTGCAAATCCTGAACTGGCATTCATGTTTGATGATTTTGATCCCATTTTCCTTCCATTTTCTTCAAAAACTCCAGTACTGATGACAGGCACAGTATTGGCTATAATTAAAGCATTGTTAAAGCAATTAAAATCTCGTTCTACTGTTCATCTTGAAACCAGGAAGGATGTTTATATAAAAAAGCATGATTTATTATAGGAGAAAGAGAATCTACCAAATTTCAAGTTCACCTCAAAACTAGAAGTTGTCAGAAATCACTTGCAAAATTCCAAACAAAGTGATATTCAGACAAGAAAGCGAGTTAAAAAAGTGGTAATGTTCCCATCTTACCTCACTCGGGATGGCATCTTTTTCAAATTAACAGTAAAAGTCGATTTCTCTCATTATACTGAAGTCTGGAGTGTAAATTACAAGTGAATTGTAAATTGTTTTGAAGACCCAGTCTGGTCTGGTCGTCTGGTTTTATTTCTTGGAAAACTAAAATTTAAATCAATTATTTTAATGTACAAACTCAACATTTCAATGTAAGCACAAATCATTAGATCGTATTCAAACAGAATTCGACCCTGGCGTCCCCTAACTCCCTCCCCTGATTTCATAAAGTCGTGTACTCAAACAAGAATAAAATATCCAAAACTTACCGAAATAAGTGAATCGCTTTCCTCTTCCATGTATAAATGCACTTTTATTTCAAACACACTTTTTTACGGCACATCGTTGCATATTTTCCAAAATATTACGACGTGAATGATTGAAATAATATTTTGACAATTACAAATACACAAAAAAGGGAAGAGGAATGGGACTGCGTGGCTGGCTATACGTCGTTACGGTGGCTACTTGACAGGCCATCTACCAAATTATTATTATGCACTTTACGATTTGAAAAAAATGAGAATAAAATGATAAAGGTACTACAGATTCACCAGAATACTCTAGTATCAGTAGTATATGATTAATTTATTGAACTCCCGAATAATTTCTTCAAATCCTCTGTAGTTTTTCGGATCACTTCAGAGTTGGCTCAAAAGATATTAAAAATTTTAGAAAATTACATTTTGAAAATGTCGATAACACCGTTTGTTTAATGCATGGCCTGAACTTTTTTTGTCTGTGGTGGTTTTTAGTTTTTGTAAAGACACGTTTTGCCTAAAATGAAAAGTTTTCAAAATGCCCCACATTCTATAGGTATATGTACATTATGCGGAGCCTTGTGGAATATGTCAATGCATATTGTAGTGTCAAAAAGGAATATTATTCCTTCGTTCGGAAATCAATCGTGCTGAGAAAATGAAAAGTCCTCGTGAACAAACTATGTATAAGATTCATTTACCGATCGAGAACTATTGACTCACAATCCACAATGTATATGCAAACGTTTCCATTCACATTTCCTCTGCCTATGCTGAGATTGGGAAAGGAAAACAGATTACACATACGATCTGATTCTTTTAGACCTTTCTATCAATTTTTCGATTATCTATATTTGATGAAGATCTCGAAATATTAGAAATATTCCGGTTGTTTCTTTCTATGTCAATGTTATGAGATTTACTTCATTCATTCGAATTAGCTTTTTACGGAGGTTAACCTTCTGATTGATATGTGCGTGGGAAGAATGAATCCTACACAAGTGCTTGTTTAGAAGTCGAACAATCATAATTAGTCAATTATCCAACGCGAATCTCAAAATAATTTACACTAGAATGATCTGATTCTTGATGGGAATCTGGAGCAGAAAAGTCTATGCTCTGAAACCCGTAATACTTTGCATCAACATCTGCATTGTTGGAAATTTAGTGATCATTATTTATTAATGTAGTTATGAAAACTGAATGAAAAGTTAGATGAAGAAAATTATTTTTTCATGAACTCATTGAGTTGTAGAAAATCGATAAATACATTTTGCATTTCACGAACTATTCGCCAGAAGCATTGCACGAACCTTCAAAACGTTATTCTAGATTTCTAGACTCTCAACTTGATATGACATCCCAACTTGATTTCCAGAAATACTGGACAAATATAATTTTTTCCTTAGATTGACCAAGCAGCGATGAGTTGTTCATTACCTGGATATGTGACCGCTCTGATTATGAGTTGGAACCTGTACACACTAAAGAAAGAAAAATAATGTTGCAACAAATCTACATTTCGAATTTTAAGGGTTGAACATCTTAACATTTTTTCAGCTAGAACAAGAGTATGATCATCACATTCATCTGTCAACTATTCTGTAGTATTTTGATGATAAGAGGAGAGTAAAGCAGTGTATACGTATGTTGTTAAATGTATCGAATAATACAGGGTCTTTCACGAGGAACCTCACCCATATTTATACGGGAAACTACTGAACGTATTTTCATGAAATTCAGCACTTATAAGTATTTCACGATGCTGATGAAATCTAAAATATTTTCCAGGCATGAGCACTTCCGGTTTTTCTGGAAATGACGTTAACTTCCGTTTTTCAAATGAGAACACCATTTTTTCATTGCAGAAATAGATTCCTTAGAAAATTTCAAGTTATTTTGATGTAACATTTTTCAGTTTTGGTTGGAAAATTCTCTCTGAGCGGGAAAATTCGAAAAAAAAATCGAAAATAGAGCTCCGCTGAAACAAGAATAACTTCGAGGTTTTTGGATGGAAAATTTTCATTTTTGGGATTTTTCAAGATGTAAGATCGATGTATCCACTTTAAAAATCGAAATCGCGATTCATGATACAGGGGGTGAAAAAATCGCTTTCAAAGTTAGGGATGACAAAATCGTGAAAAATCAATTTTTTGCCATTTTCTGAAAAATTTCATCTTTTTGGCGTGAAGGGAAAAGAAATAGCTGAAAATTCAAGACGAAAAACAGTTTTTTGTGAATAATTCAGAAAATATCCACTTTAGGGCAAGGGTGTGATGCATACACTCACATTATTTTTTAACGTAGATTCAATATCTGCCATAAAAAAATGGGGTTCTAATTTGAAAAAATTGATTTTTCACGATTTTGTCATCCCTAACTTTGAAAGCGATTTTTTCACCCCCTGTATCATGAATCGCGATTTCGATTTTTAAAGTGGATACATCAATCTTAAATCTTGAAAAATCCCAAGAATGAAAATTTTCCATTCAAAAACCTCGAAGTTATTCTTGTTTCAGCGGAGCTCTATTTTCGATTTTTTTTTCGAATTTTCCCGCTCAGAGAGAATTTTCCAACCAAAACTGAAAAATGTTACATCAAAATAACTTGAAATTTTCTAAGGAATCTATTTCTGCAATAAAAAAATGGTGTTCTAATTTGAAAAACGGAAGTTGACGTCATTTCCGGAAAAACCGGAGGTGCTCATGCCTTGAAAATGTTTAAGGCAGGCTGCACACTGACGAAACTGGTTTCAAGAAACCGGTTTCATGAGTGATGAAACTCAAGTTTCGTAAAAACAGTTGATAAGAAAATTGAAAGATGAGTACACTGAGTTTTAAGAAACTACAATTTCATAACTTTGCGCAACTGCATTTCATGCAACTCCGCTAGCACGGTTGCATGTAACTACAGTTTGTTGTAAACCTCCGTTGGCGTGAGTTGTGTATTTAATATTTGCAGCTTGCAGCAAAAAGCGATGCCTGAAGATCAAGTTTTCAACACAAAACTCGTGGAAGCTGTAGAAAAGCATCCGTGCTTGTACAATCACAATTTCCTTTTTCGTAATGTGGGGACCTACTAACTGTAGCAAGTGATCAAAAGCAGACTCCGACATTCGATAAAAATTTTGAAATTTCACTGGGTCTTGATGCAGTTCTTTGGCCACTACACAATTGCTGTGACATCTGTCCTGATTAGGGGATGAACCCAGTACTTCCGCTTCTTTTTTCTGTTTCGATACCACCACCACAACACTACAAGGTCCTCATCATCCGACGACATCTCAGAAACTGCTCATGTGGCAGTTGCGTCAGTGTACTGCCGAGTATGAAACCAGTTTTATGAAACTAGTTTCATAAAACCGGTTTCATAAAACCAGTTTCGTCAGTGTGCAGCCTGCCTTAGATTTCATCAGCATCGTAAAATACTTATAAGTGCTGAATTTCATGAAAATACGTTCAGTAGTATCCCGTATAAATATGGATGTTGTTCCTCGTCAAAGACCCTGTATATGTAGGTACTTCAGGTTTGTCATCCCAAAATGCGTTCACTTGAAAACCTAATAACGAAACTAATAATAATGTATTATTATTCTCACCGAATATCATAATACGTTTTTTCAATGTTGTACGATGAACACACATATTACATACAGGGTGTTTGAGACTCAGTTATTGTTAATGATAAATTTGTCCCAATAATGGACATATCCCCTCGTATTTCAATGAACTTGGGATTCAGTAATTATAAAAGAATAAAAAGTATTGAAGATTTCATGGCATGAATCTGGAAAAGTAGGTACAATTTGGGGAAGGCAATTTATTTACCTTCCAATTATCTGCTACCTCATTAATGAAACATCTAGATGTGCAGAGTAAAGATCTACTAATTAATTTTTTTTGAGACCAAACCTGAAGAAAAGGCTTTTTTATTCACTCTTTTCGACTCAACCGACAAAGAATTCTTAAGCGAAATATCATACAAATGTGTCTCATAATATACGATTAATTGAGGAAATGAAAAGAATCACTAAATCACCCTGTATCCTAGTAATAATAAAGAGAGATAGACCCATAAAATATAGGTTATTCAGAGTCAACTTGGTGTCCTCTATATACCTTTACTGTATAAGCATTTCAAAATGAATCACCCTTTATAATACGCTGCTCAACAATTGATAGGTATCACCGAACTTCCATCAATTTATTTCAGGAATTCTCTGTGCGACGCGACGCGACGGTTCAAACGTATCCCACCCCATACACATATACAGGGTGAGTCTTTGACTCGTACAAATATCTCAACGGTAGATTCTTGAGGTAAAAAAAAAAATACTTTTTTCCTACACCACTTTTCCCGATTCGACCCTGATAAAAGGATTTAGCATTTAAAGCTTTTTAATGAACTATGCTAGCCCTGGAAAAACAAAATTATCTTCAGCTTAACTAGCCAAATCTGTGATACTACACATCTGTGGATATTTCAAACATTCAGCAAAAGTACCCAATTTTCCGAATATCACAGATATTTCTTATTTTTGAACATCATATTATTCGAAAACGCCGAAATATACGAGAAAATATGAAGAACACTTTTATTTAACAAAGCGTTCAAATATTCATTAGATAGCGTCCAACCCAGTTTCAAGAGTTGGATTCTTTGAACTGTTTTTTTTTTTATGAGTATTTTTATGAGCATAATGAGAAAACTTGAAGACGTGGATGATATCTTGTGTTCGAAAAAGATTCATAAAATAAATGAAAACCTACATTCCGAAATTCATTTCATTCGATATAACCGTTTGTGTGCCGATTCGGGAAAAATGGTAAAGGTAAAATATTGTTTTTCTTGTACCTCAATGATTGACATCGCGTGGGGCTATGGAAAATCGAATTTAAGTTGGTAGTAGCCATAGAAATCATAATAACGTGCGTTCAAAAAAATTCGTCGTCAAGTAGGCTATGAAATTTTGAAGGCTGATGTTCGGTGGCTGAACGTACGTCTTTCCTTGAATTACTTCATCTTCCCAAAATGTAAACAATGATGACATTAACCTATATATCGTAATTTTGTACGGAAAGGCACTTTTCAGAAAAGGTTACCTATAAATTTCATCCAACGTTCGAAAAGCATTTCTTTCATTGATTAAGATGACAAGAATCCAAACAATCTGAGGCGGTTAGAAAAGTTCTTCGTAAAAATTTTAACCGTCCACTATTTTCATACGTAAGAGACATGAATCTTGAATTGATCGTGGTAGTATGTTTTTTTGGAAGAAGGTTCTAGTTACTTCAGTCATATGAATAGATCACAGTAAGATTCTCAATAATATGTTTATTAATTCTCTATAAATATTGAATTGATTCAGTCATTACTGAAAATCCATGACTAAACTAAAAGAACTGAATTACATGAAAATAGCTATTGGACAATTTATTAAAATTCAATTCAGCTATAAAAAGGCATGATGCTTTCTCCTTCATAACGTTCTGCTATTGAAGTTCCATAAAAGAAAGTAGGTCCACATTTTGCCTTTGACTGATGCATACTGTCAGTATGCATCAGTTCAGTATGATACTGAACTCCAATTTTTCTCGGATGCTACAAGGTTAGGTAATCACAACCTTTTCAGTTTTCTGATAACATGTCAATCTTTATGGAAACAAATGGATATCTTTTTTTCAAAATCGGGTGGCATATGCCAACGGATACTCTATCCACTTGAGATAAAATCTGAAGAGTGGTCTGTCGAGCTTCTGTCACCATGTTTTCATTATTACTGAACTCTAGAGTTTTCTTTTTTGGTATACCACTTCCTTTTTTGTTTGAACATACCTGTTTCGTCAACACATCGCAAAACAGTACAATGGAAAAATTCATTCTTAATAATCAACAGCAACATAGGCTTCAATGAAGTCGCCGGAACAGGATATTTCCATTTTCCTTCAATTTTCTTTCCAATTTTGAAGTAGAATTCAATAGTAAAAGTCTTTCACACGTCCGTGAAAACCATCTTTATAATTTGCTGATAATTTCAATTCAACAACAACCCAAAATGCTAAAATGACAGTTCACCTGGAAAATAGTAAAGCACGAGCTAAGAATTACGTTTAGACACGAAATATCGACGTTCAAAATTCCATAGCCTACTTGACAACGAATTTTTTTGAACGCACGTTATATATACTTACTCTAGAAATGCTAATCCAGTAGTAAGAAATGCGGCGAAAAATTGACAGTTGTCGTTAAAGCGAATGCGCGACATTAGTTTATTTCAACTCGAACGTTGCCTAGACTTTCCTACCTTATGTCTAAGATGTCTAAAACACTGGTGTGTGCACTTGTCACTTTTTGCAAGCATCAACATTTCAGAAAATCGGGGATATGGGATCAGTTTCGTGGCGGCGCCACCATGTCATTTGCTTCGTTTTATCCTTGTCTATCAAAGGAAGTCCAATGATACTCTCTCGTTTTATTTTATTTTGCGTTGATATCGAATATCGATCAACGAGTGCAAAATATGAACCGGCCCATTTTGTCAGCTGTTAAGGAATATTTGTGATTTTCGTTGTAAAAACAAATTTGTCAACATTTCAACACTACCGAATTAGGGTTCGAAGGAGTATTTACTGTTCTTCTTCAAGATATTTTCCGTTTGGCAACTTGAATTCGTGAGGGGGGTAATTCAATATGATTTTAATAAAACACAATTGATTGGTCAAATATCCAATATATTCAGTTGATAGAAAGGTAATTTTCACTATATCTATTCAGGAAGAATATTTGAAGAACAAACTCGAATAGATTTATCAATTTCTGATTCTCAATACATGCTCACAATTCACATTACGTATTTCCAATACAGTTTCTTTGATTTATTGCTGAAGTTGCCATAAAACTCAGCTATATCCTTCCCGAATGTTCGTTCATCTGATTTTTTCTGCCTCAAATTCCAACAACACCGAATTATTAGGTGTAGTTCTTGATTGTCCATACAGAAAACTGAACTTACTGAACGACATGTTGAATAAATAAATTTTCTACACCCCTTTCTCGAAACTGATACATTTTCACACACCAATAATCGCTTATAAATACAACATATTTGTTAGTCGTAGTAAAGTATTCAAATTATTTTCAAATATCAATTGACAATGCTCTGTCAAATTCTAAACAGCGCTACCTACAGTGGGAAAAACGAAACTGATACGATATCCCCACGAAATTAAAAACAAAATCGAATCAGTGAATACACCAGAGTTTTAGACATCTTACTTATGTCAGTCGAATTGTTTATTTGGTATAAATGGGAAATAAACATATTTCATTCGGTAAAAGAACTTATTTTTCGATTCATACAGGACTTCTTGTCGGTATTGAACACATGCATGGATGATTAATTGTGTTTATATATGCTTTGTTAGAAAATCAGTACAATGATGTTGCAGGTTTCAATGAAAATATATCGGGATTTCGGAGGTTACGTTGTCCAAATCCAAATCTAAATTTGTCGATAGAGGTATTATTGAGTATTCATTGATTGTTTGACCAAACCGTGAATTGGCTGAGGATTGGAGTTTTATAGAGAATTCCATGGTAACAACTGGTGCTTACTAAATATTTGGAACTCACAACAAAAATTCCAGAAGATCTAAACTGAATATCACCAATACAATTCGATATTATCGCAGATTGGATTAGATGAACAGGTACCTAAGCATTGAGTGCATATTATAAACTCCGTGCAACAATTTTGAAATATCCTGATCTAGTGCAATACTACTATATACCATCAATGGAATTCGCTATCAGACATCAGTGGAACTCGATAATTCATTCAAGTTTTGAATTTTTTGTTTGCATTTATTATTTTCAATAAGGAAGACAAGTACACGAGTACTTTTCAGAAAATGTGACTTAAAACTCCTTACCTCCGAGCAGATCGTGCAACAGTGAAAAATCAAATGACTGAAAGAAAACGCGTTGTTGTCCGTCATACCTTCGTTACATGAATTGTCCCCTCTTGATAAGATTCGATCGACAGAATATTCAGAAACGAGGCAACGTTCTACTAGACAATAAACTAATGATGCGCATTCGTATTAACGACCACTGTCAATTTTTCGCCGCATTTCGTACTACTGGATTAGCATTCTAGAGTAATAATATATAATATGATTTCTATGGTAGTAGCCCATAAGTTAAGATTTTCTGTTGCGGTATTCAGGTTGGTATTGTGAATAAACAGCGATCTATAGACCTATTATGTCTATGCACTGCGGACGATATTTTGAATTCTGTTCTGCTGTTTCTTCTCAATTTAATCGTAGGTACAAATTGGAAACATAATTGTATAAATTTTCAATGCTGATTAATATTATCTGAGTTTGAATATTACTTCTTTTCAAATACTTTCCTAGACTTTATTTATATATTACAGTTCTGTGATGGAAACTATAGAAATTATTTCAGATCTTTCGTGACCGGATATTAAGCTGCGTCTGAACTTTCAAGGCCTACTGGGATATCAATCATTCTTGAATGGACTACAACTATCTTCTTTACTGCTTGGAACATAGATACGGGGAATGGAAAATAAACATTTGTTGTTGTCCAAAGACTGGAGTGAAAGAGTTGCTTAGTGTCGCCAATCACAATTGAGATAGTAGAATTTGTCTGTCATGTCCATTCAGGAATGATTGACAGTAGGCCTTGAAAGTCCAGACGCAGCTCAATATCTGGTCACAAAAGATCTTCAATAATTTCTGTAGTTTCAAACACAGAACTGGAATGTAAAAATATAACCTAGAAAAGTATTTGAAAAGAAGAAATATTCAAAAATTATAGTTAGAAAATCTCTTTAATCTCTGTGTTTTCATATATTTTCATTCATTGATATTATTGTTCTGTGTTTTCATTACTTCTAGTAGAAAAAGCTAATGGAGGCATCTGAGGACTTGAGAGAAAGAAAATATCATATAAAGAATTCAAGTCGCATCAATTCAGAAACATAACATATGTTGATTGATTCGAATTTGAAAGTTTTTGCAGAATTTGGGCCTTATTGGGCGTCACCTGCCAAACGACTGCTGAGGATTTTCTCTTATTTTTTTATTAAACGATTGTCACAAAATTCTACACAAGTTCTACACACCCTTTACAACGGGTGTTTCAATTCATTTGTGTCAGTATTTTCAAAATATCAGAAAAAAATTCAGATGCCTTCAACTCTAATGAAATCATATGAGCAAAATGCAATATGGGTCCTCAAACTACGTCTAAACTATCTCTTTTCCTTTTCAATGGGGACGTAATTGATTTTGATCACTTATTCTTCATCGAATAGTCTAACCCTATATATGTGGTATACAGGTATACTACATACACGCTCATAAAGTGACAACGCGTCGATCACTTATTCGTGTTTCGACAAGATTTCCGAAGAGCTTAGTGCTTAGTAATCCTCAAAAATAATAGCGAGCACTTTAGTGCTCGACAGCTCTTACGGCCAGTTTCATAATCAAACCTAAAGTCGCTTTAATTTTAAAGCTTCCTTTAACCCTACTTAAAATGACACTAAAGAAAGCTTTAAGCTTAAAGTGACTTTAAATTTGATTATGAAACTGGACGTTAGGGGATTACTAAGCACTGACGGCCGGTTTCATAATCAAACCTAAAGTCCCTTTAATTTTAAAGCTTCCTTCAACCCTAGTAACGTCCAGTTTCATAATCAAATTTAAAGTCACTTTAAGCTTAAAGCTTCCTTTACTGTCATTTTCAGTAGGGTTAAAGGAAGCTTTAAAATTAAAGCGACTTTAGGTTTGATTATGAAACCGGCCGTAAAAATGACAGTAAAGGAAGCTTCGAGCTTAAAGTGACTTGATTATAAAACTGGACGTAGGCCTTTCGATAAAGTGTTCGAATTACTAAGCTGTAAGCACTGATTTTAAAAGCTCTCGGGAGCAAAAAAAGCTTCAAGTACTTTCACAAGCACTCAGCACAATGCTTCAGCATAGCTCTGGTATATACATATGTTGAGCATGACTATATAATTTGATGTTGTGTTTCTTATTGTATTTTTTCAAATTTTTTTCCTGTAATTGGTGAAATGGGTCCTAAATTTTGCATTTCAATAACTACAGCACCTGATATCTACAAATAAGACTCAATTCTTATTCTTTTAATACTTTCTACTTTTTTTTACAGGAAATGTGGATATTGTGAATGGAAATCTCAAACTTATTCTTGGACTAATATGGTCACTCATAGTCAGGTATCAAATAGGAAGATCTAAATTTCCACCCAGAAAATTAATGCTGAGTTGGTTGCAAGCAGTACTACCAGAGTGCAAGGTGAATAACTTAACTACAGACTGGAACTCTGGAATATTACTTTCTGCTCTTGTCGACTATTGTCGTCCCGGACTATTTCCACATTGGAAATCGTTAGGTACTGTTCTATCCTTGTACCAGCTATTCAGTGCTATAATGAAAAAAATTTCAGATAAGAATAATGGTATTGAAAACTGTCGACGAGCAATGGGTATTGCTCAAAAGGATCTAGGAATACCAGCTGTATTAGAGCCTGAGTACTTAGCTTCTCCGTGGTTGGACGAACTGTCAGGGATGACGTACTTATCTTATTTTATGAAACCAGGATCGCCTGGATTCCACGCCACACTAAAATGGATCAATTCTAGATTAGAAAGGAGAATCAATAACTTTACAGTAAGTATATTTTTATATTTATTATCCCGTATGAGTCGCCTCACAATGGAAATGACTACTTAAGCCCGTTTGCAAGAGCCAAGAATCCTCTACAGAATTCACTCGTAAATTCATGCGCCGTGAATTCTCTGTAGTATATTAACATAGATACTCCCTGCCGTATTCTTGCCAAAATTTTGTAGAGAATTATCGGCTGTTATAAACGGGCTTTAGGACTGGATTGAAAAATCAGAGACCCTCTCATTCTCCTTTAAATTGTACAATGAAATTCATCTAATTCAGAACTTATTGTTATTATTAGTTAGGTAAAGTTTACAAATAACTGAGATTATCCCCTTCAGTATATTTATTTATCCGCGGTGTTGGCCTATAAAACGTATTATCATTTTCCGGTTATAATCTAGACAGCATAAAATTGAATTTTCCAATCTTTGATGATGTTATCAATTACCTAGAACGAAAGTACCACGGAATGATTTTCACGATAAGACGTCGTATTCTATAAAACAGAATATACAGAGTTAGAACTATTTAGAGGCTGACTATAGGAATATCGAAAACCGTTAAAATTAAGGTAGCTTAAATTACAAAAAAGTAGTACAACAATATAATCGCTATGTAGGATTATGACTACACACCGAATTTCGTGTAGTTATCTCCAAAAACAAATGAGTTTTGAAGAAAAAATGATAATCTTGATTTTCAGTTTTTTCGAGATATCTCAGGAACCATCAGAGTTATTCGGGAACTGTTTACACCCACCCACAAATCCTTGAATAACGCAACTTTTTCGTAATTTAAGCTACCCTGTATTTTTAACGGTTTTCGATATTCCTGTAATCCCCCTCTAAATAGCTTTAATCCTGTATAATCCATTCATGAATAATTGACATTAAAACTTTCACTACATTTCACTTTGTAACTCTTCGTCACTATCTGCCATGCGTATCTTTTATATCGATACGTCCCTGTTCGAGAATATTCCAGCGTCCATCTATCGCAATGTTTCGAGCGGCTGCAGGGACATACTCAGGGAATTCGGACGTTACAATATAAATATATTTTGAAATTGTTTCGTTCTGTTGTGTGCCAGATTGTTATAACAAAACTCGCTCGCAGCTTCAGGAATCTAGAACAAATGAATTCCAACAAAAAACCAAATCTCTGGAGCCAATAAATCCTGCTTGGTCTTGATGTAATCGATCAATCCAACAATTTCTGTGCTGTATTCAGGTGGCTCTTGTAATGCAGTATCTGTACAGTTTCTGTGTATTGTGTTTGTTGGAATAGTTTACAATTTAATTAGATACACAGACAAAAGAATCTTCTTTCAATTTTTCATTTTCATTTATTTGAATTACACCATATTTATTCATTATTTAATCCTGATTCTCCGTAGGTACCGGCTGTGAGCTTGTACGAGTTCGTACACCAGTTGTATTCTGTGTAGGCTGTGTCCTTATGCCACCTTAGGCATAGCATTGTTTATTTTAACAGTAAATGGTGCCCCGCACCATTCACTAGAAATTTTTTTCCCTTTCCCTAACTCAGTACCTTGCGGTGGCAAGATATGGTCATACAGGGCGTCCGCGCTATGGGGCAGCGGTCGATTACTCTGATTCTGATAACTTTAGAAAAGAGAGTTTGAAATAAAACTTTCATCTTCTTGACTAGAGCATTTCATAAAATTATTTAGGACTATACAAAGTGTTTCGTTTCTTCTGCACAGCTATCAACTTCATTATTTTGAATGGAAAACCCTACATATTTTTACATTTTTGTATTCCTGTTAAATTTGAATATGAGTTTGATAAAACAACTATGCTTGAATTCTCAACGGTTTTCGAGAAATTTGACTTTTCATAAATATTTTGACAGTTTGAAGTACTTGCATAAAGGACTATAGCTCCGTCCCTATTCTATGTAATTGATTAAAATTTGAACTGTGCCTAGTTAATAAATGATACACAAAAAATTTCCTCTGTAAATAACCATATTACATACAGGGTCCACGAAAACGTAGAGCCATTATCAAAACAGAAATTCATCAAAATCCTCATTTTTTTAAATGGCAATCCATATATTTTTTCTGTTCATTATTTAAATATTTTTTATTCGCTTTCAGTTTTTCAAATAATAAGCAAAAAAAAAATATATGGATTGCCTTTTCAAAAAATTAAGATTTTGATGAATTTCTGTTTTGAAATTAGATCTACGTTTTAGTGGTCTCTGTATATAATATGGCTATTTACAATAAGAATTTTTAGTGTATCAATTATTGACTAGACAATGGTCCAAATTTGAATCAATTTCATAGAATAGGAACAGAGCTATAGTCCTTTATGTATGAGTACCTCAAACTCTCAAAATTAATGAAAAGTCATATTCAAATTTAACAAGAAATTCAAAAATGTAAAACTATATAGTTTTCCATTTAAAATACCGAAGTTGACAGCTGTGCAGAAGAAACGAAAAACTTTGTATAGTTCTAAATAATTTTAGTACATGTTTTACATAAAAAGAGGATAGTTTCATTTCAACTTTTTTTTGTAAAGTTAATAGAATTAGAGTAATCGACCGCTGCCTCATGGCGCGGACGCCTTGTGTATGCAAATTTCGAAATTTCCAGCCATATTATTTTTCAGGATGATTGGAATGATGGAAAAGTTGCAAGCGAAATGATTCGGTCATTAGGAGGATCTGCATTACCTCCAGAAAAATTAAAGAGTGATATTGCTTATTGGGAGTCGAACTGGCAGCAAGCTCTGGAAGCTGGAAAAAAGATGGGTAAGATCAATGATTAGGAGCTATATCAAACCTGTAGACAATCAATAGTAAGATTTTCCTTTCAATGTATAAGACATGAGTGAAATGCCCACATTTTAAGAAATGATATTTCTTTCCACATGTCCACATGATCCTTGTTCTATGAACTCAAAAATGTAAGAAGTCTCAAGATTGAAATACGCCGAGTTTTGAAGGTTGCTGGGTAGCAAAAACATGTTCGAATTTCTTTTTTATGTGTCAATTGTTTTAGTTTATGGTATTGAATACGACAAAATTACAGAGCAATTTTGGCCTAGAAAGGCATCTTAACAACCTAGTCCACCCCTGCTAAACTAAACAAACTAATTCAAATTTAAGGACAGTATTTCCAGAGGTCCTTGCTACTTCTTATTATATCAAATTTTCATTAAATTATATTGAGTAGTTTAAAATTTTTGCGAGTAATGGATATCCAGTGGCGTCATTTAGGAGGCCGTATCTTATCTCACAGAAATTCTTCGAAAATTTTGAGCATTCAGAAAATGAAATTCAATTCGACAACCGAGAAAAAAAACACGAACATTGCAAGTTTTCCGCCATTTTGTTATTTTTTTTTCCCCGATTTTTCCACCTTTTCTGAATTGAGCACCTAAAAATTTTAGGATGTGACCATTACTTTGAGGTTTATACATAACATACCACATTCAGTAGAATATTGCTCAGAAATGACGTTGAACACCCTGTATCTCGCTCATGCGTCGAAAACGGGATACCTATAAGTCATATAAGGCAAAAATGATTCTCCGGTATCACTTACCGACCATATATTTTTGTCCAGTTTATGAGGAAACACCCTGTATAGTTCGAAATTTGGAAGGTTCAAGAACGCGGCAATTTCGGATGGAATTTTGCTGAAGATATTAATTCCTACACACTACACTGTACAATGCCCTTTCCTGTAATTGAAAAAAAATCGTCGATGTGAAGCAAACTAACATACTTTCTGTTGTAACGTGGTTACCTCGGAGAAAACTTATCTCGAGCGCCAGCTATTCTTTTCAGTAGGAAGAATAGCAAACCTACGAGAGTAGCTGCTAGTCGGAAAGTCGGAGACAGAGTTCGCTGTTATCTAGGGTGGTAGCGATAACGAAGTAGTCAAAATCAAATTGTGTACCAGTTTATTCACACCTTCGGAAACTGATTCTATATATATACAACGGAAACATGTGTACCTAGGTATGAAATATAAGCGAATCAATCAGCAAACATACATTCTGGAAATTCTATCCGATCGCGAGCACTTTGTAAAGTTTAAACCGGGTACAGTGAAAAATCAAAGGTTGTTCAATAAAATGCGCCAACCAGAACTTACGAAATGGATACTAAGGATGACCTCGCGAAGTGAAATGACTTGCTATACGGTATCGGTATGTAATTAATTGTATTTATGAAAATGAAAAGAAACACAACCAGGGCGGATCTATTCGAGACTTTTATTCGCTACCCCAAGGGCTACGCTCCACGACTGATGCGACATAGCGAAGAAAATGTATATTTTGAGCGCAAATAAGGGATTTCACTGTTGACGAGCGGTATCTCTTATTTTCAGTGGCGGCTCGTGATCTAGTTCACTAGGGGGCTACTTTTAGAGTAATAATAAAAATATGAAATTTCAAAACCAGTTTTCCGCAAAATTGTATGCAATTTATAATTCTTTTTGAAACATACCTGTTCTTATCTGCTTGCTCGTTGTGCTTAATAATATTATTCCGGTATTCTAATTGAGCAGCGATATAAGTCGTAACCAGAAAAGCTAATTCTGTCGAACAATTTACATGCTTGGCAAATAGCTCATGCTTCTTAATTTTCTCATTAAGGTGCTTCAAATCTCTAAATCCTGCCCTTGCCCATACGTTATCAATTGTTATACACTTGTCTTGAGAATCGTCTTGCTTAAGAAGTTTTATCTGCCTGGGTTGAATTTAAATCGGGAGTCGGTCTACCCAGCAGTTGAATACGGCTTTTTTCCGCCAGCGAAAGCCTCGCGAAATCAGTTTTTAAAATATTTTGAACACTATTGTCCGCCGTTATTTCAAAACGTAAACAAATACGAACGCACGCTAGGTTGTCTATACGCTAGCTGGCAGCGGCTAGAATGAAGCGGATAGGGGCGACTTTTATCGTAGCCCTTTTACTCCTTGAAACGACCGACACGAAGAGTTGCGGCTGGAGCCGAATGACTGTCCGAATGCAAGAATTCGGGGCTATACGATTCATCGCCCATGCAGGGACGAACTGCTAGATTATGATTGAAATAAACAAAACTGCAGGAGTCGCATGAAAGTTTTACATTAATAAATTATATAAATAACCGTGGAAAGTAATATTTTCATTGAAAATCGTATGGGAAGGTAAATAGCATAGAAGGATTGATTTCTTGTGATTTCTTATATGGGGGGCTGTAGCCCTATAGCCCTCACAGACCAGCCGCCACTGCTTATTTTCTACCCCAAGGGCTCGCGCACCATGACTGATAGAAAAGAAGAGATTTCTATTTCAACACTGATGACGCGGACAGGGGGGTTAACGGTACTTTCTCTTCGCTACCCCCAGGGCTTACGCACCATTACTGATAGCGAAGGGAAAAGTCAGACTCGCGAAACACGGTAAAGTACGTCAAAAGATAACAGAAAGCGATACAGTACATCATTGTCAAAGAAGTAACCGGTGTAGGTCTAATAAAGAAACTGAACGGTAAAGACAGGGACCTACCTCCTTTATTCCAGGCACTCGCGGAAAACAAACGAAAACTAAAAATTAATTCCTAAGAGCACTAACTTCGTAATACAAAATTTATTCTAAATTCGCTGAACGGCTTGTCGTGCACACAATTGAAGTCGAATCGCAGAGAAAAGAGAGTACAGAGCGAAACAGTGACTAAAGAGTAAAAAGTCAAAAGTAAAAGTGACCGTCGCGGGGGAAAATCTGCTTTTATAGGCAATTCCCCCACACGCTAAAAATCTGAAAATTCCAGAATGCGACAAGAATGAAAAACGTCGCCAGCTCCGGTTTATCGCATATCAACATCAGAAAAACGTCAAAATCTTCAACGGCATGCAAGAAAAACAACGTTAAACACAGATAAACGGTTTTTTTACATTTACTCTGCCTATCGGAATGAATGTACTGAATATTTGAGAATTAAATATTTTCAAAGGCGGAAATGTGAAATGAAAGGGATGCACTAAAATGAACTCCAATTTTTCTCAGAAAATTGGAAATCATTACTCTGTAAAGAGATATGATATTTCCTTCGTTGATATCATCGATCACCACAAATGACCGAGTAGTGTAATTTTTTGAATCGGGAATTTTTATAATCAGTAAATTTTCTTTCTCTTCGACATCATCCAATGTTATATTTTGTTAATTCATTACAACGACAAGCTCCTGCTAATCGAAAAATGGTAACTTTCATCAATAAATATATATATATATATATATATATATATTATTTATTATATATATATTTATATATATATATATATATATATATATATATATATATATATATATATATTTATTTATTTATATATATATATATATATATATATATATATATATATATATATATGAACCCGTAGTGCGTTATTACCTCCGTTAAGTTCATTGGGCGACCTGACCTCCGGGTGAAGGAGTTATATTATTGGAATAATTTTTCTTTATATATGTAGAGGGGAAGGTAAATAGCAGGGGTACCTAAAGAGGGGAAAAGATTTTTATCGAAAAATTTTTCTTCAAACGAATCAGACCTTACTACCTCCGCATATATTTCTTATTAGTAGTGCGCTCTCACCTCCCGCAACGTTGTCAGATTTTAGGAGGACAGAAAGTAAGACAGCTCGAATTCTACTCATATAAAGAATACAGCTGCTCTTCCGATTCATTCACACATATTGAAACCTGTAAATAGTTCGAGAACGATACTTCATACGCTGATAATTGATTGATAAGGTTCGTGATCTCGGTGTAAATGAATTTGGACAGTTTTGAATAAATATCCTTATGTCTACGATACTTTGTCAGATAGGGGAGTTTAATACCATATAGGTCCCAAAATGAATGATGCATGAAAATGAAATTTTTCGTGACATATGGGATTAATTCAAAAGACAATTTTACCGAATTTGTTCTGGTATGAAATAGTAGTCTAATTTTTGGGCATTATATTCACGACATTAGGAACTCCATATAAATGTTTTTCCTGAATGAATCAATAAAGATATACAGTCCCTGGCCAGTTTATTAGACGCACTGAGGATTTTTTTCATATTTACGGGTTTTGCCCGAGGAAAAAGCAGAATATTTGAATTTCATTTCCACAGAATGTCAGTTTTATCTACGACTCTCATCAAATTGTTCTATTTGGCATTTATTTTTGATGTTGTAGTGTTAGTACTTAAGTATGATTCAGTACTATGTCTTCCAGTGGACGTCTTGCATTCTGCAGGTTCGGACGTTATTTCGATAATCCACATATGAAATCATTATCTTCGAATGCAGCAAACCGAAAAATTCTGCAATGATAGTATGGAACTCTCCTAGCTACACAGGGTGGCTCAGCAAAATATTAGAATTTCATGTTTAATCATCAATAAATCAATATTTTTTATTGAATATGATATATTATATGTGAAAACCATTTACAGATGAAGTATATGTAACATATACATTCAATTTAATAATTCAATATTGAAATTTTGCATCGAATCAATGCGTCTAATAATATGGCCAGGGACTGTACGTTTTACTTTCAGCTTCTATACTTCATTCACTTTCATTTTAGCACTGGATTGGCCTTGGAAATTGGATACCTTTCACTCTGTATGGTACGAAAATGTTGGGTTAAGACGCTTGTCGAAACATTCTTGAGTTTTAAATCAGTGCTACTTAGTCCGTTCTACGTGAGTCTCTCAGTAATTACGTATTTCATCACAATGTCAAATCACTTCGGAAAATATTGAGTCGAAAATATGTAACGAACATAATTGACGTTTATACAAACTGATTGAAGAAATACCAAATCTATTTATTTATATGGAAAATACAAGTGATCAGTAGCTTCAGGAGAATTACTGTTGTTTATCTTCTTTGGCTGGAGGTTGAAGACGTTACATCAGTTGTAGAATTCAAAAAAATCAACCCGAAGATGAAATGCATTCGATGCAGTGTTAGCATTGAGTTAAATAATCAAAGGTGGTAGGGAATGGGTATCTCTTGAAGAAATGAACGGATAATTACAAGAATGTTGAATTCTTCAACAAAAATCATCTTGCGTGAATAGTAGTCAAAATAATTAAAAGATGTTTGAAGCAAGAGGGGCTTCACCTCACAAAACAACTGGCTCGTATTCATGTCTGTTTATTTTCAATACATTGATATAATGATAATAATTATACAGGGTGTGGCGTAATGAATGGATAATATGGATACTGCGGGTAGAGGACTCTATGGCGGTTCAGATTTGGTAAAAGTGCCTTGGTTTTCGAGATATTATTATATGAATAATAATAATATCTGGATATTGACATTTTCTATCATAGCGGATCAAAAGAAACTCCTCGATTTAATGGCATTTCTTAATTGCTCGAGGTGTCCTTTGCGATTTTTCAGTACACAGGTTGTTTCACAAGTAAACGGACAAACGAAAACCGTGAATAGAGGGCATTGAGCTGAGTTCAAAAACACCTCATATGTGTGTCTTGTGCATTCCGTTTCCGATATACAGAGGAGTTTATTCAAATTTCCCGAATTTTCGTTCAGCTATAACTCCAAATAATTCAGTTGTATTCGGCTAAAAACTCATTATCCGCTTAAGCTTGTAAGTTTCAATAAAACAGAACATTAAAAGTTGACGAACACAGGACCGGACTCATTGAGGCCATATTCAAACTTAAACTCATGCAAAACACTCTGTAGTTTTTTTCGTCATAATTTTAAATTTTTCAGGTATCTTCATAGATTTTCTCAAAATCAATGAAATTTTGGTATGCTTCATCAGTGGATAATTTTTGATGAATAATTATTTGGTGGTGAAATGCCTCTAGAAAAAACAGCGCTGCATATTGACTTTTACTTCACAATAATTAATGGTATGAATATGATCGCCAATCAGATGTGGAAATCTAAAAATGGAATTGGAAATGTTCAACTGAATTTTTTCGTTTTTGATATTTTAGCATATCTGGTTATTCAGATAAATCATTCACAGTGATAATAAGCTTTATTATTGATAATGAACAAAAATAGCAATAAAAAAATACGCTATCATGAAAATAATAATTATAACTTGATATCTTCCGAATGAATCGCTTTTTATGGACAACGTGGACCTGAAGTAATTTTTCGAATTGATTTTCACCTCATTTGGTCTTTTAGTGAAGGTAATGATTGGCACTTCGAATAAGTATGATAAATTCACTTTCGAATTCTTCACTTATTCCATTATATTCATTATTGGATCTATGGAAATCTATGGATTGGTCTGGTCTTATTACAATTTGTTATTGAAACATTGATGATATTCATGCACCAGAAAAAGTATTTATCAGTATTTCAGGTCATTTCATTTGAAGGGTAGGACCCCAACATTGGACTGCTAGATCTCCAGATCTGACACCACGCGATTTCTTTCTTTGTTTTCATTCACACAACTAGTTGTCCATAGAAAAATAGATTAATTCTGAAGATCAAGTTTTAATATTTAGTTTCAAGATAGCGTAGTTCTTCCATCCATATTTGTGCATTATCAATTTCGAAACATTTCATCAATGTGAATGACTATTTTGAAGACCGAATATGGTATAATTGTTGAACACATTCATTTCATTTCTTTGAAAAAAATCAATTAAGAATTTCTATTTTTCATGAAGTCCTCTATTCCTTAGAGGCGTCTGACCAAAACAATTTTTTCTAGAACATGATCAACAGGTAGGGCAACCCAAAAATCAATTCATTTTGAGGCAATAATAATGCAGATAACAAAAAAGTTTAAATTATTATTAAAAAACTACATACACGGTGTTTTTATGAGTTTGAAGTTAAGTAAAGCCTCACTGAGCCCGGTCCTGATTTTTGTCGAATTTAAATGCTCTGTTTCAATGAAATTAACAACTCAAGGCTTAATATAAATTTTCAGTCGACTTGATAACTTGAGTTATAGCCGAACGGAAATTCGAGAAATTTCAAAAAACACTGAAGAAACCTATATATAGGGTGCCCCAAAACTATCGAAACAAACGTCACACCACGATAGAGTAGATCAAATACTATCGAATGACACCAACATTAGTTGAGCGAAAATGTACGGTTTCTGAGGAAACCTAACTTAAAGTTGCCGATTTTCGAACTATTTTTTCAATTACAAGGCAAATTTGTGATTAAGGATAGCGTTTTTCTCCCATATTATCACCCCTGTTTAATCTGAGTATTAAAAATCATGTAGAAAAAACAATTGTTTCAATTAACATCAACTTAGGTCGAGACTTAGGTTATGGTTATCGACTAACTACTTAAAATAATTTCAATTAGGGGAGATAAAACAATAATCTCAGTTCAATATAATTTAAAATCGATATCCTTCTTTTAAAACTGGCCCTGTTATTAAGAAAAATAGTTCGAAAATCGGAAACTTCAGGTATTCTAATAAAATTCTGATTATTTTGGAAACGGTACGTTTTCGTTGAACTAATGTTGGTGTCATTCGATAATATTTGGTTTACTCTATCGTAGTGTGACGTTTGATTCACTAGTTTTGGGACACCCTGTATATGGGGTGATTTTGAACTCAGCGCAATGCCCTCTATTCACGGTTTTCATTTGTCTGTTTACTCGTGAAACACCCTGTATACTCCTTGTACTCTGAAAATTTTGAAACAAATGCCCTCACCCTCATATGAAAATTCAAATTCTTCTTGTTGTGAGAAACGTTCATCCAGAGACTCTGGTTCATCCCCCCGACCCTGGTTACATTGCCCGTTGAAAATGAAATCGGCATCTGTTTACTGCAAAACACGTGTTAATGCTGATACGAAGGGTTCAAACTTTTCTACCTGATTCGAGCTTTTCAGGAGAGAATTGCTCAAGATGAGTTCGAGTAACATTTCGTTTTGCGTGTTATATTGGATAAAATTGAATTTATGCCATGGATGATTCGAGAATTATTGATGTCCAGAATGCTCCAGAATGATGAAAATTTTCAGATTTCATTGAAACTCTTGCGAAAACTGTCTCGTATATTGTCAAGTTTAGATTTTAATTCATTCAGAACTTTGAAGTTCGACAAATAATGATGTAAATAATTCAATATTATATTTGCCCCAAGACTCGAAACTGTTCGAGAAACGATTTATTTAATGATTTGATGACGAATAAATCAAAAAATTATGTGTGTTGATATTATATTTTCATTCATTGAAGAATATTTAGAATAATAAGTTCAACAAATGATACGAACAAGATACTTATTCAATTAACCTTATGATCCGAAACATTTCAGAATTTATTTCGTGTTTAGATAATCCGCTGCAGATCGTTTTTCACAATACGACTGTCAATTTAGGACCAATTATAGAACGATTTAATTAATAGATCAATAGCTTTCGAAAATGTTGGTCAGTCTATGAACTGACAACTCATTTTGACAAATGACGGATTTCAGTATCCGACTGCTATATAGTATGATGAGAGTTCAAAAAAATTTGTATGGACTACAGAATTTAGATGGTTGATATTCCGCGTCGCTAACAGTCAATCACATTTCCTTCAGCGTAGTTGTTGTTTTGAAGAAAAAGTAGTAGATTCTCGCAAAATCCGAAACTCTACATGTATAGCAGTTGTTCAGTTCAGGATTAAAGTTTATCCTAGATTGATTTTGACATTTCAGTTCAGTTCTGTCAGATTATCTAGGATCATCTTAAATCTCGGCCTCATCCTGAACTGAACAACCGGGCCTTATAGTAATAGCAACGTAGCATTCATTAAGTCGGTATATTATTGGAATAATACTAATTTTTTATAGCGGAGAATAGTGGTTTTCAGCCTCGGTAGGTATTCACGAAATTCATTTTATTATGTTTTTTTGAGGTGAATCGGCCCGAAATCTTGGATCCCCGACCTGCTAGTTTCGTATACTTCTATGACAATAGCATAATAACTCAAATTTCAACATTTTTACAGAAATTTTTGAATTTAAGGGAGAGACACATTGAAAAAATCGATAGCAATTTACCGCCTAAACTACGAGCTTGCCGAAGTTGAAACTGGTAACAATCTACTCAGTGCTTCATAATATGTATAGTTTTATGACTCAGTGTTTTTTAGAACCAGTAAAAAAAATTAAAAACTGTAAACTCGTCATCGCCTTCCAAAGGCTGTATTTTGGAAGGTCTGTCGATTTGGAAAATTTACAGGATATACCCCCGCTTATTTCCATTAAGGAATCATCTCCCTTATTCCTTCGCATTTGTTTACAGATATCCTGTATATAGCTATTTATTTATTTTATTTATTTATTTCTAACCTCAACAGAAAATCCAATAACAGAGGTTCACAATGATTACAATTTATGAAATAATTTCACACTCTATTATGAAAAACGTTAAAAAAAAATTTATACAAAGCATCGAGCCAACTACGAACAGACAATTCAGAAAAAAAAACTGCACATCAAACAAAAACAAGAAGAGCCAAAATCAATCATTTTAGGAATCAAGACATGTAATTTCTGAACAGATATGTCGACAGCCTTTTTTTGAATGTTCCCAAACTAAGATTGAAAAGGTCAAGATCATTAATATGCCAGTTGTAAAACCGCATTATTCTAGGGAAAATCGAATGATAATAAAGATTAGTTCTAGATTTAGGGATCCAAAACAAACCTCTGATACGACCAGGATACTGTAGTACATTTATAGTAAGTGAACACGCTAACGGATAACTGAAAAAATTATTTAATATCTTGTACAAGAACATAGCATCAAGCAGCGCCCTCCTTCCTTCCAGACTCAAAAATTTGTGTTCAATTAAGGAGCTTCCATAATCTCTAGGTGAATTGTTCGGATTAAATCTATAATTCAAGCTTTTGAAGACCTTTTTTTGAACACGTTCTATTCTGTTAATATACTTATGGTAGTGAGGATTCCAGATTTGGGTAGCATACTCCAAGCTGCTTCTTACGAGAGAAATATACAGTGTTTTTAATGTGAGGGCGTTCTTGAAATTTTTGGTGATTCTTAAAACAAAACCGAGCATCCCGAAACTCTTTCTAATCACCGCATCTATATGAAATTCGAAAGACAATTTTTTATCCAATAAAACTCCGAGATCTTTAACAATATCTACTCTTTCCAACTCGAGCCCGTCAAGAAAAAAAGAAGATTTGATAATATTTAGGTTTCTTGTGAAAGTGATATGCTGACATTTTTTCACATTCACGTGAAATATCTCTCTGAGCAGAAAACCAATAAACGATCTAGGTCTTCCTGGACGGCTACAACATCACCAATATCAACAATTTTTTTATAAATCTTCAAATCATCGGCATATAAGCTATGGAAGGTATTAAGGAAGCATTCAGATACATCATTGAAATAAATTAAAAAAAGGAGCGGTCCGAGATGGGAACCCTGCGGGACTCCTGACATGACGTCCACCAGCTCAGATGATTGACCATTAACGACCACGTACTGTCTTCTCCCCTCCAGGTAAGATGCGATCCACTGAAGAAGTGATCCAGTGACCCCAAAATCCTCCAGTATTGATATTAAAGTGGCATGGTGCACCTTATCAAATGGTTTTGCCATATCTGTATAAATAGCATCCACTATTTTTTATCTATGTACCTTTTTATTTTAGATATTAGAAGTTAATCAATCATCTGTATCTCAATCATATGTATCCGAGTATGTATCTATATTATTAATTTCATTTTGAAGATTCATTATATCTTGACAAAAATATGGTTGCAATTTCAAAATATTTTGACTCGAGGCCTTCCAAAGACTTCAATATTGTTTATTTTTTCCCTTACACCCTGTATGATCTATCGAAAAATGCAAATCTGTTTTGGCGAATTCTTCATAAAATCTTACTTGTTTCGATATAATTGGTAATTTTCTTTATGATACATCACTGAAATATTTAAACCAGAGAGATGGTACAAGCTCTTCAAATTTTCGGGAAAATCCAATATTTAAACATAATCGATAATAAAAGAGATGTTTCTGAGCAAAGGATTAAGGATTCCTCAAAATCATTGAGAAATCTGATTCAAGAAAAATATAAAGAGCGTTCCATTTGAAATAACACAATGTCCAACATTCGGTTTAGCCGACGTTGTTCATTTCTGTGATATTGTGAAATTTTTAGCATTTTTTTCTCCTGATTCTGAAATGAAAATTTTCGGATTGGCTCATTGTCCTTGAATATTCATCACCATTAACATCTGAATTTTCTTATCCAAAAAATGTTTTTCTCTGAACAGGTTATTTTATTATATGCAATGTAACAATACTGATTATTCGTTATACTAATAGGTAGTATTATCTATATGGATCATTTCCATAGAGAGAAGAAATATCATTATGGACAAGACTCAAATCGATTCGTTTTCAGATAGGTAATGAAATAGTTCGCCAAATTCAGAATTATAGTGTTAGCTTGAGATGAAAGAAGTTCAACGGATGCATAGATATACGCACGATGAAATATAAACAGTCATAATCCCATTCGAGAGAGCCAAGATTGGTTCTCTTTCACGTGATTCTTTCCCCTACAAAGGAATGCGATAAAAAATCGTTGAGATACGCCGCCTGGCTTGCAATAATGGAGGAGAAAACGCGCTGCGCCTCTCTTTACTTAATTCCTCCGTATACTGATATTCCGCCTGTCTACATCTGCTTGCACAGTACAACGTTGTCATTTTCGGAGGTGCTAACGAGCAAAGAGTCTTTCAGAGCAATTCTCCGATATACAGCTCAGCACACTAGCGCCAGTGATATACACTCGAACTAAAAGATTGTTCAGTACATAAAGGGGGTGCGTTGTGACCTCAAAACGATTTTTTGATATGTTGGTCCCTGAAGCCTCCTGAATCTAACAAGCTAAAAAACAAGGCAAAACGTTGTCACCTCCGATTTCGGAGGTGACATCGATATATATGAGGTGAGAGCGTTAAACGAGTTACTATTTTGGAGGTGGTATTAACACTTTATAACTATATATATATATATATATATATATATATATATATATATATATATATATATATAAATATATAGGTAGTAAGGTCTGATTCGTTTGAAAAAAAAATTTTCGATAAAAATCTTTTCCCCTCTTATTTACCTTCCCCTTTACATATATAAACAAAAATTATTCCAATTACTCAACTCCTTCACCCGGAGGTCAGGTCGCCCAATGAACTTAACGGAGGTCACACCGAACTACGGGTTCATATATATATATATATATATATATATATATACACAAATCGGTAACTCCAACTCTTATTATGAATCTATATCACATAATTGCAGTCCTTTCTCATCCAATAACCCGTTATTGATATAGATTTATATATATATATATATATATATATATATATATATATATATATATATATATATATATATATATATATATGCGAATCGGTCTTTTTGAGGACATTTCATATATTTCTCATATATCAAATATAATGACATAGTTAGGTTCGCATTGTAATTCTGGGTCATATAATTCGATCCGTTTGCCCATATGTGAATTTTTTTGCTATCTATAGGGAAAAATGCATGTATGTGACCATTTGGGGACGCTCGAAAAAAAATTTTTTTTTGTGTTTTTTTGGATAAAGGTGGTGTATTCTTCTTCAGCTTTGTACTGAATTGCAATACACACCACTTTTCATACTTTTCGAAGAAATTTTACATTAGCACACCAGGATTCAGGCGCGGATACACTGGAACCAGTCCCGACTTTTTACGGGAGAACTTTTAGATATTTTTGCTCATCTTGTAATTATTTTAGTCTTAGTATGTTTCAAATTCAGGGAAACCAGCAAAATTAGGGGTGTCCTGAGCTATTGGGGGGGGGAAGCTCACAAGGAGGGCATTATCTTGGGAATTCATTTTGGAATGAGACTTTTTTGGGGTGATCTTCCTTAGAAATGGTAGCGCAACGCTCAATAGATTCAGAGAAAATGATCTTCAAAAGTTAAACTTTAGCTTTTCAATTAGAATTGATATACCCAAAATTTGAAAGGGGCGCACGTAGCCGAACAGCTAGTTCTGAATTTCGCCTGGAATATCATGGTTCGTACCTTGTTGTAGTAGACTTACTTTTTATATTTTTGCAATAAAATGAGTTGATTCACTAATAGTATTGACCACTTGACGAACAAAAATGATATTTTGCAACCGAAAAAAAAATTTAAATCATTATTTAATTTCATATATTGAAGCTGGATTTTACAATGGTGAATCACTTCTTTGAACGATTTTATGCTCAATATGCTGTGAATTTAAAGGAATAAAAGTCAAGAAATGAATTCACGTAAAAATTCAGTCCTGTACATCATCATAACCAATATTTCATAAAATGATTGGATTCGCTTTCAGGATATAATGATAATTAAATTGAACTTCTTAATAGGCCATCGCAGTTTATCACCCTATGTAGCATGTATTTATTGAGCGAAGAACTGTATTATTCAAATCATCCATTGATATACTGAGTAGCAGTTATTTGATAACAAATAATTGGCATGTATTCATTAATAATTTTATAATATGTATCATCGTTTCGAGGAATGCAACACTATGTCCCATTATCATTTCATGTAATAATGTAACAAAAATTCATTTGAATTAAGGTGAGCAGTCACAATGCCCCCAAGGAAAATCGCCATAATATTCTGTAATGAAATTTATCTGGCAACGCTGCTCAGACCAGCCCCTCTAGCTAGGGGATGAGTTTAAAGACGGAAGACGGAACCGATATGCGAATTCCCAAAGCAGGTAGAATGGTCCAGTAAAGGAAGGGCTGAAATCACTTTTTCTCGGAAAGAGCTGCATTTTTGATATGTTAGTTGTTATGAAAAGAGAAACATATGGACAAAAATGCAGGTGTCAAAATTTTCAAAAATTCGTGAAAATATACGGTTTTTCTGAAATTTTCGAGAAAGGAAGGTTTATGAAAAAAAAAATTCTAGTAAGAGTTGTGAAGCGGAAAAATCTAGTCGAAATTGTTTGCTTACCCGTGGAAAGTGATTTTGTATACTGTTTAGCAAGGTATTTCTCTAACGCGGCAATAGCAGTGAATTCGAAATTTGGCGCCTATTGTTCAAAGCTTAGACTAATAAGAAAGTTAGTATGTTTACATTTTACTGGGAACACACCTTAACCCTTAATAACCTGAGTTATGATCACTATTCTAATTGAATAAATATTTTTTATAGAGTGTACAAGACAAAAACAACTCAATTTCTGTTTGATAATTGTATAGTTTTTGTTTGAGAAAAATGGTGTTACATATATGTAACGCTAATAGCTACAGTTACTGAGAAATAAAATAGATTTGCCAGTGAAATTTGCGTTACATATGTGTAACAGTAGGTTATTATGGGTTAAATTTGTTCACTTGCGCTGTTGCCAACTCTATGCGAGGGTCAGCCGTAACGAGCATGTTTTTTAACTAAAAAATGTAAAAGCTAAAGAAATTGGGCTAGAAAATTGCTGAGACAGAGATCGAAACTCATAAAGCAAACCTTTTCATTTCTGATTTGGTAAAAGGAATACTTTTCATTCAAAAATGAGTAAATATATTTTTCCTGAAATTGCACTAGAAAAGATAAACACCAGAGATTCAGCCCAATTTGGCAACTCCGTACTATCGGAATGTTTACCTTTGGAATCTGTATGATTTTGTAATTATTTTCGAAATTAGCGTTACAGGCAGTGTTTCACAGTCTAAAACTTCTGAAATTTATTCGAAGAAAGTTTTCATAATGGTAAGATACGGATAATTTCATGAATTAAATCCGAAGGATTCTGTAAATGGAACACATTCGTAAGTATAGGTTAACTTTATGTTTGTTTTGGTTTTCAGTGTCGACTCATACCACTGGTTTCAATTATATGGTTTCAATGGATAAATATTTTTTTTGTTATAGCCTTCCCAATCGAGATTCGAAATGATGGGTTTTCTCTTTGTGGTTTGGAAATTGATCGGAAAAATCCTAGATTCATTTATATATGCCCGAATCACTTCAACTGGATATAATTTGTGATAAGATTAGTAAACGTTAGCCCATTGCCCTTCCAACTCCATACATTTGAGAGCAAAGAGACTAAGACTTCAAGGTGAGAATTTTCATTGTTGTTCAAAATACTTCTTGAGACTGTATTCATATTTTAGCACTTCTCTGATTAAAAGTATGAGTACTTTATCAGAGGACACTTTTCCGAAGAGGAAACCTAGGGCAAAATTAGTTACCAATTATTTTGTTGTTATGATACCTACATACAATATACATGAGTAAAACCTCCAGACCCTCCCCAACCTTTTGAAAAGAAGCATCAGAAGAAATTGTTCAATCAGAGAAAATATTTACAGAGAAAACATTGAACCTAAAGTTTCTGCAATCAAACGAAGTAGGTAAGCTAGGTGTGGCATTTAAAGATTCATTATTGAAATATGTTTTTGTTATTTTAGAAAAACCTATGTTTGGGACATGGCTGAAGAAGAATTCAGTTCGGATAAAACAAGGCCAAACTTCATATTCATGAGGAGAACTATTTTTCGCTTCGGAGTAATGTTCATTCTGTAGTCGAAGCTATGGAACTTGAATAATCTGCTATATTTCAGAGTAAATCCTTTCATCACAGTCATCTATAAGTGCTTCTAAGGTGTAGTATTCACAAAATCCAACATAAAAATATTTTAATTTTCCTCATGAATAAACATTATTCTGTATAAGAATCAATTATGTTCTCTTTGTAGGCTCCTCTTTCTGGTAAAGGAATAAATGTTTGAGAGGAAGTTGAAAGACCTATCAACACAGATATACAGTCCTGCATTGAGATCATTTACTTTGACATTCTAATCCCCAAGAGCTAATTATTTTGCACGCATTCCATTCAACAAAAATGTTTGAAATATAAATTGATTGTGAGTGTTTTGGCCAGGGAGTTAAAGAATATTTGTGTATGCTATTTCTTTTCATTATCTTTCAAATTTTGGTAATTATTAACTGACAATGAGACATTGGTGTTTTTTTTATCATATAACATCATTTTTGTTCTTAATAAAGATTTTTATATATAAGTGTTTATTAATAAGAAAATATCATGCCTATTTAGGCAAGTACATATGTACAAAGAAATGGACTGGTAAGAGCGAAACCGGTCTGTCACTACTCAACCTTGATGATGGCTCGTTTCCAATGGTCGAGATTATTCTCGAGGAAGTTGATTATACCTACAGGGTGTCCCAAGTTCGAGATCCTATTAGACGTTTCTGGCAGGCCTGGATCTACGATTTTTTCTGACCTGGACAAAAATTCATGATGATCCCCCCTCCCCCCTCAGGTTGGATATGAGAATTCAAAGCTTTAACAATGTACAATCTGAAAAAAAAAACAGTTATTTTCCTCAAGTTGACCATAATCATAATCTTCACACAGTTTATTTTTTAGGCACCCCAATCGCTGTATATTATTCTACATCCCAAGATTCTTCGGGAAGTCATTTCGGATGGTTTACCTCGATATCAATTGTTTTTTCACCTGAAAGGGTCAAAACAAGGTAAAATCGAATATGAACAGCTCGCAGTATTCCATATTTCCCATCGAAATTCATCGAAGACGATGACCTCTACACTTGAAATTTTCAGGGAACGTTTATTAGGTATCAATGAAGTACAGTTATTAATTGAATAATCTTCGGAAGGGGCTGAGGGGTGGAAATCTCACCACCTCCAACGCCGTATTCCTTTTTGCTATCAAAATTCATCGATGACGATGGCCTCTACACATTAAACTCGCAGGAAACGTTGATTATGTGCTAATGAAGTACAGTTATTAATTTCTTAATCTTCGGAAGGGGCTGATGGGTGGAAATCTCACCGTCCCCAACGCCGTATTTCTATTCGCTATCAAAATTCATCGATTACGATGGCCTCTACACATGAAACTCGCAGGGAACGTTTATTATGTGCTTATGAAGTACAGTTATTAATTTCATGATCTTCGGAAGAGGCTGAGGGGTGGAATCTCACCTCATAGTTATGTACGAAGCAACGATTCTTACAAACTATTGTCAACGAATGTTTTAAGGACTACCTATGCTATCAAGGGGTTGGTGGTACTTGATGAGTAATAAAAAACAGTTACAATATGGTATCAACCTAAGCATAGAAAAACGTCGTGAAATTATTGTAAAAATTTGTTACGGTCATGAACCAGCTTTATCTGAAATACCTCAATTTGCTCATTTTCGCAATCGGTAGCATTTGGAATGAAGCACAAACCAGATGAGTTTATGACCGCTCAGGCCCTTATTGAACCTTTGTCGGAAGCTGGGAATTCTAACAAAGCATTCTTACGAACAACCATCTGTGTAGATGCCATCATCATCGATAAATTTTGATAGCGAAAAGGAATACGGCGTTGCAGGCGGTGAGATTTCCACCCCTCAGCCCCCTCCGAAGATCACGAAATTAATAATAGTAATTCATTAGCACATAATCAACGTTCCTTGCGAGTTTCATGTGAAGAAGATGACGTCATCGATGCATTTTGATAGCGAATAGGTCATAAAATTAACAACTGTACTTCATTGATACCTAATAAACGTTCCCTGAAAATTTCATGTATAGAGGCCGTCGTGTTCGATGAATTTCGATGTAAAATATTTAACACTGCGAGCTGTTCATATTCGATTTCACCTTGTTTTGACCCTTTCAGGTGAAAAAAACAATTGATATCAGGGTAAACCATCCGAAATGACTTCCCGAAGAATCTCTATAAATTTCTAATAGCTGCTGTTCGCGAAACGGGAGTTACGATATTATTAATTTCACATCCGACGCAACTGGCCAATCGGCCGCTAAATCCAAGAAACGTGTACGCCAGGTTCACACCGGTGAATAGATGGATACAATTTTTTTCCTATTCGTATTCCTAAGTTATATGAGTTATTGGTAGCGATTCATCTATAGGTTTTCCCATCACGATTCAGAGAGCAATATCCATTTGGAATTTTTTGATCCCAGAACTATACAGGGCGTCCCAAGTTCGAGTGCCTATTAGACATTTCTGGAGAACTGGACATATTCGAACTTTGAAAATATTGTTCAAAGTTCTCTACTGAGCTAGAATTTTTTTGAAGCCTGAGCGAAAATAAATTCGTTCAAAAAAAATTTTTTTTTTTTCCTTTCTGATATGATTGGGTATTCAATTCTAAATAGGGACAGTTCTATTAGAACTATTGTATCCATTCCAAAGACTTTTCAAAATATCGAGAAAAAAACTGGAGAATAAGTCAAATATTCGTAGTCGCTATTATGTTCATTCTTACTATTTTCAACATCCTGAGCGTTAACCATTCTCATAACATCGGAGTAGAAGAATGTGGAAAGGTCATGCATCTTTTGAATTCCAGGAATATCATCACGGCGATTCAAATTTTGTGTCGAAAACTGTTATCGAATATTGGTTATAATTTCTGTTTTTCAAATTAGAATCCTATTTTTTATGATTACGTTGAATTCTGCAAAGAAAAATAAAGATCGTACTCTAAAAAAAGAATTAAGAACAAAGTATAAAAAAAATGGAAAAAAAATCAGAAATCATTATCATTATTCTTCTTTGCAGAATCCAACGCAATCATAAAAAATAGGGTTCTAATTTGAAAAACGGGAAGTTATGACGTATTTTAAATCTTAGTTTTCGACACAAAATTTGAAACATCCTGTGATGATATTTCTGAAATTCTAAAAACGCATGACCTTTCCACATTCTTCTACTTGAATGTTATGAGAACGGTTTACGCTCAGGATGTTGAGCCTAATACTGACTAGGAATATTTGACTTTTTTATCAGTTTATTCTCGTTATTTTGAAAACTATTTGAATGAATACAATGGTTTTAACATAAATGTATTCAAAATTGAATATAATATTCAATCATATCAGAATGGAAAAAATTGAAACATATTTTTGAACAAATTTATTTTCACTAGCTAGGGCTCCAAAAATATTTCAGCTCATTAGAGAATTTCGAACAATATCATAATCCCAATTTTAAGATTTCAATTATATTCAGTTCTACAGCCACGTCTAATAGGCACTCGAAATTGGTACACCTGTGTAGTTCTGGGACCACAAAATTCCAAATGGATATTTCTCTCTAAATCGAGATGGGAATGATGGGATACTCTATAGATGAAGCGCCAATTATTCCTGATAATCAGGGATACGAATAGGAAAAGATTGTACCCATCTGTTCAATGGATGAAAAAAAAATACATACCTACATATCCAATTTGGGATGTAGAAGAACATACAGCGATTGGGTTGCCTAAAAATAAACTGTCAAGATTATGATTATGGTCAAATTTTATCAGACTGTACATTTTTAAAGCTTTCAATTCTTATATCCAATCTGAGTGGAGGGGCGTCATCATGAATTTTTGCCCGGTCAGAAGAAATCGTAGATCCGGGCCTGATGATTAAAGGTAAGCGTCCATTAGGCCGATCAGGCCGGGTCGCATCGGGACGGAAAAATACGCTTACCTTAACAGCGTATTCCATATCGATACCATATACTTATTCGATATTTGACGCTGCGGTTTTTTCGATATCAATTGAATACTGAAATTCAAAGTATCGATACTGAATTAAGTAAGCATGTCATCCTAATTTTTATTTTCCTTTTAAATTTGCAACTTATCTCAAATAAGTCATTCATTATCATTGCTGTATACCGTTACCGGGAATAAATCTACAAAAAGAAGAAGAAAAAAAAAATTCGAACAGACTTGTAACCTCTTAGGTCTAGTTGCGACTGTGTGCCCTCCTGTGACTAAAGAGACCCAACCGTGACCTGCAGATCCTTCCACACTCAGGGCATGGATAGTCTCCAACCAGATCTGGCCGCCGCTGTATCCTTCTCGATTCTCCATTATAACTGTGGACCAAAGACCTCCACTGTGACCTGTCTAACGCTAGTTGTTCCCAGTTATGATTAGCATTAACTGATTTTAGGGATTGATGTAGTGTATCCTTAAACCGCTTATACTGGCCTCCTGGTTTCCGGGCTCCCTCAGTGAATTCGCCGTATAGAGCTATTTTGGGGAGTCTTGTGTCTTGCATCCTCAGAATGTGGCCGCTCCATCTGAGTCGGGCCCTCGTTACTTGAGTCTCAATTGTTGTACAACTCGCGCGCTGCAAGACTTCTGCATTCGAAACTTTGTGGAACCATCTGATGTGCATTATCTGTCTTAGATGACGTTGCTGCGTCTGTTCAAGCTGTTTAATATGTCGCCTGTAGGGAGTCCAGCTTTCGCTTCCGTAAAGAAGCGTTGGGAGGACCACTGCTCTGTAAACAGCTGTCTTGGTCTTCAGATTGAGGTCGTGATTTTGGAACACTCTGTCCTTCAGCTTCCAGAATGCCCGTGATGCCGAATTGATACGGTTGTGTATTTCCGTGTCAAGGTTAGCCCTAGTATTTATGAAGCTTCCCAAGTATTTGAACTGCTCAACCTGTTCTAGAGTTTCATTGTCCAGGCTGATATCTGTTTGAAGGCTTTCTGGCGGACTTACCAGGATTTTGGTCTTGTCAATATTGAGTCTAAGGCCTAAAGCTTCGTATATATGTTTATAGGTGTCCATCATTATCTGTAGATCCTCTGAGCTGCTAGCGATGAGTGAACAGTCGTCTGCATATTGAAGTTCCGTGATAAACTTGGTACGGGTTTTTGCTCTGAGGCGCTTCAGGTTAAACAGGCCTCCATCAAGTCTGAATCTTATCCCAACACCTCTTACGGGCATGCTCATGTCAGCAATTATCGATACAGCTATGGCGAAAATATTGAACAGTAAAGGCGCTAATACGCAGCCTTGTTTTATTCCAGTGTTGGTTGAGAAATGGTCGGTTGTAGAGCCATTATGCTGTATTCTAGCGGTGTTGTTGGTATGAAGGCTTTTACACACTGCTAGGAATTTTTCGGGTACTCCTAGACGTGCCATGATTTTCCAGAGCGCTCTCCGATTCACCGAGTCGAATGCCTTGCTTAAATCGATGAAGGCTGTATAAATCCTTGATTGTTGTTCACGGGCCTTTTCTTGTAGCTGTCGAAGTGTAAAAATTAGGTCCACCGTACCTCGATTTGGTCGAAAGCCGCACTGGGATTCAGGTAAAAGCCTCTCTAAGAGTGGAACCAGACGATTAGCCATAATCTTCGAGAGAATTTTACCGGCCACATTAAGCAACGATATGCCCCTGTAATTGTTGCAATTCGACGTATCGCCTTTGTTCTTATAGAGGTTGATAACTAAAGCGTCTCTGAAGTCTTGTGGCACATCTCCCTGTTCCCAGATCTTGCGGAATAGTATTAGGAGACTATTGACAATGTCCTCATCCAAGGCTTTGAATATCTCCGCCGGAATGCCGTCTAGACCAGGGGACTTATCATTTTTCATATTTTTAATCGCGCTTATGATTTCCGACATTGAAATTTCGTCATCAAGCGATGTCATCGAACTATACGCGGGAAGCAGTTCTAAAATGGATAAATCCGAGTCGTTATTTTGATTCAAGACCTGTGAGTAATGCTCCTTCCATCTTTCGAGAATTTTTCTATCATCAGTTAGTCAAATAAGTCAACAATCCAACAACTAACCTGATTTTAACCTATGATATCCAAAAATATTTCAATCCCACCTAATAATGAATGTTGCAATTCTAAGTGCTACTACACTACGGAGCACGTCCGTACCATAAAAAAACCATCTGTTATCAATGTGCGCCCTTTCTACATTGGAATTTCTACCGAATTTAATACGTAGGTACCTACACCTGTAAATACGCTATTTTTTAAGAGAAGATGGTTGAACTTCGTGAAACATGATTTTGTTGTTTTTTGCATCCCTAGTAGAGTAGCGCAATGGCAACAAATTTGAAATTCGACGCTCGATGAAATGACTACCTGAATCTAAACGCTGAACCAAACATCTGGCAGATATTCGCCAGAGTTGGACTCTCGTCTCGTTTTGTATTGCATTTATTACATGGAACCCTAGGTGTTCACAAGAGGCGGATGGGCAAAAAGTCAAGAATAACAAGTACGTATAATAAAGGTTCATCAAAGTGTCAATACAATAGAAATATTGAATGTTTGATAAAGACAGTTTTCTTTTAAGCTTTTTGCTAAAGATGTCCAAGAAGATATACTGTGATGAAATCTCCAGAGTACACAAATATACAATAATCTGGGGGGCACGTGCCATCTCATCCCCCCCCCTAAATCCGCCTATGTAGAAGGCGATATAGATTCTTCAAGGGAGGCTAAAAGTAAAATGAAAAATGTCAGAAATTCTTGATTTGGATAAATTTTGAAGAGGAATTTCAGGAAAAAATATCGACCAACTGATGATAATTAACGTAGAGATTATCGGGTTATTTGGTCAAATTTATACGACTGATGTTGAAACCTTTTTATGGTCATATGACCTAGCTTTCGGCAAATAACTATGCCTTCTGCAGAGTCCTACAAAACGGTAACAATAAGTAAAAAAAGTAATTTAAAAAGGAAATTTCTTAATTTGACCAAATTGAAATGCAAATTCAATTAATTCAGAAACTAATATTCTTTTCAGCCGCAATTTTGAACGAATTTGAATTCCTGGCTGAATTTTCTTAAGATGCATACGAGAATAATAATTTAGACGTAGGTATGTTTCTGATAGTGAAATAAAAGGTAATTCTACGAAGGAAAGGAATTTATTCCGAGTAATGGGACAAAAGTTGAATTGAATAGATGTATGTAGTTATTATTTGAAGAGCAATGACAATATTGAATAAAAATTAAAGTTTTTGCATCGAATAATATCAGGAAAAACAGTTTTTTATTTTTACTAATAATTCTTCAAATAAATAGCTTCCATTTTGATTAAGTGCATAATAAAGATAAAATCGCAATGTAGCTACCACACTTCGGTAGATATTTCTATCCATTAAATTAATACCTGTTGAACTAAATACAGTGGACCTTCATTATATTGTTATTATGAAAAGATACTAATGCTAATTTCAGATGGGACAGAAAAATATTTATACAATAATCTATTATTGTAAGTATTCAGAATCTCGTCAACGATTTACTTGAGAATATGAAAATGAAATTTTGTTGGGGCAATTATTCATTTCAATTCGTCACTGAAATACCGATTTCAAACTTATTGTGTTATTGATAGCCCAAACGAGCTGTTATTCATTCTTTAAAATAGACCGGGATTTCAAATAACACTCTCCAGATAATTCATCTTGAATCCTACCCTGTTCAAGAGGTTCAGACGTTTACGGCCGCTCGCTTTGCAGTTTGCAGTAGGCGCCAAATTGCGAATTCACTGTTATCACCGTGTTAGAGAAATACCTTAATAATCAGTATACAAAATCGCGAAAACAGGAAAGTAAGTAATTTCGGCTAAAATTTTCCGCTGTACAACTTTTGTTTGAAACTTTTTTTCATAAACCTTCTCATTCGCGAAAATTTCAGGAAAACCGTATTTTTTTCTATATTTTCACGAATTTTTCAATAATCCTGAAAATTTTGACACCTGCGTTTTCGACCATATGTTTCTCTCTTCATAACAAACAACATATCAAAAATGCAGCTCTTTCCGCAAAAAAGTGATTTCATCCCTTCCTTTACTGGACTAATTAACAAAAAACCACCCAGAGAAGAAAAACAACTTTGATGTTAAGAGGAAGGTTCACGCTATGGTTGTTGAGAATAAGAAAAATGAACCTAATACTGACTACGAATATGTGGCTTTTATTTTCAGTTTTTTCTCGATATTTTGAAAAGTATTCGAAAAGATACAATGATTTTAAGGGAATTTTATTCAAAATTGAATACTCAATCATATGAGAAACGAAGATATCGAAAAAAAATTTCAACAAATTTATTTTCGCTCCCTGTATAACCTGAAGTGGTCTTTTAAAATATTTAAGCTTAGTAAAGAATTTCGAACAATATCATAATGCCAATTTTCAGATTTCAAAATATATGTTCAGTTCTCCAGAAACGTTTAATAGACACTCGAACTTGGGACACCATGTATAAGAGGTTGAAATTTTCAAATCATTTTTTAGGTGTTCAATTGAAAAATATGCCAAAATATCAGAACAAGAGTTAAATTCGTTCCATTTGAAATTTTTCTGATATCCAAAACTACCGCTTTTGATAACCAAATTGGACAATTTTTTTTCAATTCATTTATTCTAGAAAATACAAAATAATATAGAAAAATTATATTCTTCATAGAAACTGCCAATTAAACCTAAGGTATATGCCTGATAGTTTAAGGAGGTAGTAAAAATTCAATTTACATAAAATGAAACTAAATTTTTTCAATTCAACATTGGAATTGTTTATTTTCAATTATATCCATTACGACTAGATTTGGGCTGGAACTAATATTCTGGCATTAGTTTTATTTCTTGAATAAGATCCAGTTTGTGAATTAATGTTTTCTATGGACAATTTCCTGTTCATTTGAAACTTCAAACGGGTATTTTGAAATGCTAAAAAATATCTTCAATGAATTCAACATTTTTCGTTTTGCTTGAAGCACAAGATTTATGTATCTGAACATGACTATCTATAGCAAAGGTTAACTATAAAATTCCAATTGTTTATCTAAGGTTTTCCTCTTGAAACATACAAAATTGTTGAAATTTCAATTAACTTAAAGTAGGTTCATTTCATGACTTCGAGTCTTTTTTTAATGAATTTTGATACTAGCAGTTTGGATGACGATAATTTATATGATTGATAAAAAAATGTTCATTAGTGGAAAAATAATTTCTTAGTCTTATCGACTGTTATAGGTATGATTCACCCAAAAAACACCCATTTCTTATAACTTCATGATAGAAGATTGAAATCTAGACAAGTTCCATTTCATTCATGCCTATATAAATTCAGAATTCATTTTCAACCTGATAAGAATAAATCCAATGTCTTATTCATGATGTCGAATAGGAAACATAATAATATTGTTCCAATAAGTATCGGGTCAACTTCAAAGAAGCGAGCGTTCGCTTTTTCTACCTGCTACTGGAATTCAGATCTCGGTTCCTTCTTGCATCAATTACTCATCCCTTTGCTGGTGCGCTTTGTTCAGTGTTGCCAGAACAAAATATTACCGCATTTTTAGGCTTACTGTGAATGCATACCCAAGTTTGAATAGATTTGTGTAACATAATTTTATGAAATGATTATGAGAGTGTTGCTTCTTAATTCATATAGAACTACTAATGTCTTTGATTTTTCTGCTTTATTTTTTTCAAACTGCAATGTGTCTAAAATATATAGGACTATAACAGCAGTAAGCCCAAAATGAAAAACGTACTAACGTACTTTTCTACAAACTAACTGATATGAATGATTCGAGGAATTGAAAATTTGATTTTCGAAAAAAAATTGTGTTGAATTTTGATAGGTTAGTTTGCGCTGATTTGCGCCCTTGAAACTTTGCGTAGAATTCAAGGAGTAATCTGATTATGAATGAAAAAACTGGGCACTGCATTCAATGAACGAAAGTTGAAATCATTTCCGGCAAACGAATCTGAAGTTTTTTTCTAACGTTCCCGACATATTGAATTTTGAAAATTAGGGGATGGAACTGCACCGCTTGGATCCTCAAGTTAAAGAAATTTCCAGCGAATGTTCACAACCATATAACAATTCTACATGCCCAGTCTCATTATGCGAAGTTGATTAATTCGAAGATATCAATTTTTGAAAATTGGGCGATGGAAATTCATCCCCTGGATCCCATTACATTCAGCGAACGTTCACATCAATATAATTTTTTTACTAGCCCAATCTCGTTGTAGTGTTCTAGAGATATTGAATTTTGAAAATTAAAGGTTGGAAACTTATCCCGCATTCTAGGGAAAGTTAATGAAATTCTCTTCAATCAATCAATTTGATATAAATGTTCTGCATAGAAAATTTGTTATTGTGATTACTTTTCCAAATCATTCCTATAATTAACCCTCGTTTTCATTGTTTAATAGAAATCCAAGCGAATCTGAGAACTCTTTGTTCATTATTAATGAGAACCTAGGCTGGTTCTCATTAATAATGAACAAATTTCAGTGAGCCACTGGAAACCTCGAAAAGGTATGCTAAGTTCACACTCGTCAAGAATCATTCAGAAAAACATAGGTCCATATTATAGAAAAACAAATTATATCTTTCCATTTTTTCGAAAGTCCTCGAAAAGACGTCCCATTTGAGGACCGTCCCCAAAAGAGCCAATCCTTGCATCGGCAATTTGAGGACCGTCCTCAAATGGGCCAAATGTCCCCGAATGGACCAATTCATGCTCTGAAATGTCCCCAAAAAGACCGATTCACATATATATATATATATATATATATATATATATATATATATATATATATATATATATATATATATATATATATATATATATATATATATATATATATATATATATATATATATATATATATATATATATATATATATATATATATATATATATATATATATATATATATATATATATATATTAATTATCAGATGCGTCATTCAGAAATGTCGCAATTTCTTGTTTAGTGAATACTTAAACTTTTTTTGCTGATATCCAGACCATTTCTAAATTTCATCACAATCTTGAGCATCCAATACTTCGACCACAATGTGTTTGACTTGCACTTCTACCTGAGTTCTCCGAAATAGGCAAGGAATACCTCTACTCTCATCACATCCCTTTTGTAAGCACCATTTCGAGAAATCTGTCTCTTCCCTTTCATATCTCAAACGAAATTTTTGCGGCAATAAATTTAAAGTGGCCTGTTCTGCAGCGTTTATAACGAACGGACTTAGGTAATTCTTTTGATGATTTATCTGAATTCATTTTCGTTGCATTTTATAATGAAAGACTTCCGCGGTAGACTTATCGTCTTGATACTGACGTTATAATTCTTATGATATGTTACAAGAAAATAACGTGTGTTCAAAAAAATTCGGCGTCAAGTAGGCTATGGAAATTTGAACGTAGATATTTCGTGTCTAATCGTAATTCTTTGCTTTTTCTTTTTTCTGTACTTTTTTCCAGGCGAATTGTAAAGTTAGAAGTTAGCATTTTGAATTGTTGTTGAATTGAAATTATCAGGAAATTGTGATGACGGTTTTTACGGACGTGCAAAAAGCATTTATTATTGAATCCTACTTCCAAATTGAGGAGAAAATAGAAGGAGGGTGGAAATATTCTTTAATGTTCCAGCGACATTCCCAATGATGCTTAAAGAATCAATCTTTCAAAAGTATTGTTTTACGATGCGTTGACGGAATAGGTATGTTCAATAAAAAAAGTAGTAGTCGACCAAAGAAGAAAACCTCAGAGTTATTCAGCAATTATGAAAATATGATGACAGAAGACAGAAGACAGAAACTCCACGAACACCTCTGTTCGGGTTTCATCTCAAGTGGTTGGAGTATCTGTTGGCATATTTTATGCCACACGATTTTGAGTGAAAGACATCAATTTGTTTTCATGAAAATTGACATGTTATCAGAAAATTGAAAAGATTGATTACCTATCCTTGTAGCATCCAACAAAAATTGGAGTTCTGTATCCATCAGTCAATGCCGAAATATGGGACCTATTTTCTTTAATAGATAACAGTAGACAGTAGAACGTTATGAATAAGGAGAAAGCATCATGCCTTTCTATAGCTAAATTGAAGTGTGATTAATTGTCCAATATTTATTTTCATGTAATTTAGAATTTAGTTGTTTAGTTTGGTCATGGATGTTCGACCAAATCAAATGAATATTTATAGAGAATTAATAAACATATTGAGATTCTTTCTGAGCTTCATTCATATTACTGAAAAAGGTAAAACCTTTTTACAAAAAAAAACATAACACGACGACCTGTTCAAGATTCATATCTCATTCATATGAAAGTATCGGACATCAGTTGAAATTTTTACCAAGAATTTTTCTAACCGCCTCAGATTATTTGGATTCTTGTGATCTGATTCAATGGAAGAAATGCTTTCCGCACTTTGGGCGAAATTAACTTTTCCTTAAAAGTGCCTCTCCTTTTTCCACACAAAATTACGATGTATAGGTTAATGTCATCATTGTTTACATTTTGGGAATATGAAGTAATTCAAGAAAAGACCAGTTCAGACACCGAATATCAACGTTTAAAATTTCATAGCCTACTTGACGACGTTTTTTTTTGCACGCACGTTATATCTTTGTGCGCTCAGCCGCACGGAGAAACGTTTGAATTTTATGATTGGCGCACACAGACATGCGACATGCCATAATTTTATGATTGATGCGACACTTTAATATTTGCGTTCGGAAAAGTAGGTAAAACTTTTTAAACGCCAATGCCTCTGGAAAGTAATACTTTCGAAACGCTAGTAGGAAAAATTGATAACGTCAGTTTATTCGGGAAATTTACCCCCAAATTACAATCTTGAGTCAAAATGACCGGATAATTTCGCATTTCAGCGTGTTGTCTGCATTCGATCATTTTCATATTATGGAGAAACAGCCCCGCACCATGAAAATCAACTGATGCAATTTTTTGACATGGAAAATTATCGGTAATTAGGTAATTTTGATGCACTTCTTCAATTACTCACGGATATAACCGATTAACCGTTAATTTCAAAATTGAAAATTTGAACAAACTAAGTATATTTTCCGACGTATGGGAAACCGTTTCGTTTGAAATTATGAACAAAACCCTAGACAATTAGGTATCATCATCTTATCTAGAAAGGAAAGATAATATCATGAGGTTATCTTCATCAGGTGTTCATCCAATATTATCAGCCAAGGACCTAGCCGATAAACATGTAGAGCATTTGGGTGTAATGGCGTATGCAGCAAATTTCCAATGGGTTCCCGAAAGGCCCTCTCTGCATGATCTCATCAATGTTGCATTGAATTCCACATCTGGCAGAGTTGGTGAACCGGTAAGCTATGATATGAATCTGCATCATATTTTTAGGATCAATTTCCATCATTTGAGATAAGAATATTCGTGAAGCATCTATTTGACCAGCTATCGTGAAATAAGTGCAAAAATTCCAGCTGTTAGGGGCATGAAAAATCGTAATTGTGCCCGATAACGATATCGAAGCAGATAGCAAATAGAGGACACTGAGGTGAGTCAGAATAACCTTTATTTAGAGGGTCTTTATCTCTTAATAATCAAAATACACAGTGTTTTATTGATTTTGCCAATTTCTTCAATTACCCATAATTTTCGAACCACTCTATATATATCTTTTTATTTTTTGGGTCCCAAACTTGAAGTACTGAGGACGATAACATTTATTTATTAGATGTCAGACCTCTGCTTTCGTAGTGTTTCACGTTTGTGTTCTTCAGGTGCATACCACATGCCGGTATGAATATAAACAAGCGTAACGATCTGAATTGAGCTAGCCAATTTGCCGTCGTCAGGAAAATTAAATGGAGAACGTTCCACCGAAGAAGAGTATATTCTGACCATGGTTTTGGTCTCATTTGATCTCGCCAGAGCAACACAGCACCTTTTACGATGGAAAAACGCTTGGAATTGATGGACATTAATTAAATACTGGCAGTCACTTCTGAGTATTATCGAGTAGTACTCGAGCGCCATCCAGTATTAAGCAGGTGTTAAGGAGTGATCATTCCTTGATTATTTTACCGAACGAACCGAACACCTTCTCAATTCTCACACGCATGTTGCCTGCAATAAGCATTCCAGCGTACTGAATTAGAGTAATTAGGCCTGTTTTGGTTCGCTTTTAGGATGGTTCCAGAACGGTTCAAAACAGTCGCACATTTATTTATTCAGCGTAAGCTCGCGCGTAGCATGTGTGTAGCTCCCCATAGCATTGCTGCTCCACTACTTTGAACCGATTCGGAACCGCCTAAAGTGCGAACCAAAACAAAGCCATTGTCTTCGTCTGGGTTTCAGGGAGTATTGAACCGGAACTCGTTTCATTCTGGATGGCGCTCAAATTACTACTTGATAATACTCAGAAACGACTGCCAGTATTTAATTAGGGTCCATAAATGCCAAGCATTTTTCCTACGGAGAAGGAGCTGTGTTTCCCGGACGAGGTCAAATGAAACCGAAACCATCATCTGCTCTGATTTAGTGGAACGTTCTTCATTTAGTTGTCCTGACGATGGCGAATTAGATGGTTCAAATCAACACTTTTTGATATTCATATCGGCGTGTGGTATGCATCTGAATTAATTCTTATTACTCATATATATAGTATATAACATTACTAGCAAGGTAAGAGGGTTTTTACTGGCGAATGGAGGATATAACTGACGAGCCGCAGGCGAGTCAGTTACCTCCTTGAGCCAGTAAAACCCGTTACCTTGTGTGTGTGAACTTGTGTTTGAGGAAAATAAACGCGTCATCAAAATATATAGGGAGGTTCGAAAGTTATGAGTAATGGAAGAACTCTCTGTATCTGTTTATAAAGAGAGATAGACCCTTTTAAATACATATGTATATGTATATGTTATTCTGACTCATACCTCCGTGTTCCCTGTCTACCCTTAGCTTCCACCCCACTTTACCAATGGAGCACCTTATATAACAGACTTTCATAGTGCATTTGAGTTTAAAAGAGTTAACGCTAAAACTCATGCTTTTTTTATCGATTGGTTGTTGCCAATTTCGGGAGAAAGCGATTTAATTTTCCCTTTGCGGTTGAAAGATAAGGTTCTTGTTGATGCTCTTCAGCCATTCAATAACTCAAAGTGAAGAGTTATGCCGTTATTGATAGAATAGACTCAAAATGTACGATTATATAATGGAAAATTCCATCAAAAGAACATGGCAATCTGTCTTTTACTGTTTTTCATTGAAAATGGTATGTTTTTTTCTTGCCCGAAATGCCATTCAAATGATTTTTACCGAAAAGAAAACGACTTTTCCCATGTGGAGTAAATGTGGAGTAATACAAGTTTACACTAACAGGCGATAAAATACTAGATTAAACAAACGTATACCAACTGAAAGTTGATCTTCGTAAAGCATTTAAATTCTCTGGTTCATCTCTACCATGTTGCCAAATCACAAAAATATCGTCTACATATCGCCACCAAGTCTTTGGTTTTAGTGGGTATGTGTCTATATATTTTTGTTCGAAAGATTCCATGAATATGTTACTCATTACTGTGCAGTCTCTGTTTCTGTGTGTTGACAATTAATGTCAGACAAAAAGCGACAATTCAGAAGATTTTCAAAAGTAGATTTTTTCGTCTGATGAAGGAGTCTGATATAGACTCCGAAACGTAACAAAGAATTATAATTTCAACGTTATTTATTTTGAGTTCATTGTCAGGCAACAATTTTTTCTAGTTTATTTGCTCCTGACAAATTAGTACAAGAATTTACGCAGGAACAAATCGTTGATTTCATTTTTAATTGATTTTGTTTCAGAGATTGGGAGTGAAAACCCTAAAAAGTTTATGAAGAGATGCAAAATCCTCCCAAAATAAATTTCAATCGATATCTGCGTTAATTCTGGCTCTTCTTATAAAAACAGGAATGTTTTATTTATACAATGAATTTTTTCAGATACATTTTCAAGTAGCTCTGCTGGATTCGCAGCTCTCGTACTCTTCTGTTTCTGTTGAAATACGGGGTCCCGACAACAAGGTCTATAAGCTGAGAAACCTCAATAAGGGTCACGGGACATTTGTACCCAGCAAAATAGGAGTATATGAGATAATTGTGAATTACAATGGAGATGAAGTTTTGGGAGGTAATCATTTCCGCGTTTTGCCAGCTCTGGTTGAGGTAGCACCACCTGGTATGTCTCCATGCGCTCTGGGATCACTGGTCCAAGTTTTGGTGAATACAACAGGACATCCTAAGAGGGAGGATATTTCAGTAACAGCGTACAGTCCATCAGGTAGACCTCTTAACTGCCCGTTGACAACTATTGACGAAACGAATAGTGCTACATTCAAACCAGACGAACCAGGAGAATGGAGAATCGAAATAACTTACCAGGGAAAACAAATCCAAGTAAGTTCTTATTTGACTTCTCAGAAGTTGGAGTAGGTGTGAGAATATGAGTTCATTCACTTAATCGTACAAGACCACATTTTACAAGAGAGTGATAATTATGTCTGGACGTTTGATGCATTCATTTGAATACTTGACTCCGAAGTGAAGTCGTCCCTTAAAAATATTTCACCAAATTTCCCAAGCTACTTGTGTGGCATCGAGTGGAAAACTAAAAATCAGTTATAGAATAATTTTTTCCGCCGACCTCTTAATAATAGCAGTGTTTACCGTACACGAAATTAGCTGGTAATCAACCTTTTTATTGGTTAATTTTCTATTAATGCATTATTGTCATGGAAAATCGAACATAGAAGTATTCAGCAGCTTCCCAAATAATTATTTTATTTGTATGTCGCATTGATTTTTGTAGTACCTAGCGGGTGAATTGAGAGGAGATTCTGATGGTTAGAGAGTAATCAATATATCTACATACTACAACTCCAGCTTCCAACAGCTCCGCACATTCTTTAACAGATATTATAGGGAACGATATCAATGTGATTTGTGATTTACTCAAAATGTCACAACTCGAATATGCCCTCTATGAACTTCTCGATTTGTTCGATCGGCCCATAGACATAGAGACATGGACTGAGCAATGCCAGCATGAAATTGGCTATTTATTAGAAAGGGAGAAAAGCTCGTCGGGACATTACCTTTCTCTTTTTTGTTCACATAGAGGTGAGTGTAGACCAATCAAAATTCTTGAAAAAGACAACTGCATTCCCGACGTGTTTTTCTCTCTGTCACTTTTTTTACCGTATTTCATGCATAGATATAAAGGGAAGGCACAGTCCATGTCTCTATGTCTATGGATCGGCCGCATAAATATCAGCATTCCGATATGAACATAGAAAATTTATAAGGTGTCAAATTTGACTAGGTATCGATAGAAAATTTTTGCAATCAAGATTTCACATTAAATTCGAAATGTGGTCGATGGAAAAATCTTGTAATCAACTCGTTTATTAATTGAGCGATTAATGATCTCGAACATATCTCAATCATTAATCGCTTTTATTAATAACCTTGTTGATTAAATAACTATTTCAAGGTGCGTGCAGAATTTGATCGCCATGTGGCAAATAATTAAACAAATCATCTTATAATTTCTTAATTTTCTAGTGGTGCATACCTCAAGAACAGCATGTAGGTAAAACACAAATCATGTTTTTTTTTTACACAAAACTCATCTCAGTGACCTATTCTCAAAATATAAGCTCTCCAAAATATGAACTGTCTTTTCTCTGCCATTGCTCAGTCATTGCATTCATGTTTATGGAATTTTTTGTGTGGAAAATAGTTAATATCTACGAAAGTATCAGGAAAAGGGATAGGGAAGATCCAGATGAAAACACTGGGGATAGAGAAGCGAAAAAAGTTATAATAAATAAAGTTTTTCATTTGAAATAACGAAGTTCATAGTATTTTTTCGTATAAGCGACCACGTCGGAATATTGAAAATATTTTGGTGAGATAGATCAGAACCGTAAAACCTAGTAGGTACTCAAATTTAGCAAGAATATTTAGCAAGAATATGCCGGCTTAGAAGCACATATTTCAATGCTATGATCTCTAATTCGCAATGCGGATTGGCGCACATCACGTCACGTGGCCAAATCCGCCATATTCTTGCTAAAACGATGAAAAACGAGACCACAATTGTCGCCACTGTCTCGTTAGAGTCACTGTACGAAAGCTCAAAATGCAGTGACACCTAACGATCAAATTTAGAATAATTTTTTGTGATTAGTGTACCATAACAATAGGTGGCGCCACTTGTCAGAGTGATCCATCTATATTATAAGTTAATCTATGAATCCAGCCACTTAAGATTAAACCCGAACAGAGGTTCGTGGAGTTTCTGTCTTCTGTCATCATATTTTCATTGTTGCTGAATAACTCTGAGGTTTTCTTCTTTGGCCGCCAACTACTTATTTTTTTATATCTGTTCCGTGAACGCATCGCAAAACAGTACTTTCGAAAGATTAATTCTTTCAGCAATTGACATTAAAGAATATTTCCACTCTCCTTCTATTTTCTCCCCAATTTTGAAGTAGGATTCAATAATAAATGCTTTTCACACGTCCGTAAAAACCATCTTCTCAATTTTATGATAATTTTAATTCAATAATAATCCAAAATGCTAACTTCCAACTTGACAGTTCACCTGGAACATAGTACTACAAAAGCTAAGAATTACGTTTAGACACGAAATATCGGTGTTCAAAATTCCATAGCCTACTTGACGACAATTTTTTTTTGAACGCACGTTAATATGCCTGTTTTGGTTCGACTTTTGGATGGTTCCAGATCTGTTCAATTCATTTATTCAAAATAAAGTCACGGGAAGCTTCCCACAACCTTGGTGTTCAACCACTTTGAATTTTTTTTGTTCTTATTGCAAACCAAAACAAATCTGATGTGTGTATAACTGTATTAAATCTAATGTATGGTTACTTTTTTCTTAACAGCATTGGAACGCATTTTGTTAAATGATATTTTGAATTTCACTGAAAAACACTGATCCAAATATTTTTCAGGGTGGTCCATTCACTTGTTCAGTTTTCGATCCAAATGGCATTCAAATCCACAATCTGGAAGGCGCCTTACCACTGGTGCCACATAGTATTGAGCTGGACTGCAGGAGGGTGGGTGTACCAGGCGAAGTATTCGCCGACATTGTTCATGATAAAAAATCAGTGCACTGTAGGTTGGAAAAAGTTGACGATGAAGGATTTCATTACAGAATCCATTTCACACCGATGGACGCTGGAAAACATAGGGTAATAATTATTGTCGTATACTGTTTAATATTTTTAGTGATGCAGTAATACTAATGGTTGACAAAAATCAATGAATGACCGAGTCACATGTTACCAGTTAATACTTACATTCTAATTTTCCTTAGTAAAATTCGTTTTATTTGATCTACAGTTCTTCACCATACAATAATTTTCGAACGATATTCTGAGTATTCTGCCATTTAGGCGTTATCATTCTTCCATTATTGATATTCTGAGGTTTTCGCCAAGAAATTAGACAACAATTTCAATAATCAGCAACTAGAACGGGCTCGAAAAACAAAAGGCGATACGAGGTTGTCTATGGATACGAGAATCTGACATCTCGCATATTTCATATGTCCCTCGAATTAAAATTTTAACCAGTCTAAGGGCCTTAAAAACACATTTGAAACACAGATGGCGCTCACATCACTCTAGTCGCTTCGTTTCCTATCTTTCTACTCTATAATCTTTGTACAGGGGCATATCGTTGCTTAGTGTGGCCGGTAAAATTCTCTCGAAGATTATGGCTAATGGTCTGGTTCCACTGTTGGAGAAGTTATTGCCTGCATCCCAGTGCGGCTTTCGACCAAATCGAGGTACGGTGGACCTAATTTTCACACTGCGACAGCTGCAAGAGAAGGCCCGTGAACAACAATCAAGGATCTATACAGCCTACATCGATCTAAGTAAGGCGTTCGATTCGGTGAATCGGAGAGCGCTATGGAAAATCATGGCACGTCTTGGAGTACCCGAAAAATTCTTAGCACTGTGTAAAAGCTTTCATACCAACAACACCGCTAGAATACAGCATAATGGTTCTACAACCGACCATTTCTCAAACAACTCAGGAATAAAACAAGGCTGCGTGTTAGCGCCTTTACTGTTCAATATTTTCGCCATAGCTGTGTCGATGATTGCTGACATGAGTATGCCTGTAAGAGGTGTTGGGATAAGATTCAGATTTGATGGAGGCAAAAACCAGTACGAAGTTTATCACTGAAATTCAATATGCAGACGACTTATCGCTAGCAGCTCGGAGGATCTACAGATAATGTTGGACACCTATAAACATATATACGAAGCTTAAGGCCTTAGACTCAATATCGACAAAACCAAAATCCTGGTAAGTCCGCCAGAAAGCCTTTCAACAGATATCAGCCTGGAGAATGAAACTCTAGAACAGGTCGAGCAGTTCAAATACTTGGGAAGCTTCATAAATACTAGGGCTAACCTTGACACGGAAATACACAACCGTATCAATTCGGCATCACGGGCATTCTGGAAGCTAAAGGATAGAGTGTTTCAAAATCACGACCTCAATCTGAAGACCAAGACAGCTGTTTACAAAGCAGTTGTCCTCCCAACGTTCCTTTACGGAAGCAAAAGCTGGACGCCCTACAGGCGACATATTAAACAGCTTGAACAAACGCAACAACGTCATCTAAGACAGATAATGCACATCAGATGGTTCCACAAAGTTTCGAATGCAGAAGTCTTGCAACGCGCGAGTTGTACAACAATTGAGACTCAAGTAACGAGGGCCCGACTCAGATGGAGTGGCCACATTCTGAGGATGCAAGACACAAGACTCCCCAAAATAGCTCTATATGGCGAATTCACTGAGGGAGCCCGGAAACCAGGAGGCCAGTACAAGCGGTTTAAGGATACACTACATCAATCCCTAAAATCAGTTAATGCCAATCATAACTGGGGACAACTAGCGTTAGACAGGTCACAGTGGAGGTCTTTGGTACACAGTTATAATGGAGACTCGAGAAGGATACAGCGGCGGTCAGATCTGGTTGGTGACTATCCATGCCCGGAGTGTGGTAGGATATGTAGGTCACGGTTGGGTCTCTAAAGTCACAGGAGAGCACACAGTCGCAATTAGCCCTGAAAAATTATAAGTCTGTTCGCACCTCGGTTCGCATCTTTTTTTTTTCTTTTCGTTTTGTTTTTTCCTTTTTTTCGTCTTTTTGTAGATTCATTCCCGGCAACGGGATACAGCAATGATGATGATGATGTTTCTACACAAAGCAAAGATGGACATCATAATACCTACGATTTTGAGATGACAAACAGCACTAATTTTTTTTTCATAAGCCTGAAGAAGGGAATAGAAGTCCCTAAACGTTGCTGTTGAAATAAACTGTATATATCGCAGTCGCATACTGAAATCCGTCAATTTGCGAAATGTCTAGTCAATTGATAAACTGACGAACGTTTTCTGAAATGGTATTATAATACAGATCGTTTTATAATCGGCCTGAGATTTTCAGTCAGTTTGTAGATTGAATGCGAATAACACATCGGACGGATTGTCAAATCATTAACTCCTATCCTATAAAGTTTTGTTTCTTGAGATAAATTGACTTGTTATATAGTATTAGGAAGGGGAATTTATGTTCGTGAAATATAATGAATAAAGAAGTTCACGGCAGGCAGACAATTATTAAATTCTGAAAAAATACACCTCCGGGCAGGAGGTGAACTTCTTTATTGGTTATATAGTATATTATTCTCCTAAATAGAGGAAAAATTAAAGGAATATAATAATCCCCCCTATTTTCTTAATATTTTTCATCGATCGATAACAAAAGAGGTAATAGTTAAGTGATAGTAAGTTCTCTGACGAAGACATGAGCAACTGTTTCACTTTTCATTGGAAATATACCATCAAATGAATAGATCCATATCGATAATATCGAACTTAACATTATAACATTATAATCATAATATTACGAGGATATATTGAAAAATCCTTAGCCTACTATAGAAACAAACAGAATTCCAATGTCAAAATATTTCATTATTCAACATATTCTCCTCTTAATTAGATCCATTTATTACAGCGAACCTGCAACGTCTCTAGATCTTTAAAAAAAAATTTTTCTTCTTGCTCTGCAAACCAGACCTCCATGGATTTCATTACCTCCTCGTTGGAAAAAAATTTACGATCTTTTAAGCTTTTTTCAGTTGAAGAAAAAGATGACAGTCGGATGGAGCCAAATCTGGTGAATAAGGGGGGGAGGGGTTGTTCTAGTAATTCAAACCCTATAAATCACGAAATTTTTGCATGGAAACATGAGATTTGTGTGCAAGGGCGTTGTCCTGCAAAAACAAAACACCTTTGGATAGTTTTCCGCGTCTTTTCTCTTTATTTTTTTCCCGTAGAGTGGTCAGTAATGTCGAATAGTAATCTCCGGTTATTGTTCCACCCTAATCCAAATAATAATCAATCATGATTGCTCCATGGCAATCCCAAAAAACTGAAGCAAGAATATTTCCAGCAGATTTTTGGACACGAAATTTCTTAGGTCTTGGAGAACCATAGTGTCGCCATTCCATCGATTGTTGCTTTGTTTCTGGATCGTAGAAATGTACCCAAGTCTCATCCATAGTAACAATTCGGGTTAAGAAGTCTACATCGTTTTCAAATCAAGCACAGATTGAACGCGATGCTTCTACCCTTGCACGCTTTTCGTGCATCCATCGTGGATCCATTTTGCAGCAATTTTTCTCATGTTCAAATTGACGTGAAATGTATGATGAACGCATTCTTCTGAAATATTCATTGCTTCAGATCTCCGTTAAAGCCCGATCTGCCCAATTCGACGGTCTGATAAAATCATGTCATGAACTGCATCGATATTTTCGGGGACTGACACAGAAACTAGCCTTCCCGATCGGTCATCATCTTCAATGGAAAATTTACCTCTTTTGAAGCTTGCAGTCCAATTTTTCACGGTCGCATACAAAGGACATTGATTACCAAGGGTATTGAGCATATGTTCGTAAATCTGCTTACCTCTTAACCCTTTTAAATACAGGTACTTGATGATGGCTCGATACTCCAATTTTTCGATTTTCACAATTTCGGTGGACATCTTCTTTCTTTTAATTTATTGCGTAACTCTGGTTTACTTTCTCGACCTCGAACTTCACACTGATACTAATAATGAATTATTGTTCGTTGCTATGGTGACGCAATATTTTTTTTATGCATGGAACTGATGGTCTAGGCTAACTAGATATCAATACATCCTCGTAATTCTCGATAAACGATATCCTTGTCTACGAGTTTTTTAATTCTGCAATTTGATAAATATTGGTTCGACATATACAGGGTGTTTCATCATAAACTGGACAAACATATATGGTCGGTAGGTGATACCGGGAGAATCATTTTTGCCTTATACCCCGTTTTCGAAGCATATGCGAGATGCAGGGTGTTAAACGTCGTATTTGAGCAATATTCTAATGAGTGTGGTCAGTTATGTATAAACCTCAAAGTAACGGTTTCTGGTCACATCGGAGTGTATTTTTGAGTGGTCAATTCAGAACAGATGAAGACCACTCAAAAATACTCAGATGTGACCAGAAACCGTTACCTTGAGGTTTATACATAACTGACCACACTCATTAGGATATTGCTCAAATACGACGTTTAACACCCTGTATCTCGCATATGCGTCGAAAACGGGGTGTATGTCATGAGGCAAAAATGATTCTCCCGGTATCACCTACCGGCCATATATGTTTGTCCAGTTTATGATGAAACACCCTGTATAATATACAGAAGTGCGCGACTATAGTTGCACTCCTTCGTTCAAAAAACTGAGAACTAAATTAGTTTCAGGCACATAACACATCTATTTACCTACTTTATTGTCTCAGGCGGAACGTTTAAATTGATGATGCGTCTGATACGTTTTAGGGGGTTTACAAAACGACTGAAAATTTCAGACCGATTGCGTATTAGAAAACGTTCGTCAGTTTACGAACGGACCAGTTATTTCATAAACTAACTGATTTTGGTATCCGACTGCGACATATACTCAGGGTTTCCTTGTAACTGAGAAGCCTACATCAGTATTTAAATGTTAGCAACGATATTAGCCTTTATGTCAATTAAACACTTTTTTTCTCAGTCTGAAATTAGACAACAAATTAGTACTTATTAAATCGTTTTTTCATTTATAGGTTTATGTATACTTCAACGGATACGACGTGAAAGATTCTCCATTCATGATGAGAGTCGGCACCCAAAAGCGCCAAAAAACCAATATCAGTCCAAATACCACATACAGACAGAGTCCAACGGCGACAAGATTATCGAGTTCAAGTCCGATTAACGTTCAACATTTGACAGCCTTGAATACTTCTAGAAATGCCAACTACACACATTATCGAGAAAATTCTACTCCCATCCTGAGTGATACATATAAGTATGCGCAGGAGTATCATAAGAAAAATGTGATGGAAGGACAAATGACTACACATTCACCTAGAGCTCAAAGTCCTTCTTTTATTCATAGGTAAGTATATCGAAAAAGGTGAAGATAGGTTTTCATGATTAATTATGTCATTCACTGCGGATGCTGGAAATGTCAAACGAAAAGTGCAAATATTACTCATGGTTAAACCAGTAAACCGGGGTTTATGAATCGCTACGTATTTGGGGCCCAAATAGTTGAATACAAACATGAGTGTGGAAGGATCTGTAGGTCACGGTTGGGTCTCTTCAGTCACAGGAGGGCACACAGACGTAACTAGCCCTAATTACAAGTCTGTTCGAAATTTTTTTTTCTTCTTTTTGTAGATTTATTCCCGGTAACGGGATTCAGCAATGAACATGAACATGAACAAACATGATCTCTGGCAAACCCAATAAACACAAGGACGTCCATTGGATTATTGGATATCCCATGGATATCCGTTGTCACCAATTTGGATGTCCATATTTGGTCCAATATATAAACGCATTTGGGACATGAATTGTATCAAAATGGACAAACAATGGACATTAGATTGACGTTGCCTGGACAGCTGATGGATATTAACTGGACCTTTTTGAATGAAAACTGGGCTAGTTATGAATCAGTTGAATGAACTTATATATTGATTCGTTGGAAGTCGATATGACGTCCATAACTAGCTCAGTTTATACCCATTAAAAATTCAGTTAAACTCCATCAGCTGTCTAGGCAATGTCCACCATATATCTTGTCTTACGAGAATGTTCAATTCACATATAGACGCATTGAGTGAACTCATTTATGAAATAAAAATTGACTCATATGAAGAAACATGAAATGCAAACAAAGTACCTATATAAAATTGAAAACTTAAACTAGAATATCACAGTCTTCGTTACCAAAAGTAAATTAAAAAAAAAGTAATTTTTTTCTTCTCGTATTTACTCCTTTCCTTGGCTCTTCTAAGTAATTTTTTTACCTGGTGATTGCAACACAACAACACACTAAACAAGAAATTCTTAAGCGCCTTGGGGAATGAATAAAAATTTACCCTTTGTCAGTCTTCAACAATAATGGAAGACAAATCCTGTCAAATTCCTGCATCCATCAGTACGATGCCAACCGCAAATCTACCAAAGCTATTCAGAGTAGATATATCCGTATTTCATTGAGTATGAAGGTTTGATACTCAGAAAAAAAAAGAATGATATTTCGATTAAATGGATATATACAATACAGATATACATATATTATATAATAAGACAACAAAGCCATTGAAACCAAAAAAATTTCTTCAGTTCAGTGACCGAAGCAGATGGGCTTCGATTTTGGTGATAATTGATATTCGGCAATATATGGAAATTCATTTCAGCTAACAAAATACTGCAATAATCAAGAATAGATCATTACATCCTTATTACGTCCTTGACTGAGTGTACAATGGATGTTCATTATTGGTTATCTAAAGTACGTCCATGAATGGAATTACAATGGATGTCCATTATTGAATATCTACAGTACGTCCATGAATTGATGTACAATGGATGTCCAAAGGATGTCCATGTGTACCAATTATGAACCTATTACGGATGTCCTGTGTTTACCTACTGGGAAGTAACTGAATGCATTCTTGCATCCATACTCGCCTGGGAAGTACTCATACCGCATAAACTTACATTAAAGCAGGTTCCTGATTTGCCTTTTTCAAGGCGTGTAGTAAGCAAGAAACAAGGACCAAATATAAAATTCACAATGTCTTTTCTCAATAAATAGGACAAAACCCTTCTTTATACAAGGTGATTCATTGGGAAAGGCGTATTCATTGAGGAGCTTCTAAACCCGCATTTTACTCTTTTATGTCTCTTTCTTTCCTCATAACCTAGAAACGGGGACATTTGTTAATTTGATTAGGTGTTTTCAACTGATCATAACTTATGAACACGATATACATTACATTCACAACAAGTAAAAGCGTTAGTCAAATTACAGAATTTATACCTATACCTACTATGCGAAACTACAGAAGCTACCGGTGACTTTGTATCGCCACTGTGTAGGTACACAAATAAGTTATTATGTGAATTGTTTTAGCGAATTATTTGAGACTGATTTATGCAGAACAAATTTCATTTCTCCTGAACCCTTTGGCCGATTTTAGCTTTTATTGATCATTCGGGAGCATAACTATTCAGAAGTTGTCTTCAGTTACTTCGTTTCTTGTTATATTCAAGGCTGAACAAAAAGAATGAAATGTTAACATTTTTCAGAACACCCTATATAGTGAATCCTTAATTTTTTTCTGAAAATTTCCTGTTTTTATTCATTGCAATATTTTAATTTTGAGATAGATAAAATGACTTTAACTGGTTCATAGATTGGCCAGATGTTCTAGTCTGCTAAAATATCTCACGTCCACCAACTTTTACATTTTCGTTTTTTTTTCACTGTCAACAGTCTATCCCAAGTTGTTCAATTTATAGGCTACTTTTTCATTTACATATGAGTTTTGTCAAAACTTTTCGGGGAAAAGCCAGTTAATTAACTTACTTACCTTTCGACCGAACCACCAATACTACTGTGCCTACTGTTCTTAATACATTCGATAAACGAAGTCTAGTTCGTATACTTCCTAATCAGCCTAATGCTCACTTTCTTTCATAGATCGCAGAGTCCGAGCTACAGTCAACAAAGAAATCCCATCAGTGTTGGTAGAGACAGCCCTGATTATATCACCAGTAAAAGATTGAACGAAAGACGTTTTGATACAGCCAGTCCAAGCTTCGCCAAGAAGTCTACAGAATTCGACAACTACACCTCAAATAAAATGTCCAAAATGTACATCAGTGAGTCGAGAAGTCCGAAACCTGAACGAACTAGTCCTGTACCAGACATATCCTACAGCAACAGCAGATATGACAAAAACTCCTTAGAAATGCGAACTTATAATAGCACTTACGACTATAGAAACGATGTTGGTGTGGATACGTCCCCTATTATCAAAGTGTCCTCAATGGATGACCATGAGGGAACTTCGAGAAGAGACCTCTGGGATGTAATGAATAAAACAAGGAATGTGTTGTCTGAACGTAGCTTGGAATCATTGGCTAACTTGACCGAGGCACAGCTCAACACCGAATTGAATAGGAGAAGGACGGAAGAAAGCTCCCGTTACCTCACAGAAAAGAATTATTCGACTCAAAACTTTCATCAGAATTACAATGGTGAACAATACGAAAGACGCTCTCCTGTGTATAGGACTTCTTCTAAGGGAATGGGAGCTGCAGCTGTAAAAGTGCAACCAGTGCCAGATGGTGTGTTGGGACAACCTGTTGAATTCGAAAGTGAGTACATAACGACAAAAAAATAACAATTCAAATGGCATATTTTTCGATCACTTATTCGTTTGGAAGATATTCGAAAATGAACTGGACAATAATTAAAATATGTTTAAGTCAAATATGAGAATATTTCAAATATATAGTTGAACAGCTATTTGAGATAATCGATAATATTATATTATTCAATGAGCATATCAGGTATGATGGCTACAATAGGTCATTTCCATGTTCAGCTTATTTCAATATTTTCAATAATATCTGCATTTCAATATCTGATTACTCGCCAGAGCAACTGCTGATATTTCACAACTGTGCACTGTACAGGGTGAGCCTTATATACATAAATTTAAACAGTAGGTACTTTTTTCCTTTAACATTTTTACCGAGTCGGCTTAGATAGAGAGATATTACCATTTCCAATTTTCATAATTAGCTATGCCACCCAACTGACACCACATACAAATTGGTACTGAAGTTTTTCCAAGGATTAACCCCCGGTTTCACAAAGCTTGTTTAGGGAATCAACGCTTGAAGATTGACGGATACAAAAATTATGGAGTTAACTCTATAATCTTTGGACGGATAAACCTCAATTTATTTTTGATCGATAATTCAGTCGTGAGAATTCAGAATATTATTTTCGCATCAAATTATGATATACATATATAACGTGCCTTCAAAAAAATTCGTCGTCATGTAGACTATGGAATTGTAGGTTGATTTTCTGTGACTGAACGTAATTCTTTCCTTACATCACACTCATCACAGCCAAATGTGAACATCGATGACATTACCTATATACCGGGTGTCCCAGAGCTTTTAGGCCAGCAAATATCTCAGTTACCTGCGGAAAAAAAAAATTGAAAAAAATACTTGTCGTAGAAGACCATACGCTCTTTCATGCAGCATAGCAAAATCCACCCCCTGACAAACAACCCCCGAGAAACCACCCCTAACTTTTGTTTTTCAAATGGCACCCCCATGTTTGTTGTGCTTCAACTCACAGTTTTTTTCATTTCTCATTCAATGATGTATCATGGTAGCTAGAATGGCATGCAGAATTATGGAAAATAAAAATACAAATGAAATACGAATTTATACGCTCAGCTGTATTGTTACTGCAACATTATACTAAAGAAAATGTTCAAAATGTTGGCCAGCACTTGCCACAACATTTTATTGACTCTTTTTTTTCAACATCCACTTTTTCTTGTCTCTACAATGTGGACTAATTCGATCAGTCCAATTAACAGTACCCACTAACGAATTCAATTTTATCGAGTGACTTATCTTTACAACTACATATTATGATATATCATTGATTGAGAATTAAAAAGAGCTGTCAGTTGAAGCCAAACAAACATGGGGGTGCCATTTGAAAAACAAAAGTTAGGGGTTGTTTCTCAGGGGTTGTTTGTCAGGGGGTGGATTTTGCTATGCTGCATGAAAGAGCGTATGGTCTCCTACGACAAGTATTTTTTTCAATTTTTTTTTCCGCAGGTAACTGAGATATCTGCTGGCCTAAAAGCTCTGGGACACACGGTATAGTAATTTTGTATGAAAAAGCAATTTCTCAGAAAACATTACTTGCACATTCAATAATGATTTATAAGAATTTTGTCATTGAATTAGATTACAAGAATCCAAATAATCTGAGGCGATTTGAAAAATTCATAACTCAAAGACACGAATCTTGAACGAGTATTATGTTTCTTGTACTCAATTATGTGACAAGATTGTACCTATTTCAGTAGGTAATAGAAATAAATTACACTAAGAACCTCAATATATGTTTATTTCTCAATAAATAAAATATTGAATTGACGATGATAGTGAAAATCCATAACCAGAGGCAGTCTCTGCCATAACTGAAGAAACTGAATTATAGGATTTTCATAACAATGAGTTTCAGGTTTAAGAGATCTATATAATTAATGTAGCTGTTGGAAATGTCCTCCTCTTTACTCCAAACACTTCTCACATCTTCTTTTGAGAGATTCAAAGACATTATTCAAAATAAAAGGATCATCGTTAATATAATATTAATTTTTTGAATGATTCTAGTCTTGAGTTCGTCCAGATTTTAAATAGGTAATTGGAAGATAGCATTCTTCAAATGAGTCCATAAGAAGAAATCACATGGTGTAAGATCTTGGAGGAAATTGATTTTCAGTATTGAGGCTAATGAGTCGATCCTGAAAAATATTCCTTAGTGTAGCCAAGAAGTAGAGCTGTGTGTGCTCTGGCTCCATCTTGTTGGAAATAACTATATGACCATCCTTCGAAATTCAATTCAGATATAAAAGGCATGATAATATCCTCTTTATAGCGTTCTGCTGTTAAAGTTCCGTCAAAGAAAATAGGTCCAACAATTCTTCTCTGACTGATAGCACACCAAAATACTATTTTTTGAGAATGAAGTGGTGTATCAATGTAATCCTGTTTTTGACTGCTCCAAATTCTCATATTTTAGGAGTTGACATACCCAGAAAGATGAAACCAGGCTTCGTCGGAGAACAAAACTTTATTCAGGTTATTGATGAATTCGTTTAGAAACCACTGACAGAAGGCTATTCTATGAGGGTAATCAACATCTTCAATCTTCTGATAGCATGTCAATCTATAAGGATACAAATTGATGTCTTCTGATTGTGTGACATGTACCAACAGAGACTCCAGCTAGTTGAGATAAAACCCGAACAGAGGTTCGTGCAGCTTCTGTCATTACATACTCAACTCGGGTGTTCTCTTCTGTGGTCGACCACTTCCTTTTTTTCTTTGAACGCTACCTGTTTCACGAAAAACGCTCACACATCGCGAAGCAGTACACTGGAAATATTGGAATCTACAGCAACGTTAGGATACTCGATCCCGAAGTCGCTGAAACATTTCTCAACAGAATATTTCCACTCGCCTTCTATTTTCTACCCATTTCTGAAGTAGGATTCAATAATCAATGCTTCTTGTACATCGGTAACAACCATCATTATTATTTGCTGATAATTGGTGCTTCATACACCGGTACAGCCGTTACCTCCGATATGAAATTTCTTCTCGAAGGTAACGGTACAGCTCCGAGCTTCTCGCCCCTGAGCTGTTCCCAAATAAAACAATTATTAGTGCACCAACTCAATATATTACGTCAGAAACTACTAATTTATATGGGGTTTTCATTATAATTCAATTCAATGAGTTCGTCATCTCGGAAGTCAGAAAGAATTTTATTCGTCAAACGAAAAAAAATATTTTTTTTTCTTTCAAGAACAAATATTCATTCATGTCATTGGCTTTCCGAGGTGAAATTATCTCTTTTAGGAATTTCCTCATGGGAAAATTTCTCGAGAAGTCTCGCGATTGGCTACAATTCGTATCCTGGTGAAAATGACAAAAGACGTTTTTTATGCGCTGCCATCGTTTCTTTTCGACGAAAGTCGAAACTAATGTAATATTCTTAACTTCTACTTATCCTTCAAGTGTTCTGGCAACACCAACACCCCACATTCTGGTAGTCTTTACGCCTTATACGGATGGCGAGAGTCCTGTGGAATAAACTCCTCTTCACTTATAAGAAAACGAAGCATAAATTCACTCTTTTCATTTTATTTGGTGAACTCAGAGTTTGCGACATTGATCAGGAATACACATGCATGTGCTATCAGCGATCCACACTATCTCTTCCATGTCATATCTGTTGCAAACGTACGCGAACAAAGTTTCAATTTTCATTCGGAAATTTCTTAATGAGACTACCATATATATATATATCGGTTGTCCTAAGTCATCGAAATCATGACTAATAGAGTAAAATGGCGAACTATTAAAAAAATAAAATTTTCTCCGGAAATAATCGAAAGCCCAGCAATTGAAATTAGCAATAGATTTCAATACTCGGACAATAATCAAAATACTGAAGATACCACATGAACAAAACCAATTGTACCCAAACCACCACCTATGTCGATGTAACACCATTATTCGAAATCGCTCTCTTATGCCGCCCACAGACTTCGTTCTTTTCCATCCGTTCGAATCGCGGCGATTCGAACCGTCGTTCCAAAAACGCCAAAAACCGATGTGTGTGGTGAAAAACCGACGATTCGGAACGACGGTTTTTCACCACACACATCGGTTTTTGATGTTTTTGGAACGACGGTTCGAATCGCGGCGATTCAAACGGATGGAAAAGAACGAAGTCTGTGGGCGGCATAAGGCTTAGTACACATGAGGGCGTTAGACGCCGCGATGAGTGCGCGTTTGTATTCTTTACTTCGACCGTCCCGTTTGCAGCGCGCTTCGAGTTACTAGAATGGGCATTGGAGCGCACACAACGTCAAAATACCAGACACTTACAGAGCATTGCTGCCAATTCACAATGATGTTAATGGTTATGGCTGGGGCGTAGCTACCGCGGTATCAGCGGTATCAGTGATACAGGGCCCCCAGGCTTTAGGGGCCCCCGAATGTCTGTAAGCAAAAAATTCCTAAAAATATTATCCAAAACCTCTTACAGGTTTTACAATAGCATTTTTGAGAATAACTGCTAAGACGACCATTCATTTCAAAATCCCGTTCATTAAACCGAATTGATCAATCAGATAGAACACTTAAAATCTGAAATTCAGAAAATTCGTGCCATCGAAGAATTTTTAAAATTTGTCCCGATAAAATTCAATAGTCTGCATCCAGTTTTCCGGACGTTATTACTGCATGCCTTTTATTTTTGACCCTTCCGGTTACAACTGAAACCGCTGAAAGGAGTTTTTCAAAATTACAACTCATAAAAAATTATCTGAGGACTTCTATGGGACAGGAACGGCTTTCAGACCTTGGAACATAAATACATGGAATGGACATTGACGTGCTATGAATGTATTCGTTGTGGTACAAACATTCGATGCTTCTCTGTCTAGCGCGACACTAAGGCAGTGGCGTGAAATAAAAAAATTTGTATAACTCCTTCCTCTTCGTATGGAAAAAAATGACGTGACAATGATGTCAGATTCGACTATCTCCATTGTGATTGGCGACACTAAGCAACTATCTCACTCCAGTCTTTGGACAATAACGAATGTTTATTTTCCATTCCTTGTATCTATGTTCCAAGTTTCATGTCGTTATTGTCAATAAGGGGCAGAGGGGAAACAACTTAAAAAACTGAAATCGTCATCAGCTATGGCTGATTTGATAAATAGATTTGCTGAAATAAAGGCTAGAAAAGTGTATCTATTGTTTGTATTATTTGTTTATTATTTATTTGTTCATCATTTTATGTTGTTTCCATATTATTTCGCTATTTTCGCATCAAGTATGAGGTAGAACTTTTAATTATAAGTACCTATACACATAATTATTTCTATACAAATCGAACATTTTTTGCTACTTTTATTTTTAATTCACCCTTCCTTAGGGCCCCTCAACACTTTTTGATACAGGGCCCCTCTAACGCAAGCTACGCCACTGGGTTATGGTAATGTTAACGGTGAGCTACAATGTAAACGCTTAAATAATAATAAATAATAGAGCTCCTACGATACTGTTCACATCAATGTTAATGTCAAGCGTAATGTTAATGATAATTATAAATATTTCTTGAATTTATTATTATTTAAGCGTTAACATCGTAGCTCACTTTTAAAATTACCATTACCATTAACATCATTGTGAATTGGCAGTTAGTAAGATTTCTACGTGCTGAAAACATTATTTTTCATACCTATCCGATTAAACAAGAAACAGCCTACACAATGGTTGGGTATACGAAATTTTCATTTCAGCGTCGCAAAAGATGAAATGAAAACAGAAATAGAAATATTACGACACAAAGTCAGAAACATTAACAACATGAAATATCGAATGAAAAATCCACTTCCACTCTTTGTAGGTTGAAAAAAATTGCTCTAGGCAAACGAGAGATTATGAGTACCACCATGTACTTAGTCTGTTGTACTGATTGTTCAAAGAATACGAATTTCACAATATTATTTCAATTAATTGAAATATGAGAAACTGAGTAAAACTATTTTTCCTTCATTTCGTTCTACAGTCGATGGTAGTGGAGCAGGATCAGGGGATCTGGAAATACTTGTAGAGGGGGGACGAGTAACCTCCAGCGTTAGAAGCTTAGGAGGACAACGTTTCAAAGCAGCATTCACTCCTCACCAAGCACTTCCTCATCGAGTGGACATAAGGTTCAATGGTGAAACGGTACCTGGTGAGTTATTTTAGGGTTATTGGTTATGGTTTTGCTGTTGATTATATGAATTGAAGTAATGTAAACTGAGAATAACAATTGAATATATTGATAAATACTTTACCTTCTTAAGGTTATCCAAACACAAACTCCTCTTGAATATTATACAAAAAATGATTAGTATGTTGAACATTTTTTTTATAAATCCGCGGAAAATTTGATAACAATTTAAATTTCTTTTCCCAGAAAAGATTATGAACATACAGATTTGCAGATATAATTGGCTAAATGGTATTACCATTGTAGCGACGTTGACGTTTCAGCCAGCTACGCCTGCTACCTATATTCCCATTCCTTCTTCATCTCCCACCTTGGTCCTTTTGTTTCTCCACCAAAAATTCAAGCCGAGGAAGCAGAGCAAAAATCCCTGAACATAGTGATCACGCCTCGGAAAAATTCCTCTCCTGGGGGTCATTCATTAGAGCGTGTCTGTAGATTTCGCTAGAAATGAGAGCATGCGAGATATTGGTGGCAGAATGCCGAGGAAGCCGCTCTTGTTGCAAATGAAAGGGTGATTTATTAAACGTTGCGACCGACATATTTCGGAAACCGTAGGTAGGTATATCCCAGAGACATGCCCAGAGACATCCCTTTCTCTGTGGTATATCCTATATTATCTTCAAGAAAACAAACCATATCACAAACTCGAACCGAAAAAGTGATTTGAAATATCTTTGACTCAGAAATTTTTAAAAGAACACTTTTACGCCATCTATAAAGATATATGGCGCAAAAGTTATCTTTTGAAAATTATAAACTAACATCAAATTATTGAAATATGGCTTATTAAACATTTATTATTATTATTATTATATCAACAAGAGTAGAGGTGTAAACCTATAATACTCAATCTTGAAAAAAAAGCACACATGCATGAGTGAAGTGAATAACCGAAAAAAAAAGAGAATCACTACATCCTTAAGATAAACTTCTAAAAGTTAGTATCCAACTACAGGCGATCATAGGCATTCATGAATGCATTCGTACTAGCAGCGTCGACCACGCTGTCGGATAGTCGATTCCAATGACGGAATATTATATTGGGCAAAAACCACTGTCTCTCAGATGTTCGAAATGTCTCTCTAGCAAGCTTGAACGAATGGCCACGAAGATGGATTCCGATTCAAAGTGAAGAGATCCTTCATCTGATCGCCGAAATGACCATGAACGGCTATAAAAGTGAATATCAGGTCCCCTCGCAATCTCCTGTTCTCGAATGTTCGCATGTTGAACAATCGCAGTCTTTCCTCATAAGATGGACGCACCGTAAGGAAGTCTGGTGATCCATCTTTGTAGCAGCTCCAATTTGTTCCTGTCTGCCTGAAAGGAAGGCCACCATACAAGGCCAGCATATTCTGTGATTGGACGCACGTAGTATCAGTAGAGGAGACTGAAGGTTTTGGCATCGCAACCTTTGAAGCACTTAAAGAGAAGAAAAGCAAGTTGTCTTGATCTGGAGACGATGTCACCTATATGATTCGTCCAAGTTAGGTCATTCGAGATTGTAATCCCCAGATCCTTCTGGCATGTTACAGTACGTAAAGGCTGGCCGTCGATGGTATAAATCTGATTGGGATTATTTTTACCAATCTATGCTTCAAAGTGCACTTCTCTACATTAAGCGGCAACATCCAATCGGAGCACCACCTACAAATAGTCTCTAAATCGTCCTGCAGGGTGTCCGAGTCGGATATGGGGTTATTATAGACTTTGGCGTCATCGGCGAAAAGGACACTTTTGGATTTGAGGTTGTTGTGGAGAAACAAATTATTTGTTTACACCTTGATGAATAAAGATTCATTCAAGGTTATTTTGTATTTATTCCATACTAATATTGATTTTTTGATAATTAATAAATATTTTGCTTTGTACAATAAATGTATCATAATAGTCTTCAAGATGGCGTCGAGTGATGTAGACGTTAAAGAACGCGATGGCGAAGAAATGTCGAATTGTAGTGAATCGACTACTAAAAAATTTTTCAAATGTTGCTCAAAACCATGTAAAGTGTTGGTTTGCAAAAATTGTGATACTTTTTACCATGAAGGATGTGTGAACGGATGAAAAATATAATATACAAAAGTGATACAGTGATAATATGCTGTCAACAAGATGAGACAAATGTTGATGAAAAAGAAGACGTGAATATTCACGAAACCTGGGTGAGCGAAGCTAAAATTTCAAAATTGGAAATGGAAAACTTGTATTTGAAGCAATTGATACATGAAATATAGGACAAGAACTCAATTCTGCATCAAAACAATTTTTTACTCTTAGAAAAAATAAACGACATGAAATCGAAACTTAATATTGGAACTTGTGCGCCACCACCGGTTGGAAAGCATCATTTCCAAGCAAACAGCACTGAGCCTGATGATTGCAGAAATCTACGGATAATGAAGAAACCTTCAATGGTGACAAATGAACTACCAAGTAGAAAGTACTTCATGCTCAATGTCAACGTCGGATAACACGGTGTCACAGAACATAGATAAATCATAGACCTAATAAAATATGGACAGGCCCTGAGAGAGAGAGGTCACGAGTAGTACGTTAGAAAGAGATGGACATATGGTAGAAAACGTCAAAATCATATGTTTATTGTTTACTGTTCAGCTACCGGGTTTTCAATCGATATTTCATTCTCCTCACAAGCAATTTATCAGAAAACTAGGTTTTTAGAATCGACTGCTACATGCTAATAAAGCGAAAGAGATTTATTTTTGGAAATAATAGACCAATAAAGGAGTTCCTTTGTTATTTCATGTACATATAATACATAATTTACAAACAATCACAAGGAATATTGGGAATTCAAATGTAGATTGCAGCGACATAGTGGTGACAGTTCGAAGTAAAAAGTTAATGCCTTTACGTCATTGTTCTACGCTCCTCGATGTAAACCATAGACCTAATAATACATTTTATTTTATTAGGTCTATGATGTAAACAAACAAATGACAAAAGTGCCTTAACTTTTTATTTACAAAAATAGCCACCAGAGGGCGTATCGCTTGTTTTGAATTCCCAATACCTAATCTACTTCCTATATTTCATAAGGCCACAGAAAGAATTTGTAGAGGTGACTTGAATTTCGAGATAGTATATATTAGTGAATATTATAGAGAATGTTGTTCTTAACGAAGTAGTTACATATCTACCATCACATTCTATTTCAAGGCATGTCCGAAGAAAATACTAAACTCCAATCTGGATTTAATATTAGAAAGAGAAGAGATGTGAATCATGATGATATTCAGTAAGCCCTGTGACATCGGCAAACTCAAAACTCAATATTTTCTGTTGATCAGTGTCACAGAAATCTAACACTGTAAAGCCACACGATAAAGAAACAGGAGCAGTAAAATATAAATGCCAGGAGTGCCAGAGAAGACCAACTAAACCACTTGATGGAGAACATATAAAAATAATTGAAAAAAAAATTGTGAATGATTAATCATCATATAAATATTTCCCCAGCAGGAAATTTTACATTATTTGTGAAAGTATCAATAAACATACTTGAAATTATGGCCTTTTTCCCTATACCACACATGTTTTTGCTCAAGGAAGGTGAAATGCTTAAAAAAATTCACTTCAACGATTAATTTTTCTGTGTAGCCAGAACCCAAAGCAGGGGTCCTTATATCTTCCCAAATCACGAGTAATTTCAGTGTATATAAAATCAGACCCTTGCGAATGAGATAATATTGTTGTTTTATACAACTTTCAAGTTTTTCTACATTAATAAAAATCAGAAAAAAAAAATTTCAGGTAGTATTTTTTTTTTTAATAAACTTTTTAGGGTTTTCACTCCCAATCTCTGAAACTATTATTTTATCAGCACTTGAAAGTTTCAATACGAGAAAAATATAGTTGATTTGATAACATTTTCGAAGTTGATTTCAGTACAAAAATTGCTACAAATTAATATAAAATCTATAAATCTACCGACAACCACCCAAAAATGCAACATGGAGGATCAGCGGACTGGTAGAATTCCCGAGATTACTCGATAACTTAGTTGAAGCGGCAACGTTGATTTATTCTCTACCAGCTACCAGCTTGACGTTTACTACCAGGGACTGCTGTTATCTCTCTTTTCTACCGCCCCCCTCTCTCTCGTGGGTATTCCTCGATGCGGTGAACGGGAAAACCACGTGAAGGCCTGTCCATGTATTATTAGGTCTATGAGATAAATTAAGTAACCTCCAACGAGTACAACAACAACAAATAAATAATAGAAGATTAAGATCATTCAATTCCGCAACAAGTGAAGAGGTATGCGAGGTGAATATAATGGATAAAACGAAAATGGATCAAGAAGGTGGTTGAAAAAAAGGTAGAAAATCGCAGGAAAAAAAATTTACAACGATTTCAAAGACCGCAACCTATAAAAGGTGCAATAGAAACAACTAATTCATTAGCTGCAAAACAATTAAGCTGCCTATTCATAACTGGTCTGAAACCAAATACCAATCCGGAAGAACTCAAAAGATACATAATGGAAATATTTAAAATTGATATCAAATGTGAAGCTATGAAAACAAGGAAGGACTCATATAAAAGCTCTTTCAAGTTATACGTACCAATTGAATCGAAAGAAACAATCATGGATCCTAGTAAGTGGGAAAAAGGCATTAGTTTAAACCATTTTCTCCATATAAGACGACATCTCAATTGAATGGAAGCATAAATATAATACATCAAAATATACAATCTGTCAGAAATAAAATTCCTGAATTGGAAATATTTATAGAATCATTAGAAGAAATCCCAGACCTTGTGTGTTTGACTGAGCACTGGCTCAGTAAGGAAGAAGAGCAATTTGTAAAAATAGAGCATTATCACATTGTGTCATGTTGCTCGAGGGTGAAATCTGTGCATGGGGGTTCATGTATTTTGGTAAGGGATACTCTGCAGGATTTTGAGGATGTACCATTCATAAAAGATATGAGTGTGGAATGCGAGATTGAAATATCATGCATCATGAGTAAAATAAGAAAGCTGGTTGTCATGTCTATCTACCGAACTGGCCTGGGAAACTTATCAACCTTTATGACCACATTTGAAGAAGTGCTTGATGCGGTGAATTGTAATTTTGCCAACTATGATGTGGTAGTATGTGGTGACTTCAACATTAACCTACTGAATGATGACTGCTCGAAGGCGGCATTTCTAGACCTCTTAACATCTTTCAACTATAAACAAACAATTTTTAAGCCAACTAGAATAACAGAAACAATAAAATCTCTAATTGACAATATATTCATAAATACAACCAAATTTAGAAACAATAAAAATCTCACATCGGCCTTAACAGATCATATGGGTCAGCACATAACAGTGGAGACCGTAACACCAATAGAACAAAACGGAAAGGAGATCATTGAGAAAAGATTCTTCTCAAAATCAAAGCTCCAAGATTTCTTTTATAGTCTTCAAGAGTGCACCTGGGACAACGTTATGTTGCAGATGAATCCAAATAGAGCCTATGAATATTTCTTCGATACATTGAAGTCGAGAATAAACCAAATATTTCCATTGAAGAAATGCAATCTAAAAAAAGGACTCAAAAGGATGTGGATCACTTCGGGAATAAAGAAGTCAAGCAAACATAAAAGAGATCTTTATGAAAAAATGTTGGACGGTTTAGTATCACAGGAGTTCTACAAGAAAGACTCAAATATATTGAAGCAAGTAGTAAGACAATCCAAAAAAAAATGCAGAGATGACATTCATAGCAAATTCTGAGAATAAGACCAAAGCCACTTGGACATTGATCAATAAGACAACCAAAAATGAAAGAGATAAAGACAAATCATTATTCGAGGTGTTTCCAGAAAAATCAGAGGAGGATTTATTAAACGAGATGAACGCATTCTTTCTGAAGTCTGCTCCAAGACCTGATATGAGCAATAAGACAGACACAGAGACTGTTAGACCACTCAATAGTAGCATTTTTCTGGGGCCAGTATTGGAAGAGGAAATGCTAGGCTATATAAGGCGCTTAAAAAACAAGAAAACAGTTGGATATGATGAGATACCTGCTGACCTATTAAAAACCTGTGCATCAATACTTGTGAAACCCTTAACTCATATAATCAATCGAATATTGCAAGTAGGCGAATATCCTCAGGCACTCAAAGAAGCTTTGGTTAAACCAATTCACAATAAGGGAAATAAAAACATCTATGATAACTATCGCCCTATATCAATATTATCTAATATCAACAAGATTTTCGAGAGAATAATTTTTGATAAGGTCTTACATTTTTTTGAAATAAATAACATCTTGGTTAAGCAACAATGTGGCTTCAGGCAGGGAAAATCTACAATAAATGCAATGTATCAGGCACTAAATTCCATCATAAAATCATTGAACAAAAATCAAGTTACAGCAGCTCTTTGCCTTGATTTGACGAAAGCATTTGACAGTGTGAATCATAACATCCTACTAGAAAAAATGGAAAAATATGGAATAAGAGGAGTTGCACTAGATCTCTTCATATCATATTTAACAAGAAGAACTCAAAGAACCACAGAGAGAGGAAGAAATGGCAAACAGGTAATATCAGATCCCTTACATGTTGAGAGAGGTGTACCACAAGGCTCAATATTGGGTCCTCTACTCTACATAATCTATACCAATGATTTAATTCATGTAACATCCAATGATATGGTTATGTTTGCTGATGATGTATCAATGATTTTGTCTCGTAAGACTGTGACTGAATGCAAGGATCAGCTCGAATGTGACTTGGAAAATCTTGAAAAGTGGTTCAAAAGAAACGAATTGGTAATAAACATCGATAAAACAAAATTGCTTGTCTTTAGGGAAAGAAATAAAGATGCCATAAGCTTGACATATCATGGTAAAACAATCAAGACAGAGGATGCAGTACTTTTCCTAGGGATTTATATCGATGGGGACCTGAGTTGGAAAACACAAATTGAAAATCTGTCTACAGGCATTGCAGGATATTGCTATGCTTTGAGGATATTGACCAATACAATTAGTGAAGAGACGGCCCTGACAGCTTATTATGCCTACGTTCAATCCAAACTCAGGTACGGAATAATTTTCTGGGGTAATTCTGTTGAGGCTGAGAGAATATTCAAAATGCAGAAGAGATGCTTGAGAACTATCTTCAAAATGAAATACAATGAGAGCTGTAGACAGGGGCGTAGCTACCGCGGTATCAGCGGTATCAGTGATACGGGGCCCCCAGGCTTTAGGGGCCCCCGAATGTCTGTAAGCAAAAAATTCCCAAAAATGTTATCCAAAACCTCTTACAGGCTTTACAATAGCATTTTTTAGAATAACTGCTAAGACAACCATTCACTTCAAAATCCTGTTCATTACACCGAATCGATCATTCAGATAGATACAAATACTTAAAATCTGAAATTCAAAAAATTCGTGCCATCAAAGAACTTTTAGAATTGGTCCTGATAAAATTCAATAGCCTTGCATCCAGTTTTCCGGACGATATTACTGCATGCCTTTTATTTTAGACCCTCCGGTTACAACTGCAATCGCTGAAAGGAGTTTTTCAAAATTAAAACTCATAAAAAATTATCTGAGGACTTCTATGGGACAGGAACGGCTGTCAGACATGTCGTTATTGTCAATAGAGGGGGAACAACTTAAAAAACTGAAATCGTCATCAGCTATGGCTTATTTGATAAATAGATTTGCTGAAATAAATGCTAGAGAAGCGTATCTTAAATTTTTGGTATTTTTTGTTTATTATTTGTTTGTTTATCATTTTATGTTGTTTGTATATTATTTTATATTGTTTGTATGTTATTTGTTTGTGTATTATTTCGCTCCCAGCACCAAGTATGAGTTAGAACTTTTAATTATTATAAGTACATATAATCATTTCGATACTAATCGAACATTTTTTGCTACTTTTATTTTCACTTCACCCTTCCTTAGGACCCCTCAACACATTTTGATACAGGGCCCCTCTAAGGCAAGCTACGTCACTGGCTGTAGAAATATATTTATTGGTAATAACTTATTGACATTGTACAGGGTGGGCAAATTTCGATGTTTTAGCACTACAGCTTTTAAACCAGAGGAGATAGACAAAATCTGATACCCCATTCTCGTTCTCTTTTTCTGAGAAACTAACAATAGTTGTAGTCATTTTTGGCCACTTTCTTTTGTTTTCGAGTTATAAGCAAAAAGTGGAAAAATGGCGATATCGAAATAAATTTATATCTCCGCTAATATTGATGATAGAGCTGTAAAATTGAAACATTATACAGGCACTTTTTTACGTAGAATCCAGTGGCGTGCTCGCCTTTTTAGCGGGATTTGTAATTACGAAGCTATGACCCAAAATTATGTTTTTTTAAATGGAAACACTAGTTTTCTGTGCAATTTTTTGAAAGCTTAATTTTTACTGATTTCAAAAATATATAACATCATATGGTTTGTATCAATATAAATAATGGAAAATGGTCAAAAACACTTTTTCCCAATATTTCTATGGTTTCAACTTTTGACGAGCACAGAAAAATAGAGTTTCCTATAACAAAAGCAGTCTCCTTCCGGCAATGTCATTCTTTCTATGCTTTTTACCAATTTCCACGAAATTTGAATCAAGATATATTTCATAAATTTTCATAATAATGAAAGGACTTATAGAAAGAGACACTGGTAATCATACGATGCTATATTTTTCTATGCTCATCAAAAGTTGAAACCATAGAAATATTGGGAAAGAAGGTTTTTGACCATTTTCTATTATTTATATTGATACAAACCATATGATGTTATATATTTTTGAAATCAGTAAAAATTAAGCTTTCAAAAAATTGCACAGAAAACTAGTGTTCCCATTTAAAAAAACATAATTTTGGGTCATAGCTTCGTAATTACAAATCCCGCTAAAAATTAGCGGAGATATAAATTTATTTCGATATCGCCATTTTTCCACTTTTTGCTTATAACTCGAAAACAAAAGAAAGTGGCCAAAAATGACTACAACTATTGTTAATTTCTCAGAAAAAGAGAACGAGAATGGGGTATCAGATTTTGTGTATCTCCTCTGGTTTAAAAACTGTAGTGCTAAAACATCGAAATTTGCCCACCCTGTACAGTCTGTTTATTTATGAATGTGTAATGTATGTAAGCAACAACTTCAATGATTTTAAAGAATTACTGTTAAGCCATGAATACAATACCAGAGGAAAAAATTATCTCAGTAGAGAAAAAACAAATTTTAGTTATATACAAAGGAATGCTGTATATTTTATAATCACAGTATGGAATAAATTGCCTCAAAATTTTAAATGCATGCCTATTGCAATTCAAAAAAAAAGATTAAAAATATTTTTGGCTAGAAAATGTTATTATAGTGTTGGGGAATTTTTGAATGAGGGGGATTTTGTTACATTATAGGTTCATATGTATTGACGTGATCTACATCTGTTGATATTTGATCAAATAAAGATTATTATTATTATTATTATTATTATTATTAGTTGGGGAGCCGAAAAGGAAAATTCTGGATTTACTCGAGCGTGTCAGATTAATATAAGGGGACATACCTTGGACCTTGTAGAGTACCTCTAAGAAAAATTAGACCTGTAGATAGGGGGTTTTGTCTAGGAGAGCCTGTCAGAATAGCAAAAAAAAAACGATCATTGTACATACTCGAGTGTGTCGATTAAGATATATGTGGACAATTACATGTTGAGAAGTATATATTATCTTAATCTGACAATTTAAGCGTGTCGAAAATGTGTGGGAGGGCGCGAAAGTTGCAAAAAAAGGCACGTTTACATTCTCGAGCGCGGTGGTGTTTTTCACTCGTTGGAAAATAGTACATTCTTAGGTTCAGTCACAGACAACACTAAAATTTTCGTGACAAATTTCGAAATTGTCATCATAGAAATACCTTGTCATTTTGACAAGTGTGGATTAGACTGGGATTCTACATTGACCTTGCCCTTTCGCATGTGTAGCTAAGCTTCTCGCCCCCTAACTCAAGAACGGTTAACAGTATGTAAAATTGCTTCAGACAAAAGTTGTGTTATTATCTACAACTTTCATAATGAATACAAAAACGATTAGAGGTAAAGGGAGGGATATATTCGGAAAAAAAAGGATTTTATCATCTTCAACGTGAGAGATTAAGAAAACTCACTCTGATTACTGTCAGATTAATGGGTCTACACGTCTACAACACCCAGATCAACCATCTGTATGAAAATCAGACACGCTCGAGTATGTATAAGTAACCGTTGTGACCTTGCGTCACGTCCAAATTGTCAGTAGCTTGAAAAATAGCTTCCATTGGGTCCAATTAACATATCCTCCAAAAATCTGACAAGCTGAATTTTTTTTTACCACTTTCAACTCTTCCGTATGGCCAGTCCTACGGCGCAAACTGTCAGATAAGCATGAATTCATTATCAGAGACACGTAGAGCATATACAGTATCTGACAAGCTCGAGTATGTGCACCTGTTTTTTTTTACATTTTTGAGACCCTGCAGACGCTTTCCCCATCGCTGAAAGAGCATACATTATAGAACCTTTTTTTATTTCTACTATCTAATCTTCAAAATCCACTAGGTCTCTACGACGCTCGAGTAAATCCCGATAAAGCATCGTATGAATATTGATTTGGCAACCTTATTGTCACCTTAACCTTATTATCTCTATGCTTATTATAACAAGGTTAGTGTAATGTATCAACTCTTAGGGTTAGATAGTATTAGAGTTTTAAATAAATTTTATTCCTATAACAAAGCGAAAATAACGTTCTCATGTGTCGTATAATTTGATACTGATAGATATAGAAAAATATGCACATGCACTGAATAACATATGGAAATGGTCATGCGTACACATACCTAGTATGGCAAATTCAAATTATTCTAGAATATACTACAATACCTTCCCCCTACAAAAAAAATGAGAAATTACCAAATAAAAAAATTTAACAATTGTTACAATTATGCCAAAATCCTAAAATTACTTATAGTTTAACCTATCTACAGGTTTAATTAGTCTTTTTGGTCGTCATAGTGTCATTATCACTGGGGTTATTTTCGATTATCGCGTTTTTCTTTTCACTGGGAGTAACACTTTCTGTGTTCTGCATTTCACTGGGGGTATAACTTACTGTGTTTTGCATTTCACTGGGACGCATCACTAAAGAATGTTCAATTTCATCAGGTAAATCATAATTCATATTGGGAGAGTCACCCGATCCAATTTTTTCTGAATTTTCACTTGGTGAAAATTTTGATGAATTACTCCCAGAAAATTCTGGCAGCTGTAACCTTCGCTTAATTTGATTAAGGTGACGCTTCCAAACGACGTTATCTAAATCAGGTACAAAGTCTTTCCAATTCTTCTGAAAATTATACCCCTAACCCATTTAGGTTTTGAAACATCTCTATAATCTCTAACAGTGACCTCATCATTACTAACAAATTCTATATAACGTTTTCCTCCATGGTATATCTTCTGTTTGCTTTGTTTACTTAGAACGTGATCTTTCAAACCTGAATTTTTATTTTCAATTTCTGGCAAAAGTAGGTATATCAAATCTAGTCCTCAATTTTCTACCGAATATGAGATGTGCGGGACTTGAACCAGTAGTACAATGAATAGTATTTCTATAATCGAAAAGAAAATTGTTAATAGCTTTATTAAAATCTAAATTTGAACTTTTGCCGATGGCTCTCTTCAAAGAATTTTTAACAATTTTAACAGCATTTTCGGCTGCTCCGTTAGATGATGGCTGATATGGAGGAGAGGTAATATGCTTAATGTTGTTTCCCTCCAAAAAATTCTTAAATTCATTTGAAGTAAAAGTGGTAGCATTATCGGTAACAATTTGTCGGGGTAAACCGAAACGAGCGAAAGTAGATCGTAATACCTCAATGGTTAATTTTGAAGTGATTGATGTCATTGGGTACACCTCTATCCATTTTGAATGAGAGTCTATCAAAATTAAAAAATATTTGTTTAAAAATGGACCCATGAAATCCAAGTGAATACGGGACCACACCTCTGGGGACCAAGGCCAATGATTTAATGTAGCTTTATCAGGACTCTTTTTATGAAACAAACAATTTTCGCAGTTGTTGCATAATTCTTCAATATTTTTATCTAGTTCTGGCCACCAAAAATATGATCTCGCCAAACTTTTCATCTTAATAAGTCCCATGTGGGAAGAATGCAGATCTTTCAAAATATCGTTCCTTAGGGATTCTGGAATAATTAATCTGTTATTCCACATCAAACAACCTTGCTCAATACTGATTTCACTTCTTATTCTATGAAATGGTTTAAGATATTCCTTCTCAGGTTTACGTAGCCACCCTGTACGGACAAATTCGATAATTTCCAAAAAACAACGATCCTTAGAAGTTTCTTTTTTTACATTTGAAAAGGTTATGGGAAATTCAGGGTTATTTGAAAAATAGTTTATAAAATCTACATCTACATCTTCCCAATCAGCATTCTGTTTAGTTTCCGGTAAACGAGATAAACTATCTGCGTAGTTTTTATTAGAGGGTACAAATTCAATATCATAATTATAGTTTGATAGAATGACTGCCCAACGGCGCAATCTATTAGCAGAAAACTGGGGTATGCCTTTACTTGGGTGAAAAATAGAAATCAATGGTTTATGATCAGTAACCAACGTAAATTTTCTTCCGTATAAATACTGACTAAATTTACATAAACCAAACACGATCGCTAAGCCCTCTTTTTCAATTTGTGAATACTTTTGTTCTGTAATCGACAATGTCCGAGATGCGTAAGCAATTGGTTTTTCGCAACCACTAGGTAAAATATGAGTAATCACACAACCAATTCCGTAACTTGAAGCGTCAGTAATCAATCTTACAGGAAAATTTGCGTTAAAATGAACTAATACGTCCGCGGACATTAACAAAAGTTTAATTTTTTCGAATGCTCTCTGTGCTTCTCGCGACCAATACCATTCACCTTTGCTTTTCAACAAACTGTACAGAGGGTGCAAAATATTACTTAAATTTGGAACAAACCTCCCATAATAATTTATCAGACCTAAAAAAGATTTTAATTGCGTAATATTTCGTGGGACAGGGGCATTTTTCATTGCGGAAATTTTATTTTCACATGTATGCAAACCATGTTTATCAATGATGAAACCTAAATATGAAACTTTACTTTTGAAAAACTCACATTTATTCCATGAAATTTTTAATCCCGCTTCTTGTAACCTATTTAATACTTGTTCCAAACGATTCATATGTTCCTTAGTTCCTTACGATTTTTCCCTGTTATCAATAAGTCATCTTGAAAAATTACAACACCAGGAATTCCACTGAGCAAAGATTCCATCATTTTCTGGAATTTAGCCGGAACACAAGCTATTCCAAATGGAGCTCTTGTATAACGAAACAATCCCCTGTGGGTTGAAATAGTACTTAGATCTTTCGACTTATCATCTAAACAAACTTGAGTGTAAGCATTGGCCAAGTCAAGTTTAGTGAATTCTACTCCACCTTGTAATATAACAAATAATTCCTCAATGCGCGGAAGTGGATATTGATCAATTTCAATAAAGGGATTTAAAGTAACCTTAAAGTCACCACAAATCCGTACCGAACCATCCTTTTTTAATACTGGAACAATAGGTGTTCCCCATGGGCTATAATCAACGGGTTCCAAAACATCTAATCTAATTAATCTATTTAATTCCACCTCAACTTTCTCTCTAATTGCGAAAGGAAGAGGACGTGCGCGGAAAAATTTTGGTGTGACATCTTCTGTTTTCAAATTTATTGAAATAGTGCCTTTGGTAAATTTTCCTAAACCGGGCTCAAAAACGAATTTAAATTTATTTACGAGATATTGTAAATCTGGAGGAAATTCAATGAAATTATTATCAGAAATATTCAACTCAAACAGGCTAAAAAAATCACGTCCTAATAGGGGAGGACCTGTAGCAGTTTTAACCACATATATGTTCAAATTATTTTGTTTGTTTTTAAATGAAATGCAACAATTAAACATGCCTAATGGAATAATATGATTACCATTATACAAGTTAAATATTTTATCAGTTTTCGTTAACTTATAGTTTGAAAAATTATCAGAATAATATCTCTCAGAAATTACTGTGAAACTAGAACCGGTGTCTAAATTGAAAATATAAGGAATTCCATCTATAAAAATTTCAACTAAAATCGGTCTAGTATTTGAATCTAAATTGAATAATGAATTTTGCTCAACCGATTCTAAATAATTTTGAGATCTTCGGTAAGAATTTTTCTTTTGATAACACAGTGGAGCTAAATTCCCCTTTTTATTACAAATATGACAGATACAATTTCTGAAAGAGCACTCAACTGATGCGTGATTTCGTCGACCACAGACGGTGCATTTTGGAGATTTTTCAGAGTGAGAATCCTGCTGTGACTCCGTCTCTATCCTGCCTCGCTGTGACGAAAATGTTCTTGTTCCTGCTGCGCCCTCAGCGGAAAAACCATGCGTGCGTCCCTTGTCTGCCGGATTCTGTCTGCGTTTAGAAGAAGAAAAATGTAATTCCGTCTCTTTCTTCAGGAAATTTTCGAAACTGGAACTCGAAGAAGTTGGTTGAACCACTGATTTTATAGAAGCTACTTCCACCGCTTCTTCGAAAGTTAGAGTTTTCTTTTCCTCCATCAACCTATCTTGCACTGGACCTTTATTATAAGCCACAATGAATATGTCCCTCAATAACACCTTCATTTCGTCCAATTCGAACTGACATGGAGCAGCTAAACTTTTTAATCGTGCGGCCCATTCTTTGGGTGATTCGTTTTGAGATTTCCTTGCGTTATAAAATTTAAATCTTGCACCAAAAATACTGCCACTCGGTTTGTAGTATTCGGTGAGCCGTTCGGCTAGGTCCTTGTAGGTTTTTGATTCTGGTTCATCCGGAATACACAGGTTATATAATAATCTGTAAGCATCTTCACTCAGAATGTTCAAAAGTATAGCACTTTTACGATTTTCGTCCTCAATTTGATTTGCCACAAAATAAGATTGTAATCTCTTCTTGAAAATCGACCATTCTGAATTTTCGGGATCGAATTCACGTAAATGTCCCACGTGATCCGCCGCCATATTTTTCGTCGTATGGTAAATTCTTGATTATTCCACGAATACAATGTTTATCAAGGTTCACTAAAAATATCCTCGTCGCCACTTGTAATGTATCAACTCTTAGGGTTAGATACAAAAAGTATTTGAGTTTTAAATAAATTTTATTCCTATAACAAAGCGAAAATAACGTTCTCATGTGTCGTATAATTTGATACTGATAGAAATAGATAAATATGCACATGCACTGAATAACATATGGAAATGGTCATGCGTACACATACCTAGTATGGCAAATTCAAATTATTCTAGAATATACTACAGTTAGTAACCATAGATTAACTTAAAAATATAGATGAATCACTCTACAGAGGGCCTGTTTCGATATTGCTGGTTTTACTGGCCCGCAATCGAATAACAATAGAACTCGAACGACTGGGCCAATAGGCAGCGTCTCTGAAATACTGACAGTACTGTTCAGGAATATCGGAACAGACGGAGTGACTCCATCAAACACAGAGGCGACAATTGGAAATTTAGCAAGAATATGGCGGCTTAGAAGCACAGATTTCAATGCTATGATCTTTAATTCGGAATACGTATTGGCTCACATCACGTCACGTGACCAAATCCGCCATATTCTTGTCTTGCTGAAACGATGAAAAACGAGACCACAATAATTGTCGCCACTATATCGTTAGAGTCACTGTAAATCACTCTTGTGAGGGAAAGTCGGGTAGTACCGGACATAATACGAAAAAATAGTAAAACATAAATTCATTCTCGAATTTTTTTAAAAAACTTAAAAACTTAGTTTGAAATAATTATTCCACATACACTTAACAGTACGAGAGTTCTGTCTTCGATTACATTATGGAGAGTAGAGAGAAGGAGAACGATCGACGTACTAAAAATGTGTCCCCGAAAACGGGAAACGTAGGATAGATGTCGCTGCGATTGCAGCGGGTGTCCGTAGATAGATCTACGCGGGTGTCAATAAAGGGTGGGGATTCAAGCGTCTATTTGAAATGAACAGCCTTCATTTTATTTTAGGTTATTCGTCATCGTGGTTTTTCTGATGATTTTTCAAATACCTTTCTTCAAATCAATATTGAATATGAGTTCTCTGAATTATATGCAATAAAATACAAGTCGAAATCAATGAATTTCAAAAGAAATCACTGATCAAAAAAATTTTACCTACTTTTGTTTATCATTGTTTATTGAGAGCAGCTATGTCAGTTGGTTTACCGTAATCTTCAAAATTATATAAATCTGTAGTGAGGAGTAGTACACATCAAGACAACAAAAGGTAGCAATCTCAAATTTATCACTTGAATATTAGAGTAGATTCTTTGTTTGTTTGTATATTTATTCCATTAGTTTATTGCTGTATTAAATAATTGATCAATTATTTAATACAGCAAAGAGTAGATTCTGTTTCTAATACTCAGCTGAGAACCGATATAAACCATATATTATGTTATGCCAACAAAATTCTTCAAGAATATTTACTTCTGAACCATGTAGTTTTATTGGTTAGATATTCTTATTCAGAAGAGTCAACTTCTCACGAGGGATGACAATTTCGATTTCGTTTATAATGAATCCATCATCTTTTTGATATCTTAATCGCAAAAGTGCTCTTGACACACATATTGATTCGGAGTCAATTCTTGAGAAAAGGTTTTTTTTCCAATTTTCTCTCAAAAATGCAGTCGGAAATTTTATTTCTTCTCCTTTTCTTTCCGATGCCAAAACACTCTCACACTATCGCACGCTTCAACATTTCACCATTATCATATTCAAAGATTATAGAGTAGAAAGATAGGAAACGCCCTCATATCGCTAGTACTAAAAACCGACTACATTTTGGCCAGTGAAAACACGCGTGACAATGAGATGGCGCTAAAAACGCACTGTCAAAACAGGAAAACTTTTTGATAACAGTTTTCTGTTTTTTAATTGAGGGGCGCGAAATTCGAATTCTATTTCTCGTATTGCACTCCAATATTGACTTTGTTTCTATCAGAAAACAAACATCCTGAGCGACAAAACAAAAGTTTGGTTTTGCTTTGTGATCAGGATGTTAGTTTTCATCTAAACATTGTTTGGAATCAATTGATAGCAACGAAAAACGCTGTTGGATGTGCTATATGTTTATTTGCAATTTACAAAAAATGAAATAGTGGGCAGTAAATGATGCTTTAACTAGGACACTAAAGTATATGGTGATCTGCTATAGGTCGAAGGTGTTGTTTCTGTACAATAGGTTGTTCTGAATTAATGAACTTAGGCCCGGTACTTTCACGTGCGAATAAATAAATTTATTCGCATTTATTAAGTCTTATTCGTAAGATTAGTAAAAATGCAGTCTTTTCACTTTCAGATAGTGTTATTCATCGAATAAATCTGTCATTGAAACTTAGAAGAGTTTATTTGTCATAGATCGAATGTCGGTACGTCATTATTCGTTGAATAAAATTTATTCGAAGGTGAAAGTACCGGGCCTTAGTTGAATTTGTAAAATATACATACATATATCAGAAATTAATATGAACCAATATTCAACATACCATCATAGCATACATATTCCAGTTACTTACAGAATTTTCAGAACAACACTTAAAAAAAATCTTACAGACATATGCAAGACCTGTATGTCAGTATAGTTTCTTGGTGCTTTTTTATGATTTCCTTATGATATGGTCTCTTCATGACACAATATACAAATTGATTAATGAATGAAAAAATCACTCAAGGCAGGTTTCATAAAACTTTGACTTTCTAAACAACAATTTGACAGTCACTCGGTTCCCAAATGGAAATCAATAAAACCTCTGCATTTCTGAATATATTGAAAGAGTAGCAATTGAGAATCATTGAATGGACCTATAAAGATCATCATTTCCCTAATAGGCCGTTCATGCAAGGGATGCTTTCTGCATACAACAATTTACGTCGATGAACAGTTCTCAATTGACCTGCAGTAAAATGTTCATTGCACATGGTGTAGTAAGTAGTGTTTGCTGAATTAATTGTCTTCAAGCTCTGAGAATTTTATCCACTCCGGAGCACTGAAAATTAGAATCAATGAATGACCGATTCACATGTTACGACTTTTAATACTTACGCTTCCATTTTCCTTAGTTGAGTGAAAAACTTAATCACGTAAAATACATATTTTATTATTTGATCCACCGTTCTTTACCATTCAATAATTTTCGAACAATATTTTGATGTTTTCACCAATAAATAAGACAAAAAAATTCAAAAATCAGCAACTAGAACGAGCCAGATAAACAAAAAGCGGAATGAGAATCAAAACCAAAGAGGTCAAAACATTCAAAACCTCTTCGATCAAAATTGACGTCTGAAATCTTGAAAAATTTCATATGTTTCTGCAAATGGCACTCAAATTAATATTTTAACCAGTCCTAGCGTCTTAAAAACACGCGTGACACACAGATGGCGCTCAAATCGCTTTAGTCGCCTCGTTTCCAATCTTTCTACTCTATAATCTTAGATCATATTTATGTTGTTCTCTCATCAAAAATCGAAAATAATAATATTCCTATCATCCGTCACCAGGGAAACAGTTCACTCAGCTAACTACAATTTGTTTGAATCAAAATTTCGCACTCTCGTGATGGCCAGCGCGCCAGTTGGCAAAAGCATGAACTACTCTATTGGTACATATTTTAGGGGACAAAAAATCTGTGGTCTCAAAGCAGCGATCGTTCTCCTTCTCTCTACTCTCCATAGATTACATGGAAACTTTGTCGGAGTCCATTGTACCCTCTATCTTCGTTGGTGACTTTAACTTACCCGACGTCGTTTGGCCGTTGTCGCCTTCCAGTTTACCTTACCCTTCCTCACCTTCTCATAACTTCTGTTCAATGCTGATGCGCTCAAATCTGACGAAGCTGGTGGATAGGCCCACTCGTTATCGTGTTGGCCAGACACCTTCACTTTTGGATTTAATTCTTGTCAACGATGGAGACCTCCTTTCTGAAATACAGTATAATCCACCTTTTGGTCTCTCTGACCATGTTACCTTATCTTCCACCATACAATTCACCCCATATATACCTGCCTACAAACAATTGAAGTCAAAAAGGGTTATAAATTTCCCCGAACTCAATCGTAAACTCCTTGAGGTCGTTTGGGAGGCAGCATTTCGAGATAAGTCGGTTGACGATATGTGGATTTTCTTCTCTTCGACTCTGAATTCACTTGTGACCGAGCACTCTCGCATTGTGAATAATATTGTTTTTCCGAGAAAGCCCTGGATAACACCCGGTCTACAAAAGATGATTCGCTCCAAGAAAACTCTATGGCAACGTTTTACACGCAGTGGACGAGACACTGATTATATAAAGCATAGAAGATTTTCCAATGATCTCGGAGACAAGCTCAAGCGGGCAAAGCAGGAATTCGAGGCCAAACTTCTGAGTACTCCAACTTGCAGAAAGAAATTTTTCAAGTATGTACGCAACACCCTCAAGACAAAAGTTTCCATACCTTCAGTCTGCGACGCATCGGGAAACTTGTGTACTAGTGAGAAACAATCAGCCGAAGTTTTAGCGGATGCTTTCGCTTCATCTTTCTCCGAGAAACCAGCGGGTCCGCTTCCATCTGTGTCGGCACCCAGATCTAGGGTTGAGCTCAAGGAGGTGTATTTTTCTAGGGATGATGTTGAGAGATACCTCAACGACTTGGATATCTCATCTTCTCCTGGGCCTGACGAAATAAAACCATATCTCCTTAAGAATTGTTCTTCAGCTGTTGCTCTTCCACTTTCATTGATTTTTAACAGTTCTTTTGAAACATCATCCTTGCCCAGAGAAAGGCTCATCGCATCGGTCACTCCGATTTTCAAGAAGGGTTCTAAGACATCGGTCTCTAATTATAGACCAATAAGCCTGCAGTCTGTCGTTGCCAAGGTATGCGAGAGGATGATAGTATCTGAGATTCTTAAATTCGCCATTGGAAATAATATAATCCCAGAGAACCAACATGGTTTTTAACCAGGGAAATCTGAAATCACGAACCTCCTCAAGTATTTGGACGATTGGACTAAAGCGATCGATTCTGGCACACCAATCGATGTTATCTACCTTGATTTTGCACGGCCTTTCGACAAGGTTCCACATAGACGTCTGCTCGCCAAACTGGAAAATCTCGGAATTCGAGGAGATCTCCTTTCATGGATTGGGGCCTTTCTGTTTGGGCGTCAGTATTATGTCCGGGTTGGCAATTCTTTTTCCACCTCTAGGCCTGTTACAAGCGGTGTTCCCCAGGGGTCGGTGTTGGGTCCCATTTTGTTCCTCTTATATACAGCCGATCTACCTGGAATGCTCACGTCCCACGTTTCTATGTACGCTGATGATACTAAGATATATGGAGCTGATAAAGACTCCCCACACCGAGATCTATTCATCAACCAGCAGTGGTGTGAAGACTGGCTCTTACCAATTAATGCCAAAAAATGTGCTGTTATACATATGGGAATGAAGAATCTCCGAGAGCAATACGTCATTAATGGGGCGCCTATTTCTGACTGCTCAAGTCATGTTGATTTGGGGGTCGTCGTGACTGAGAGTCTGAGTTGGTCTGACCACATTCATAACACCTGTACCAAGGCTTCTAGAATGCTGTATCTCCTAGAAAGAGTATTTGGAAAGTGTAACATCAGTACTTTCGACCACTAATTGAGTATGCCGGTCCTGTTTGGGACACGAGATTGGTTGGTGACAGGACCTCTTTGGAGAACATACAAAGGCGAGCAACTAGGATGGCTTTTGGTTTCCAGCGACCTAGTTACGATGATCGGCTCCGTATGATGAATTTGCCACGCTTTGAAGATAGACGATCGAGGGGAGATTTCATAATAACATATAGAGCACTACGAGGAATGTTTGGGGTGGATCTCTCTCATCTGTATATTCCCAATACAAGTCAACGGCTTCGTGGTCACGACTTTAAATTGTACCGTGAAAGTTTTCATCATGCGGCGAGAGAAAATTTCCTCCCTAATCGGGTTTTTCATTCTTGGAATCGGCTTCCATCTGAGGTAGTGAATAGTGTGAGTGTTAATTCATTTAAGAACGGTTTGGACCGATTGTCGTCAGATAGTAGTTACTGAAAAGTTGCACTGTGTATGTCTTTCATATTATTTTTGTTTTTTTTTTTGAGCCTTATAGATTTTCTTGGCTCTTGATTTGAATAAATAATAATAATAACTTCACATGTTCTGAAAAGGTTCAAACATACACTTCATAAAATAAACATACATCGTTCAAAGAAAATAAAATGAACATTTTGAATGTATCTGAGACTAGCGGGTTACATCGGACACGAAAAAAAAATTGCATATACTGCTGAAAAAAGCTGAAGTTCAACAATTATCACACCTATAATACGTATGACCCTTTTCAACGTCAGAGCATCCCTCATAGACCAATCGATTACAACCAGAGAGTTTCGTCTTCGTCGAAACATTAATGGCAAATGAGAAAATAAGTATCCTGCTCTCGTGTTCTTTCGTTTGGATTAAAATTTCAGTTTCTGTTTTTTTTTCAACTGGTTTCGAAACATTTTGATTTAAACTTTCGTTCAAATTTTTTTTTAACTCTTTTAGCCTCATTTTCTTTCCCCTCTTCCAAGTCATTTATAATGGAGTGTAGGTGAGCACTTTTCTCAAGTATTTTTTTTAAACTATTTTGTGTTGTGCAGCATTCGGAACTGGCAAAATTTCTTCGAGATTATCACAAAATTTTTTTTTATGAATTCGTTCATCAAAAATATTTTCTTTTTGTCCATTGGTTTCTAATTTTGGTGGATTGTGCTGAGCATAAAGTATCTTGTTCGTTGATCTGTGTTAGAGTATTTTGGTTTTGAGGAGATTTTCTAGAACGTAATGACTTCGGCATTTTTATAACAAAATATTGAAATTATTATTGTCCGGTCATGCCTGATATGCTTGTGTCCGGTGACACCCGACCTTGAAATCAATTAGCCATTTACTGGGGAGATATTTCAAGTGCAGGGTATTTGTACACGTTTTCTTTCTCACTACTCATTAATGCGAGCACTATGCTTAGGAGACCATCTGACAACCAACCAATCAAGAGAAGAGAGTCCTCAAAGTTTATTCTGTCCATGTGTCAATCACAAAAAATCACAATTTAACGTTTATTTCCTAAACGGCTAAAAATATTTAGGTCAACTGAAGATGTTTGTGCTTGCATAGAATCAATTCATTTCATAAATCCAAGAAAACGATGAATGTCCGGTGATACCCGCTGTCCGGTGCTATCCGACTTTTCTCTATACAGTGTCATCTGTTGGGATGGTACACTAAATACGAAACATAATTCTAAAATTGATGGTTAGGTGTCGCTTTATTCGAAGCAAGCGGATCGTAATCACTCGTGAATGATCGTGATTATATTACCGAGCCTCAATGGTCAATGTTCGGCACTACTAATGCCTGTTTTCCCTAATTTTTCAGTTGAGCAAATATTGAATTTTGAGGTAGCCTAATTCTAATTCGTTTGGGCCAACCCCATTTCCAATTGAATATTGGCGGCAAAGCTGCAGAAAAGATTCGAGAAATCACGTTATGACAAGAACGAATATCTCAGAATCGTTTTTTCATAAACTCAATAATTATTTAGTTTTCCTTGATTCCTTGTGGCCTCGTCCAATCTGACCACATATTCGGAAAGGGCAATAAATTTGCTACGAGATGAGAGAGTCTGTGTGCAGAAAAAAGTTTTATTTGGGTGTCGTAAGGAGATGAATATCACGTGTCCGAAGTGAACAAAATTAGTCCTATTTTTCCAATGGTTTTATCGATGAAAAATTAATAATTATGCACATGATTTCTTCTCAGTAAAAAATACCTCATTTAGTGTACTTTCTAATGGCATATCAACTTTCGTGCTAGCTGCTTATCCTCGGCCATAATGTTCTGGCTAACAAGATAACAACGAAAAAGTCAAAAAAAATTCGAACCTGAATTTGCTCTATTTTGAAGCTCTTCATCATTGAATCTTAATATAATTCTCATGGAAATTATCAATTTACCTTGAATCAAAATAATAAGAAAAAAAATTAACTCAATTTTAGTAATTTAGATTTTATAAAAAACTATAAAGACAACAGAACTCTACTACTTGTAAAAATTGTTCAAAATGTCCACGTCCTTGTTCAATACATTTGACACATCGTTTTCGTACTGAATCTACAACTCTGCGAAGTTCATAGCGTTTCTGACGCGAATTTGATATACTTTCCCTTTCAAGGTATTCCAGACATAAAAATCCAAAGGCGTAAGGTCGGGGCTCCTTGGTGGCCATCTTACCGGACCGTACCTTCCAATCCATTGCATCCCAAAATATTCATTCAATAGATCTCGTACATGGCTGCTGGGCAGCCATCAATTTGAGACTACATATTTCGTCTTTCAGACAGGGGCATTTCGTCCAATATGTCTTTTAAGTTGCTTTGGATTAATCTAATAAATTCTTTAGTATTAAGGCGATCGGGAAGTATAACTGGTCCGAAAAGTTCTCCTCTCATGACTGCCAACCTACAAAATGTGAGTATGGTTACAGCATCTACAGGTAACAGATCCAACACCTTTTTCAAATGATATGGATGTAACTTATTTTTTTTTGAGTACTTTGTGTACTGTAGAATGATGAATTCTCAATATAGAACCAATTCGACGAGTAGGTACTTGTTGTGGGGTCCTCCCGGACAGCTTGAAGTATAGCAAGTACATGCTGGCTTTGCTGACTATTTCGACCATCTTCTCTGATTCGCAAACCACCGAATGAGCCTGTTTCACCTAATCGCTACAATTGTACAAATGTCTGTCTATTTGGTTGTCGTCTGTTAGGAAAACGTAAACCGTACTTTCGAACCGCTGTGCGAGCATTTCCATCCGCATATCCATAAATTAACAACATAATCGCTACGTTAAATTTGGAATTTTTCGACATTTTCGTTGTTATCTTGTTAGCCATGATATTATGGCAGAGGATAAGCAGCTAGAACAAAAGTTGATATGACATTCGAAAGTACAATAAATGAGGTATTTTTTACTGAAAAGAAAACATGTGCATAATTATTAATTTTTCATCGATAAAACAAACCATTGGAAAAAGAACTAATTTTGTTCACTTCAGACTCGTGAGGTTCATCTCCTTACCACGACCACAACGCGACTTTTTTCTGCACACAAACTCTCTTATCTCGTAGGAAATCTATTGCCCTTTCCGAATATGTGGTCAGATTTGACGAGGATACAAAGAAAACTGAATAATGATTGGGTTTATGCAAAAACTTGAAATATTTCGTGAAATCAAGAAATGTTAAATTGAAGAATAACCGTCAACATTTCGACCATGAGTTATATGACATTTTTTTTTGTTGCAAATCACTCATCCTATCCCCCCATAAAGTTTGGCCACTTTAAAAGTAGACACCCTGTATAGGACCATGGTTGTCAAACCAAAGTTATACCTTAAAATTTGACGAGGAATTCAAAAATGCAATAATTTACAGAGTGTTCCATTTAAAATGGAGAAAGTTGATAGGGAGAAAACGGAGCACCCTGTATTAAGGTGTGTTATAAAAAATAAAAGTTCAATCGATTACAGAGAGCTTTTTATTTAACTTTTGTTTCTAGCTGCTTTATTTTCCACAATGAGGTATAGGGACACTTAAACTCGAACTCGGACACCCTGTACCTAGCTCATATTGTCAATTTTTCGCAAATGATTCTAAAAATCATAAAGAAATCAATGGAATGAATGGTTGCTTCCTTCTCCAATGTGACTTCAATCAGGTTCACTTGTAATGTGGTCAGTTAATAATTTAATCTTTTTCAATATACAGGGTATCCCGGAAAATGTGGGAAATCTCTCGGATTCAGATGGAACATAAAAAAATAAGATGACAAGTTCCCATAATTTTTTTCCTAGCGGCCCCCCCTACGAAGATACGACCTCCTAAATGACGCCACTGGAAATTCATTTACAAAAAATTTTTTTTTGTTATTGTTGTATAATAAATAAAATAAAACTTTTTTGTTCCTTCAATAACTTTCATATCACACTTTTTTGCAGACAAAAAACTAGACTTCATGTTATTTTTAATAGAAATTGAAAAATTACTTACTTCTTTCATTATTTTTTTTTTCGAAAACGGTTCATTTTATAGACACTGAACAAGAGTACCTTTTCTTTAGCTTAATGTTCAAGGTATCCAAATTTGTTTTTTTAGCACCTTATCATACAGGGTTTCAAAAATGTAAGCATTAAAATGTACAACCCAGTCCGCCACTGGTAAACTGAACAAGCTAATTGAAATTTGAGTGCGGTGATAAAAGAGGTCCTTATAACTATTGATCATATCAAATTTTCATCAAATTATATCGAGTAGTTTGAAACTTATTCCACTAAAATTTATTGTTCCTATACTATTAGTACAAGTACAGGTGAAGGTTTTTCACTACCAAGGAACTCTGATACATACAATTTATGCAATAGCTACGATTTTGAGTTATAAGCTACTTGGATCTATTGCCAGGACGGTAAATAACTTCAATGAACGGAAGACTCTTGAGGATCTTTTCAGGATTTTCTTAAAGTCGACTTTAGAATACGCCTTTATCAACTTGTCACCGTTTTATGCGATGTTGAAAAAACGAAATAGGAAAGGTTAAGAAATTACTTTTAAGACGTTTGCATTACAGAAAGCCAAATGTTCATTATTTTGATATAACTTGTGTTACCCTCCTTGGAAACTTCTGTTTCAAAAGGTTGGAATCAAGACGAGATATAGCTAGTTTGTTGTTAATAATATGAGATCATAAATGGCCAAGTGAACTGCCCACAATTGTTAGCCCGCCTTAAGTTTTCTGTGCCATAATTCAATCGGACGAAAAGTTCAGGCGCCTATTTCAAATTTAGGACCTCGCCAGCATATGGTACAGCCATTAATCTCTTTGTATAAATTTTTGAGAACACACGAACGAACTTGGGCTATTACCCAAATAATTTTCTATTTTACACAGGCGTCCGATAGATCGAAAAATTTTGAACGGAGTATACGTATTACCAATATTTGGATATAAATGATAAAAGACAAGTAGCGTTCATACTGACCCTGAATGGAATGACTTGGAAATTGGCCTTGCATTAGTGTTTCACAAATGACATCGTTCGATATATTATCTAGGTACGATCATCAGGAAGGAATTCCCATTGAAATTGTTTCTAGAGTATTTGAATTGTCTTTCAATAATAATATTATAATGTGTATCTTCAAGTTTGAATGAATAGTGAAGAATATTGAAAATATGTTATTGATTTTCCTGAAGTGTCATATGAAAAATTCCTAGCCAAACTCAACTAATATACATACTGAGTCATCAAGAAATATTTTTGTTAGTGCTGAGTCGAACCAAAATGTTGTATGAATTATGAGTGAATTAATATCAATGAAGAGAACTCAGGAAAAGTTCCGGCACAAGGATATATCTTTGTGCCTATCCTTGGTGTTTGTTTTTAGGGGTGAAACATGATTTTTTTTTAAGTTCCAGCTAAATTATACCTCGTATCGAAAGAATTTGTGGGTAGGATTCATGAAGAAAATCGCAAAAACCGATTTTTTTTTGTAAAAAAAAAATTATCAATTCAGATGAAAATTACCGAATATGAAGATTTTATTGTGTTGAATGAGCAGTAATTTATTTTGAATAAAATATGCATTTTTACGATTCATATCATATCATTTTTTCATGAAAAAAAACCGAACTTCAGATCAAAAATTTTGTAAGCGAAATTTCGAATTTTCAACTTTACCGATACTCATTTTCTTCCCAGAAACCTCAACTCAACAAGGAAATGAAGTATTAATTTTTATATGAAGAAATATTTTTCATAACGAGGAAAACCAAAAAATTCATTTTTTTTAAAACAATTTTAGAAGTTTTTTCGATAAATACTAAAAAATCTCTTCTTCTTTTGAGATAGAGCGGTCAAAAGTAAATCAATAAGATTTGCGTTTTATTCAGATCGAATTATTTTAGAAGGGCTCATCCCATCGTTTAGTTGGTGTAGTTTCTGATTTCTTCAGGTTCGTTTTAATCTTGCATATCTTCTAATAGTCTTACGGTATAAGAAATATATATATATATATATACCCTCATCTGTTATTTAATGATGACAAATGTTATAAGTTAGACAATATGTGCATTGATAGATCGCAAATGGGTTGCCTAGCTAAATCAAGGGTTCAATAGTGTTAAATAATGTTAACTTTCATAAACTTTTTTTGATCTACTACCCCCATTTGCTATTCATGAAAATCCAGCATAAGTCGACAGAATATTACACGAGGAATCAAGAAAACATGGGTTGCCTAGTTTTCCCTTGGTACTCCTATGAAGTTGCCGGGTACAAAGAGGTAGACAACCGTCATTATATACCCTCATCAGTTATTTAATTGGCTTTTTTCTTGAATAAAAGGTTACTTTATTCCATATCTCACAGTATTATGTTGCCTGGTCAAAAGTGGGGAACATCCATGGTTGCCTAGATTTTATATGTTAAGGTTTGAACGCTAGCAGGTAGATCGACAGAGAGTTCAGAAAGACGCTTTTTCCGATTTTAGGAGGGTGCTACATTGATTAAATGCTGAAATTGAAACATATTGAATAAACAATATTTTAAAATTTTTTCATTCACACATTTATTTATCAATACTATAATAAAACTTGGCTGGCTTGGCTGTAGGGGAAATATCTGAAAGACTGTACATAAACGAGCATCTGATACTCACAAATAAGATCATTTTCAAAGAAGCCCGTGACCTGGCTAAAGCAAAAGGATACAAATATGTTTGGACTCAAAACGGTAATGTGCTGATCAGAAAGGACGACACATCAAAAATCATACATGTTTCTTCCGACGCCGTTCTGAAAAAACTTTAATTAAAGTATTAATTTCATAAGTGTCAGTTATGGCTGAATCCGTTAGTTGGTTTTACCAGAATGTGCGTGGTCTCAGAACTAAACTGAATGATTTTAAAACATCCCCTAGTGCAAGCGATCACGACTTGGTGTTCATCTGCGAGTCCTGGCTAAATGATGGTGTGTTTGACGGTGAAGTTGTCGATCCAGCACTGTACTCTATTTTTCGAAGGGATCGATCCACTACATCAAGTACTCGGAGAGACGGAGGTGGTGTGTTCATTGCGGTGAAAAACAAGTTGAGGCCTTATCGAGTCCATGAACCCGAGAGTGACGCCGAGGACGTATGGGTGAAAATCTCAATAAATAACACCAAAATTTTGCTCTGTTGTGTATATATTCCACCGACTGATTCTAATATTGTCACTATTTTCAGCAAAAAACTCTGTTCTATTATGCACGATCTTAGAGACCACACTGTACTAATTGTGGGAGATTTTAATTTTCCTAATTTAGTGTGGGAGAAGGGTACCAAGGGCGATTTTAAGGCCATTAATGTTGATAGTAGGAGTGAAAAACTTTTAGATACTTTATGTTTTTTAGAGTTATTTCAATTCAATGCCAATAAAAATAGTAATGACAAAACACTTGATTTGATATTCTGCAATAGCTATGTAGTGAATAATGTTCAGAAATGTGATTCTCCTGCTGTCTCGGAGGATAAACACCATCCAGCGCTCGAGTTTCTGCTGGAGCTTGAAAATATCAAATCTTTGAAGAAATCGGATGAATACTTTTTCAATTTTAAAAATGCCGATTATGATTTTATCAATCGAACATTGCTTGGAATACCATGGACTGAATTGTTAGATTGCAGTGATGTAGATTCTGATGTCGAGACTTTTTACGGTTTTATTTACGATATTATTGAATTATGTGTTCCAAAGTTCAAAGTAAGAAAAAAATTCCCTTCCTATTTCTCTTATCAATCAATTAAACTCATCAAGCGTAAGAATAAAATACACAAAAGGTGGAAGATTTATAAGAATATAGCGGACGAAGTTGAATATAAAACATTACGGTCCTTGTGCAAATATAACATTAAAAAAGATTTCATGAATTATAAAAATATAGCTGAAAACGAAATTAAAATTGATCCTAGGAGGTTTTTTAAGTTTGTTTCCGTCAAAAGTAAAGTTTCCGGTTTTCCCAACTCTATGTCTTTCAAAAATAAAACAGCAAATGGAGGGCAACAAATAAGCGATCTATTTGCTGAATACTTCGAAAGTGTGTATGCTCATCCACATTTCCACAATCAATCTGGTAATACTGATACTCCTGATGAACTCAACAACTACTTTCTTAGTGGAGTTGAAATCGACGTTGGAGATGTGGAAAAGAGTCTTAATTCGTTAAATGTGAACAAGGGTGCAGGACCCGATTTGATACCCAGTTGTTTTATTCGAAACTGTAGCGAAGCACTTTCTATTCCCCTAACTATAATATATAATAAATCATTAAAAACAGGAGTGTTTCCGAAGAAATGGAAGGAGGCTACCATTGTACCTATTTACAAATCAGGTAAAAAGGATTTTATAAACAATTATAGACCTATCAGTAAACTTTGTATTTTTGGTAAAATATTCGAATCAATTGTGTATCCTCACCTCCTTCATCTAGTTCAAACTCAAATAATTCCCGAACAACATGGATTTTTTAAAGGACGGTCCATTGAGACTAATTTAATTACTTTCACTGAATACCTTCTTGAAAGTTTAGATAAAGGCATTCAGGTCGACGCTGTTTACACTGACTTTAGCAAAGCCTTTGATAAAATAAATATTCAATTTCTGATCACCAGGTTGAGGGAGGTTGGAGTATGCGCTTCCCTTTTACGTTGGTTCATATCCTACTTGAATAAAAGATCTCAATATGTTTCAGTAGAGGGATTCAAATCTCGGTATTTCGCACCGACTTCAGGGGTGCCTCAAGGATCCCACCTGGGTCCACTCTTATTTATTATATATATAAACAATATTATAAGGTATTTCAATACCTGTAAAATACTCCTCTTTGCCGACGATCTCAAAATTTACTTCAGAATCAATGACTATAATGATTGTATAACCCTACAGAGAGAACTATGTAAATTTGAGGAATTCTGTAAAAGGAGCGGACTCATACTGAACTTGAGTAAATGTCAGGTGGTTTCTTCCACAAGAAATAAAAATATTATTCTCTTTCCCTACTCAATTCAAGACGTCGTGCTTGGTCGTTCAACTCATGTGAAAGATCTGGGAGTCGTATTTGATTCTAAGCTCAAATTTGATTTACATATCGACCATGTCACCTCATCCTGTAACGTGTTGCTGGGGTTTATACTGAGACAGAGCCAATGGTTTTCTGACCGAAGAACTGCAGTTATTCTCTACTATAATTACGTTTTCAGTAGACTTAATTTTGCCTCTTGTGTTTGGAGTCCCAAATACGACGTATACATAAACCGTCTCGAGAAAATTCAAAGAAGGTTCCTCCGCACTTTGGGGTACAGATACAACTTGAGTCTGACTCGGGGAGATCCCAGTAACTACTCCACTAGATTGAAGTTTTTTAACATGATAAGCCTCGGTGATCGCAGAGTTGTTGGCGATATTGTTTTTGTCTCTAAATTGTTGAGCAATCGTGTAGACTCTCAAGACATCACTGGGCTGATTAACTTGCATGCGCCAATTCGACGATGTAGATACCCGGAAACCTTCCATCTACCTTTAACGCACACCAACAGCGCGAAAAATTCCCCTATTTCCAGGATGCTGCGTCACTGCAATCATCTAAAAGATCAAATCGATGTATTTTTCCAAAGTGAAAAAACCTTGAAAAACCCACTCAAAAGGGCTTTTCTATCCCGCTATTGAGTTGCCTCACCTCTGGCTCTACATCTGTTATTTTTCTTTTTTTCTTTGTTCCAATCTTTCACTTATTATTAGGTATATATATTGGGTATTAGTAATAAGGCACTTTTGTTGATTTTTTGTATTATTACTTTGTGAACACTGATTTGGGTATTGGGTTACCTGTTTGTGTTCCTTGTGAATAAATAAATAAAAAAATAAAAAAAAACGATACATAAGCATGGAAATTTATTTTTATTCTGACTCATCAGAAGTATCCACCTCAAAATCAATTTCTTCCTCGTTTTCCTCAGTATATGGGTTGAGTTTGACACAACACTGATCAGTTGCATAAAGCCACATTGCGTTAACAAAAATTGTACGCAAAATTTTTTGTTTTAGTGAAATCCAGCATGGTGGGATCAAATTTGAGTCGATGGCTCTAACCTTTTTCATAAATTTGTCCTTGTTTTCCTTTGTTCCATATGTTTTTTGGAACACCCGATATACAGCATCATTGACGCTTATACAATGTTTGATGCCATAAATAAGAGCAGTTAACTCCTGAACGCATTCAATTGTCTCTCCGACGAAAAGATCTGCTGAATCTGTCAATGATGCGAATACTTGCATTCATAGACTAATCGAACAGTTATTCGATGTTTCCATTCCGTAAGGCTAGTTGCACACAAACCGATTTTGGACAGCCGATTTTATATCGGTCGTCCAAAGTTCAATAGTGAACCACGTGTGGGAACGGGACCTGGCACACAAGCCGCGCGCCGACCGCGACCGCTGATCGGTGCCGGTAAAATGCCGGCGAGCAACCGTCCAATGCCGGCAATAACAGGATATAGTGGCGTACGTGACTAACTATACGTTTGTACAAGCACCGATTGTTTATCATTGAACTCAAGGAAGCGTTTTTTCCTGAGTTCAATGTTGTTTATCGACCATTTCAGTCGACTTCGTTTGGCTGATCGTTTGTCTGGTAAAAATCCGGTGAGTGTGCTCGCAATTACTACCGATAAAATATCGGCCGATTTTATTCCGGGCCGTCTAAAATCGGTGTGTGTGCAACTAGCCTAAACAAGCGTGCTCTCAGTTTCATAGTTTCTTAAAATATTGATTGTGACCAAAAAAACCTGATGTAAAAATGAAGAAGTGTTTCGTGTGTGGTTCGGATTAATCTGTTATTGATTTCAATGCTGAATCATTCAAGGACCTCTTCAACCTAGACCAAGCGATTTTCTAGGAAGTCTAAGAAATTATCGTTTTAACGAAGCTCTAATACTATAATAATTCTTGGCTATATACTGGGAAAATGATCATTTAGTACCAATCATCAAAAATAAAAAAAATTTTATAACAGTTGGAGAAGTCTGTTTTTCTTATAATACAATCGGTAACCACGTCGTCAATGACGTGAAGAAGCAGATACTAGGATCATGTTCCACATCGACCACATTTAAAAAGTGCCACCGAATTCGAGAATATTGGTCAAAGCAAATGATACCGATGATTTAGTAATTTTACTTGCCAATATCCAAAAATTTCCGGAGACTCAATTTTTTTTGGCAGGCTCATCAAAGAAAACCAATAAAAAAGATTTTGATTGCATAGATTGTACTGAGCTGGCGATGAAGTTGGGTACATATGGAACAAAGGGAAACAAAGACAAATTTATGAAAAAGATTAGAGGCATCGACTCAAATTTGCTCATGCTGGATTTCACTAAAACAAAAAAATTTGCGTACCATTTTTGTTAACGCAATGTGGCTTCATGCAACTGATCGGTGTTGCGTCAAACTCTACCCGGAAAAATGCGGTTGGTTTTTGGATGGCCATTTGAAGCCATGCACATATTGTCTGACTTATAATATTTGTCATCATCAAATAACAGATGAGGGTATATATTTCTTATATCGTATCTCGTACTATAAGTAATTTATACATGTTTTCGTACGGTTGTTTCAGTATATCGGAACAAATTTCAGACCCAGAACAATTTCGGCATAAATCCGACTACGTAGTAGTAGTATGGGGTTTTTCAATAAGAGGTACGTGATGTTGAAAGATATTTATAATAGGGTGCCATGCTTTGATGTTAGTAACTTGATATGACATTTCACAAGTCATTACAAGTCGTAAATCGCAGCGGTTCACGGTAGAATAGCGTGTTTACATTGTGAAAACTTAGTATGAAAAAGAGTCTTCTGTCATAAAGACAATTCGCAGAATTCGTGATTACTTTGGTCGCCATAAGCGCGCAACAGAAAAAACAATTCGTAGTTTTGTGCATAACTTTAAAACTGATGGATCTGTTCAAGATGTAAAGTCTCCAGTACGTGAACGTGCATGCTGTTCTGTGGAAAAGATTGCAGCGGTTCGTGAAAAAGCGGCTGAAGATTCAGAAATGGCTATCCCACGACATTGGTTCTCAGCAAAACCACAACGTGGCGAATTTTAAAAATACCAAAGATTACAGAGTAAACTCTATAATCCATACCAAAGATTATAGAGTTTAATCTCTGGAGAGTGGTGGAGAGACAAACCTTTTGTTATTGGCATTATAGAGTAAACTCTTTTGCACCCATACAAGATACAGTTACACAAGAATTAAAGGCAGCTGACCACTTGCAGCGTCGTTCGTTTGCTTTCGACTTTTGCAGAAGAATAATGTTTAGCGATGATGACCACTTTCATTTTAGTGGGAATGTAAACACACAAAACTGTGAGTGAAACTCGCATCCACGAGAGAAGCCACTCTCAACTTGTGACCGTTTGGTGCACTTTGTGGGATGGGGGCATAATCGGGCCATACTTATTTGAAAATGAAGATGGTGAAGCGGTTACAGTCAATGGTGAACTTTACAGCACCATGATAAATGAATTTTTATGGCCAGCTTGAAGGGATATGGAAGTTCACAATATGTGGTTTAAATAGAATGGTGGTTATTGCAGAGAGAAAGAATCCTATCGGGAAATGGTGATGCTAACTGGCAGTCCAGATCGTCCGACCTAACGCCCTCGATTAAAATCATCATATGTAATGAAAAATGAAAATACATAGAATTCATTCAGAAATGGATTTAAAAAAATCAATTTCTCTGTTTTTCCCGATGTAAAATATATTTCTTCATATCAAATTTCATTTATTTCGTTGTGTAGTCGAAGATTCAATGAAGAAAATGAGCATTGGTAAAGTTCAATATTCGATAGATAAATGATTCCTATTACCTACAACTCTCACCTATAAATTTTTTCGATGCTACTACCTACCCTTGTTACGGAACTTTTACCTAGCCCTCTTATAATTTATACCTACTAATTTTCCGACCAACCACAAACTGGTAAGAATTTTTCACTTTTAATTATCTTTGGCCCTGGACTAAATGAATTTGTTTCAATTTTGGGTTTCCGGGTATTTTCAGCGTGGTCTTTTCGCCTACATAACATAACAACTGCGGTAGGCGACTTCAGTGAAATCTCGGTCCAAGATTATTTCTCACCGGAGTCACCGGATTATATTCCTAGCCTGAGGTAGCATGGTATAGCTTCCATACTCCCTTTTCTTTCCTCTGATAGTATTCCTTTGTTTTAGGAATAACTTCTGATCTAAATATAGGTTTGATGTAGCCGATACTTGATAAAAATTCATAATTGAACTTGAAACAGATTATACGATTTTAACAAAAATTTGATTTCAAAACACGACATGTATTTCGCTATCACAATAGCATCTTCAAGTTCAGTTTACTTTCACCCACCTGAAGATGCTAATCTGATAGTGAAACACGTATCGTGGTTTGAAAACTCATTTTTGAGAAAATGGTAAGTCTGTTTTGAATTCACTTCTGATTTATGATGGATTTGTGTTTGGATAACTTTAATTTTGGTGTAAATCTTGATGCATCTGAATGCAGATGCATTAAATTCTCAATAATCTCGCATTACTTTGGATTATCATTCGAAGTAACTTATAGCTTGATTCTATTTGTCCAACGAATTCTTCGAATATACATAGCAGGTTTTCCAATCAGAGATTTCAATATGATTTACGGGTTATTTTTTCCTGAAACTGTAAACAAAAAGGAATACATATACCTAACAACGTAACATTCAAAACTGTTACAATTTCCAACAAAATTTGGGGGAATACCTCTTAGTTGAAAAATATCTCGGGTATTCTGCAGCAGCTTCTCGGTCAAAAATATCACGATATGGCTTATTGCATGAAAAATTCTCACAAAATTGTTGAAATTCGAGCTGTGGGAGAGGTCAGTGAGGAAAATAATCGAATTCATGCTCTTCGTGCAAGGACAGCACTAGGAAATATTGCTGGTTGCAAGGTTGTCCTTGAGTTTTTCATTTGACTCCTTTCTGTGAAACAATTTGTCAAACGACTTTACATCGGATTATGCATAAATAGATACCTACTTGGGTTAAGTTAAGGTGCATAAAAATTAGTTAACAAAAGAACTCAAACCTGCTCACCATCGGTTACGAGGGCATGGAAAGTAACCTAAATTATTAATTAATTATATTTTACATTACAAGATTTCTGCGGATGCTGTCTAGTAAATTCAAGAACCCAAGTGAGAATTCATCAGTATGTCGTAAGAATTTCATGTCATTATGGAAGAAATAGTGAAGTAATCCAAATATTCCAAAAATGTAATGAAAATTGCATCAGAAAATCATGGTTCATGAAACGTAGCCACGGAAGCCATTTAGCTGATATTGTTTTTCAATACCTCCTTCCGAAATTATACTCGTTTTACCTATAAATAGAAAGGAAATATCTTATTGGAAAACACTGTATATACACTGCGCAAAAAAATTAACGCACATTATGGAAATCTCAAATTTATTCTACAACTGAAGGTGTTCTCTATGATAATTATTTTTATCAAAATTATGCATGCATATGTTATCCACTTTCAACGGTTTTCTTCAATACAGATGTTTTTTCCCAGCAGGAATAAAAAAGATGATATTATCAGATTTTTAATGTATTGGATCCATTCTAAAATCAGTTGTTCTCGATCAATTCTAGTGATCAATAGTTTTTCCTTCGTTTGATTTTCTACACTCGATCGCTATGCAACGCGAAACACGCAATTTGACCCAAGAGGAATGTGCCCAAGCGGTAGTTTTGCGAGAAGAAGGGTGGACATACACAAGAATTGCAGAAAGGTTTGGAGTTTCCCATACAAGTGTGTCCAGAATGTTGCAGCGATTCAGGGAGACAGGTATGAATGTCAGAAGGCCAGGACAGGGTAGACCACGGGTAACAACTGCCATTCAAGAACGTTACTTGAGAGTTTCTTCGTTGAGACAACGGTTTGCAACCGCTCGCCTTCTTCAAATTCAGCTTGAGCAAACTCATGAGGTGCAAATTAGCACTCAGACAATGAGAAATCGCCTCAGAGAATATGATTTAAGGCCACGTGTCGCGGCAAGAGGCCCAGCTCTTACCCCAGCCCATTGAAGGGCGCGTTTGGATTTTGCGAGAGAGCATATCCATTGGGAAGAGGCCGATTGGGAAAGAGTTCTCTTCACAGATGAGTCTAGATTCTGCCTCTACCATTGTGATCGATGTTCCCTTGTATACAGACGTCCACATGAAAGATATGCTCAGTGCAATTTCCTGAATACTACTGGTTTCGTGGGAAGATAGATTATGGTATGGGGTGGAATATCTTTGACTGCTCGCACAGACCTACTGATCGTTGATAATGGAGCTATGAATGCTGTTAAGTATATAAGGAACATTCTTGAAGAGCATATAGTGTCATTTGCCCCATACATTGTTGAAAATTTCATTTTTATGGACGATAATGCCAGACCCCATCGTGCGCGCATCGTTCAGGTCTCTCGAATGGAATGGCCAGCAAGAAGTCCAGATCTCAATCCGATTGAGCAGGTTTGGGACAACCTCAATAGAAGGCTGAGAAGTTCAGAAAATCATCCAGCTACTCTTAATGACTGAGGAATCCAACTCGGAGAAATCTGGAAAGGATTAGTTCAGAACATTTTAAAATCACTCATTTTGAGTATAAACCGTCGTTGCCGAGCTGTAATTAACCCAAGGGGTGGAAATACCAAGTATTAAATCACTTATCAGCATTTCAGTATTTTGAAAATTCATCTTTCTTCTTCCACATAAGATTCGGTGAAAACCTTAAATTTTCTTCCATTTAATGTGTCTTGTTTCGTTCAAAACCTTTCCGAGAGAACATAAAAAATAAGTTATAAAGTCAATGTAGAGTTAACTTTCATTAAAATCGAGATTTTCAGAATGTGCGTTAATTTTTTTGCGCAGTGTATTTGTAAGAATTGAATGAAATTGGTACATGAATTGTCCAATGGCAAATTAATTAATCTCAATCAAATTATTACTCTATTCGGTCACGTACTAATTAAGTTTTTTTTTGAAATTCAATTTTCTGTCGATGAATATCAAATCCCATATTTGAAGTTTAATGTTTGCCATAATACGTTCATTCGATCAATTGATGTAAGGTAAGTAGCGAGCATCTATTATAATGTACGGAAAATAGCCAGACTGCCGTCTGCTACCTCCGACTATGACAGCGTACTCAATGGTACGTAGCGGTCAGGTGAGTTGAACTTTCCAGCAATATTACCTGCAGAATGTTGGTGGAACGTGGAATGTTGATTCCCCCCCACATGTATTTTATTCTTGACAGTTCTCTCAGTATTCCATCCGAGTCCGCTCATAATTCGACTTCCTCTGCATAAGTCGTACCGCGTAAACTTTGTTTTTTAATTGTTGTTAAACCGTAAATTAGCACAATAAACGATCATACGGGTCACTTGTTGACAATCCTATTGACCTGTGTTCTTTCCGAGTGAAACAGTGTGTCCATTCATTAAAGGTTGTTTGTGAGAAAGTGTCAGGTAATGTTTGAACGACAAATTTGTACAATCCCCGAAGATTACAAAAATCAAGAGTGAAACCCATATGTTGGACATTTCTCTGAGAGTGCGAGAAACTTCATTAGGATAATTAATTGTGTTGGTGAGATCGTTGAGGATAGGAGATTCTAGGTCACAAACCATTGAAATTCAGATTATTCGTGTCGATCATTGAATCAAATATACGTCTTGGAGCATATCACATATAAGACAATCCTTGAATTCTTGAACATAAAACAGAGAAATCTTCGAGTGTTGTTCTAGAATTGAAAATTCTATGCAAAAGCTAAACTTAACAAATATTTTGAGAAACTCGGTTAGTTCAATTCAGTCTAGTTCACACTATCTTAAAAAATAGTAGAAAATAAATTATACAACAAAAATTTTAGTATTTCATGTATCTGTTCCAAATGGATGGAAATGTTTATCATTTACTTTGGTACATGGGGTAGAAATCTTAGTTCTAATGAATTGAATGATTATGAATGACATACTCATTATTGGTGAAATCAACATAAAAAGTGTCAGATATTCTCTTGCAAACTACTCCAATGTTGCAGTTATACAAATAAGATTATATTTTCTGTTTTCACTGTAAAATCATAAATTCAACCATCCATAGTGTTATAGGAAAACTTAAGACATCCTTGAAATTTTTCCCAGTGTTAAAGTAGAGGTTAACGTATTCTTGAAGAAGACTCGAACTGATTTAAAATGTCTGTATTTTATCGAAGTCAAGTTTCTTTTCTCTATGGTTTTCCATTTGAGATTACGAATATTACATTAGAAAAACTGAATTTGTAGCTTCTTCTTTTTTGTTCTGCTTATTGGTGAAACGTTATGGTAAATATGGGGTGGTTCCGATGAGAGTCATCCATTCTGAGCCTCTCCCATAATTATAAGAAAAACTGCAAAATATATTCTCCTGAAATTCATTTTTAGTGTAGTATACAGGATGACTAGGAAATCTTAAATATATTCGCGTTTTTGGCACTTCCGGTTATACCGGACGTATCTATAAACTTGTATTTTCCAAAAGCAGGTGCGTTCCACTTTTTCCCGCAAGCATTGCAAGCAAGTCGTAAAGTGTCATTTTTCAAAACGGTGCGGGAAAAACGCCTGTTTTTTCTTTGCCGCATTCATTTTCTTATTTTGCATATCACATATCACATAATGTAATGTGAAACGGAAGCTCATGATTCAAATTAAGGCTCAAAAACCTTCGCCTTATGATTGATACAGAGTAACGATCGAAGCACCGCACTTATTTTACCCAGATTTTTCTATATCAATCATTATTCCTATCCATAGGACATTCCGTGAGAGAGTTCAGAAACTTTTGCCAACCTTGAATACCCGTGAAAACATCACTGAAAGAATATTTTTTTACAAGCGTGCGCGTTCAACCCTCTTTCCGCACGCATTTCAAGTTGCAACGAGTCACTTTTCCACACGGTGCCGAAAAAACGCCTGCTGTTCCTTTTCCGCACTCAAATATTAGAGTGTAAATTGAATTCTGTCATGTCTCTAAGCACCGAATGCCAGCGATGAGAAAACTATGGTAACGGCATGCATAATTAAGTCTATAATTGCATATGAATTAATCAAATTTTATCTGTTTCGTAAAATGGATATCTCTACACCTACTATACAAGGTGATTCATTGGTAAATGGGCGGAAGCTGAAGTTACATAGAGGACAAGGAGGTGAGTCAGAATAACCCATATTACAGTGTCTATCTCGCTTCATAATCAAGATACAGAGTGTTTTACTGATTTGTCAACTTCTTCAATTACCCATAACTTTTGAACCACCGTATATTTTCTGATGATATTTGGTGGCTTTATTCTTCACAGCAACTAGTTCATACTGACATAGTAACTGTATTTCTTTCAGGTCCGGCCTAGAAAAACCCAAAAAACACCCTGTTTATCAATATTTCTCAAATTTGGTAGGATATTCGAAAATAGAACAAAAACTCAAAGGGGGCAAGGGTACTTCTGCATGCAATTTTAATACTCAATTAATCTAGTCAAATCTGAATATTCACACAAGACAGTAACCAAAATTTCAAAAAAAATTTATTTCATTCGATATTTATTAGTTTTACAAACTCAATTGAATTTTTTGGGTCACAAACGTTAAACAATACGAAATCAGAGGTGTGATATCTAATATAAATAAATATCATCGTTTAAAGTGGTAAAATTACTTGAAATTATCACATATTAATCCAAGTATAAATCTGTTCATTCCTTGTGTTTCAAGTTTGAGACCCAAAAATATAAGGGTCTGATGAAAGGCTAAGATTCAGGAAATTTAGTGAATACCGAATAAAATTTCGGTTACTGTGTTGTCTGAAACTTCAGATTTGACTGGGTTTATTGAGTAAAAATCGCACGCGGAAGTAGAGAAATACCTTGTTCCCTTTAGTTTTTTCTACTTTTAGCGAATATCATATATCAAATATTAAGAATTTCGATACACAAGGTTTTTTTGATTCAATCCGAGTTATCAGATTTTCCTAGACCGGACCTGAATAAAAATGGATTACTACGTCATTATAAACTATTTGTTGCGGAGAATAAACGTACCAAATATTATCAAAATATATAGGCCGGTTCGAAAGTTATAGGTAATTTAAGAAATTGTCAAAATCACTTGTATCTTGATTATGAAAAGAGAAAGGCAGGTTATTCTGACTCACCTCAGTACTTCGGAATCACTTTGGAAAAACTTTAAGGGTATGTTTATGTAAAACACTAGACGGCGCTCTTTCAAATTCCATAAATATTCTATAATATTAACTTGTGGGTTCATTCTAGAAAACTGAATAGATCATAAAGTGATGCAGAAGGCAGCTGTCGCCTTAACAAATACATACTACGATTTAACTGAGTTGGGATCTTGCGGTTTACACCAAAACCCTCTGAACGCCTTCAATAAATTAGTGAAAGGAGATTATTACTTGTTGACGATTCCTAGGGACAGTTATTTATATTATTTTCGAGGAAAAATTTTAAGTAAGTTTGGTTAGTTTTTAGTTTTGACCCCCGAATCTTTGAACGAGTGAAATCAAAATTTTCTTAGTAAGATCAATAGACCAAAGCATAAAAAACACTTGTCCCTAACAACGATCCACTACCAATCTGAAAGTAAAGAAAATATAAATAGACAGAAAACGTTTGTGTATCGTTTCTTTTCATTCAATTTACTTTTGTAGTAGGTACGCTTGGTTTAGTTGGCTAAAAAAAAATAAGATACTAATTAGGGTAGACATTTTTTAGGATGCTTTCAGGAAAGATCAAATGTTTTCATGAGCGTTCTTATCTTTCATGAAATATTCAGTATAGTTTCGTTTGCTATGTAGAAATTCAAGATATTCCAACATAAAAGGGTTTCACTCTGGGAAAAGAGATTTGCAGAAAACTTCTGCTACTAGTCATTCAATGCAATTCATTTGTTTAAGGGAGTCCCTGGCACGTGAATATCATGTCCACATCCAACATATCTATCATTGGAGAGTCCGTCAGATTGGTTCCTGCCAACATCTCTGCTGTTTTCGAAATAATAACAAGTACAAATGTAGCCCCTGACGATCTTGTTGTTCATGTAATTTCGCCGAGCAAAAGAGCTCTGCAAGCCCGAGTGTTACCGGGTAACAGAACTGGGGTACAGAGTGTTGAATTTGTGCCTACTGAGGTCGGTACTCACATTATTGAGGTGACCGTGAATGGAGAAAAACTACCGTCAGGCCCACTTGTGGCCAAAGTTTATGATGCTGGTCTGATCCAAGTTGCTGATGTCAGCGGAGGTGTTGTGGGACAACCAGTTCAATTTAGAGGTAGGTAGTTATGCAAAATTTATTGAAGCTTGTGAGAATATGAAATGCATATTTTATCCTCAACTGTTCCCACTTAACTGTGCTCCTTTAGCAGGACGAATTTTTTTAAGACATATATTCTTGAACACCAAAAGGAATACATAGGTAATCAGTATTAAGACTTCAATAATGCCTCCTCCAAATAATGTGAGGACCAATAGCATAGCTACTTCGTTTGTAGATTTTATTTCGTTTCGTAAATTCGCAGTTATTCAATTACCAATATTTTTACAATTGTTGATCAAAAATATATATTTATGTTAAAATAAGGTATACTCTATTCATTTTTATATTAGCACTCGGTTGGCCATGGAAATTTGACACATTTTACTTTGTATAATATGAAAATGTGGGGTTATGACGCTTGTCAAAATATTTTTGTGTTTTGAATCAGCGCTATGTTGTCCGTTCTACGTGAAAGTCTCAGTAATTACGTATTTTATCACAATGTCGAATAATATGAAGTCGAAAATATGTGACAAACATAATTGACATTTATACAAACTTATTGAAGGCACACCAAATCAGATTATTTGCATGGAAAATTCAAAAGATCAGTTTTTAAATATATTTACTTTTGATATGGAAGAAAATTTAATTATTGACACATATAATATGCAGTAGCTTCAGGTCATCTTTTTTGGCTAAAGGCTAAAGCTGTTCATTACCCATACAGCACATGACGTCCAATGGACGTCCATTTTATATCCAAATGAAGTACAAACGTCCACGGACCTTATATGGAAGTCCAATGGATGTACATTTCTGGACATTTACTGTACGTTCATTAATGGACGTTTTATGGATGTCCATTGTACTTTAAATAAGGGATGTTGGACAAACATCCATATACGTCCCTTATTGGACATCCTCTGGATATACAAATCTGGATCTTAATTGTACTATCAGAAATTGTACGTTAGTGTACGTCCATTCAACGTACATTTTTGGATCAACGTGAATTATCCAAGAATGTACATCTTTTGGATGTTCGGATCTGGATATAAATATGTACTTCCAGAAATTGTACTTTTCTGTACGACAACTGGATGTATCATTTTCTAGTATCTATAATTATTCATTTCTCAACATTCGTAGGATGTACATTTCTGGACATTTACTGTACGTTCAAAAATGGACGTTTTATGGATGTCCATTGTACTTTGAAAAAGGGATGTTGGACAAACATCCATATACGTCCCTTATTGGACATCCTCTGGATATACAAATCTGGATCTTAATTGTACTATCAGAAATTGTACGTTAGTGTACGTCCATTCAACGTACATTATTGGATCAACGTGAATTATCCATGAATGTACATCTTTTGGTTGTTCGGATCTAGATATAAATTATGTAGGGTACCCTTCGTAATATAAATATATATTTATGTACGACAACTGGATGTGTCATTTTAGTGTATCCATAATTATTCATTTCTCAACATTCGTAGGATGTACATTTATGGACATTTACTGTACTTTCAAAAATGGACATTTTATGGATGTCCATTGTACTTTAAATAAGGGATGTTGGAAATAACAGGAATGTGTATGCAAAGATATACGCTTGTAAAGCTGCCATTACGGTCTCGGCTTTCATTGAGAGTAGGTACATACTGTGTGACGTTGAAACCCAGATGTTCCGCCCTCTCATAATTATTCCTTTTTTTACTCTGAAACTTTCGTCCCAAAGACCGAAACATTTATTTTTTGAGTTGCATTTGAGTGACACAGCGAAATATAGAATCAGAACAGATATCAAAGAGAAACTCATCAATCTGTAATCAGTGGATTTTGAAGTGGACTCGACATATTTTGGCTTTAGCTTGTTGAACTACTTTTGAAGTATAGTGTCTAGTTCTAGTTCCAGTGTGTGGTGCATATATTTGATAGAAACGAGGTGAGTCGAAGTTTTTATTCTTGAGGGAAGTGGCAAATTTACGTGTAGATAGAAAAATATAATCTAATGGGTAGAAAATGTTGAAAGAATTGAATGTTGAATGCTTATAAGAACCACGAATGTTCATCTCTGTTTCATGTTAATTTGATGATTTCATTAGGTATAATTATTCATACTATCGTAAAAAATATATTGTTATCTTTTCACAACCATGAATATCTATTATTTGGTAGGGGGACAACAATAAGAATATGAAACGGAATTACGAGAAAACATCCAGAAATTCAATTTTCAATAGATATTATCACCATACTATTATAGTTTGGTGATGTACTGAGATATGATATGACAACAATAAAAAATTTCTATGAAATAAATTTACAGAAGCGGCCATACACTCCAGTAAAGGGGACAGGAAGAAGATAGAAGAGGCTATTTCTAAATGGCTTCGAGGAGCCAACGATAGAAAATCATATATGTTTCCTATTTAGTGAATATCTATATATCTGCTTCTTTGTTATTCAGTTTTTTTGTAGTTTAGTTTTTTTTTTGCTTAGGGGCAGTAGTCCAATGTTTAAATTATAATTACTTGTTATTTATTTTATTTAAATTTTTCACATAAAGATGTAGAACATTTCCAGGCATTTCATTTTTCAATAATCCCAATTTCCTTATAATTATCAATAAATATATGTGTTGATAGGTGGGATTTTAAAATACGTTTTTTGTATCAAATTAAAAAATGCTAACCCCAATAAAATGGGCATTTGAGAAGCCCAAAAAATGTCCACTTATGTACAATGAATGGTCCAGAAAATGTCCGAACCTCACTGGATTTAACATCCTATGGACATACCTACAGGATGTACATTGGACGTACATACAGGTACGTCCATTGTACATCCTATGTCTATTGTACAATGGACGTACCTGTATGTACGTCCAATGTACATCCTATATGTACGTCCACTGGACATCCTGTATGTACGTCCATTGTATATATGTAAGTCCAATGTACATGCTGTATGTACGTCCAATGTACATCCTGTCTGTACGTCCATTGTACATCCTGTATGTACGTCCATAGGATGTTAAATCCAGTGAGGTTCGGACGTTTTATGGACCAAACATTGTACGTAACTGGACGTACAATGGATGTCCGTCATGTCCATTTTGTACGTCCAATGGACATTCAATGGATATACATGTGCTGTATGGGTAGTTGTAGATTTCAAACAAATCAACCCAAAGACGAAATGCATATGATGCAGTGGTTGGGCAAGGGTATCTTTCAAAGGAATAAACGGATAGTTACAAGAATGTTAAATTCTTGAACAAGAATCATCTTGCATCAGAGGAAGTCAAAAGAATTGAAGAAAGTTTCAAGGCAAGAGGAACGAACAAACAAACAAAAATTTCACATATGTATGTATTTATCATTGACAATGTATAGGGCAACTCAAATGAAAAATAGAGAAATTAATTTTCTGCAACTCATTCTACGCTGACATTCACTGCACTACACTGAAAATCCTGTAGTAACTTTTCTCATTCGTTCACCCTAAAATAAAATTCTTAAATGCAACAACTTTTTCGGATCTCCCAATAGAAAGAAATTCTTTGTCATCCTCTTCATTCACAATCTTTCTGATTGTGGATTGTGGCAACATTCAGATAAAATATAAGTCGTTTGTCTTTTAGATCCAGATGAAGCATTAGATAAATTCACTTACATTGAATATGTTCGCTACCGTCTGATATAATGTAAATACCATTTGAATGTCAGTTACCCACTATTTGAATCAGCGGACCTGAATTCTAAATAGCACTTTCTGAAACCCTATTACTTTTCGTAATATTAATTGATATAAGTTGTGGCAACGGCGTTTGACATTAACGACATTTCATGAGTGCGAACCTTACTCCGTTCTATACTCCATTCACTTTTATTTTAGCAGTCGGTTGGCCATGGAAATTTGACACATTTCACTCTGTATAGTTAGAAAATGTGAGGTTATGACGCTTGTCAAAACATTTTTGGGTTTTAAATCAACGCTATGTTGCCTGTTCTACGTAAAAGTTTCTGTTATTACGTATTTTATCACAATGTCGAATGTCTTCAGAAAATATGTGACGAACATAATTGAAGTTAATACAAACTGATTGAAGGCATACCAAATCCAGTTATTTGCATGGAAAATACAAGAGATCAGTATAATATCATAATATGCACTAGCATGAGGAGAGTTAATGTTCGTTATCTTCTTTGGCTAAAGTTTGAATACGTTACATCAGTTGTAGATTTCAAAAATATTAACCCGAAGATGAAATGCTTATGATGCAGTGGTTAGGATAGGTATCTCCCGAAGGAATTAGCAGATAATTACAAGAATGTTGAATTCTTCAACAAAAATCATCTTGCATCAATATAAGTGAAAGGAATTAAAGGAAGTTTCGAATCAAGATGAACTTCACTTTTGAACAAAAATTTCACATGAATAAACGATTAACAGGCAACTAGCGCGTATTTGTGGCTGTTCATCTCAATACCTACATTGATATAATAATAAATAATAATTAGGTATTTATTGGTATCTTAAGGTATCTTTATTTGGTATCTTATACATTTACAATGTATAGGACAAGTCAAATGAAAATTAGGAAAATCAATTTTCAGGAATTTATTCTACGATGACATTCATCAAAAATCCTGTAGTAAACTGTTCGCATTAATTAAAAACTCTCCGTTGATTAGAATGTTCCGAGCCTGCAATGAGCTACGAATTATCGATGTATTTCATTGTGCTGACATCAAGCTTCAGCTGAAGAAACATTTTTTGATGCAGTGATTTTTTGTTGTTGTCTTTGGTTGATTTGTTTCGCTGATTTTTATTTTCATCTTTGTAATTTGTGGATACTGTTTATGGGTCATTGACCTGTTTGTGTTCCCAATGTCAAATAAATAAATAAAATAAATAAATAAATAATTTACTCAAACATAAAATTCTCAAATGCCACCACTTTTTTGGGTCTCCCAATAGAATTCTTTGTCATCCTCTTCATTCACAATCTTTCTGATTGTGTATTTGAATGAGCGGACCTGAATTCTAAATAGCACTTCCTGAAACACTGTCTCTTTTTTCAATCACTTTCGGCATTTTCGTAATAAAAATTGATTTAAGTGGTGGCAACGGCGATATGACATTAACGACATTTCATGAGTGCCAACCTTACCCCGTTCTAGTTACAAAAACTTGAGAAAATTATTTCATGGCCTACCGAATGCTAAAATAAATGTGAATGGAGTATAGTTACAAAAACTTGAGAAAATTATTTCATGGTCAACCGAGTGCTAGAATAAAAGTAAATGGAATATAGTTCAGATAAATCAATCTAATTAACCGTTTTTGAGTAATTAGAGTTTGAAGATAAACTCTGAACGGTGCTATTCAGATTCGGACGTATTGGATGTAAATTTGGTTGACCTTGTTGATGTTATAAATTATGACGATTGACAGATTTTGAAATCAGTATTTCATGCAGATTTAGGATACGATGTAAAAATTGGGTACTCTAATTTTCAGAAGGGTAGTATAGTGTTTATTCTACTTCGGAACATTCTATAAAGTCGAAAATAATTTCAGCGTTTACGCTAAATAGAGCGGATTCCGCCAATATCATTTTTCTAGCCCAAAATTTTTAATAGTTATACCTAGACCGATCGAGTACGACACATCCTGTAGGGAGAAAGATTTGAACATAATTTCTTCTGTAGGTGGCAAATACATCTTGAAATAAGCTCCATTAAGATATTCAGATATTTACAGTATAGTAGTATTGCTAGCTCTTACTATACAGTAAGAGCTAGCAATATTTACGAGAAAGAATTTAGGCAAGGCTGGTTTTTGAATAGGTATATGATCCCTTAAACTCACTCGAATTGAAAATGGCACCCACAGATTACAGCAGATTCATTCATCTGCTGACATCTTGTGACTACATCATCTTAAATATCGCGAAACTGGTTTAATTTTTTGTATCTCGTTAAGAGTACCCTTTTCATGTAATTTTCTTAGCTCCATCGGATGCTTCTGTTTTTTTTGCACTAAAACAAATTAAACTATAGAACTTGACCAAAAAAATTATTACTCGCCCTATAAGAGCACCCTTTATAACAATATCAGAAAAGTAAAATTGTGATGAAAAAATGTATTTTAACAACTGGTGACATTCACCGTTTAGAACTTATGCAGAGAAATTTTTTAATTTAATCAACTTAGGAAGGATATATCTCCCTTAATATGCATTTTGGGTCATGAGTTTATTTATCAAACTATACTTATTTTCCAATCTACCCCTGAAAGCTCGGTACACATTTTTGATTCCCCCTGTATATTGAAGAATCTTCCTGAATTTTTTTCTGTCTCGTACTATTAGGTGAAAGTTGACAGATTCATAAAAAAGACATGATAGTTTTATTTTGTCCAAAATCTTTGCTGAAATAAACTCATGCATCTCTTCATTCCGCTTTAGCCTAGTCTTGACGATTCAGAATAAACACAAAAAGTTGATGGAACTGAACATTTAATTACGACAATTGAGTGTGAGAAGTGAGAATGGATATTTTCCGATAGGGACCGGGAAGTGAATAGCCAAGAATTACAGTAGAATCAATGGGCAACTTATTATAAAGGTATAATTATTTTAGCAAGGCCATCAGAGAGTGATCGTTTAGAAAACATCGTTGCCAGACCTTCAAAACTATCCTCGTACTGTACACATTATTTTATGTTTTTATTCTTTTTTGAAAAATAGGTTTTTATGTATCAACCGAAATTTATTCTGGAAAGATTCCACATTTCCACTTCCAATCTCTGGAACAACTCTGGATCAATTAGAAAATTGAAATAAACGATTTGCTCCTGCGCAAATTCTTGTCTTTACTTAAACTTTTCTCTCATGATCGATTAGAATTCTTCTTTCTTTCTAATATTTTCAAAATATTTACAGTGTTGGTTCAAAATAAAAAATAAACGAACTCTTTCCTGCTACATGTTGGTATCACCGGTACCGATTTTGAAGCAATAGTTCGTCCGACCTTTTTCCACACGCAAACAGAATTGTTTCATTCTGCTTCCCTTCTACTTTTAATCTTTGTCTATAGAACATAGGTGTTACTACTGAATTCTGAATTACACTGAATTTTGTGAGAAATAGTTTTCCAATGCGAAGGTCCTCTGGTTAGCTCAGTGATATAGCACTTGACCGGCCATCAAGTGGTCGTGTGTTCCAGTTCCGCCTGAAGAATTTTTCAGTACAATTCGCTGTTTCTCCAACTGCAAACATTGTCTTCAGATCTGATCAAAAACAAATAATTCATTATACGCGTTATCAAGAGGATATGCTTGTCCCGCAAAATCATTCATATCGCCAACAATCTCTATATCTATAATCTTAATTTCTCTCCATCTTTATGAAAGGCGAATCGGACAAGAGTTATGTTTGGCCGTCACATTCGTTACAATATATTATTTTTTCTTTAATTAACGTGTTCATCCACCATAGAGCGGAATACAGGGGAATCTCGATCGAGCTTTGGATTGCAGTTAGTCTTTTATAATACACCGACGCGTTTAAGTTCCGGTTCCAGATATCCACGCAATGAATGTTTGTGTATTAGATCACAGTCCTGGATTAATAGGGAATATTATGATGCAACAAAGTATTCTTAAGGTTAGTGTGGCAATATGGGTGTTTGTCTTGTATATCGTTTTCACGGTATTGATTCGAAACAATGGATTTGTGTTTGCAGGCATAAGTTCAATCAAATCCAGAAATAGACGTTGTATCCTTTCCCTTTAATATTTTCATGTATAGATCACACAGATTTAGAAGTTCAACCATCAATTAATTTTAGCATATATAGAAATTTGGGTCGATTCAAGATATTCGGGCCTAATTTCAGATCGAATAGAGATGGTATGGGTCGAATAGGAATATACCAGGATTGTACCATTTGTCTGGTATATTTCTATTCGACGCATACCATATCTATTCGACCTGCAGTTACAGAATAGGGTCGATTGACAGTTATTATTTTCATTTTCCATAGAGACGAGGCGTTAAGAAAGCGTTGAATACTACTTCTTTCGTCTTTCTTCCTTCGATATGATCTTGAAATCTGACACAAATTTTTTCCGATTGAAGTGTAACTGAAAAATAAACCTTCTTCGGTTAGTAACGAATGCCAATGCTGGTCGAAACGTTGGAGAGAATAAGTCCTCATGATGGAATAAATCCTGCAACAAATTTGCGCATAAATTACTTCACAAGAAATAACTTAATATAATAATAATTATATTAATTTAATATAATAATTTTTAAATTCAACTCATAAAGTAGAAAAACATCAATCTTTAAACATACCTACATAGACCAGCATCTTCCGAGGAACAGTGTTCAAGGCATTTATCCATAAGCATTAGTCTCTCGATCGGTTTCTCTCTCTTGCAAATTCCAAATTCTTTAAGGGGTTGCCTTGCAGTGTGCGCTCAAGATTTATTGTGCCCTCCATCGGAGTTATTTTTGCAATGTCGTCTACAGTTCCAGAATCCCAATGAAGTCCAGTATCTAAGATGTCCGTTGGCTAGCAACGTCGAGTCACCAGATGATCCTCAGTTTCTGCTAGAATCCATCTACTTCTAAGATCTTGTGATAGTTATGTTTCTAAATTGTTCCAATCTCGGAAGATTCCTCCAAAATAATTTTCTATCGGTGTTTTCCTTGTCCCGTACCACAGAAAAGTTCTAGGCCAACGAAAGGAATTTGTGCTTCTTTCCTGACAAGCGAAGGTATTGGCACAGGCTACACAGCTTATTATTCTTGCCTAATTCCTTCGGCATCCCCATATCCTCTTAGAATCAATGACGTGCGAGCTGACTGTCAGAATTTATCGCGCTGACAGTTTTCTGATTCTTGATAGTTCCTTTCTAGGTTCGCGTCAAGTCACGATAAATCTGTTTGTACCTGACAAACCAAGGTGCATCCATTGCACATCGTAACTGCTTGTGTTATGTTGCTGAATTCCTTCGATATGGTTCGTTGCCGTGAATCCTTGCGCAACTAGGTCAGTTGAGACCTAGCAACGGCTCCGATTATTTTCAAATTTGTCGCTTGCGACGTATAGTTGGGGAGCCCACTATACCAAATCGGGATTTACTCGAGCGTCGTGGAGGCCTAGTGGATTTTGAAGGTTAGATGGTAGGAAGAAGGAAAGGTTGTATCAAAGAGTATCATTGTTTCTTTTTGGTTGTATGATGTATGCACTTTCAAAGGTGGGAGAAGCGTCTGCAGGTTCCAAAAATGTAAAACAAATCGTCAGGTGTATATGTTATGGGCAATGTAATTATTTAGGTCAGTATTCATAATGCTTGGTTATTATGAATAATGACCATTAAAATCGGGCAATTTGATAAATTTGAATTATTTTAAAATAATTTCTCACATTGCCCGATTATTATAAATACCGCTATTATTTCTTTGGGCACTTTGATTAATTGACACCAATGGGACAACCTATGTGAAAAGAATGGCGAAGATATTCCACAGATAGAGATTTAACTAAGAGAATGTGCAAGATTGTCATCCAAGACAGGCTATAGTCGATGTGGCTGTAAAGGTAGCTGTAAATCCAACGAGCGCAAGTGTCGTAAAGAAAAAAAGCTATGTAACTCGAAATGTCACCAAAGTGGAAGCTGCTCTAATGAATAGAGCCTGTATTGGCCTGTATTGCTACGTATTGACATTTTGTGTGAATATAAATTTTGAAAGTACGTACATATCTAATACATTAGTTTTATTTGGACTTAACTTTAGTTTGTACTTATTTCATCCCACCGGTTTGTTTGTCAGCATGTGAAATTTTATTTGTTATGTTTAGTTTGTTACTTTGTCATTTAGGTATGCAAAAATTTGTTATTTTTTATAAGAAATATGAATTATATATAATTTTCAAATTGCCCACCTGATTTTTAGCATTATACATAATGACCGGGCAATGTAATATTTGCAACATAATTTATCATTTTGTCATATCCTTTTGGGCACTTTTTAAATTGCCCGGGCATTATAAACAATGCCCAATTATTTACATTGCCCGTAACATATGTACTCGAGCGTGTCAGATTGCAATACTGTATATGCCTTAAGTATTTCTGATAATAAATTCATGTTAATCTGACAGTTTTCGTAGTGGGGTGGCCGTACGGAAGAGAAAAATGGTGAAAAAAATCTTTTCGAACGTGTCCAATTTTCAGAAGAAGCTACTTTTCAGAAACTGACACTTCGGACTTGACGCAAGGTAACAGCAGTCATTTGAAAATCCAAAAAAATCGTTACTTGTACCTTGTACATACTCGAGCGTGTAAAATTTCCATACAGATGGTTAATTTCGGTGTTGCAGACGTGTTGACCCATTAATCTGAAACTAACCTGAGTCTGAAGATGATTACAATTTTTTTTTAAACATCTCCCTTCCTGTAGCTCTAATCGTTCTTGTATTCATTATGAAAGTTGTAGAAAATACAATTCTATACAATTTTTGTCCGAGGCAATTCTACATGTTCCTAACCGTTTTCGAGCTTGAGGATGATGAGGACGAGGAGCTTAGCCATACATGTGAAAGGGCGAGGTCAATGTAGAATACCAGTCTAATATTTATTAATCGCCAATTTTCTTCAGAAACGTTTGGACCTTTTTCTATAAAAAGTTGGTTGCTTCGAACGAAATTTGTAGAAAATGTTGTGCTAGATATTCTACAACTTTTATAATGAATGCAAAAACAATTTGAAGCCCAGGAGGGGACATAATTAAAAAAAATACTTTTGTGACCTTTATGACAAATTGTTATTGTTTGGGTTTTCTGAAACTGTCGGATTATATTTTTTCCGTCATTTTCGAATCATAAGCTTCAAAATAAGAAAAAAATCTTCCGCGCTCCAGAATGTATACGTGACTTTTTTTGCAAGTTTGACACACATTTTCGTGAGTAATTTACCCCATATTTATTAATCTGATACGCTGGAGTATGTACAATGATCGTTTTATTTTACTATTCTGACTGGCTGTCCTAGACCGTTCCCCCTACTTACAGGTCTTATTTTTGGTGGAGGTACTCTACAGGGTCCAAGATATCTCCCCTTATATTCATCTGACACGTCGAGTATATCCCGAATTTTTCGCTTGGGCGAACTAACTAATGTGTCTTCATATCAGGGGGCAGGGTCTATTCTTCGGTGTCTGGATTTGTGGAAGAGTTGCTTGGTATATATTTTCCAAAAGAATTTTTTGTCTGAAGTAGTACCTAAATATTCCGCTCTATTTTTTCACTCGATTCCCTACCCATCAACCTGTTGAATAATTTAAAAGGGGTATAGCTGTATATGACTGTTATTACTTATTACCTATTTAATATTTTCGTTTTCCACTCGTGTAACTTTTGGTTGCGAAAAAATGGTTAACAGAAATGCTTCACGGCGAACCTGTTTACTGTAGAGTAAATGCGTATATAGACGCATTGTTGGAATTGAGAATCCTCCTACTTTGTTTTTCGAATATATGTTGATCGTCGAGTTGTCAGGATGTGTAATGTTTTTTGATGTAGAACTTGTCATAGTTGTCAAAATACATATATTGAAATAAAAGTTGTTGATATAAGAAGTAGATTTGGCCCTCAATTCAAAAAGGTACACCCATATCCATATCCATAGCTTTTATAAGGATCTATGATAAGTTGAAAGAAGATTTCTCCAAAGAAAAATGCGATATCCTAGAAATACAGAGTAGCATCAAATCTATACGTAGTTTGAATTATAACGACCTATTTTCTTCAATATAAGTTGAGTTTTTAATGGGTTTAAGGTCTGAAGATGACAAAAACCAATTTATTTAGTTGCCTAAACTAAAGGTCTGAAGATGACAAAAACCAATTTATTTAGTTGCCTAAACTAAATAAATTGGTTTTTGTCATCTTCAGACCTTAAACCCATTAAAAATTCAACTTATATAGTAGCATCAAAGTCTTGGATGAAATAATGCTTCAAGTATCTGAACTGAATCAACTCATGATTGATATAATGTTGGATGCAGGAGAAGAAGAAGCGAATATGAATGCAGAAGTGGAATAGATGAATACGATGAGTTCTCAATATCACAAGATAAAATGTAGTTTCGATAAGTTAATATGTCAAAGCAGTGTCTCCAAGAAATCAGAATCCAGAAGCAAATTGAAGATTCCCAAACTTCAATTCAGACAGTTTGGTGGTGAAACGAAAGATTGGCTTGGATTTTGGAATCAATTCAGCAGAATTGATGAAGATTCTGATATAGAAGAGGAGGATAAACTACAATATTTAGTTCAAGCTACCACACCAGGCTCTCGAGCTAGACAAATTGTGGAAAGTTACCCTGCTTCTAAAGGTAACTATGTTAAAGCAGTGGATAGTTTGAAACAAAGATTTGGAAGAGAAGATTTGTTAATAGAAGTTTATGTCCGAGAACTTCTCAAGCTAGTTTTGATGAATCTGAATACCAAAAATAAACTATCAACATTTTTTGACAAAATTGAATCACAATTGAGAGCATTAGAAAGTCTGGGTGTAAAATCAGATACCTGCGCTGCCATGCTATACCCTTTGGTTGAATCATGCCTAGGAGAAGATTTAATACGAGCATGGCATAGAAGTCAGTTCTATTCATCAGAGTGCAGTTTGAAGAAGCGTCTTGATGCTCTCATGAATTTTCTGAGAGAAGAAGTGATGAACGAAGACAGAATTCATCTCGCGGTGTCCAGTTTCAAAGACAGACGAAAGCCTGAAGATAGGAGCATACGTACTAGTTCTAATGTACCCACTGCTTCTGAATTGTACAACAAAGGAGTTCCACGATGTGTGTTTTGCAAAAATTCACATTCAACTGATCAATGTAAGGAAGTGTTGAAACTCAGTTTTGCAGAAAGGAAACAGAAATTGTCAGAAAATGCTTGTTGCCACCTATGCACCAAATTTGGTCATATAGCTCGAAGATGCCGCTCTCGAGAAAAATGCCACAGATGTCAAGGTAGACATTGTGTTATTATGTGTCCCAAAAACGATGTCGAGTCATCATCGAGTTCTAATGATAGGAATTTGAAACAGCCAAACTTAAAAATTGATGAACACAGTCTGTCCAACCACACTTTTCCCGAAATTTTTTTGCAAACCATAGTAGTAGAACTGAGGGGGGACAAAGAATGTCGCCGAGTAAGACTCTTGATCGATACTGGATCCCACAAGTCATATATTACAAGAAAAATTGCCGAAGAGATGGGGTACCCTCCAGTTCGAGAAGAACAGCTAGTACATTCACTTTTTGGAGGAACACAAACTGAATCTGTGAGTCATAGATGCTTCAGAATTTCTCTTCAAAGTCTTACTGAAGACTACTCTTGCAACTTCGAAGTTTTGGATCAACCATTGATTTGCAACCACATAAGCTCAGTGAAAAAGGGACCTTGGCTGGATGAACTGAAACTAATGGGAGTAGAAATTACTGACACTACAGATGGGCCAATTGATGTTTTGGTTGGTGCCGACATAGCCGGAAAACTTTTTTCCGGACGTAAACAAGATTTGGATTGTGGACTTGTAGCGGTTCATACATTACTAGGTTGGACACTCATGGGAAAACTGAAATCAGAATACTCATCTTAGACATCCCTTCTTGTAACTTCAATGTTTTCGAAAAATGTGGCCATACATATGTGACTTATGGAATCTAGATGTCCTTGGTATTCAAGCTCCTGAAAGATCTGAATCACAACGGGAACAAGAAAAACTTGTTATGGAACATTTTCTAACTACAGTTAAACGAAGAGATGACAGGCGATATGAAGTGTGTATGCCTTGGATTGAAGGTCATCCCCCTTTATCATCCAATTTCGATTTATCCTATAAAAGACTCCTCCACACTGTGAAAAAGTTGAAAAAGGATAATTTCTACAACGTCTACGATAACGTCTTCGACAATTGGTTAGTTCGTCAGAAAATGAACCTCTTGAAACATCATCTCAGTCTGGTCATTTTTTACCTCATCATCCAGTATATAAGCCCAGTAGTACCACAACACCTGTACGTCTAGTTTTTGATGCTTCGTCAGGAGCAAAGAATCAGCCATCTTTGAATCAGTGTCTTGAGAAAGGAATCAACCTCATTGAATTAATTCCATCTATGATTCTACGTTTCCGCTTGGATAAGATAGGAATCACAGCTGATATAAGAAAGGCATTTCTTCAGATTGGATTACAAGAGAACGATTGAAACTTTTTAAAGTTATTTTGGTACGATAAAAACAGAAAAATAAAAATTTATAGACATGCCCGTGTCGTATTTGGAGTAACTTGCAGTCCTTTTCTATTGGGAGCAGTCCTCGAATTTCATCTGCAAGAAACTCTAAGAGAATCAATTCATGGAGAAAACTCCTATAGCCCCAAAGTTATTTTGAAATTCTTGAAGTCATTTTACGTTGACAATATTCTTATAAGTGTACAAAACGAAGAAGCTCTCAACCAATTTATTGAACAGTCAACTAAAATTCTGGCTGATGGAAAGTTCGAGTTGAGAGGGTGGGAGCATTCTTTGCCAGAAAATGTCGAAGTCGAAGCAAAAAGTAACATCCTTGGACTCATCTGGAATCGTAAATTGGACACCTTAGTGTAAGTTTCTCTAGAATGGTTTGATAAAATGGATGTAGGTCTGATAACTAAACGAACTATAATATCTGCAGCACACAAACTGTTTGATCCAATTGGTTTCTCATGTCCAGTGACACTGATCCCAAAAATTTTACTCCAAAAGACTTGGTCTACGAAATTGGGATGGGATTTGGAAGTTGATGAAGTAGTTCAAGAATTATTCCTGAAGTGGTTACAAGAACTACCCTATTTGACATCCGTTAAGGAATTTATATTGACCACTCAATCTGTACATGTTTTCTGTGATGCAAGTGCAGATGCCTATGCAGCTTGTATTTTTCTCAGAACAGAAAATGTTGATGGTCAAGTAGTTTTGAGATTAATCGAAGGAAAATCTAGAGTAGCACCTATTAAAAAATTAACCATACCACGTCTCGAACTTTTGGCTGCAACAATTGGAGTGAGAATATTTCGAAATTTCCAGACAAACTATGAAATCAACCTTCAAGCATTTTTTTGGTCAGACTCCTCAACTGTTTTATCTTGGATCAAAAGGAAAGAAAATTGGAAACCATTCATCTGGAACCGTGTTGAAGAAATAAAACGTTTTTCTAAACCTATAGACTGGTACCATGTTCCTGGTGATATGAATCCTGCAGATCTTCCATCACGAGGATGTTCTGCTAAATCACTAGCTGATGGAAGATGATGAGAGGGTCCAAAATGGTTGTGTGATCCAATTTCCCAATGGCCTAGTCAGAATTTTGATAGTAATGAAGAGGAAATAAACTGCGAAAGAAGAAAAACTGTTGTTTCCTCGTTGTCTGTGTCTGAAGATTTTGTATGGTACTACAAGTACTTTTCGAAGTTCAGCAAAATCGTCAAGATGGTTGCATGGATCAAACGATTTGTCAATAATAGCAGAAAGAAAAATACTGAAGACTCAAAATTTTTGACTGTCGATGAACTGGAAGTATCAAGAAAACTAGTAATTCGTTTCATACAAGAAGAAAGTTTTGAGTCTGTAGAAGATCCCAAATTATCATCATTATGTAACTTGGTGTATACTCTGGGAACCCCAGCTGTAGGTATATAACAAAAGATATACACATCTTCGCCGGTTGAGATGAACATTATTGGGGGGAAATCGTACCTTGCGAGCATAATACTCACTTGAATGGAGAAATTTCATTATGTCGATTGAAGAAGGAAATCATTTGCAAAAATAGACTTTCGAATCTAACAGACATGTAGGTATTTCAGGCGATTCCGCGATCCATAAACGACATAATTCCCCATGAATGTGAATACCTACATATCTTAATAATGGAGAACGATTTCTCACCAATCACATTGTGAAAGATAATAAAGAGCGAAGTATGTTTTATTCGCCCTTTTATAAACAGATTGTGCCACGGTCGATTTTCTGTTAGACATTTACCGTAAGCTATAGGTATTCGGTGAACTTACGAATTTAATGAAAATTTTGATTTTTGCCTAAGAACAACTTCTCTATCGATTTGAAATATTTCTAATGCTGCAGCTTGAACGATTATATCGAAAAGTAGCAACTTCTATTTCAAAATTTGATTGATTTTGTCTAATAGCAAAATCTAAATATGTAGTACCACAACACAATCTCGCGAAAAGCACACAACTTGACAGTAACCCTTCTTTCCCTTACTTAATCTAGTAGTAGGGGAGAAATGGTACTACAGATGATTAATTTCCTCTGCATGAACATTTTGTTGACACGAAAACTGTTGAGTGTAATTAGATTGTCGACAAAGCCTTATCGACTCCGACATCGATAAATTGTCGGTAGCTACTGGTACCACCGCTAGCTAGTTCCATTTCTATTACAGTTTGGATATGCCATCTGAAATGCATTTTTCAATCTGTTTTGATCCGACCCACTGTTGGAAATAGTCCAATAAATCCTGCAACATAATTTCATACCTAATCATTTATCTCACCACATCAGTAGGTAAATGATTGAATCTCAATCTTATAGCGTTTTCTATTGGTAAAACTAGTTCTGCACTCAGTGCACTCGAATAATATTTCCGTGCTGTCAAGGAGCTCATCTAGTGCAGCTCCAGCAGAACATACGAAACCGAAATTTGAACGGATCGGTTATAGATTGAAAAAAAATCTATGGGTTCGATGTTATTTTGCCTTGTTTGTTGTGGGCCGGTTTGCCCTTTTTGAAATAAAAAATGGAAAATGTTTAAGTACCTACTCATTTTCAGATTCAATCGAGAAATAATTTCTATAAATGAAGCAGTTGAATAAGATGATCCTGAACATGTTTTCAAATTATATAACTAGTAAGTGCGCGACTTCAGATTTAATTTCCTTTTTGCAATTCATTTATTTTTGAACGGATATTTAAAATACAAAAGTCTTCCATTTGTTACTCAGCATCAGTCCTCTTGTGAACAACGTCTGTAAAATTTTTTTTTATTTTCGGAGTGTCCTTCTGTTTAGATAGAACAGCTAAATATTCGAGCTCATCTTCACTGTCAGCAAATGAAGAAAACAAATTCATAACAGCAAAAATATCTTCACTGGTATATGACGACAAAAGTTACAAAACAGTAGGTACTAAACAATATCCTGAAAATGTTTTTCAAATTTTCAACATAATTTGAATTTTAAAATTTTACCAGTTTTCAAAAAGAACATGACTTTTTGCACTCGAAACACCAATAGAACATAATAACTGCACCAGTGCAGCACTAGTGTTACCAATAGAAAACGCTATTAGATTAATAATAATAATCTATGATCGCAATAGTGATTATGATTTGTGATTTTCTGATTGGTGAATCAGCAAAAATTTTCAGAATAATTGTTCAAAAACACTACCGATGACAAATGGAAAATATTTTAAAAACTGTTTGTTTACCGTTGTATGTTCTAACGTTGAAACTGAATTTTTTTCGAATAGGACTTATTTCTTTGTGAATACATATGTGGATTCTCGACTTTCACAAATGTCTATTTTATTTTATTGAAAATACCTTCCCTAAAAATTCTGCTTTGCCTGTCCCGGGCGAATATTGAATTTATAATATTGTTTCTTTTCGAAATTTCACAAATCTCAATTTTGGCCCGAGTCAAATGACATTTCGTGAATATAAAAATTTTCCCTTGTTCATTGTCGGATTTAGGATACATCTCTGATTGATGTGGGTTTTAATCTCGGTTTTAACCCATAATAACCTAGTGTTACACATATGTAACGCAAATTTCACTGGCAAATCTATTTTATTTCTCAGTAACTGTAGCTTTTAGCGTTACATATATGTAACACCATTTTTCTCAAACAAAAACTATACAATTTTCAAACAGAAATTGAGTTGTTTTTGTCTTGTACACTCTATAAAGAATATTTATTCAATTAGAATAGTGATCATAACTCAGGTTATTAAGGGTTAATAGTAATTAACCTCTATTTTAATTTTTTTTCGAATCAAATTTGCTCGAATTATTTCGAAAATATTTTGTTGCAATTATTATTACACATGTTTTATGACATTTCAGAACTTCATACTCAATGCAGAATTATGCAATTTTCATTAAAGCCTAATTTTGGTGTGAACATTCCTAAAAAATATTTCATTTTTGAAAAATACATATCTTGGCGTTACAACGGTGACGTCACTTACAAAAATGTTTGGAAATATTTCGTGAATATTTAAAGCAGATTCAGGCATAGTTCGAACCGAAATCGATGTCAATCATTTGTCATCCTATCGCGATGTGAACTTTCAACAAACTATTAATTTTGGCGAAGATTAAACCAGTGACGTCACACAAAATATATTTTGAAAATATTTTTTTCCAATTTTGAAAAATAAGTGACACTTTTTAAAACTCATTGACGTTTTGAAACGTTTCACTTTTTGCAACCAGTTACGCAAAGTAAAATATTTCGCAACTTAAATGATATTTGCTTTCATACTAACGGAGTGAAAAGTTGAATATTTTCGGTCACTAGAAAATTTTTAAGAAATCTCCGGGAAAGCTTTTAAAGACGTTTTTGTTACTTGAATTCATAGCAACGTCTTATTCAATATTAGAAAAAAATATTGTGTGAATGATGTTGGAAAACAGAATTTTTATTATTTCGCGTTCTTTTGCGCAACTAGCGAAGCGAGAAATACGCTCATTACGAAAAATAATGTTTTTCCCAACAAGTTACGCAAATAACTGTTGAAAGCAGTTCAACGCCAACATTCAGCTCAAAACTTGTTTTTTTTTTTTTTTTGAAAAACCTGGAAATGTGGGTTTAGAAACATGATAAATCATTCGAATGAAAGGTTGATTCTCTTCGAGCACATGTTTTGATGTGCATTCAATTAAAAAAAAAAACACTTTTGTCGTTTACTATAAATAATGCTCCGAAATATTGACTTGATATAATTGACGATTGAAAATTTGTAGTAGGATTTATTGGATCTTCCATCGTTTTGGATAGCATACAAGGTCCTTTCCTTTTTCTTTTCGACTAAGCAATTTTCTATTCTCACAAGCGACAAAAGTAAAATTTTTCATTTACAGACAATTGTATTAATACGGTTCTGTTTCAGTTGACGCTAGTCAGGCAGGAGAAGGACAACTCGAAATATCAATAAACGAAGGTGAAGTGCCAAATCATGTTCAAGTAGTAGGAGGAGGCAGATGCTTGGTCTCCTTTACACCAGATCAAGTCAAGCCACATCTTATAGATATCAAATTTAATGGAGAGACGGTTAGAGGGTGCCCGTTCGTATGTACTGTAACTGATACAAGTAGGGTCACCCTGAATTTAAATCATCTCGAACTGATACCTGTTAACCAACCGAGCACCTTCCATATGGGGGTGGCAGGCGGAGGTGCAGCTGAACTTGCTGTTGCAGTTAGAAGTCCTCACGGCGAACTACCAGTTAAAGTAACTGGAGACATACATTCGGGATTCACAGCTGAATTCACTCCAGTCCAAGTTGGTGCCCATCAGATAAGCGTTGAGTATAATGGCAGACCAGTTCAAGGCACACCCTTCTTAGCGAAAGCTTTCGATTCAAACAGAGTTACTGTCGGAACTGTGGCTAGGGGAATTGTTGGTAGACCTGTCACTTTTTCTGTAGATGCTAGCGAAGCTGGGGAAGGAAATCTCGAGATAACTATATCAGCTAGAGGGCTCAACATACCCACCCAAGTTCATCCACAAGGAAACGCAAGGTTTGCAGTCAGCTTCGTTCCTGGTGAAGCTTGTGACCATGTAGTGAACGTAGCTTTCAACAAGCGACCTGTAGTTGGTTGTCCTCTTATTGTTGGTGTCGGCGGTGGAGGCTCTGGTCCTACAGTAACACTTCCGGGACCTGGCCCTGTTCACAAACCCAGTACCCTATTGATTAATCATTCAGGAAAATTGGAGGATATTGAAGTTAATGTTGAGGGTGAGAAAAATATGATTCATGTTGGTATTTTGGTGGATTTCTTGTATTTGTGGATGCCAACTTGAATAAAATCAATCACCTAGGAGATTAAACCAAACGAATCTACTCTGACCCAATTTTATGGTATGCGGTTGAAACATTGAAATCAAGAAATGAGAATCGATCTAGTTGATTTTTTCACGTTTGCATCTCTCAATTTTTCTGTGAAGAATGCCATATTGATCTGAATATTGAAGTGTAATTGTACTCTTGGAATTATTGTAAATGAGTAAAATATAGAGCATGCCTCAGTTGTTTCCCCCTTCATTCTCCTTTGTGTTTATAGCTTTTACAGCACATTTTCTCATTTCCAGGTCACCGAAGACTCTTATATTAAATAAACCTTTCTTTCCTCATATATTCTACTAACTTCTTCAAGAGTAGCCATATTAAGTGGAAAAAAGCAACGTAGTATATACTTTCACCTCAAATACCACATGGTCATGTAATGAATTCTTCTTCAGATTTTATTATTACGTATATTTTAGAGAGCTATAACAAGTTGAATAATTGCCTTCAGCTATTTAAAGTAGTCGAAGCAGGAATTGATTTGCAAGAAAAATTTTGTCTTGAATTAAAGAATGCTGAAAATGCGTTCACTATCAAAACATTTTAGATAATTTCATTCTTCATTATGGTGGTGGATATTTGCTTGGGGTTATTGGGACCATCTTTATCCTTGAGTACAAATACACTTCGGACTTGGAATCAAATTTTCTTCACTTATTTTCATGCAATGGTGCAGATAACTAAAGCAATAACTGTTTAAAGATTAAACATCTTCAGAAAATGTATAAAAAACTTCATGTGTAGAAAAAGTTCAAGTCATTAAAGTTATAATTGTAACAAGAAAAATCTTCATGCAAAGTAAAAAATAATCGAAGGTTCAACTAAAACTCGCTTATGAGCTCATTAAATCGAAAAAATTTGACAAAATGCCCAAGAGTGGTGAGCAAAATATATAGGATGGTCCTAGTTATTCGCGTTATATCACCATAGCGAAAACGAGCAGATATTTGAGTTTGTGCTTCTGCGGCCATGTATAAAATATTCATCAGCGAAACTAAAAATATTTCAGCATATACACGGTATTAACTTTTTGTAATCTAACATATAATGGGATTATGATACCCCGAAAATGCAAATGCGAAGTTATAATCCTCATTTTCGAAAATTTTTTTATTTATATTTTGCTTCGTAACTATTTGTAACACATAAAATATGTGTTACAAAAATTGCACCCTATGTTTGTGAAGGGTATGAGTAAGAACAAATATATTGGAAAATTCTGGATTTCGCTGGTTCTTTGTAGAGTACTCTGTTAATAGATATTCGACAAACAAAATTTTCCATTAGGTACCTAATCTGTTGTTATCAAAGTAGCACCCCTAAAATGAAAAAGGGCACATACTCATTTTGTAAAATACTGAATTATTTTTTTGCTTCCGTTAAATCCTTCATCTGTAACTACATATTTGTGACACAAATTCCCGTTTTGTTTTTAATTTTCTTTTTAATGGGAATTTTCGTCTGGGAATCGATGTTTGTGATCGGAGTATCTTTGTATCTTGTATTTCTCGCGAAAAATCGAACATTGGGTGCGGTGTTTTTCTACCACTACCTTTCAGGTAAATATATAAAGGAGAATTTTGGTGTTATAAATAGTTACTAACGAGTTACTACCGAATGCAAAAAAGGTATATTCGCCATGGTATTGACGGTCTGAAACAGCGCATCCGATATACCGAATAGGTATATTTGTATTGAGCTCCAAGTTCAACGCTTTAGCGATGTCGAACATTTAGTTGGGAGCTTAAGGGGGAAATTAGGGATTTATTCGAGTGTGTCAGATTAACATAAGGGGGACACCTTGGACCCTGTAGAGTACCTCCACCAAAAATTAGACCTGTATATAGAGGGAATTGTCTATAGCACAGCCTGTCAGAATGGTAAAAAAAAACATTATTTTTCGTAGTCGAGCATATCAGATTAAGATATAGGTGGTTAATTATATGTTAATATGTTGAAAAGTTTACATTATCTTAATCTGACAATTTAAGCTTGACGAAAATCAATCAATAAATCAATTGTGTTATTTGCAAAGTGAGGTGTAGCGCCATCCTGTTGAAACCAAATGTTATCTTGATCAATATTCATTAATTCAAGCCACAAAATTCGATTATTACAGAACCCATCTTTTGAAATTTTTTAATAATTCGACCAACAGTGCTTTCAGATGGACAATTATGTTAACCATGAAATTCAGGTAATTTTCTAAAAACACTTTTCATAGAACGCTGATTTTCATGAAATAATTCAACAATTTGAGCGCCATTTTGATAATTGTCATACATCACACATTTTAAATGTCAAAATACCCAGAAGAATTCGGTGCGCCAGCTGTATTTTATTATAAAAAAGAACCGCTCACCTTTTACATTGACCCCCTTTAGCATATGTGGCTGAGCTCCTCGCCCTCTAGCTCGAAAACGGTTGAGAGTATGTAAAATTGCTTCAGACAAAAGTTGTATAGAATTGTATCATCTACAACATTCAAAATGAATACAGAAACGATTAGAAGTACAGGAAGGGATATATTCAAAAAATGCATTGTTATCATCTTCAAACTGTAAGATTAAGATAACCCCCCTGATGAGTGTCAGATTAATGGATCAACACGCCTGCAACACTGAGATTAACCATCTGTATGAAAATCTGACACGCTCGAGTATGTACAAGTAATCTTTTTTTTTTGCATTTTCAAAGGACCGCTGTGACCTTGCGTCACGACCGAATTGTTAGTCTCTCAAAAAGAAGCTTCCTTTACGTCCAATAAATATATCCTCCAAAAATCGGACACGCTCGAAAAAATTTTTTTTTACCATTTTCAACTCTTTTGTACGGCCAGCCCCACTACGAAAACTGTCAGATTAACATGAATTTATTATCAGAGACACGTGAGACATACAGTATCTTAATCTGACACGTATGTACACCTGGCATTTTTTTTACATCTTTGAAAACCTGCAAACGCTTTCCTCACCGCTGGAAGTGCATACATCATTCAACCTTTTTTTCTTTCTACCATCTAATATTCAAAATCCACTAGGTTACCACGCTCGAGTAAATCCCGATTTAGCATCGTGGGCTCCCCAAGTAATTGTTACATTTGTTTTTGTCTCAAAAAGTTCGAAATTATGTATGAGTTTGATTTTTTTGTGGAATACCTACGTTATATCATATTTTCGTAAATATGGTATGATATTTTTTTCATCCTGAGCAGAGACATATACTTATAATCAATAATCAACCACTTAGGACATAAAATATAACAGACAAATTTATAGAGTGAATTATTGATCAGCATTATTCAGAACATTTATTTGGTAAATTTAGTATACCTACACGAGTCCAACATTATTATTTACACAGGTATTCAGATAATGGGGTTATTTATACTTCCCAACTTTCCTTCCTGCCTGTGTTGATCTTAGGCTTGTTATTTTTACATTTTCCGCGACGCAGAAGTCTGCTGAATTGAAATCTTTCTTCTTTTTCCTCATATTTTTTTTGGGGCCTACAGTTAAAAATCGCGACAATAATTAAACACATCTGAATGCCCTGTGTGAGTCAGTTATAAGTGTAGGTAGTATTATTCATATATCTCTGGGGTTAAATACAATAAAATTGTATGTCGTATAGACATACACGAAAGAAACCAAAGAGCAAGTGGACGGGTATCACGGGTCCGTACGGTATAGCGTACGGTATAGCGCGGTACAGTATGTGAAACGAATGCGTTATACTGGACGCTCGATACAAAAATGCAAGCCAGGCAACAAGACATCCGAAGAATAACACACCTACAAGTGGAGCCATAAATGTTGAACGCGAGGTCCGTTCTTCATATCTTCCAAAACATAAGTACGTGGAGATGAATTTTGTGGACACATTAATGCACAATGCACTTGATGATTTGTGCAGCAGACAATAGGTACCTTTACACTAACGCTCTTTCGCGCGCGACAAGAACGCCCCGTGCCAATCGCTTGCGAAAGAATGCTAGTGTAAAGGCAAATCATTCACTCGGTTTTTGGACGTGTAAAAATTCGCGAGCGACTAGCCCGAGTGACTGAGTTTGTTTGGATTCGGGGCGTTTGTGTATTCGCGCGGGTTTCTAATTGAAGAAGTACATACGTTCAAAATTCGTAAGTACATGTATGTAGGTATTAATTAATGATTATTCGTACAAGATTTCAATTTATAAGGAACATGGAAGATTCAAGACTCTGGAGCAAAGACTTTATGGATTCGGCATCCATTCTCAAATAGTTCCTGAAGTCCATAGGAAAATTTTCACGCAACTCATTCAAGAGAGGCATATGTCCATATGTACGATTTTCCATCCATTCTTTCACCCAGCATCTTCTGTTTCTCTTCTTTGGAATATTCATATACACTGCCAAGCACAAAGCCACTTTCAGTTTGCGTTTTTTATTCAATTTGTCCATTTCGAGCTATGGAGTGCCACTAAAACCGTTGAAAATTTCAACATGCCACGAGTCACGCCAACCTCTCGCTCATAATGAGAGATTTCGAATTGGACGCTCCAAAGCACACGCAAGACTGCGCGAAAAGCCGATGCGACCTCAAGACACAAAATAGTTAACACGCGCCATTCCATACCGCGCGAAAACACGAGTGACTGGCACTCGCGATTCGATCGCGCGCGAAAGAGTGTTAGTGTAAAGGTACCTAATAAGCAGCTACGGAGGAATACGAAATTGACGATATTGCCATCATGCAAAATTGTTCATTCTGGCCAACATTTTTAACTCAGGAATTCCTCACTCTTCTCTTCCATGTATAGGGGTAATAAGTAAGGTTGATGGATGTCATTCTTCACATGAGACCGCATAAACGATCCGAAAATTCTGAGTTTTTATAGGAGCATTCTATTCGTGGCTTGTCCACAACCATACCGAACTGATTGTCACGAAACAATCACCATGTAGTGAATGCTCTCATGTGACTTGATGCAAAAATCATACCCTTTGAAATTATATTAAGAGATTATGAAATGATAAGAAAGAGATATGAAGAGTTTTGCTAGTTTTCGAAGTGTTTTGAGGTAAAATTGTGAACTGAATCAACCCATTGAGTCAGAGAGTGGACTGAGCAACACGCATAGGCGAAAATATGGGGGGGGGGAGAAAAAAAAGAGAAAGAGGAAAAGGTGAAGGTGAAGGAAAGGGCGAATAGAAAGAAAAAGGGGGGAGAAAAAAGGGAAGAAAATAAGTCAAAAGGGGAAGAACAGCGGTAAATGAAAGCTATTCTGGAAATTTTTCGATTTTTTCATTTTTACTGTAGAGCCGAATAAGCAATGTTCAGTCCATAATCAATATCTATGACTGAACCATAAAAAATACTTGATGAAATTTGTACAGCCTTTTTTATAGCATCGTTTGCTTGGAAAATTCTCAGAGTTTCGTTTGCAATGATGCAGCTACTGTAGAGCTGTATCCCCAAGCTGTTGTTGCCTATATTATAAAATTCTCAGGAGGATTTTAGGTGGATGTCGCTTAACGGCCGTTTTCAATCAACCTATATATCCATCGTTTCGCCTTATCAATATAGAAAAAGAACACCATCTGATTTATATTCTATGATCTATCTGAAGGTATTGAAATGGTTTTTCTCTATCGTCAGTAGGAGTAAGTTACTGAAACGATGGATAAGTAGTTCATTGAAAACATTTCATCATTAAGTGATATTATTAATATTTTTAATTTATCCAGCTAGAGCAACTAGAAAACATTCTAGAAAAATGGATTCCCGTTTTCACTGTTACAGGTTGTATATGATATGAAATTGTGTGAATAAGATTGAATTTCGGGGAGATCTTGAAAAAATAAAAATAATTAATTAAAATAAACATAAAATTTTCTCAGCAACAAATGAAATTATCAATTCTTGTTTGGATCAGTAGGAAGTATATACTATATAATTATTATCTCCTCGTTTAATATGGCATTCTTGATATAGTCCCTTAATTCCCTATTAACGTCCCTTTTTCCCTGGACTCCTTCGATGAAAATAAAATTCTATTGAACACCTTAATGTGACCCTACTACCAAATCTCGTTAGGTCCAGGAGGTCAAGCGATACCTACCCACGTTCAGTCGATAGGTAATGGTCAGTTCAGGGCTGAATTTACTCCAAGGGTCGTTGGAGAACACCGAATAAACGTATCTGTTAACGATATTCCAACTGTTGGAAGCCCATACGCAGCGAAAGTTTATGATGTTCAAGCCATCAGAGTGAAAGAACCCGGAAGTGGAATTGTTGGAAAACCTATTACCTTCCTAGGTGAGTATAAAACAAAATAAGAGTAAATTACAACTTAGCATAATGAATAGACAGATGTGTTTTTCGAGATTCATCAAGAAATGATTTCAGTCATTACTCATTTCTCAAAATAGTGAAATAGATTATTTGAGTTGAGGCATTCAAACACGGAAAATCTTTAGTCTCGACCTGCTTCTGACGTCGTCTGACCTATCCTCACACCGCAATTCACTCATTCTCTGTAGAGAATGACAGAATATCTCTTTTTGAGTAGCATTTCACCATACATTTCACGAACCTCATTCAGTCGGCTATTGAAGCATAAGTTTCATTCAATATTTTACCACCTCGTATTTGTGGTTGTAGAATTATTATTGAAAGAAGATACTACTGATATTTTCAATGGGGAGCTCTGAGGAGATATCAAACTTTTTCGCTGAACTTTGTTCCTGTATCTTTCGCAATATTGCTTCTTAAGCCCGTTTGCAAAAGCCGAGAATTCTCTAGAGAATTTGATCGAGAATTTATGCGCCGTGAATTCTTTACCGTTACATACGCACTTTCGGTAGAATTCACTGTTCAGTTGCATACAAAATAATCTCTGCCCTTTTCTTACCAAAATTTGGTAGAAAATTCTCGGCTGTTACAAACGGGCTTCAAGGCGTACTCAAGCAGCACTGAACTTCCTTAGCTGCGATACCGGAAGTGAGTATTATTTTTAGCAGTGACTTCCGCAGATACGGGTTTTGCATCGAATATTTTTGAAACAAAAAGTTGTACGTCACTGCTTTCTCTCAAAATAGAATTTTCCCTTATTTCTGAGCAAATTTGTTCCTTCCATTTTATACGACTGACGCCGAAAAATAAAACACAATTCACTTCAGGATCAAATCGCCTAAGTCACTGGGGTATGGAAGTTTTTTCTGCAGTTATCGAGTTCGTTTAACATTCAATGTTAATTGAGTATGAGTATGTACCTTAAGAGTTCGGTTATTAACGATATTTGCCTTTTCCTTAAATGGGTTCAAAAATCGCCTTCTTATACAGGGTGTCTGTAAACAAATGCGAAGGAACTAGGGAGATGATTCCTCGATGAAAATAAGCAGGGGTAGTTCCTATCAATTTTTTTCGAGATCGACCACCCTTCCCAGATACAGCCTTTGGAAGGCGATGGCCAGTTGACAGTTTTTAATTTTTTTACGGGTTCTAAAAAACACATAAATAGTCATAAAACTATACAAAATATGAAGCACTAAGTAGATGTTACACACACATTCTTTTTTAGATCTCATAACTTTATTATTAGGGGTTGGAAATAACAACATGTAGGGGTAGGTAGGTCATTCTATGGAACACTTATACGATGAAATGGAATGAACAGTGATCAAAACTGCTTGTAAGTTTCTATTTATTCCGAGAAAAGTATCGACTGTATCGAAATTTTGCAAGAATTGAATGGGAAACCATAAGAGAATTTTATTTTTCGGAAATCTATCCCACAAAAACAATTTTTGAAGGAAAATCAGTAGGGGTTGTTATTTTAAACCCCTAATAATGAAGTTATGAGATCTAAAAACATTGTGTGAGTAACATCTACTTACTGCTCCATATTTTGTATAGTTTTATGACTCAGTATATTTCAGAACCCGTAAAAAAATTGAAAACTGTCATTTCGCCATCGCCTTCCAAAGGCTGTATCGGGAAAGGGAGGTCGATTTAGAAATTTTTTTATAGGAACTACCCCTGCTTATTTTCATCGAGGAATCATTTCCCTAAGTCCTTCGCATTTGTTTACTGACACCCTGTATATTAGCATCCATGCATGGAAACAACTCGTTAGTAATTCTCCCAAGAAATGCCAAACTGATTACTTTCCTGAAGGCTATTTCCGAACGACGCGAAACGCATTAATTGATGACGCTATTTTTCCTAACACTCTCTCACATCATTGTTCGTCACTCATTCCAGTTTTTGAACCGCACCGGTCAGGATGGAATCACTCTCCGACAAAAGTCTGAGAGAAGTTCATTTTCCCGGACCAGTTTCGGAAAATGATACTTTCGCAATTAAAATAAGTGGGGGAAGTTAAGGAAAAATGCGCGGGAGTAGTCTATTCATTTAAAATCTTTAAATAAGTACATATTTCCATATGTTCTCAGTTGAAACCAGCCAAGCGGGTCCTGGAAACCTTGAAGTAACTGTGAATGGTGGCAGGGTTCCTACCTCCGCTCAAGCACAAGGTCCACATACCTATGCGATATCCTTTACTCCAAGAGAAGCTACAACTCATTCTGTAGACCTTCGTTTTAATGGTCAGGATGTACCGGGTAGTCCATTCGAATGCCTTGTTGCTCCTGCTGCAAGAGTTTTAGCTCCAGAAACTTTAGATAAAATTTCTGTGGGGAAAACATGCATCTTTGGAGTTGAAAGTTCAAATCCTCCAACGGTTGAAATATTAGGACCTGCCCGAAGGCAGATACCTGCTCAGGTTAGAAAATGGAGCCTCATCAAGCTACAGTATGATGATATCGAGTATTTTAGGTATTACCTCAAGCAGGCCACCCAGGAAAGTTTGAAATATCTTTTTCGCCTATTGATGTTGGTGACCACAGTGTGGAGGTCAAATTACCAGGTGGTCATGTTGAAGGAAGTCCTTTCCTAGTAAAAGCTTATGATGCCAATAGAGTCACAGTAACAGACATTAACGATGGGGTAGTTGGAAAACCTGTAGCTTTTAGTATAAATGCTTCGCAAGCAGGAGCTGGTAATTTGGAAATTATCGTAGCAGTTGCTGGAAGGAATGTGCCCAATTTTGTTCAAAGTGAAGGAAATGCCAGATTCAAAGTCAATTTCAAACCAACAGAAGCTGCAACACATACCCTTAGCGTGAGGTACAAATGAAACAGTAATATACGTAATCCATTCTACATTCATTAACTTCCCAAATTCAGCTTGAAATTCTCACAATTTTCTCAATATAATTCTTCGTATCTTTTTAATTTACCTTAATACTATTAAAGATTCAATGGCCATCCTGTTCCTGGTTCACCTTTCAACTGCAAAGTCTTACCTGGTAATACTCAACCAAGAATTCCAGTTTCCGGGTCTGGCATTGAGATGGCAGCAGTTGGTCATACAGCAGAAATAAGAATAGAAGGAATAACAGGTAAGTGTAGATTTAGACGATTGTTTTCGGCTTAAAATTTATGATTTTATGTGAATGAATTCATACTTTTTAGGTGTTGAGCCTCAAGTCATCACCACAGCGCCAACTGGTAAAATCATACCGGTTAAATTGACTTCAATGGGGGACTCATATATAGCCAAATTCATCCCTGAAGTTGTGGGACGTCACTCTGTTGCTATCCTCATCAATGATCAACATGTCATCGGTTCACCATTCAGTTGCAATGTATACGATGTTAACAAAGTTATAGTATCCGGGCTACCGGGAAGAAAAGCCTCAATTATAGCGAAAGTATTACCAGATCTCAACGCAAGAGATATTGGGACTGCTGAGGTTGGAAAACCTGTAACGTTTAGTGTTGATGCTGCGCAAGCTGGAGAAGGAACCCTCGAGCTTGTGGTCTCAACACAAAATACTACAATAAAAGCAGAAGTTGTTGCTTGTGCGAGAGGCCTCTATGATGTTACTTTTGTCCCACAAACTGCTGAGGACCATTTTGTTAATATAACCTTCAACGAAATGTCTGTTATTGGAAGTCCTTTCCACTGTACTGTAGTAGAAGTTACACAATCGATACAAAACGGGTCAATAGCTTTCATCGATTTGCCATCCGAAAACCACAAATTAGAAATATCTGACCCGAATAATCACCACGTCAAGTACACGGTGAACAATTCAAAGGCAGAATTCACTGTAACACAAGTTGGAACATACAGAGTTCAGATCTACCGAGGACACGAAATTGTAGCAACGCGTTCAATAAATGTGTTCGACACCTCGAAAATTGAAGTTATTGGTCTACCAGAAGCTGTATGTCATCGACCAGCAGTTATCGCATTGAACATGAGCAAAGCAGGAGTAGGAAAACTGACAGCTAATGTAAAAGTCGCTAATCGAGACGTTGCTCACAGTGTTAGGCAATCCGAAAATAATTCTAATATTTGGGAAATTGTATTTCATCCAATGTGTTCAGCTCCGCATAGAGTTGCTCTCTTCTTCAATGATATACCCAAATTCAACGTAATAGAGATTCCTGTCAAAGGACCTGGTACAGAGCCATGGGCTGGCGGTATTGGCTTATATCAAGCTAGAGTGGGCAAAGTAACTCAGTTCAATATCGACACACTTGGTCGTATGGCCAGAGAATTCGATGTGGTTATTAGCGGACCGAACGGCTCTGCTGTACCTGTGAGATGTTACCAAACAAAAACGGGAAAACTACAAGCTGAATTCACAGCCCGTGAAAGTGGACCGAACAAAATCGAAGTTTTACATCAAGCCAAATCACTCAATGGAAGTCCATTCACTTGCCAAGCTTTTGATTTAGAAGCAGTTAAAATAACCGATATACCTCATACGCAAGGGAACGTAGGGGAAGCCGTGCAATTCAACAGTAAGTCTATATAAATTTCAATTGGTGGATTGAAATAACTTTTTTTTCTTAGTATCAACAAAGAAGGCCGGGGATGCAGAATTAGATGTTCAGGTCACAAACCCAACTGGGTTATTTTTACCTGTAACAAAAATGGAACTTGAGGATGATATAACCCAAATCTCTTTCCTTCCGTCAATACCTGGACTCTATCAGGTCACCGTTTCTTATGGCGGTTTTCCGGTGAGAGGTTCTCCACTAGCATTAGGCGTGGGACCCGTGGGGCCAACACCACCACCTAGAGCGGTCGGGAGAGGCCTGGAGAAAGGCTTAGTTGGTGAAAGGACTTCTTTCACCATAACGTCTCCCGTTCAGCCAAGAATACAAGTTGAAGCCGTTGAGGGTATCATCGAAGCGCATATTCAAAGTCCGAAACCAGGAGAATACATAGTGTCTTATACTCCGAAGTGGGTTGGCATATATGATATCATAGTTGGTATTGGAGCTAATGATGTGAGTGTTATGTCCGAAACTTTTTATGTACAATTGCTTGATAATTTTTCCTTTGTCATGTATTATAAAGCTCGTTTGTAACAGCCGAGAATTCTCTGGAGTATTCTCTACCAAGAAAACGGCAGAGATTATTTTGTATGCAACTGAACAGTGAATTCTAGCGAAAGTGCGTATGTAACGGTATAAGGAATTCACGGCGCATGAATTCTCGAGTTAATTCTCTAGAGAATTCTCGGCTGTTACAAACGGACACCATTATTTGTTTGAAGAAAATGTTCGAAGCGATCGGCTCTCAGTACACATCGGATAAAAATTTCAAGTTTTTAATTTGAATTGAACTATTTCAGCTCGCCGGATCACCCTTCAGACCCAAGATAATAAATCCCTCAGCAGTGAGGGTGATTGGGGGGTGGGATCAATATTTAGATGAAAACGGGAGAATAAGACTACCAACTAAAATTGCCTTCGATATAACAAACGCAGGTCCCGGTAACCTCGAATTGAAAATAGACGGTCGAAAAATGACAGGAGAAAAATCCGGAACAAGATATAGATTTGATATATCAGGAGAAGGTTTCAACACTGGAGAACATGATTTGGACGTACAATTCGAAGATATACCACTCCCGGACGCGCCGAAAGGTGTCATTTGTTTGGGTGATCAAGTGGTTCTGACGGGAAGAGGATTAGCTCAAGCTCAGTGTGGTGAACCAGCAGTGTTTACCATTGATGGATCCAAATCTAGTAGTGGTGAGTCTTAAAATTCATTCGATATAGGTGCAAGATAAAAGGAAATTGGTGGCTTCTGTGGCTAATTAGAAATATTGAAAATCAAAGATTATTTCTCCTGCAAACGGTTAATAAGACAGACATGTTTCTAAAGCTCCTTTGAAAATATCTAATTCATAATAGTTTTTTCTGCAATAGGTATCTTGTGATAATTTTCTTGAAACTTTTTTCTCTCCAACATCTGAATGGATAACAAAAAACTGTGCGTAGAAAATGCTTCTGCGTTAGAAGTCATGAAGTATTGTCAGAACAAGTATTTTTCCAAAACAATGTTACAAACAGTACAAACAGATATTATTGGAGTTTGGAACAACGTAACTCAAATTAACTTTTCGGAACCTCCGTCAGACTTTTTCACAGGTAATAAATTTTTAGAATGATAACAGGAAACTATTTGGAGAAAATGCTTCTGCGTTAGAAGAATTTGTTTTTTCGAAACAAAGTTATCAACAGATATTATTGAAGTTTGGAACAATGTACTGAACGTAACTTTTCGGAGCCTGTATCAGAGTTTTACACAGACAGAATTTTTTTTAAATAATCACTTGAAAACTTCTTATTCGGAAAATTAATTAGCACATTGACCCTCGTGAAAATCGCAGATATAGGCAGATTCAGTTCTCTTGGTTCTCATCGAATTTTCGAAGCTCTACCGCTGGATGTAACAAATCCAGCCAATTAGCTGCGCAACTAAGTTATCGTTATTGAATTGATGTGGCCGAGACTTTATGAAAATCCATAATTGAACTTAGAACAGGTTATACGATTTTCACAAAATAAGTTTTTGAATCACGACATAAAATTTGAATTTAAAAAGAAAGGAAAAATGAAAACTAGGAATAGATGATAGTTTTCGATAGCATACCTTGTAATTGTTTTAATGTTTTCGGAAATTATCATTATTACTTCCAGTCTGATTTTTTCCTGACCTATTGCTCCGAATGTTTCGAAAACTGTCATTAACCTGTAACGCCTTTTTCTCCGGTATCTCGAGCGCCAGCTATTCTTTAAAGGGAAAATAGCAAACCTTCCCTGGTAGCTCCAAGCCGAAGACAAGATTCGGTGTTATCTGGGGTGTCAGCGATAACCAGTTAAAATCAGAATCGGATACCACAATTTTATTTGTTGTCTCGTGGTAAGAAATACAATCGGCACAATTATTATCGTTTCGGTCGAGTGAAAATCGTAATACAATAGAATAAGAGTCTACTTTACAGGAGGTTTCCCTCGGGATCATATACAATTACACAAAATGGTGGATTCGCGGAATGAAACGGACGGAAAGTTTTTTCTGGTCGTCGCAGAAACCTCTTTTTTCTACCTAGAGCACGTACATCTTTGTTTTACCAATCGGTTTTTTTGAGGTTGATGCGATTTTATAACTGTCACCTTCAGAGCGTTGATATATTCAGTACATCATTGTCCGTTTTTAGGAGGAAATTGTATGAATATTTATGTAGGAATTATTGAGTGTAATTTTGCTTTTTTTTCCTTTTGTCGAGATTTTGTAAATATGTAGTTGTTAGGATTAAGTTCAATGTGGATTGTTAGAATTAAGTTCACATAATTTTTTCTAATGTACCTATTATTTGGTGAATCCCTGTAATTGGGTTCTCCTGTTGGGATTCCTGATTGATGAAATAAATAAATAAAATAAATAAATAAAAAGGGGGGATCCGATCTCAAACGTATCGCGGATGTTATAGACTCGGTCGCCAGCCAGAACCAAAGAACCCTGAGCGGGCAAGGTAACTGGGGCTCAGTTCCAAACTACGGGACTGTAAGTAACTTACAGCACCGATAAAGAGAAAGGATACAAGCTGGATGACCACGCGGGTTTAATCCAGAGATTTCCCCCAACGCGGAGAAAGGAAACCGGGTAAAGGGTGTACACCGGATGACCACGTTAGTTTCCGCCTCTGACGGAGTTAGACTCCGGCCAGAAACTTCCCCCAACGCAGAGGTAGGGTAAAGGGTTGCACAAGCTGGTTGCCACGCTGGTTTCCGCTTCTGACGTGTTTGCACGCCGGCCAGAAACTTCCCCCAACGCAGTGAAGGGGAAAAGGGTAAGGTTAGACAACAGGTTGGAACTGAGGTTCCCAAATGAAGTACAGAAGGCTATCTCACCTCTTAACTCGGTAACGGATGATGGTTTTGGATGGTCTGTCTGGTTCCTGACGGCCCGTCGACACTAAAAACTGTACGACGAATATAACTGTTCGGCGGCGAAGAAAAACTGCACACGCATTCAATTCGCTGCGAATCGTACCAATTCTTATTCAGGCGGCGAACTATATCAATTTAATTCAAGCGGCGGACTATGCGAAATTAATTGCGAACTTTTTTTTTTTTTTTTTTTTTTTTTTTCTTCTTCTTCTTTTTGTAGATTCATTCCCGGTAACGGGATACAGCAATGATGATGATGATGAATTGCGAACTTATCTCATTCAACGAATTATACCAATTAATTGATCAGCGGGGGCACATCTGATTTCATATCGGCCGGGATGTGCCTCAGATGTCAAAAATCGGTAATATTCGCGTCGATGAAGATCTGTTTATCGGAAAAAACTCGGTTATCTCTCAATTCAGGAGGTTTTTCACGGTCCGACATCGTTCTTTTAGAACACTGGTTCTTAACCGGTGGTCCGCGGACCACTGGTGGTCCCTGGAAGCACCCGAAGTGGTCCGCGAAGCCATCCGACAGGACATAGGGTTGAACAAGACTGAAAAGCACTTATTGATAACAATTATTTTATATTAGTTTTTTAGAAAAATGCCACCAAAACGAAAGTATATTGAACTGGGTTTCTTCAATAGAAAAAAATGGGGAGACTAGACCCCAATGCTCTCTCTTTTCATCGACACTGGTACTGGTAATTAAGAACAAGCATCAAAATCGGTTGGATGCCAGTGCCGACATGCCAGTTTGGCATTAAGTACCTAGCACTGAACCAAGGATTCATAAATTGGTGAAGAGTATGCAGTGAAAAAACTCGCATTGAAATAATGAAGTACCCTTCTGGTAAAACTTCGATTTATGCCCCACCTCAAATTTTAATAATTATTTTTTATAGATGGAATTTTTTATAAGGAATCTAATGGTATTTCAATCTGTGGAAACTTATAGTTCGGCAGTTATAATTTTTTGAAATTTTTGTAAAGTGCTTTTTCTCGAATTCGACAAAGTGCCTGCATCAGATTTTTTTGCCGATTTTTTCCTGGATGCAAGAGAAGATACAAAATCTATTCGTACAACTATCAATCCCGGCAAACTTTTAATTTGAGAGAAACGATTTTTCGAGAATTTCATCAAAATACGTGCTATATCATTATATTATCATGAAAGATTATATTTTTACTTTTCGGTCCTTTAAACTTAAATTTAAATCGCCAAAATGATACTTTCATGTATGAAATTGTTTTTTCACTGTCCTAACCCAACCTAACCTAACCTCAAAATAATTCAGTTCAATTTTTAGCCAAAATTGATCAATTATTCACATTTCTTCCAATGAATAACCTCAAAATCCCAATTGGTTAAGTTCTGTTGAGAAAAACATTCGAATTAATCGAGAATTACAGTGAACAAACATTCAAATGTCACAATTGAGTGAATTTAACGAACATTTCGAAAAATCATAGCTAATGAACTATAAATTTCCGCAGATTGAGATTACTACCATTCGATTCCTCATGAAAAATTCTATCTATAAAAAAATAATCATCAAAATCTGAGGTGGGGCATAAATCGAAGTCGAGCCCGTTCATTCAAATTTATAACTACAACAACCTTGTTTATTCATTTACAAAAATTGACATTTACGAACTTAATATTACCTCGGAACAGTTGGTGGTCCGTGACCATTGAACTAAAGAAAGTTCAATGTCCGTGACAAGACAACAATTTTGTCAAATGGTCCCTGATCACTAAAAGGTTAAGAACCACTGTTTTAGAACTAAAAATTGAATAAAAACGGTGCGGACTGTTAACAGTTACGAACGGTGTCGGAATCCTGAATTGAAAACCGAATTTCTTCTCAAGAATTAAAATTAAATGAAAATTATCCAAAACGAAAGAACTTCTCTGAGACGGGGGTGCATTTTTCATTAAAAAAAATATATCTTCGTCACAAACCCCCCAAATTTTTAGGAGTAGGGTCAAATGCTTGCTTATTAATTTTTGTTTCGGTACTAAATATTTCAGTTCACCTTCACGCAACTGAAGTTGCTATTGTGATAGCGAAACACGTGTCGCGGTTCAAAAACTCATTATATTATTAAATTTCAAAGATCGTTATCTCATGGTTCTGTTGGTGGACAAATTAAATAATTGGGTCGACAAAAGTGGGCTAATGTTGGACAAAAAATTTCTACCATTAAGAATACGTTTTCGCAATTTGGGAGTGCTGCTCAGGAACTGCACCGAAAAAACTTCTTCTTCCTCTCTCTCATGGACAAATATGTACCTACGATGGACAAACGACTTTGAAATTTTTGTTTCAAAATTCGCATTTGGTACCTGGTACCCCACCAGCTTCACATAGCTTCAACTGGGACGTACTACCCCACCCGCCGTATTCCCCAGATATTGCGCCAGATTATTACTTATTCCGGTCGATGGCATATTATGGTCTGGCTCATCAGCAGTTCAACTGATATTCGATTTGCTTTATTGGTGATATTGCAAAACAAGTTGGTGCTTTCACAAGTCATAAATATAAAGACATCCAAAAATGGCTTGATTCCCTTTTACCGTAGCGGTATTTGAGCTCTACCAGAAAGATGGGAAAAAGCTTGTTGTTAGGCAATACTTTGAATGATTCATTTGTAACATTTTTTTCATAATAAATTTGCATTTTCATCAAAAAAACAGCGGAAACTTAGTTGCGCATCAATAATATAGTCTTTTCTCATCGGACTTAGGGAAAAAATTTTCTCGGCTTAATTGAAAACATCGACTCATTGATATTTTCATTTCACGACATAAGGTTTGCCATCAAGGAATTTATCGCTGATGGTTGAGTCATCTGTCTTTGTCATTAGGCAGCGAATCGAATTGTGAATGTTTCAGTTTCTATTTTTCGACCATTAGGTACTTAAAAAATAAATGATAAAGCAGAAAGTGCAATATTGGCAGTAAAAATACTCTTTCCTAGTAGAAATTCAAATCAAATTCAATCAATACAGATAAACAATATATTATCCCTTCTCCTTCACCTCTTTCCGCGACGACACAGGCATTCTCCAGAGACCGCCAGGTTTCGCTTACAGCTTCTTAGAGAAGACTGAAGTCATGACTTATTCGCTCGAATGGCACCGCTTAAAGTCGCTTCACTCGTCTAATCGCGGAAATATGGCTAAAATATTGTTCAATGACATATTCTGAAATCCGTTTATTGCAGGTAATCCAGAAGTAACGCTTCATGCGGCCGATACCAACATACCGGTACCTGTCATGATTTCATTAGCTGGAGAAAAGATATGGAGAGCAACTTACACGTTGAATGCAACAGGCAATTACCTGCTATCTGTATTGTGGGCAGGCAGGCCGGTGAAGGGATGTCCATTGATAGTAGAAGCGAAAGGCGGAGCAGATGCCTCCAAGGTAATTCTTGGCACATTTTTTATAGAACGTGTGCTCAAGAAAAAATTGTCGTCAAGTAGGCTATGGAATCTCAGAGGTTGAGATTTTGTGTCTAAACGTGTCTTTCAGCTTATAACTATCAACACACATTATCTGAAAAAAAAATACCGATGACGTTATTATCTCCACCGTAACTTTCGATATGACAATTTCCAAATGATTCACGCAAAATGTGAAAGTCTTGCTTTAATAGTTTCATCAGAGGAAGATAAACAGAAAATGTTTTAGTAAAAGCTAAGCGTTAGGGAAAGCGCCCACCAAAGTAGCGAATCACTGACATGGCACATACATGAAAAAGGCGATGCAAAATAATAACTGAAACTTCACTCAGATGTGCGATATTTGGAAATAATGAATCGCCTTTGTCATGTATGTGCCATGTCAGTGCTACGCTACTTTGGTGGGCGCACCCACTTACGTGAAAGCAGTAAGTATCAATTTTCAAATTCCAAAGACGACGTATTTTTTCAGCACACGTTGTTTATAGGTTTCGTAATCACTTGGAGTCATTTTAACCAGAATCTCAGGAAGTGCGAGATGAACTAAGGGACATTAAAATTAAAGCAGCCCTTCCCAGTTGAATATAATCTCAATATTATGGTCATATCTTTGACCACGCGTCGTCTCCGCACCCTTAGGGGGAGCGCCCACCAAAGTAGCGTAGCACTGGCATAGAGCACATGACAAAGGCGATGCATAATTTTCAGATATCGCACAACTGAATGAAGTATCGGTTGCATAAAATATGTCGTCCTCATTTCATATCGGAAAATAATGCATCGCCTTTGCCATGTCAGTGCTACGCTACTTTGGTGGGCGCTCCCACTTACATGTAAATTTTTCGTTCCAACAAAATTCAGATTTGTGACTTGAATCAAACCTAACAACATTACAGATTCTGTCTTCAGTCGATCTGGGAAATATAATTCATTCTATATTCTATAAGCATTTTTCTATGTGTGGTATGATGTGTGTTTCCATCACCGTAAACAACGATTCAAAATTCAAAGAAGCTTGAAATGAAAAATCAACTTACTGTGCTTTCGAAAAGAATTCTATGTCTTGAAGCTTCCGGTCAAAATCTTCGAGTGGTTAGGGCTTCAAATTCAAACATCAATTTGAACACATTATTTTCACATTTTAAGCCCTCCATGCACACAAATATATGACATTTTGTCGCATTCTCAACTCAAAACAAAAAGTATGCTCAACAGTTTATAATTTGAATTAAAATTCGAAAACATTAAATTTTACCGCAAAGCTGATACAACAAACAAATTATACTTAATATAGAAAAACATGGCTGACGACCACCGTAGATGTCATATGCGACTAAAATCGTCCGTCAATCGATTTTGTCGTATGCGGTGCGGGTATAAGTGTGGAAACGTTGAGCGCGTGTGAAAGACTCGTCGAGCACGAGAAATCAAATCAGGCGTACGAGTGTATTACAACAAAATGAACTGCTAAACTATTTTAAGCCATATGTATACTCTTTTAGAGCCGCTTGCACTATATGCTGAATTAATTCAGAACTGAAAGTTGGAATCTTAATGAATTTCAGAGCTGAATGCAGACTGAATTTAGAATAGTGGTAAGTCGCTGTATTTGTATCCGCCCATTTCTTAACCAACTCTGGAATAAAACAAGGCTGCGTGTTAGTGCCTTTACTGTTCAATATTTTCGCCATAGCTGTCTAGATAATTGCTGACATGAGTATGCCTGTAAGAGGTGTTGGAATAAGATTCAGATCTGATGGAGGCCTATTTAACCTGAAGCGCCTCAATAACAGCAAAATCAAAATCCTGGTAAGTCCGCCAGAAAGACTTCAAACAGTTATCAGAACAGGTCGAGCAGTTGAAATACTTTGGAAGCTTCATGAATACTAGGGCTAATCTAGACACGGAAATACACAGTCGTATCAATGGGGAATTCTCCTCAATTTGGGTTATAAGTTTAAACTGAATAATTAGGAGTTTCATTCATGATTTTTTCAAATTCACCGCGGAAACTATTCAAAATCATCCTTCAAAAATGGGGTTTTCAAATTTAAATCGCTTTGTGCGGAGTTAACCATTTGGCAACAGCACATACAAGACAATGAAAAGAACAATGTCCGATCAGCTTGTTTATAAAATAACAGCTGTTGATCTACAGGCGCGTACTTACTGGCGAGCTTCAACTGCAACCGGCCATAAAAATTCCATAAAATTTTACGACCTTCCTCGTTCGTCGCAGTATTCATAGACAGCCATCTTTGTCTATCTCATCAAGATAATGCATTTGTTGTCCTTTATTATCAAGGTATATTTCAGTCGATGTTGCCAACTTGTGCAATCGAGATGAAACGCTTTGAACTTTAAATACCCATTTTTATTTTTCATTTTTGAGTGCTTAAAATATTTTTATTTTTTTTTGGAAACGGTTGAAATGGTTATTTCAAAATGTGACGTTTCAAAGATATTTCATAAAAAATACATCATTTTCGTCAGAAGGAGTATTCCCTATTCGCCATCACGGGTATACCGGAAGATAAAGGACAGAGTGCTTCAAAATCATGACCTCTATCTGAAGACTAAGACAGCTGTTTACAAAGCAGTGGTCCTCTCAACGCTTCTTTACGGAAGCGAAAGCTGGACGCCTTACAGGCGACATTTTAAACAGTTTGAAGAAACGCAACAACGTCATCTGAGCCAAATAATGCACATCAGACAAAGTTTCGAATGCAGAAGTCTTGCAACGCGCGAGTTGTACAACAATTGAGATTCGTTACTTAAGTAACGAGGGCCCGATGGAGCGGCCATATCTGAGGATGCAAGATACAAGACTCCCCAAAATAGCTAGGATTTACTACATCAATCCCTAAAATCAGTTAATGCCAATCATAACTGGGAACAACTAGCGTTAGACTGTTAGACATGTCATAGTGGAAGTCGTTGGTACACAGTTATAATGGAGAATCGAGAAGGATACAGCGGCGGCCAGATCTGGTTGGTGACTATACTGACTATCCATGCCCGACACACAGTCGCAATTAGTCCTAAGAAGTTATAAGTCTGCTCGCACCGTTTTTTTTTTTTGTATATTTATTAACGGTAGCGGGATACCACAATGAATGAATCTTTGTCGCGTGTAGGCTTATTGTCGAGCGCAATATTGACAAATTGTCTTCATGAATTTAGGAATGTCGATTGCAGGTATTATGCTCAGGTGAAGGATTGAGGCAAGGCGTTGTTGGGAGGGAAATAAGATCATGGATAGATACCCGAAGAGCTGGTCCAGGTGAACTTACTGCCCACTGTTCGGGACCCAGAAAAGTTGCTTATTGTGAACTTTACGATCATGGGGACGCCACGTTTACATTGAACGTTAAACCGCAAGAGCCAGGACGACACGAATTGACTATAAAATACGCCGGACAACATGTTCCTGGTTCGCCTTTTACTCTGAGGGTTTCCGGTGCTCCTGATGCTAGCAAGGTAAGAAGTATATCAAAAAAGTTCAGTATTGTGTAGTACCTATAACTTCAGCTGAGTGTTTCATTTAATTTCTGTTGACTTATTACTTCCTTTTTTAGCTTTATTGCAATCATTTTTCAATAGCATTCAAGTAATTATTCATAAGTTGGCTTCTTAGGTTTGCTTGGTCTTCATATGTTGTGAAAGGGTATATCAGTCACCAGGAACCTCAGTTTATATACAATTTATTCAAATAGCTACGTTTCGAGACTTTTAGTCTCTTCCTCAGGCTATGAATATTAGATAAATGGATTTATTCCTTTGAAACATTGTTCAAAATCGTGGTTGTCAATAAATACTACAATAAACATCTCTGATATTGATATACGTCAAAAAGATTGTTGTCCCCCAGAGATGTTTATTGTAGTATTTATTGACAACCACGATTTTGAACAATGTTTCAAAGGAATAAATCCATTTATCTAATATTCATAGCCTGAGGAAGAGGAAAAAAGTCTCGAAACGTAGCTATTTGAATAAATTGTATATAAACTGAGGTTCCTGGTGACTGATATACGCTTTCACAATAATTACTTACTTCATCTAAACTTTTTCTTGTCATTTGAGACCCATTTGCACCAAACGCACTTACTGTTAAGTGTTCCTTAAAATGATACCTTAACTTAAATTACGTTGCACCAACTGTTAAGTGACATTTAAATGTCTAAAGCTAGCCTCAAATTTAAGCGCTCCTGTAATGACCACTTAGGCATTTAAGGGCAGGATTCTAACCTAAAATAATTTATTGAACTGACTGCAGAACTTCCCATTCTTGATGGATTTTGAAAATTGAATGAATTCATTACTGTATACCAAGCCTTTTCTTTTTCCTTTATTGCAATACCATCAGTCTTTTTTAATTTTCAATTTGGTGTCACAAATCATGCTATAGTTAGCAACAAACTCTTTTCTTCTGTTGAGAAGTTGATTGCCCTTCGTAAATTACCACCACTTGTTTGGCAGTCATTCAGCGTATTTGTACTAACAAGGGCAATAAGGACATTTTCTTCACGTTCCTCTTCAACATTAGTAAAACAAATTCACACCTTACAAAAGACCTTACAAAGAAAGTGTTGTATTTATATGAACTTGGGTACCTTTTATTTGACAATCATTATCTTTATCAATATTAATGCTAATTCAACAACAAAAAGTTGGTACTCTTTGATAATATCATAATCCTTGACACTGACTGACAGGACAATAAAGTTAGGTTAATGAAATGACAACGATCATCGGCAACCGGCCAACTAATGAAATGGCTTTATTGGACTAGGATGAACTTGCACCAAAATAAAAAACTGAAATAGCTCTAGATATAAAAACTTAAGTGCCCCTTACATAAGATTCTGTTAAGTCACAGTCGTGCAACTGCTACTTAGTTAAGTACTCTTTTTAAGGGGGATTGTTGCAAACGGGCCTTAATGATAAAAATACCACAACTCAAATTCAAATAGTGGGTTTAAATGTCTAATTTTTCATTACTCTCTTATTAAGATTGAAGATTTTTGGCCGTTGGATTTTACTAAAAATTTTTGACTTATTTCTGAAGCAGATTTTTCACTTAAATGAGACCAAATTTCTTCAGTTACCTCCTATTGGCGAATCAACCATTCTACTGTTTATTGGTTGCTAAATTGAAAACAGTAGAATCTTTTTCAGTTTGGCATAATTTGAAAGTACCCGTAACTGCCGAATCATACAATATAGAGCCTAAATAGCAAGGCTGTAGCAGTTTAGTTGTTAAAAATAAATCCAGTATATTGCAACTCCTGGATGGTCGGAAATTCCTGTTGGCTCTTCTGCGAGCTGAGAAAAATAACATATTATTGCGAAAGTTTCGGACTGCCTTCCAGCCTCGTTGGTCTTTCCCACTGACGAACAACATTGTTGCCAACACCAAAGGTTATAGAGTCTAACCATTGAGTATTGAGGATTGAATACTCAAATGTCTAACTGCACAATCTCTGGTCAACACGACAGGGCTGTTATTCTCGAGCATTCGCAATATATGATCGTACGCATCGGAAAACGTTGTGATGTTTTTAACAGCAAATAGCAGAGTTTTCCAGAGTTTCACCAAAGCATAGATTGCTCTCATATGAGCTAAACACAATGCTTTGGTGAAACTCTGGAAAACTCTGCTATTTGCTGTTAAAAATATCACAACGATGCGTACGATCGCATATATTGCGAATGCTCGAGAATAGCAGCCCAGATAGCCAACTTGGTTGACCAGAATCATGTTGTTCGTCTGTGGGCCGCTACCGTGACAGGTGACCATGGTCACTGGGCTGTTAGAGCTCGGTCTCCTTTTGTGGTCGCTAGCAACCGAATGCTACCTCAAGAAACATATTTCAATCACCAGTCGTGAGAAAGACTAAATATCTAATTTTTATTTTTTTCTGATGCAAAGGTAAGAGTTTATGGCCCTGGAATAGAGCATGGTGTTCTAGCTACTTTCCAATCAAGATTTATCTGTGATACGAGAGGAGCAGGTGCAGGACAACTCACGGTTAGGGTAAGAGGACCGAAAGGAGCATTCAGAGTAGAAATGCAACGAGAAAGCCAAAAGGACAGAACCATACTTTGTAAGGTAAATAAACTAATATTCAACAGAACAACGTATTGTTCCAACTTAGAGGGCCCATTAGAAGTTTCTGGAGAACAGAAGCTATTTGAAATTTTGATATTTTTCGAACAGGAACGTTAGATATATATTCTTTATAAATGATGAAGCGTCAAAATTGTCTCATTTCGAGATTTTTATGATTTTTAATGTTTTGGAAGTTTTACTGAATCCCAATAGATAAAGATGCAATAAATCAACAACTGTCAATTCCGTTCTCAAAAACCATGCGCTTTCGATTATATTTGTATAATCGAAAGCGCATTAAAATTCACTATGGTGAATTTTAATTTTTTTCACCCCTTAGGATTCAATATAGGTAGGTGGAATTCTGAATTACTTTCTGTTCGAACTGTTTCAATGATATAAACAATATGGGAATATGATTGATGCATAGACAGAATTATGTAAACTAATCTTCAGAATTCAGAATATACGTTAATGTTCCAAATTTTGTGCCGAAAATCATAGAGTAAATTCCAAGTTAGATTTATTCGGTCGCTACTTGATGGAAGTTCATTTAGAATTAAGTGAAATTAAACGACAACTTCCAAAAAATATTTTGATAATTTTACAAGCTACACTGTAGCTTCACCAGGTTGTTACAAAAGTTATTTTCCTATCAAGTGCGGTAAGTGCTACTTGCCTGCACGAGTGAAAAATTGAATAATTTCCGTCACAAGACGATTTTAAAGGAATCTCCGAGCGAGCCTTGCAATCTTGCAAATACGCTCATTACGAAAAATAATGCTTTTACAAACTGGTTGCACAAATAACTATTGCAGTTGTCCTTTCAGTTCCCTTCTCTTACAATATGAGCGTTTGTGAATCTTTTTAATTTTTCCAGTTCGATCCTACAGAACCAGGAGATTACAGGGTGGAGGTCAAATGGGCTGGCGAGCTGGTTCCTGGGTCTCCTTTTCACGTTATGATATTCGACACACAGGAAGAACTGCGGAGGTATATAAATTCTTTATAGTAATGAAATGCAGATATTTTATTATTTTAACTTATTTATTTTTGTCCATGTAAGTACTTACTTGAATATTTTATCCTGTTTGTATATAGATATACTGAATTTGTTAACTTGAGTTTGATAAATATGTTGATGACTATGTTCATAAACTCATTATTGGTTCAATCTTATATACCTAACTGTAAAAATTATTTTTTGAATAATAAAACAATTTATTTCTATGTTTATTGTGGCCTTTCATAAAAAATTGTTGCATAACAGAATAATTACAATTCACATAATTCTTGAATCGCCTCAAATATAATTTGACGAAATTGTGTTTGAATAATATATATTTGGTTATTGGGTATAGGTGACCGAAATTCAGTGAACTACTCTTTATTTCTATTCATCAATGACAACGTTTCGGCTATTGGTTTTAGCCATTCTCAAGTCTATAAAGAAATTACTGAAATTCGCACAGTCTGTTATCCTATTCATTGAATCCATTTCTCGTTTTATAAAATTTTTTTCTGCTATTTCTCTTTTGTTCTTTATTTTTTCTTTATATAGAATGCTAGTCCTCTCAAAATCCATTGCGTGGCCTAGTTTCAAAACATGTTCGGCTAAAGCGGTACTTTCTGCCTTATTCGTCTTAGGATTAGTCGTACTCTTATGTGCGGAAATTCTGTTTTTCAACTTTTGTTTTGTCGTTCCAATGTATTCAAGATCACAGGTTTTACAGGGAATTGAATAAACTAGATTTGACTGATCCCATTTTTCCGTTTTGTCTTTAATCTTTGTGTAAATAGTATTCAGCTTGTTTTCATTATTAAAAACGACTGTATAGCCATATTTTTTCATGATGTTCCTAATTTTTTCTCCAGCGCCCTTTATGTATGGTAGTACTAACATTTTTGTCAAATCTATTTCTTTTTTTGTTTTCTGTTCGGTGTTGTAATAAAGGAAAATGCCATTCTTCACTATTTTTTCTATAAGTTTCTTAGGGAAGCCATATTCAAGTAGTACCCGCTTCACCAAGGCCAATTTTTCTTCTCTATGTTGTAACGTGGTTACCTCGGAGAAAACTTATCCCGAGCGCCAGCTATTCTTTTCACTAGGAAGAATAGCTACCAGAGTAGCTGCTAGTCGGAGACAGAGTTCGCTGTTATCTAGGGTGGTAGCGATAACGAAGTAGTCAAAATCAAATTATGTACTAGTTTATTCACACCTTCGGAAACTGATTATACGTACAAGGGAGACATGTGTAGGTATGAAATATGAGCGAATCTATCAGCAAACATACATTCGGGAAATGCTATATGGTCACGGGCACTTTATAAAGTTTATACTGGGTGCAGTGAAAAATCAAAGGTTGTTCAATAAAATGCGCCAACCAGAACCGACTAAATGAATACTAAGGATGACCTCGCGAAGTGAAATGACTTGCTATACGGTATCGGGTTGTAATTAATTGTGTTTCTCCAATGAAAAGGAACACAACCAGGGCGGATCTATTCGAGACTTTTATCCGCTACCCCAAGGGCTATAACGCTCCATGACTGATAGCGAAGAAAAGGTCTATCTTTAGCGCTACGGGATTTCACTGACGACGAGCGGTATCTCTCATTCTCTACCCCAAGGGCTTACGCGCCATGACTGATAGAAAAGAAGAGATTTCGGATTCAACAATTATGACGCGGAACGCGGACAGGGGAGTTTACGGGACTTTCCCTTCAGTACCCCAAGGGCTTACGCGCCATGACTGATAGCGAAGGGAAAAGTCAGACTCGCGAAACAGGGTAAAGTACGATAAAATAAAACAGAAAGCGATACAGTAAAGCAGTGTCAAAGAAGTATCCGGTGTAGGTCTAATTAAGAAACTGAACGGTAAGACGGGGACCTACCTCCTTTATTTCAGGCACTCGCGGAAAAGAAAAAAAAACTAAAAATTAATTTCAAATGGCACTAACTTCGTAACACAAAATTTATTCTATAAATTTGTTGAACGGTTTGTCAGGCACGCAATCAAAGTCGAATCGCAGAAAAAGTACGGAGCGTAAACTAACTAAAGAGACTGAAGTAACAGAGAATCAAAAGTCAAAAAAGTGAAAGAGTCGAAATAGAAGTGACCGTCGCGGGGGAAAAATCTGCTTTTATAGGCAAATCCCCCCACACGTTAAAAATCTGAAAATTCCAGAATGCGACAAGAATGAAAAACGTCGTCAGCTCCGATTTATCGCATATCAACATATGAAAAACGTCGAAATCTTCAACAGCATGCAAGAAAAACAACGTTAAACACAGATAAACGGTTTTTTACATTTACTCTGCCTATCGGAATGAATGTACTGAATATTTGAGAATTAAATATTTTCAAAGGCGGAAATATGAAAACGAAAGGAATGTACTAAAATGAACTCCAATTTTCCTCAGAAAACTGGGATTCATTAAAATGTATAGGTGAAGTAAGTTTTATTGCTCTATCACTGAGTCCTATAGCCACTGTTTCCTTTTGTTTTTTGGGGTGACATGAAGAATAATGAAGGTACCTTCGGGACCAGGTGGGCTTTTGGTACCAACTTGTGAAATTGTGAACTTTATGTTCGTATGAAAACCGTTGAAGAATTCCAAAAATTCGTTTTCTTTTCCTTCTTGTACAGATAAAACAATGTCATCCATATATCTTTTATAGAAACCAACATCTATCATCAACAACTTTCTTATTTCTCCCTCAACATATTCCATCACTAAGTCAGCTATAGACGTTGCTATTGGGTTACCCATAGCAATTCCATCCTTTTGTTTGTACCATTTTCCTTTATATGAGAAGTAAGTATTTTCAAGGCAAAATTTTACCCCAGCCAAGAATTCGTCTTTGTTAAGAGATGTATGATTTTTTATAACCTCCCATTTGTTTGATACTACAAAAACAGCCAAATCCACCGGAATGTTCGTATAAAGTGATACTACATCTAAGGACATGAGAACATGATCAGTAGGTATTTTTATTTTTCTTATATACTCAACAAACTCCCAAGAATCCTTGACGTGGGAATCCGTTTTCCCGACTATGTTCTGCAGGATATTATTTAGAAAACACCCCATGTTATAAGATGGGGATGTCATGCTAGCCACAATGGGCCTCAGGTGTCTCCCCTCCTTATGGATCTTCGGAAGTCCATATATTTTAGGGCAAACAGATGTATAGCACATTAATTTATTATAATCCTGTAGTGTTATCAAATTTTTTGATTTCCAATCTTTAATGATTTTATTGTTCTTTTCCTGTAGAGAATTTGTGGGGTCTTTATTGATTTCTTCATATATGTTCTGATCATTCAGTAGCTCTGCCATCTTATTATTTATTTATTTATTTACATTATAACTAGGATTGAGGTAAAACCTATAAATCCAAAAAATATAAATCTACAATTCTGTAACAAACAATCGTGAGAGAAGAATTCTAACTTATAAAACAACACAAAATAAGAGCAAAATGCGCATTTCATCCAACCTGTTTTTGAAGGCGTTCACCGAGGCAGCCTCCACAACTGTAGTCGGCAGACGATTCCATTGATTGAACACTCTGTTGAAAAGGATCCTCTGTCTAATCGATCGATGTTTTGAATGGTTCCTTCTGTAGCTTGAAGCGATGACCTCTCAAACTATTAGTGTTAAGGCGATACATGTTTTCGAGTTCCTCCCCAAAGTGGCCATGTACAGCCCGAAATGTGAAAATGAGATCACCCCTTGCCCGACGCTCTGCAAAACTGGACAGACCAAATATAAGGAGGCGATCCTCATAGGACGGTCGCTGATATGAGTATGGCAGGCGTGTGGTCCAACGTTGAAAGGATTCCAGTAAATTTTCATCGTATTTGGTCGACGGCCACCACACCTGTCCAGCATACTCCATAATGGGGCGAATATATGTTCTATATAAGAACTTCCAAGTCGGAATACTGGAGTTCCTGAAGGTCTTAGCCAACAAGTACCCGACCTGCCTCGCTTTCCCCGCAACTGCTGCCACATGGTATGACCAGCACAAATCCGAATCCACAACAACTCCCAGATCAACATGGCGAGTCACTGACTCCAGTCTACAACTGTCGATCCAATAGGACAATTTTGGATTATTTTTGCCTATGTGAAGTACACAACACTTACTGACATTCAGTGGCAACATCCAGGCAAGGCACCATTCCATGAGGATATCAAGGTCCCTCTGAAGGAGATCACCCTGTAGAAGAGGAAAGCCGTAGAGTTTAGTATCGTCAGCAAATGTAGAGATGAAGGACCGAATAAGTGGAGGCAAATCAGAAACATATAAAACAAAGAGGATGGGTCCCAACACTGATCCTTGCGGAACACCCGATGTAACCGGTTTCTCAGTAGTGGAATAAGCACCACCCACACGTACACGAAACCTGCAATTGCAGAGAAAAGACTTGAGCCAGCGCAACAGTCCTCCTCTAACACCCGGATGCTCCAACTTGGCGAGGAGACGTCTGTGAGGCACCTTATCGAACGCCCTAGAAAAATCCAAGTATATCACGTCAACAGGTGATCCAGAGTCCAAGGCCTTAGTCCATTCGGCAACGCACGAGAGGAGGTTCGTTGTTGTGGAGCGTTTTGGTACGAATCCGTGCTGAGATTTTGGGATCAACTCGTTATCCAAGCAGAATTGTTGCAAGTGGTCGCTTATGATCCTCTCCAGAACCTTAGAAACAGCAGAAAGTATACTTATGGGGCGATAGTTAGAGGGATCTAGTTTATCACCCTTTTTAAATATGGGAGTTATGGACGCATTGAGCCAGTCGGATGGAATACAGGATGAGTTGACAGATCTCGAGAACAGAATCTTCAAGGGAGGAGCGAAGGCTTCAGCACATTGTTTAAGCAGACGAGTGGTGATCCCATCAATACCCGGCGCGGTATCCACTCTCAAATCCAATAGATACTTGATTATTTGTTGGGTAATCACGACGTCTGGTATGTCTGCAGCGATGCGGTCCACATTAGGAGTGGGAATAGAATCCATCGGCTCCACAGTGAAATTAGAAGCGAAGGTTTCGGATAAGACGTTAGCAGACTCCAGGCCCGGATCTACGATTTTTTCTGACCAGGGCAAAAATTCATGATGGCGCCCCCCCCCCCCCCCTAAGTTTCTTAGGAAACATATCATTGCATATTCGTCATCGCGATTTCAACCCGAGTTATTTTTTTCACAAATTCAAGGTCGTTGATTACGAATATGCAATTAGATTTTTCCTTAAATGAGTACTTTAGAAAAAAAATCACTCTCATTTTTTTCCCATTGTTCCATTAAAAGTTATATTTTTCCCAAAGTACTCATCTTAGGAAAAATCTAATTGCTTATTCGTAATCTTCGACCACGAATTAGTAGAAAAAATGACTCAGGTTGAAATCGTTCGAAAAATAAAAAAGTTTGTGTTCACAAGAATGTCGTTTGCAACCCTCGCTCACCTATCGTTTTTACCCGCGCTTTACGAACGAAATTATTCCGAACGAAAATTAATATTTTCAGCGACATATATCGACCCGGTTCATTTTACTTATTAATTCGAGGTCGTAGATCACGAATATGCAATTTGATTTTTTGTAGGATCAGTATTTTGAGAAATAAATAAAAATTTCGAAGAAATTGGTCAACTTTGAGGAGGTGTAGCAGCCAGAAAAAAAGCACTAGTCATATGCTGATTCTTTTGTGATAGATTGGTTCTTTGCGAATAGAAAAAACCACACTTCATTCATCTACCGCTAACAAATTAGATTTTATATAATTTTTCCGCGAAGGTCCAAAATTTCCGATTTTCCATCGACCATTACTTGAAAACTTAATTTTTAAAAAATATCTGTTTGCATATTCGTGTTCTGCGCACTCGTATTAGTGTACAGTACGAATTTGGTTTCGATCGGAGATCAAAAATATTTTTCAAAAAATTCATACAGTATGGAAAATTTGAAAAATTTTCGATCTCTGCCATTTCCACCAATATTGGAGTATTTACTAAATCGAGGGCGTAGATTACGAATATGCGAACAGAATTTTGCTGAAAGGATTAGTTTTTAAGTTATGGTCCATAAAATATCGGAAATTTTGGCCCTCAGTTCCAGATGAAATGAGGATGAGTCGGTAATTCCCCAGGCAAAGAAATTACTGGCTCTATGCTTGCGACACATAGTAGACATATCCTATCTTTTAACCTATTTCACCCAAGTGTGGCGATCATTCCTAGAGATGACTGAATAATACATATGTATACATACAGTTAATTGATCCCTCATTGATTTTGAAGATTTTTGGCATAGTGATGGTTTATCATGTTTCCATTCTACAGTTTCGATTTTAGCACTAGGAAATTAATTTTTTCCGAGAAACTATAAAAAAATTTTAACCTCTGGTTGATTTTGGCGCCCCCTTAAGCTGACGCCCGGGGCAAGCGCCCCGCTTGCCCCCCCCCCTAGATCCGGGCCTGGCAGACTCGATGTAAGTCCACACAATTTCCCTGATTGCTCCCTTACAGTGGGAATACCAACTTTTGAGTTGATTGAGGATCTCACATACTTGAATAGTCTCTTTTTATTCCCAGAATTGACCAGTTTTTCTTCGTAAGAGGATTTCGCTTGATGAATAATCTTCGAAACGAAGTTTGAGAAAGATCGATGATTCTCATAATTCTCTACTGATCTGTTTCGAATGTATTTTCTCCACAAAGATTTCTTCTGTCTGACGAGGTGTAGAATACGCTCATTGATCCACGGTTTTAATGGGTGTGTTCGGACAATCCTTATCTGCTCGTTAGCTGAAACAGTCACTCGTGTTTTGTTCAGAAATATGCTCCAAATCGTATCGATGTCTGAATCGCTCATGATGTTAGACCAGTCGATAGAATTTTTTTTTTTTTTTGTGTAGCAGGGGGAAAATCTGCAAACAGACGAACAGTGTGGGGATTCTCACTCTCTGAGCTCGAGACCCACTAAAAACCCTTAACTGCTTCTTCATAGGTTCCGGGCATTTTGCCTATTAACCAGTTGACTCTTATGGTTTCTGGACTCTCACACGATCATAGTCGTGTTGATAGTTGTATGCTGCCTATAGCTTTTATAGGTTAAGCTCTTCTTTGGTTACATTTAAATCCTTAACTGATCTCTCGGTCTTCGGTGGTAGGTTCTTGACCTTCTAGCTTCTTCTGTTGGATCGTAGTCGACTAATCTTCGTAGTTCCTCATTTGGATGTTGTTTGGCTTTGTCGAATATCCTTTCCGCCTTTCTCTTCATAAATTCTGTAACTGGTTCCCATTCCAAGTCCTTGTAGATTTGTTTGTTCCTAACAAACCAGGGTACGTCCATCGCCATTCTAAGGAGTTTATTCTCAGTGGCCTGTATTCTCTTGATGTGGGTCTTGGCTGCGAAGCCCCATGCCGCCGATCCATATGTGAGTTGTGGTCGCGCAATAGTTTTAATCATCGTCAACTTGATGTTCTTATTCATATGACTTCTTCTGCCTATGAGTGGATAAAGTTTACTCATTGCGGCTTTTGTTTTATCAACAGCACATTTGATGTGGTTTTTCCATGTAAGTCCTCTGTCAAGCGTCACTCCTAGGTATGTTGCTTCATTTTTCCATTCAACCTCTTGTCCATCAACTTCAAGGTTTTCTTCCATCCTCAATCTTCTCTTTTGCAGTAATATTGCTTGAGTCTTTCTTCCATTGATTTGGATTTTCCATTTGATGCACCATTTGAGTAATTCATCTATGGCTTCCTGCAGTCTCCGGTGTATGATCTCTGGGCGTCGATGTCTGAACGCTATTCCTGTGTCATCTGCGTACAAGGTGAGCATATTTCTAGCATTCTTCGGGATATCATAAACGTATATTACGTAAAGCAGAGGTCCAAGTACCGATCCTTGAGGCACTCCCGCTTCCAATTGTCTGGTTCGAGAGGTTGCTCCATCTATCTTCACATAAAAGTTTCTATTCCTCAGATAGTTCCTTATAATCTTGCATAGCTTGGTCGAATATCCTGCTTTTTTCATCTTGTAGATAAGGCCTTCGTGCCATACTCTATCAAAAGCTCTCTCGATATCCATCAGAACTAATCCTGTGGCCTGTTTTGATCTGCATTCCTTCGGTGACGTATTCTATGAGCCGTAGTAATTGGAGTTCAGTCGAATGTTCTCGTCGAAATCCAAATTGTTCGGATGGAATTATCTTCAACATTTCTGTTTCCTCATTCAGCCTTTTAGCGATAACCCTCTCGACAATTTTTCCTAGTGCTGATAGTAGGCTGATTGGTCTATAATTTTGAGGAAATTTCCGTTCCTTTCCAGGCTTGTTGAAAACTATCATTTCTGCAGTTTTCCATCTCTTTGGGTAGTATTCGGTCCTCATCACTCCGTTTGTTATATTCGTCAAGGCTGCTATTCCTTTTCTAGGCAATTTCTTCAACATATAATTCGTTATCCTATCTTCTCCCGGCGCTTTCCTGTTTTTCAATTTCATTATGATCTCTTTGATTTCTGTTGGTGAAGCCGGCTTTGGAATGGTTTCGGTTTCCGGTGGTTCCATCATCAGTTCTTCGTTTGCCTCCACTTCTTCTTCTAGATCTTCATTGTCATCATCATTTCTGTAATTTATTCTGGCTTCTCTCTCAATTGAGTCGGCCAGTGCTTCGGCTTTCTCAAGTCTCGTATATACCATTCCGTTTGCTCCATGCAGTGGAGGTATAACTGTTCGTTCTCGTCGTAAGCGTTTTTGCATTTTCCAAGCCGAGTGATCTATTGTATTCAGTTCTCTTAATCTCTGGTGCCATCTGCTATTACGCAGTTCTGTTAAAGCATTTTTCAATATCTGGCTATGCTTATTCAGTTTCTTCTTGTCTTCTTCTCTTTTTGTTGTTCTGTAGATTTTTCTGAGTCTTCTGTTCTTTTTTATAAGTTCCTTTATATCCCTTGGCGTATCTCCGTGTGAATGTTTCGGAATTGGTTTCCTTATTCTCTTGGTGCTTTCTTCATAGGCTTCTTTTATTTGATTTTCCAATTTTTCAACTGCTTCATCTAATTCATCCCGGGTGTTTATTTGGGGAATTTCCGTGATTTTCTCCTGAAGTAAATTCTTATATTTCTCCCATAGTCTGTGCGATCCTTGGTTTGTGTCTCTTCTTCGTTTCTTGGGACATGTCCCACTATGAATTCTATGGGATTGTGGTCTGAAGTTCCGTCTTCTATTGTATCAATGCTGATTTCTTCAGTGATGTCTTTCATTACGACAATGTCCAGTACATCAGGTAGTCCATTTACTCTTGGTATGTAGGTCGGTATATCAGGTCCTATTACAACTGCATCAAGTTTTTCAGCATAAATCTTCAGTCTTCTCCCGTTGGTATTTTCCACTCTACTATTCCATTCCTGCGATTTGCAGTTAAGATCACCAATTATGATTTTAGGGTGTCTTCCTTCTAGTAGCATTTTTAGATCCTCTTCCAGCATGTCCTTATCCGGTGATTTATAAGTTGAAATAATCTTCACTTGTCCTCGATTAGTATTCACAATAATCGATATTGCTTCTACTTCTTGTCCATTGAATATGTGGTCGAAATGGTGATCCATATTCCTTCTAGCCAGTATAGCAACGCCACCTGTGCTGTTAGGTCTATCATTTCTGTAGATATCGTAATTGGGAAATGCTATCCGAACGTTGGCGTTAAGTCTTGTTTCTTGGAGAGCTATGACATCCGGTCTCTTCTCTTCAATCAGTTCTTCGAATTCTGATCTGCGGGCTCTCAATCCTTCGACGTTCCAAGAGACAATTATGAGATTGTTCTTTATCGTCGTATCAGCCATTAAATATTCTTAATAATTTGCTGCATCTTCTTCTCAATCTCTTTCTCCAGATTGTGCATCATCGTGCTGAGGAGGTTTTTCGTGAACTTATCTAGTTCCTCAGTGATTCCAGAAATTCCTTTCCTGGTTTCGGCTTTTTTGACGGTTTTTGACTTTTCCTTCTTTTTCTCTGGATTCTCCGTGTCTTTGACCACTTTGGTTGCAGTTTCCTGGGGTTTCTTCACTTCCGAAGAGTTTTGGGATGGCCTCGGTGTATTTTGTGTTGGCCTCGAGCTGGTCTGGTTCGATCTTGGCGATCTCTTGGTCTTTTTAGTGACCAATTTCCATTCGCTACATCCCTTGTAGCTGGCTGGATGTCCTTGCTCTCCGCAGAGAACACAAGAGGCATTTCGCTCCTCGTTCTCCCTGGTAAGCGTACACTCCTTGGAGCTGTGATTACCGGAGCATTTCACGCACCTCCATGGAAAAGTGCACTTACTTTGGTCATGTCCATATCGCTGACAGCGGTAACATTGTCCAGGCCCAATCGTCCTTCTCTTAGGTTCAACAACACAGTTCATGTTGTAGAGCCTTTTCACCTCGAAGATACCCTTATTCTGGGTTTTAACCAGCAATAAGGGCATCGGCTGTTTTGTTTTATTTGAGGTCATCCTTATGACCTCAGCATCGACGATCCCTTGATCCTTGAGGTCGTCAAGGATCGTCGGGATATCTGCATCCAGCGGTAGGTATCTCACTACCGCGTATATTTTCTTTTCTTCCTCCCGTTGAAGAGTGTAAAACTCCCTATTTATTTTATGTAGGAAGTCCGTCATCCTTCTATGATCATCGGCGCTTTGTGGGACGATTCTTATACCGTCCTTTACTGTCGTCGCTCTTTGGTATTTAATACCGTTTCGCATTAACGCGTTCGAAATTGAAGTCCATTCGGACGTACCTCTCAGGGTAACTGGGGGGATTTTTTCTTTTCTCTCCACTGGAGTGGTTTTCTCTTGGGCTGGGGTTTCCAAGACTCTTTTCTTGTTTGTATCTTCATTTGACGAGGAGCTATCCTTCCTCACTCTTTTGGCGGGTGGGGAAATTTTGGTTTGAGGGGTTTTGACCACCTCCATCTTCTGTTTTTGAACCGGTAAGTTCACTTCTTGGACATTTTTCAAAATAATGTTCTTCTTGAGTGCTTTGGAGTAACTTTCCTTATTTCCCTCCTGCAACTCGAGCCTCTCCCTGAGATTTTTAATCTCAGCAACTAAGCTAGATACGCATCTATCTAACTCATTCACCTTCAAATTCGCTTTCAAACTTGCGTTCTCCTCTCTCAAAATATCGTGTTCGGACACGACATTAGCGATTTCTGGCGCGTCTTCTTCCATTACGGAATCGCAGTCCGAATGGTCAGACATTTTAGAATCTAATTAATAATTACTTTGCTACTCAAAGAAATTGAAAATAAAATTTTTCAAGACAAAAGAAAAATGTATCTCATGCATAAAAACAAAACGGCTCATCAAAAATTCTCTACGCTATGAGAAAAATCAGAAAGAAAGATACGAAAAATAAGCTCACCTGATGTTTTCTGCAGTACCAACGAGAAAAAAATCCCTGGACACTTAGGATGAACACCAACTTTGAAAATTTTAACGAATTAAAATTCTGATAACAAATATAGAACCTACAAAAACTCCACAGACGGAATCAAATATTCCGTAGCTTTGTTGCGATAGAATTGAGATGGGAAGAAACCCCATCGTAGTCGATAAATCTCAAAGTTTTCTCCTCCCTGAGATCACAGGAAGAAACGAGCATCTGAATTTCAGTTGTCAATACCAAGTGGTCAGATTTCCCCAAAGGTGGCAGATAATTTATTTCTGAGATGATATTTGGATCAGAAACTATAAAGAGATCAAGAAGTGAAGGAGTCTGACCGGATCTGTACCTAGTTGGTTGAGTCACGACTTGTTGGCAACCGGAACCGTGAACGAAGTCGGCATAAGGCAAGGAGGGCGAGTTCTGAGATGGCATCGCTGTAAGCGTCCAATCGACATCTGGACAATTAAAGTCACCAGTGATTAGAATATTCTGATATTTCTCCGAAGTTGTTGTAAGAAATCGCGCACACTCTGTATCAGACAAGCACGGATAGGGTCGATATATACATCCAATAAAGAGAGAGGAGTGTTGGTTGGAAATAACCATGAACAAATTATCTATACTCGGCCAATCGTTTTGTTGGATATTAATTTTGAAACAATTAGTGATTTCTTCAGTGAGATATATGCATACTCCGTGATGACCAATAGTTTCCGTACTGTCGGCTCGATACAAAGAATACCCTGGTATAGAAATGACAGAGTCACTTATTGATGGCCTCAACCAAGTCTCTGAGATGAAAATTATGTATGGCTTGTGTATTTGGACGTAGATGAGAAGTTCACTATATTTAGAGGATATTGATTGCGCGTTTGTGTAAAGAACTGGCCAGATGCAGAGGTTATTCAGTTTTTTGAGTCGTGAGCACCAGAAGGCTGTCGTGGGCAAGCGACAATCGTAGGTTCATGATTAACATATTTGATAGTCAGATCCTTCTCACCTCGGTTCTGTCGGTCTTTGAGCTCCTGCCTGATTGTACGTAAAGAAGCTAACTGGGACTTGGTTTTGTCGTCCTGGATGATTATTTCTCGGAATTCTGGATGGCCACGGAGAGAATTTTTGTTGCGTAGGAGGCTCATGACAATGTCAGGGTTTGAGAAGGTTAATTTCATCCATCTAGGCCTTGAGGTATTTTTTGATCGTAATCTGACAACACTCATTAGCGAGTGGCTGGACGACTTGCGTATGTGTTCGACAATGGTAGATGCTGTTTTTCGGTCGTCTGTTTCACATCTACCCTCTGGAGCGTTGATGATTATGATATTGTAGGATCTCTTTACTCGATCCAAAATTTCAGGGGTTGAATCCACAGCAACATTCACAGAAGAACTGGCCCGGGCAAACGATGACTCAAGGTTAATCATTGTGCTCTTCATGGATGAAAGATTTTCAGAAAGCGACTGTTGACAAGTTCGCAACTCACAGATCTCCGTCTCGCAAGAATGAATCGCAGAATCATGATCAGCCAGAGTTCTGGAGTGCTCAGCGATCGCTTCGGAACAGCTGGACAATTGAACGTCATCCTGACGTTTTTCAATGCGTTCCATGCTAGATGTTAGATTACGCATTTGTTCCATCAATATCTCAAAATGTTTTACTGTCAACACTGTATCTTGAGATATTAATCTTGATGTATGTAGGTATTAGTGTAAGAAAATTCTCCGATTCACATATCTACCTCTCACATCCATTAGCTTCGATAACATCTTCAACTGTACTCATACTTCAGGACCATACTGTTCTCTTACAGCGTCATAAAAACCCATGTTCATATTCTTGACTAGGTTTTGAACCTTTGTTTGAATAATATATATTTGGTTATTGGGTATAGGTGACCGAAATTCAGTAAACTACTCTTTATTTCTATTCATCAAAGACAACGTTTCGGCTATTGTTTTTAGCCATTCTCAAGTGTAAAAAGAAATTACTCTACTTTAGATATTACAATAAAAATTATACAATAAACAACTTAATTCAGATGCATAACATCCGCAGATAATTAAATCAACGAATGTTACGATAAATCGAACTAACAAACTACCATCGCTCGAAGTATTACCAGAATTTTCATTTCGTCGACAAAGAGTAGATGCTGACCATGGTTTCGGTCTTATTTGACCTCGTCAGAGCAACAAAACTCATTCGTCAACGAAATGCTATGAATTGCCGGCTCCTTCGAGCGATGGTTGTTTGTTAGTTCGATTCAGATCGTAACATTCGTTGATTTAATTATCTGCGGATGTTATGCATCTGAATTAATTTGTTTATTATTTACCTGCCTTACTGTGAAGGCGTGATCCATTTCTTATTTTACGTGTCCGCCGCAGATCGGTAACTGCAATGATCCGAACCTTTCCGCGCTTTTTCCCTTGCTTAATTATCGTAATATACGATATCTGCAATATGGGAAAAAAGCATATGGATGCATACTGCTATCTTCGCTCTGAGAGTTAGGAAATTGAATTGGGTTGGTTCCCGTTTCTCTGTCAGATGTCGGTACGATGTATTTATACATCATACCCGCCACTGATATGGAATAAAAGGAGCCGGCAATTCATAGCATTTCGTTGACGAATGAGTTTTGTTGCTCTGACGAGGTCAAATAAAACCGAAACCATGGTCAGCATCTACTCTCTGTCGACGAAATGAAAATTCTGGTAATACTTCGAGCGATGGTAGTTTGTTAGTTCGATTTAGATCGTAAAATTCGTAGATTTAATTATCTGCGGATGTTATGCATCTGAATTAATTTGTTTATTATTTACCTGCCTTACTGTGAAGGCGTGATCCATTTCTCATTAAAAATTATACAGTTTTATATACTATTTGGGAACACAAAAAAAGGACTTTGGAACAATATCACAAATAACAATACACAAGACAGGAATCTAGAGAACTCTCTCACCATTATGAAATCCCCATCTTATGACATCCCCATCTTATAACATGGGGTGTTTTCTAAATAATATCCTGCAGAACATAGTCGGGAAAACGGATTCCCACGTCATGGATTCTTGGGAGTTTGTTGAGTATATAAGAAAAATAAAAATACTGTTATGGTTTGAGTTTTCCCAAAATAATATTGTTTCGTTTAGTTTGTTCAATGAGTATTAGGAACTAGAAGAAATTTCTGTTGAATTATATGAAATTTATTCATCATAGATGCTGTGTTAGGATGGCATGGAAACATAAAAAAAATAGAGAGTTGTCAGTCAGAATAAATTGAAGAAAAGTCAGTTATTTTTAGTTGAGCATTGAATTCCTTTTCAAGTTGCGATTCCGTTGATTGTAATAACAAATTAATTTATAATATAAAATAAAAGTATAATAAACGGAAACAAAATTGGGATTTTGTTATGGTTTGAGTTTTCCCAAAAGAATATTGTTTAGTTTAGTTTGTTCAATGAGTTAATACTCATTGTATTGGGTTCTAATGAACCCAGAAGAAATTTTTGTTAATTCATAAGAAATTCATTCATCCTAGATGCTGTGTTGGGATGGCATGAAAACATAAAAAAAATAGAGAATTGTCAGTCGGGAATTTTTAGAAAAGTCAGTGGAGAATTGAATTTCAATTTTTCAAGTTGCGATTTCGTTGATTGTGATAACAAATTAATGTATAAAATAAAATAAAGGTATATTAAACGGATCGTAACAAAATGGCGCAACCAACGTGTGGCGATTTTAGTGATGGAAATACTCAAAATATGGAATCCAGAAACAAAAGTTTAGCTGGAGCTCAAGAAAACAACAATTCCAATATACTGGATTTTATTTTGAAGATGAGAGAAGACATAAACAAGATATTCGATGAACAGTCTGAACATTTTAAGAAATTTGAAAAGCATTCTAACAAACTGGATGAACAATTTGTTAGAGACTTTTACACTGAAACACTTTTCTGATTTAATTGTTTATTGACATCGAAAAGATTCGTACAAATTTGTAAAGGGACGACGTGACGTGCCGCTTGGAGTTTCTCGGGGGACTGCCCGTGTTCGGCGTGTTCGGTGTTGGTCGGTTCGGCTTTTTAGTACCTGCCGAACTTACCCTGTTGCCACTGTCGCCTTGTTTATATTCTTAAATCTGGGGAGAAATACTGCTACAAATTCATGAAGTTGGATGAACAATTTGGGAAATTTGGTCAAAATAGTACGGAAATAGAAAGAAAAATCAAAGAATGTGCAGAGAGAATGGAGAACAAAAAAACAAATATTTTATCAATGGAACAAAAAGCAGAGAGACGAAATCAGGAGGAATTAGATTTTACAGAGAATTATATTCGAAAAGAGGTACAGGAACAACTGGATGATGACATAAACGAAATAAAGGAGAATGATGAAATACAAAAAGAAACATCAGAAAGAGTCATGCACAAAGAAAATTCTACGTCAGAAATAATCAAGTTAGGGGATAAAAAATGGAATTTCAATGGAAAAGTAAAAGGAAAATATACTGTCCTAGTGCCATTAATTAGGAATGTTGAGGAATTGGAAAATCGAGCATTTTCATGGTTCAATGATGAAGAAGGAGCATATATAAGGAAGTGGAATTACACAAGGAACAGAAAATGGGTGAATATCATCCAAAGAGTGAGAGAGGGAGTGGAATGGATTGGAGAGAGTTCTTTAAGGAGAAAAAAGAGAAAAAAATGGAAAAATAAAAAGTTCAAGAAAAAAGATTTAGGTTAATAATTGATGATTTTTTTTTGTTTGTGTAAAATTCAGTTTGTTAAATTTAAAATGTTTATTCCCGAAATTTTCAATTTGGGGAATAAATATTTTAATTTTGGGGATTTTGTTATGGTTTGAGTTTTCCCAAAATAATATTGTTTCGTTTAGTTTGTTCAATGAGTATTAGGAACTAGAAAAAATTTCTGTTGAATTATATGAAATTTATTCATCATAGATGCTGTGTTGGGATGGCATGGAAACATAAAAAAAAATAGAGAGTTGTCAGTCAGAATAAATTGGAGAAAAGTCAGTTGAGAATTGAATAGTTTTTTATAAGTTACGATTTCGTTGATTGTGATAACAAATTAATATATAATATAAAATAAAAGTATTAAACGGATCGTAACAATACCTACTGATCATGTTCTCATATCCTTAGATGTAATATCACTTTATACGAACATTCCAGTGGATTTGGCTGTTTTTGTAATGTCAAACAAATGGGAGGTTATAAAAAATCATACATCTCTTAACCAGTGGCGGCTGGTCTGTGAGGGCTATAGGGCTACAGCCCTATTTACCTTCCCATACAATTTTCAATGAAAATATTACTTTCCACGGTTATTTATATAATTTATTAATGTAAAACTTTCATGCGACTCCTGCAGTTTTGTTTATTTCAATCATAATCTAGCAGTTCGTCCCTGCATGGGCGATGAATCGTGTAGCCCCGAATTCTTGCATTCGGACAGTCATTCGGCTCCAGCCGCAACTCTTCGTGTCGGTCGTTTTAAGGAGTAAAAGGGCTACGATAAAAGTCGCCCCTATCCGCTTCATTTTAGCCGCTGTCGGCTAGCGTATAGACATCTTAGCGTGCGTTCGTATTTGTTTACGTTTTCAAATCACGGACAATAGTGTTCAAAATATTTTGAAAACTGATTTCGCGAGGCTTTCGCTGGCGAAAAAAGCCGTATTCAACTGCTGGGTAGACCGACTCCCGATTTAAATTTAACCCAGGCAGATAAAACTCCAAAAACTTCTCAAGACAAGTGTATAACAATTGATAACGTATGGGCAAGGGCAGGATTTAGAGATTTGAAGCACCTCAATGAAAAAATTAAGAAGCATGAGCTATCTGCCAAGCATGTAAATTGTTCGACAGAATTAGCTTTTCTGGTTACGACTAATATCAATTAGAATACCGGAATAATATTATTAAGCACAACGAGCAAGTAGATAAGAACAGGTATGTTTCAAAAAGAATTATAAATTGCATAAAATTTTGCGGAAAACTGGTTTTAAAATTTCATATTTTTATTATTATTCTAAAAGTAGCCCCCTAGTGAACTAGATCACGAGCCGCCACTGCTCTTAACAAAGACGAATTCTTGGCTGGGGTAAAATTTTGCCTTGAAAATACTTACTTCTCATATAAAGGAAAATGGTACAAACAAAAGGATGGAATTGCTATGGGTAACCCAATAGCAACGTCTATAGCTAACTTAGTGATGGAATATGTTGAGGGAGAAATAAGAAAGTTGTTGATGATGGATGTTGGTTTCTATAAAAGATATATATGGATGAAATTGTTTTATCTGTACAAGAAGGAAAAGAAAACGAAGTTTTGGAATTCTTCAACGGTTTTCATACGAACATTAAGTTCACAATTGAAAAGGAAAAAAATGGAGCAATAGCATTTTTGGATGTTTTGTTGAAAAAAAACAATGGAAGTATATCAACAAGTTGGTACCAAAAGCCCACCTGGTCCCGAAGGTACCTTCATTATTCTTCATGTCACCCCAAAAAACAAAAGGAAACAGTGGCTATAGGACTCAGTGATAGAGCAATAAAACTTACTTCACCTATACATAGAGAAGAAAAATTGGCCTTGGTAAAGCGAGTACTACTTGAAAATGAAAAATCGCATTTTCCTTCATTACAACACCGAACAGAAAACAAAAAAAGAAATAGATTTGACAAAAATGTCAGTACTACCATACATAAAGGGTGCTGGAGAAAAAATTGGGAACATCATGAAAAAATATGGCTATACAGTCGTTTTTAAAAATGAAAACAAGCTGAATACTATTTACACAAAGATTAAAGACAAAACGGAAAAATGGGATCAGTCAAATCAGTTTATTCAATTCCCTGTAAAACCTGTGATCTTGAATACATTGGAACGACAAAACAAAAGTTGAAAAACAGAATTTCCGCACATAAGAGTACGATTAGGACGAATAAGGCAGAAAGTACGGCTTTAGCCGAACATGTTTTGAAACTAGGCCACGATATGGATTTTGAGAGGACTAGCATTCTATATAAAGAAAAAATAAAGAACAAAAGAGAAATAGCAGAAAAAATTTTTATAAAACGAGAAATGGATTCAATGAATAGGATAACAGACTGTGCGAATTTCAGTTCAATTTATTCCGATTTGATCAGGGACGTTTCACATCGAGAACACACGTTTTTTCATCGGATATATTAACGAAAATTTTGTGAGAATTTTGTTTGACGTGGAGATTTCCCAAGAATATAATTACGTATAATGTCTTCACATCTCAGAGATCATGAATACATATAACAATAACGATGGAGCTTGCTCTGTTGTAGAAATACTTATTTTCATAGTGGTGAGAGAGTTCTCTAGATTCCTGTCTTGTGTTTTGTTATTTGTGATATTGTTCCAAAGTCCTTTTTTGTGTTCCTAAAGAGTATATAAAACTGTATAATTTTTATTGTAATATCTTAAGTAGAGTAATTTCTTTTTAGACTTGAGAATGGCTAAAACCAATAGCCGAAACGTTTTCATTGATGAATAGAAATAAAGAGTAGTTCACTGAATTTCGGTCACCTATACCCAATAACCAAATATATATTATTCAAACAAAGGTGCAGAACCTAGTCAAGGAAATTGTGTTTGGTTCAGATTACTATTATAATAGTGACAGTTCTTCAACTTAGATGTGTATCAGGTAATTTGGAATTTTCATTTATCAATTCTGCTGAATTCCCAACCAAATTGCGTAACTAAAAAAAATTAAATATCGGCAACCCAAAATTGCCATTTGTCCACTTTGTATCGTTGGGATAACTAATGATGATCTGATGGATGATGTCTGCAATGGACGTCTGAATCCAGTTCAAAGTTGTGACATTTGTGCGTCCCTTGGATGTCCATAGAACGTCCATTGTACCAGAAATGGACGTCCCGTGGATGTCCGTAATGTCCGATTAGAACGTCCTATCTGTAGGACTACTTTGTGCTATTAGGGATATTTCTTGATATTCTATCGCCCCTAACCTGAGTATGAAAAAGTACTGGTGAACAATTTCGGTTCACCTTGATGGTCTATCTCAAAAATTATTCATACGCGCTTAATATTGTACACATAAGATTGCATTATAAAATGCGCACATTATAAATGAATATATGTAGATGTGTTACATGTTAAACTGAATTTGAAGCAAATTATCAGATAGGTTAACATATTAAATAGTTGTCAGGGGTAGAGCTGACGGCTTAGCTACAGTGGTGCAAGCTGTAGGTTTAGGAAATTAAAAGAAATTAGTTTAATGGCGCCAGGTGGTTTTCGAGAATAGTGAAGCCCCTGAAAATTGATGATTCAAACCACCAAAAGTATTTGATCTGTAGGAGATTCAACAGAAAAAAAAGAAAATTCAGTTATATATCGATCAAATACACAAAACTCTTCGACGTGAAATATTCCTATAAGCTTTTTACAGTGCCCGAAAGCTTAGATGTCCTGATTGCCGGCATTCATTCACACATGGTCAATACAATAATTTAGCCCGGCAGGCAGCAGCTTTTTCTTCAAGGAATTTCATCTCGGCTAAATTTAATTCTGTAGGTCGTAGTCCCATTGCAAATGATGAAACCGACCGTCAACTTCAATACCATTGATGGCTGCGGGCGTGGGAGGCTGCGGAACTTGGGAGGAAAAGTAAAATTTCAAGTGATTTCATCCCACTAGAGATTCAGTGAGAGCAGCATTCAAGGCAACTTCAATGTCCAAGAAGGCAGCCACCGAAATATCCCTGAAGTTGTGAGATTCGTTGATCCTGCCGACAAAATTATTCAGGGCATGATCCGTGGATTTGGCTTTCTGGTAGGCATACTGCTGAGCATTCAGGAGATGTTTTCGTAGTTTCGGGTAGTAACCCAAGGTTCCTAGAGGAGCAATGTTTATCCTCTCTTCCTGGATGCGCTTGCCTAGGAGGTAAGATCCAGATTTGGAGTGCTCCACATTTGCTTGCTGGCATTTATAAAGCTGCGATCGCTATATGTCACAGCTTTCTTCTTCCCAACGGTTAACCCTTTCCGTGCTCTTTTACCAGCCTTGGGAAGGGTCCAAGTAGGGAGAGTTGCCTACGGAGCTTTATAATAATAATAATAATAATATAATAAAGTGCCTTTATTTTGTACTCTATGAATACAATCATGGGGCGAAGTTTAGCCTATAGCTATTCTACTTAACCTCTAGGCTCGAGCTTTGCTCGAGGAAAAAGCAGAGTCAGATCTCGCTCCCTCAACGGGCTCACAGATGGAGATGCCGGCAGAGGAAGAAGAACCAGTTCCTCTTTCCTCTTTTTTGACGCGGGTATCCTACTCTTGTCGTTAACCGTGCGTTCTTCTCTGGCTCGAAAGGTGACCCTTCCGAAGTCATAGTAAGGCATCATATCCAGGGCTTTTGGCCTAGCCATGGAGCTCTCGTCTATAGAGAAGGTCCATGTCCGTTCGGGCCCTGAAATTTGGTGGTGTAATACCTACCGGCCAGTTTTTTGCTTGAAGGCCTGGGTTCATCACACTCAGAGCTGTCAGCACCTCATTTTGTGTGGGTCGATCTCCCAGTGGAGGATCAGGGATGTATGCCTCGCATACATAGGGCTTTGGCAGCTCCGATACCTGAACAATGCGGAGGTTGGCCCCGTCCCACGGCTTGATCTGCAACAAATAGTTGACAAGCCACGCGGCGATACCCTCGTCCGCACATCTGATCATAAGCCATCCCGGCTCATGATGGCAGCCAAAGAAGCGGATCCCTGATCCTTTTACTTCTTTCCTGAGAGTGTGCCTCAGGATGGCGCCTCGGAGATTTAAATGCTCCGTCGACAGTTAGGTTTCGGCTAACAGTCCCTCCGGGATAGTGCTTTTTGGCACTGCCACCAACTGCATCAACCACCTTCAAGCCAGCTGCATCAACCTACTTCGATCCAACTGCTTTATTGCCTGAAAGTGTTCGGCCTTTTCCTGGAGAAAGGAAAATGGGGCGTTTCAGGACAAAAAATCGTCTATTTATACGATATATTACTCTATTTATACGATATATTACCCTTATACTCCAATGATAATATTCAAGTTCACATCGATGGTTAGATTACTTTACAGCAATATTAACAGCTACATCCCCAAAAAACACATAATTAATCACTTTATTGAGCAAAATGAAATATCTTGTGCCATGTTTGTAGAGGCAAAAATCCACGAGACGAGTTCAACAAATTACAGAAATTGGACAACAATTCAACGAATAGGACATGTGATACAGAACACAAGGGGTGGAAGCATAGTACAGTGTAGCCCTAACATCAAATGTGGCAAAGCAAACCCACCAGTGATCAATAACCCTTTAAACGAGGTGACGCATTTCACTATTCCTTTCAAAGAGGAAAAATTGCATATTTTCCTAACTTACATACATCCTACTGCCAAAATAGAGGAAACTATTTTCATAAAAGCGTCCCAGTACAAGTATGCCATTATTATTGGAGACTTCAATGTGAATAGAGCTAAGAACAAGCAGATCAATAGTTTTTTGGAAAGTGGACAATTTTCCAAGGCTGTAACGGATGCAACATTTTTGATGGGAAACGTTGAGAGTACTCCTGATTTAGTACTATTTTCCACCAACATAAGGCAAAATGTCAAGAAAATACAATTGACACCTGATCTTGGTGCCAACCATTTAGCGATGATTTTGGAAATAGATATGAACATAGATCCAATGGAAACGAATATCAAACAAATATCAAATTATAAAAAATCCAACATTGATGGGATCAACAAAGAATTAGAAAAATTCATAGAAATAAATAAAAATAACCCAATAAACGAAAACCATGTTGAGTCTTTCAATAGTTTGCTATCAGAAACCATCAAAAAGCATACCCCAATGATCTCGATCCACCCATACATTCATGAACTTCCCCCATACATTATAAAGCTAATAAAACAAAAAAGAAAAATATATAGGGAATATTGCAGAAATAAACTTCCAGAAGTCAAAAAATCACTGAATGAGCTCAATAGAAATGTAAACAAAATGATTCAACAATATAAGGAGCACAAGTGGACAGAAGCCTGCGGCAGAATAAATGAATCTAAAGGGAAGACTTTCTATCATGAAATCAACAAGCTAACTAAATACAAAAAATACACACAAATTCCCACATTAATAGAAAATAACACAGAATACAAAACTGACCGGGAAAAGGTTGATTTGTTTGCTAGCCACTACAAGAACATATTCACATTTGACAAAGAAGGTAATTTCGATAGAAATACTTATGATGAAGTGAATGCTTGGTATGAGGAATTTTTCAAAAACAGTAATACAGTTGAGGCTGAAAAGATTGAAATAAATGAAGCAGACTACTACCTAATACTGCAGAAAACAAAAAATAGTGCACCTGGGCCAGACAACATACCATGGACCATAGTGAAAGCACTAAACGAAAAAATACACAAACATCTAATGAGTATTTATGAATACTGTCTGAATAACTCGATATTCCCAGAAATATGGAAAAAAGGTCATATAATTAATATACACAAAACGAGTTCAGACTCGAGCAAGGTTACCAATTATAGGCCAATAACTTTGTTGTCCGTGCTGGGAAAGCTTTATGAGAAAATAATTAAATCCATACTGGAAAAACATTTAAACAAGTACATTCCCAATTACCAATTTGGCTTCAAGGAAAGGAATTCAACAAACCAACCACTAACAATATTGGTTTCAAATGTGCAAAATGCTACTCTCAGCAAACTGAAAACTTCAGCATTGTGTTTGGACATACAAAAAGCATTCGACAGCATGTGGCACAAGGGACTACTTTTCAAACTGAACAAGATAAAATGCCCTGCTATCTTAATAAAACTCTGCAAGCAGTTTCTGGAAAACAGAAAGCTGACGGTAAAAATGAACAACTCATTTTCAACATCTTTCTCTCCAGAGCAAGGAACACCACAAGGATCTCCACTTTCCATAACACTATACAAATTCTATGGTTATGACATCTACCCTAAGACCACAAAGAAAAAATACATATTACAATTTGCGGACGACACAACGTTGATTGTTCACGAAAAATCTCTAGAGACTTGCATGCAAGCACTACAGCTTCTGGTAAATGACATTATCAAATGGTTCTTTAAATGGAGACTAACACCTAACCCAGCCAAATCACAACTTATAATCTTCGATCACATAATTTCTCAAGGATCCCCACATATAATCATTAATGGTACGACTGTAACACCATCCCCATCAATAAAATACTTGGGAGTCCAAATCGATAACAGGTACAATTTCAACAGACACACAAAATTAATTAAAAAAAAGACCATATCTAGAGCGAAATATTTTGCAAAGCTAACCTATAAGAAACAGGGTATCAACATAAAGAGTGCCACAAAAATATATAAAACTATATGTCGACCCTTACTGGAATACGCCCATCCACTGTTTGCCAATTGCAAAGCCCCAGCAATTAAAAATCTGGAGGTGGCAGAAACGACAGCACTGAGGACCATCACTAGAATGAGGCACCCTAACAATGTTCTGCATAATCCCCCAAACCACCTACTTTTCTCAGCAACAGGAATTGAGCCAATCAAGGAGAGGATCAATAGGCTAAATAAAAAATTTTATTCTAGATTGTTAGAGTTAGAAGAAGTGATCCCCCAATATCATAAAGATGCAAACATTTCAACTAGAAAACACCCAACAGAGACTCTAATAAACAAATTAAGTAATGTTTTATGTTAATATATAATTGTAAAATTTTTATATATTAAAGTGTAAATTTATAGGCTGAAGGACCTCAGGTCGATGGCCAATTGCTTATATGCTTATATTTGCAATAAACGACTGTTACTACTACTATTACTCCCGAAAAAGAGGCAGTGAGGGAAGAGTGAGAAGAAAGACGATCTAGAGCTGAATAGGTAAAGCTGGTAAAAAGAAATCTTGCTGAAATGATGAAAGGAATAGAGTCAAAAAAAGGAAAATATCATCACATCACTGTCTTCGGATGAAGAAGAGTATTTTTGTCTTATATATGTATGAGCCGATATTCTGAGAGCAGAGAAAAATGGATTAAATGTCATGGAAAATGTGAGCTTTGGTCACACTTAGAGAGCACAGGCAAGTGGTGATCGGACCTAAACTTGCGATGATCTGATTAGATCTTAATATTATGATTCATATTTTGTTATGAAATTTATGTATTTTTTGTTATTTTGTTTCTATATTTTATTAATGCTCAACTTTTCAGGAGATATCTTCTTTAAACTTTTCGTTAGGAAAATGACTGCTTTCGGGTTCTGCTCTTGATTCTTATTCTTTGTTGACTCTTTGAATTAATTGAAATTATTCTTTGTTTTCTTTATATGCAATAATTTTTATTGCATATAAAGGAGACAAAGAATCAACAATCAACTCACAATGGTGTATTTTCGAAAATGTCACAATGGGTTATTTTCCTAAATTTCAAAATATATGTCATCAAAATCCTTATACCTCAAATATATCAAAATATATTTGTTTAGAATTTTAACATATTGCATTTTATCTGTATTCACTTACGAAAATCCTGATTTCAGAAGTGCTCTCTCACCATAGACTTAATAAATTTATAAATATCAAGTTTGAAGGTATAGACACAGATTACAGAAATAATATACAGGATGTTTCATAATTGAATGTCAATATTCATGCGGGTGATTTTTGGGCCCATTTTAAGAAAAAAAAACTTCATATGAACATATGTCCTAAATGTCCTCCCGAGATACAGGGTGGTAAAGATTTCAAAAATAAATCAATTATTATAATAATTGATTTATTTATCAATATCTTTGTAGATATTATTGTAGAAATTTCATTGATATATTTGAAGTGGTAGTGGTATTGTTACCATTACCACTTCAAATATATCAATGAAATTGATAGTGGTATTGTTACACTACCACTTCAAATATATCAATGAAATTTGTCATACATGTATACTATGAATCAGGAGGCATTTTTTAATGTATCACTTTTTTCTTCATTTCCACCAGTGGGCTTCGTACGTAATTTGACCTACCTATTTTGACAGACATTGATGGTACTCCACATATTTTTCCTGAAATGAAAATTATTTTTGGAATTCTCAATCATTTCTTACCAAAGTTGATCACTTGACTTTTTTCAATCTGATTTACGGTTTCTGCTCAAAATGTCGATTTTTCACAAAAAAAACACTGCCACAAGTGCCATGAAAACACCACTTCATTTTCAAATACTTAGTTAAGAATATTTCGAGAACTAATGCATAAAATGAAAAAACAATTACTGTGCTGAAATCAGTATAAAAATACCTTTCAAATGAGGTATCACTCACCCCATCTTCGCTATTCAAAAATTGGGGGTGAGGGTTGTAGTAGCAAGGGTTGAAGCGCTATGCGTCCGTAACCTACATCTTAAGTTGTCCCCCTCGAAACAGAAATCGACCTGTCCGAGCATTTCTATCGAAAAAATTTATTTCGTCTGTAATCTCGTCTGTTTCGTTTTCAAATGGCCACCCTGTATATCATAATATCACCATGAAGAGACATATGTAGACTTTATTTTTTTAAATGTAACCCGTGAGTCGGACTAAAAGAATTCAAGAGATCAAATTTGCTCATAGTTGAATACAGTCAGTGGCGTGCCACTGACTGTCTCAATAATACCATCCTGTATCTCAAAAAATAAGACGTTTAGGACATATGTTGATATAAAGTTTTCTTCTTAAAATGGGAACAAAAATCACCCCCATAAATATTGACATTCAATTAGGAAACACCCTTTATCGTATAAGTTTCGAAGGGTGTATTTTTGAAAGTTCTGAATTTTGAAGCGTGTTGGATAACTAATTCCATAAAAAATCTTAAATTCGATTTTGGAGTTTTAGGAAACTAGCCCGTTGCCCCTTGGATGGGGACGGTTGTGACATATTTTGTTTTTCTTATTTGCTTCTGTGTGTTAACTGTGTGCAACTACCTACTGTAAAAATTGTAGAGTTAACATGTAGAGGAATGTACATTTCATCATAATAAACACTAAAACACTTGCTACAGTTGACTTTAAAAAATTAAAAACTTAAAGCTGAAGTAAAAATTGTCATTCATTGCCTTCTTAGGCCCTTTTATACGTAGAATCTACTGACGAAAGATTTTTTTCCAATTCGAAAATAACAAATTCGATAAAATTTTGCAAATGAGCTCACCTAATGATTCGAAGTGAAAAAATATTTTGAGCTCGTCAGTGATTCTACGTAGAAAAGTGCCTGTGGAAGGTTCAAGTTTCAGATCTGTATACAGATCTTCAAATACGAAAAAGTTATGGGAACTTTTCGAAATGGTCAACATCTAATTTTCTGCTAATAACTCAAAAACGAACTAAAGAAGAATCGTGGGAGGCTACGATTTTCACCATCCTCTGTTTCTCTGAAAAAGAGCTAGGAAATGTGTTATCAGCTCTTGTTGTCTTGTTCCCGAGATCCCCTCGGTAGACAACAAATTTTGCCCACCCTGTACTTTTAAAATATATGTTCAAGTCAAAGACTGACCGTGTAAAATTTTTCAACACGGATTTCAAAAATTTTTTGGTTTCCTTCTGATAGAGGAGGCCAGTAATGGCGCAGATCACAGAGGTTTACCGCCGTTATACAGAATTATGAGACTGTTTACCTAAACATCGCTTGTTGGAATTTTGGCTGAACGCTTTCAAATCGCAGGAATTTCCGATTCCCTCATCAAGAAGCGATCTTCAAATAGAGCAAGGAGAACATTACCTACTTATTCTCTATACTTATTGTGAATTTTGTTATCAGGAAACTGGCATCGGCAGTCTGCAGTGAGAAAGGCAAAGATGAAAGAACACCTTCCATGGAAATTCATAACCAGCTCAAAGCTAATTTATGGATCATTAAAACTCTATTAGTTGGTCATCCGACTCTTAAATAGACCTTACACGGTTATGGATAATGATCATAACTCCATAAGAACTACATTGATAATGTCGACAAAATTATAAAGATAAGGCATGCTAATATGGATTCTTTTATCTCGTACGATGATGGTCTAAAACGATTTGATTGAACTCATTGATATTGTTTATTGTAATAGTAGGGGAGGTAGCATACTTTTTTTCCTTTACTGGAGAAAGCAGCAATCGAAATTTTATCGGAAAATATTATAATTCAGTTTTTTTCAATAATTCAAATATAAATCATTATCCGCTTAATGATAAATAATTGAGCCGCTAGTACAGAACCATAATGACTTATGGTATCAACAAGATGGCGCGCCTCCACACAATTCACTCAATATGTCAAATATCCTCTACAGGCTATTTGAAGATCGATGGTTGGCGAACAATGGTCCACATCTTTGGCCACCACGTTCTCCCGATTTAACTCCTTTAGACTATTATGTTTGGGGTAGGATAAAAAATATTGTCTACTCAACTCCCCTAACTGATAAAGAGGACTGCATAGAACGAGTCAGAAATGCGTTCAGGTTTGTTTAGATTTTTAGATTCATAGTTTTGAAACTCATTTTGGTTTTTAAACACTTTTGCAGATCTCTTCCTCCCGATGAAATAAGAAGAGCAACGCACGAAGCATTCCTGAGACGTATAAATAAATGTCTAGAAATTAACGGTCAAAACTTTGAGCATCTTCTCTAGTTATAACTGCGAGAGTTTGCCATGGTTCTCCTAATAATAACTTGAAGTCGGTTTCAAGAAGGGGGGAAAAATCTACAGCATGGTTCAAATAACAGTTCCTGAAAATTTCATCTTTTTGGCGTGAAGGGAAAAGAAATAGCTGAAAATTCAAGACGAAAAACAGTTGAATAACTCAGAAAATATCCACTTTAGGGCAAGGGTGTGATGCATACACTCACATTATTTTTTAAAGTAGATTCAATATCTGCCATAAAAAAATGGGGTTCTAATTTGAAAAAATTGATTTTTCACGATTTTGTCATCCCTAACTTTGAAAGCGATTTTTTCACCCCCTGTATCATGAATCGCGATTTCGATTTTTAAAGTGGATACATCAATCTTACATCTTGAAAAATCCCAAAAATGAAAATTTTCCATCCAAAAACCTCGAAGTTATTCTTGTTTCAGCGGAGCTCTATTTTCGATTTTTTTTCGAATTTTCCCGCTCAGAGAGAATTTTCCAACTAAAACTGAAAAATGTTACATCAAAATAACTTGAAATTTTCTAAGGAATCTATTTCTGCAATAAAAAAATGGTGTTCTAATTTGAAAAACGGAAGTTGACGTCATTTCCGGAAAAACCAAAGATATAAAGGTGTGTATTATCTTTGGGAAAAACCGAAGGTGCTCATGCCTTGAAAATATTTTAGATTTTATCAGCATCGTGAAATACTTATAAGTGCTGAATTTCATGAAAATACGTTCAGTAGTTTCCCGTATAAATATGGGTGAGGTTCCTCGTGAAAGACCCTGTATATGATAAATGAATAATGCATTCAGTAATGCATTGCAGATATCTAGGAAGACTTACCATCAGTATTCGATGTATCAGTTTCAAACTGCTCGCCCTCCATCGCATGTGGTTCCTTTGGTGGCCCTTTCATGCATGGGATGCTTCCTGCATACAGCAACTTACGTGGATGAATAGCTTCAAATTGACTTAAAGTAAAATACAAAGATTATAGTGCCTTACTCTATAATCTTCGGTAAAATGTTCACTGCACGTGGTGTAGCTTTTACTCAAGTTAATGTCTTGACGCCTACAAAATTCTATCCACTTCACAGCACTGAAAATTAAAATCAATCAACATCCGAGTCACAATACTTACGTTTCCATTTTCTTCGGTAAATTTAAAAAACTTATATTTGGAGAATCCCAAACAGCAGTTTCCACAGTTCTTCACCATACAATATTTTCCATACGATATTTTGAGCAAAATCTTTGATTTTGAAGTTTTCACTAAATAAAACTAAAATGAAACTAAATAAAACTAAAAATACACAAATAACATGGAAATTAGGTGAACGAACGGTACAAAAATCAAAACATAAACATAAAAAATCAAAAAATTAGAAAAAAACAGCATAACAGCGATTTTTTATTGAGAAGTAACATACACTGTATCATGTTCCATAACAATAACTTGTTATTTCTCAATTCCAATAAAAAACAAAATAAAATTTAGAGAAGCAGGAGCAAATGCCACAAAGTTCAGCGGCAAAGATGTCAAAAAATGTGCTTACCACCCCACAAAAATCAATACCTATTTCACCGAGAGGTATTTTTGCTTCAAAGTATATCACCGGCAATAGCCGGTGTCATTTGACAATGCTTGCTTTAAAAGTTAGCCCATAACTTTTGCTGTTTCTGTCTGTCGATAATAAAATATTAAATATAAAATTGTGCTTATTATTTTTCTTTTATCCTTCCTGTATCTAGATAATGAAGATGCAGATGATGCAAATATACAGAGGCGGCTCCTTTTATGAACGGATGAGGCAGTGCCTCGCCAATAAATTTAGTAAATTATATCTATTTATCGAATATCTCATCATTTATATAGCATTCTCTCCTCAACATAATTTCGTGATTGTTTGGATCATTCTTATTCAAAAGCATTTATATCTAATTTCGCTCCATCATAAAACAATAAAATACGACTGTGTCCTTCTATCGGACTACTAAGTCTCACCGTTTTCCATAATATCTCACATCTCATGAGCCCTGTGTATCCATCTCACTTCTACATTACCATTGAGTATATATCCCCCGGTTTTAATTCAGAACTTCCGGAATTGTATATAAAATGCGTATGAAACCGTTTTGAATTCTGGATGAAAATTATAAAATAAAACGCTCAAGTAAACACTGATTTCATCCTAACAATTTAAACAGAATCAGGTAGAGGGATGATAGTTCTGTCTATCGTGGTAATCATCCAAAGAAGTGTGCCAAATACAAGGACGACTTTTCACGCATAAATAGTTATTTTTGTATCTAGTGCGCGAAATGCTACTTTGGAGATCGAGAACTGAAAAAAAATAGTCGAGATCACCAGAGTATTTCGCGCATGAGATGCAAACAAAATTTTTTCCACAAAAGTCAAAAATATCATCATAAAATAAGTAGCATGCTTAATATAAAATACTTGATAAAAAATAGTTACTGACTATGGAAATAAAATGGCATTTGTTGGAAATTATTATCAAAGTGACAGTTCTTCATAATTATTTTATAGTGACTAAGATGTCCAAAACACTGGTGTGTGCACTTGTCACTTTTTGCAAGCATCAACATTTCAGAAAATCGGGGATATGGAATCAGTTTCGTGGCGGCGCCACCATGTCATTTGTTTCGTTCTATCCTTGTTCTACCAAAGGAAGTCCAATGATACTCTCTCGTTTTATTTTGTTTTGCGTTGATATCGAATATCGATCAAGGAGTGAAAAAATAAACTGGTCCATTTTGTCAGCTGTTAAGGATTATTTGTGATTTACAGTTTAATTTTCGTTGTAAAAACAAATCTGTCAATATTTCAACACTATCGAATAAGGGTTCGAAGGAGTATTAACTGTTCTTCTTCAAGATAAATTCCGTTTGACAACTTGAATTCGTGAGGGGGGAAATTCAATATGATTTCAATAAAACACAGTTGATTGGGCAAATATCCAATATTCTACGACATTCCGCACGAGCTCTACATCAAGATCTACTTTGATTGGAGGATTAAAATTTTATAACGGTTTACCTAGCGAGATGAAGAGATGTACCAATTATAGAGAATTCAAGAGATTGTTGATTTCTCACGTTAAGGGCATTTTTGAGTTTTTCCTTCACTTACTTTACAGGTTGTAAATAGTTGATCAACTAATAAAATTATTATTATTATTATTAGGACTTGAATAGGGTGGAACAATGGTTCAAGATTAATAAAATGTCTCTCAACATAAAGAAGTGTCATGTTGTCACCTACACTCGAAAATCCAACCCGATATATTTCAGTTATGAAATTAATTCGGAAATCATTGAGCGCAAGTCAGAAATTAAGGATTTGGGTATAATCTTTCAAAATAATCTGAAATTTAACACCCATTTTGAATTCATCACCAACAAAGCTTACAAGATACTAGGTTTAGTTCTTAGAAATAGCAAAGATTTTGATTGTAATACTACTATTCTACTATATAAAACTCTTGTGAGACCACACCTTAATTATGCTTCAGTGGTATGGATGCCATTAACCATAAGTCATGTTTACATGATTGAAAAAGTTCAGAAAAGATTTCTTCGATACTTATACCTGAAAAAATACAATGAGTATCCTTTCATGAAGTCATATATTTCAATGTTGGAAGACTTCAATATGTGCACATTGATAGGCAGACGCAAGTGCAACGCAGTTCTTTTCATTTTCAAGATTTTAAATACACTCACTTTCAAAAGTCCTGCACCCCCTAATTATTAAGGCTATCTCAAACTTTGAAAAAAAAATGATGCCCTCGGGTTCAAGGATAATGAAAGGCTTTCACAGAAATAAAATGAAATCAATTTCATTTCATAAAATTATGAAGTTGAAACAACAAATACAAATTAGGAATAAAAATTGCAAAAACAAAAATTAAATTTAAACGGAAAATTAAAAGTTAATTAATAAAAGAGCAAACTAATATGCAGTATTTGAGCCTCTGTTGCTCAGCAATGCATTCACTCGTCTAGGCATTCCAAAAATTAAATTATTGATTATTTCCTGCGGAATATTCATCCATTCCTCGGTAACAGCTACAATAAGTTCTTGTGAATTTCGTGGTGGATTATTTCGACGGAAAACGGCTCTGGAGACATGATCCCATATATGCACTATAGGATTTATGTCAGGAGACATCGCGGGCCATTCTAATCTGATAATGTTTTGGTTTTCCAGGGCTTCTTGAACACCTCTAGTGCTATGTGGCCTGGCATTATCGTCCATAAAGATAAATTGAGCCCCTAATTCATTACCCATGGGTATAATTACAGGATTTATGATATTTTCGAGGCAATATGCACCAGTCAACGTCCCGGATATGTGAATTAGTGGCGTTCTTCTTCCAAACATTATGCCTCCCGAAAACATTTCAGTGCCACCGCGAAAAGGAGCAACTTGAATAGCTCTCTCAGGTCTATTTCGACATCCTGGTTCCCTCCAAACTCTTAAGCGGTAGTCATCACTTACTAACCCAAACCGTGACTCATCTGTAAATAGCACATTCCTCCATTCTTCTAAATGCCAGTTTTGATGAGCTCGCGACCACTGCAGACGAGCGGTTCGGTGACGAACTGTTAATAAACGAACTCTGAGAGGACTTTTGGACCGCAATCCTGATGTTTAAATTCTTCTACGAATTGTAGCACATGAAATTACACGGTTGTGGGCTTTTTGGAATTCCGACCTGAGTGTTGGTACCGTCACTGACCTATTTCTACGGGCTGATTGGGCAATATACCGATCTTCTCGAATCGTGGTAACACGAGGATGACCATTTCGAGGTCTATTATGCACTCCACCAGTTTCCTCATAGCGCCTAATCGTTCTGCTAACCGTGCTTCGAATAATGTTTAGTCTATTGGCTATCTGATGGCGTGAGAGCCCACTTTGCCAGAGAGCAATAATTCTAGTTCTGTCAAACTCAGACAACTCGTTTCTGGGCATATTACACAGTTTTTGAACTAACCAGTACTTAAAACGAAAAACTACTGGTCCGCAGAAAGGCACACATTTGACAAAATCGATATTTAAACGCAAGAAAATTTTTTGTTTCGTAATGTTATCGTTTAATTTGGTGGTCAAAAAGTTTCTGTTGTTGTCAGTAACAATTTGTTGTGAATCTTGATTATTTTATCTCCACTACAGGGGGGGTGCAAAACTTTTGAAAGTGGGTGTAATTTAACATTTCAAGACTGTAATTTATATCTGAGGCTTAGAAATAAGGAAACTTTTCATGTAACGCCAAGTAGTTTATCTCCTATTAATAAAATGATGCTTATATGCAATGAGTTGATTGAAAAATTTGACTTGAATTTGTTTCCCAGCAAACCATCATGTTACATGCATAAGGGTGCTACATAACATAAACAGAACATTTGAAACACAACTGTGGATTTATAAATAAATATTCCATATACATAACGTTCTCATTTCACGTGATACATATCAAACATAATATAATATTTATGTATCATATACATTAATTTGTTATGTTTTTCATGAAAAGTATATGGTATATCAATTTCGTATTATCTATGATATGTATCATTTTGAATGAGAATGTTATGTATATGGTATATTAATTTATAAATGCACAATTTTCATTCAAATGTTCTGTTAATTTTATGTAGCAATCAGAGCACTAAATACATATTATTACGATATGAGAGTATACACATAACATATACCTAATTTTTCAGCAGTCATCCCGACAATGAAACTTACGGTATGATTTATTGAATCGTGAAAAAGTACAAACATCAGTACTGAAAGTAGCTGTTATCGAAACTGTTTTATTCAATTTTTTACTACTAGCGGATAGAATCCGCCAAAATAGGCGAATTATGAACTTTGATAACTCAACTTTCATAACCTCAATTATTGACGTTCGGAGGAAAAAGAAGGGTTGTGTGATTAGGCTGAATGTTCACATTCATGCATCAGTATGACAAATTTATTATTTATAATATGTATTTGCAAGGATAGTAACCCTGATTCCATTCGTCAGAGATACAATATTTTGTATATCTGATGATTCTGTGTGACAAATGAAAAGCAAATACTCGAGTTATTTTTTAAAACTTAAAGAATGCGATTTTAGTTCGAGTTTTGAGAATTATTTGGTTTCCGCATTGATAAAAGAAGCAATTTTAATTCCATACAATTAATATGGTGCACTTATATGAAAAGTCACATGTTTCCATAGCTAGATAGGTTGGAGGGACCACTCAGGAACACAAGATGTCGAAAAGTAAGCAGGTTCGAGCCCGGAATGAGAAGGAATTTTAGGTCGGTGCGGGAGACAACCACGGATCGTAGACATAGGTTACTAAAGAAGTCTCATATATGAATACTGACAATCAATCAGGTGTAACAATAAATTATCGTTCTGGTACAGTTTTTGCCCAAAATAAGTACGTATTTCATCAAATATGGCGATCCATTAAATTTTGGATGTCCTTGTATTTATTGAGGTTATATTTCAAATTGGTATCAGATGTTCTGTACCAGAGCTATCATCCTTTGCACATAGCATGTAAGGTACAAAGTACCTATATGTGTACCGAACATGTAATATTGCAGTTTCGTTACAGTATACATAGCGAAAGGCGGACATAGAGCTCTCGTTAGAACGATAACGGATAGATCGTGTACGGAACTTTGCTATGTAACACGGAACGTTGCAATATGTATGATACGTTGATGATATGCAATTGTGTTTGCTGGGTTAATACTAGTTTTGGAAATGTGGGAAGATTATTCTCCTAGGTTAAGTAGTTAATAGTGTTTTTGTGTTTGTTCTGCATATGTAATAACCTTCTTGGGTGTATGTGTAGAAATAAATAAATAAAACAGCTATATCCGTCCCGAATGATCGTTAATCTGATTTGGTTCTGCCTCAAATTCCAACAACACTGAATTATTAGCTGTAGTTCTTGATTGTCCATACAGAAAAGTGAACTTACTGAACGACATGTTCAATAAATGAATGTTGTACACCCCTTTCTCTAAACTAATACATTTTCACATACCAATAATCGCTTATAAATACAACATATTCGTAAGTCGTAGTTAAGGGTTCAAATTATTTTTAAATATCAATTGACAATGCTCTGTCAAATTCTAAACAGCGGTACCTACAGTGGGAAAAACGAAACTGATCCCATATCCCCACGAAATTAAAAACAAAATCGAATCAGTGAATACAATACACCCGTAGATAGAGAAAGGGGAAGATAACGTAAACAACAAGAAAAGTGTGTCCAACATCTCTATGTTTTTGTTGACATTTACTGTGCATCTACTCCATGTTTGTTTACGTTTACCCCAATATTTGAATTTGTGTTCGATGTAATAGTGTTTCGTGCGTTTTAAGACTTGAGTATCAAGAATTTCGGTGTTGACATGCCAGGAAATTGTGTAATTTGTGGAAAATATGCTGAAAAAGATAGATTCGGATTGGGGTAAACGTAAACAAAAACAAGTTGATGTTGGACACAGAGAGCTCTTCGTAGCTGCGCAATGCGGTATCTTCTCTTTCCTCTATCTACGAATACACCAGAGTTTTAGACATCTTAATAGTGACTTTTTATTCGCGTCAATTTCGTGCGTGATATTTATAACTGTAAAATGATGGAAATTTCAAGCGACGATGAAGTAAGCAGTACCTAAGATGTCTAAAACTCTGGTGCAAAGATTATAGAGTAGAAAGATAGGAAACGCCCTCATATCGCTAGTACTAAAAACCGACTACATTTTGGCCAGTGAAAACACATTTGACGATGAGATGGCGCTGAAAACGTATTATCAATACAGAAAAACTGTTTAATAACAGTTTTCTCTTTTATAATTGAGGGGCGCGAAATTCGAATTCTATTCCTTGTATTCAATTTCAATATTGACGTTGTTGAGACCAGAAAACAAACATCCTGAGCGACAAAACAAAAGGATGGTTTTGTTTTGTGACCAGGATTGGTATCAATGAAATACGCTGTTGGATGTGATAAATTTTTATTTGCAATCTATAAAAAATTTACAAAAATTTGAAATTATGGACAACGAATAGAGCTTTGACTAGGAGACAAGAGTACATGGTTATCTGCTATAGTTACGTGAAAGGTGTTTTTCTGTGAAAAAGTTTCGAATTAATAAACTGAGTTGAATTTTTACAATTTATATCAGAAATTGATATGAACCAATATTCAATTTACCGTCAGAGGATACATATTTCCGTTACTTACATATTATTTACAAAATTTTCAGAACCACAATTGAAAAAAACCTTACAGAGGTATACAAGCCTTGTATTCAAGTCCGTCAGTATAATTTCTTCATGCTTTTTCATGATTTCTTCATAGTATGGTCACGACACAATATACAAATTGATTGACGAATGAACACTCACAGAAGGTTTCATAAAACTTTGACTTTCCAAACAACAATTTGACAGTCACCCGATTCCCAAATCGAAATCCATAAAATTTTGCATTTCTGAATATATTGAAGGCAATATCGAGAATCTTTGAATGGAGGGTAAGGTTAATTGGTGTAAAAGTCATAATTTCCCCTAAATGAGCCCTTCATGTAAGGGATGCTTCCTGCATACAACAATTCACGTGGATAAACAGTTCTCAATCGACTTGCAGTAAAATGTTCATTGCACATGGTGTAGTCAGTAGTGTTTGCAGGCCTTTACGCCCTGAAAATTTTATCCACTTCGTAGCACTGAAAACAAAAATCAATGAATGACCGAGTCACATGTTACCAGTTAATACTTACATTCCCATTTTCCTTAGTAAAATTCGTTTTATTTGATCCACAGTTCTTCACCATACAATAATTTTCGAACGATATTCTGAGGTTTTCGCCAAGAAATTAGACAAAAATTTCAATAATCAGCAACTAGGTTGTCTATGGATACGAGAATCAAAACATTCAAAACCGGTTTGATCAAAATGGCCATTTGACTCTGACATCTCGCAAAATTTCATATGTCCCTCGAATTAAATTTTTAACCAGTCTTAGGGCCTTAAAAACACATTTGAAACACAGATGGCGCTCACATCACTCTAGTCGCTTCGTTTCCTATATTTCTACTCTATAATCTTTGCTCTGGTGTATTCACTGATTCGATTTTGTTTTTAATTTCGTGGGGATATGGGATCAGTTTCGTTTTTCCCACTGTAGGTAGCGCTGATTAGAATTTGACAGAGCATTGTCAATTGATATTTGAAAATAATTTGAATACTTTGCTACGACTTACGAATATGTTGTATTTATAAGCTATTATTGGTGTGTGAAAATGTATTAGTTTCGAGAAAGAGATGTAGAACATTCATTTATTCAACATGTCGTTCAGTAAGTTCAGTTTTCTGTATGGACAATCAAGAACTATTATAGCTAATAATTCAGTGTTGTTGGAATTTGAGGCAGAACCAAATCAGATGAACAAACATTCGGAACGGATATTGCTAAGTTTTATAGCAACTTCAGCAATATTTCAAAGAAACTGTATTGGAAATGCGTAATGTGAATCGTGAACATGTATTGAGAATCAGAAATACATCCATCTACTCGAGTCTGTTCTTCAAATATTCTGCATGAGTAGATACAGTGAAAATTCCCTTTCCGTCAACTGTGTTTTATTAAAATCATATTGAATAACCCCCCTCACGAATCAATTTGTCAAACGGAAATTATCTTGAAGAAGAATAGTAAATACTCCTTCGAACCCTTATTCGATAGTGTTGAAATATTTACAGATTTTTTTTACAAAGAAAATTAAACTGTAAATCACAAATAATCCTTAATAGCTGACAAAATGGGTCAGTTCGTATTTTGCACTCGTTGATCGATATTCGATATATCAACGCAAAACAAAATAAAACGAGAGATCATTGGTCTTGGTTTGGTAGAACAAGGATAGAATGAAGCAAAGGACGTGGTGGCGCCGCCACGAAACTGATCCCATATCCACAGAACCACAGAACCCATATCCCCGATTTTCTGAAATAATGATGCTTGCAAAAAGTGTACACACCAGTGTTTTAGACATCTTAGCAGCATAGACAAATAATCCCTCTAGACCGCCAACTAGCGGTGAGTTTCTGGTTCAGGTTTTCTAGTTCAGCATACAAACGCTAGGGTATAATTTGGCAGGTCGATCGTTGCCTTTCTGTCACATTTGAAGTAGACAAATTCAAATTCGAATTTGACAATCAAATTTTTTCCAATCTTAAAATTATTTCGTTATATAGGTTTCCCTAGAGTTCGAGTAATTTGTTAGCATTGTAAAATAATAAGTAATTGTGAGTTGAGTTATTGTTCATGATATTTTGTACTTCGATTTCTTTGTGAGCTTATACTTCAGTGCCGATTTTGAAGTAATCTAAGTTCTCATGAAAATTGCGAATATTCGACATGAATCGTCGAATATATAAATATATTCTCGATCGTCTTTGCGTTAAACGGATAATTTACCATTGATCATGGGCCTCAATAAATGTGCAGTTCCCGGTTGTGAAGTGAACTCCAAACACAGACATAGGTTCCCTCATTTCGAGAGACTTTTCAAGATTCCAGAAGTGGTTAGATATTTTGCAGAATGAAAGTATAAACGTAATGAGGCCGGAGGATATTTATCAGAGGAAATTAGTCTGCCATCATAATTTCGAGGATAAATATATTGCCCCAGGAAAAAAAAAGACTTTTAATACATGCCTTACCAACTCTTTTCGTCAGTTATGGATCATCATCAGGTTTGTACTTGAGTGTGTTAAAAATTTTGGAGAAAATCACTGCATACATGCAGTGATTCAAGCTCGTCTGAAAAATATTTGACCTCAATATTGTAACGTTTTCTTCGCTGATTAAAACGTCCAACTTATTAAAATTATTTATTTACACTTAATACACTTATAATTCACAAACTAAGTATCACACTACTATTTATTTCCACTCTTGTTTATTTCCACTAGTCGCTTGCACTGTTACTGTAGTTGTACTTCACTTGCCTACCTGCTCCTCCGCTGGGCTTATATAGGCGCCGGAAACATTCAGGTAGATTCGCGGTTATTCTGGAAGCTCTCGACCGCTCTGGTTCTCGAAAGGTCCGACCGCAAGGGCCGGACTGGTTACACTGTCCCCTCCTTAAGCCTGTTCTGTCCCAGAACAGATTTAGTGAATTCCTCCGAGGACCGTGGCGAAACTTGCACTCATCACCATTCCTACAGTAGCCATTCTGATGGAAGTAGCACTCCACAGTTTTTCCAGGCTCCCTGGCCTGCTTTGGGTTAAAACTGCACACCAGGATCCGTATACCAGTCCCCTGAAATACCACCTCCAGCATGCTTCGCACAACTCGCCAATTCAGCTGGTCCAATCCACAACCGAGCTTAGGAACAGCTAATTTCCTAACTCCAAAGCGTTGAAGGTCTTCTTTCAAGCTATGCAGTGCAGTCCATAGATTTTGATAGGTTGGCTTCTGATAGGAATGTTGCTTTGTGACTAAGTCACAACCGACCTTCAGCCTTCAATTTCAAAACTTTTCCGATTCTTGGCTGCTGTCGCAATAGTTGTTCCTGACGTCCAAATTTATTTCTGAATACTCTGGCTATTCCTTTGCTCATACGAAGGTCCTCCGCTACGCAATGAGCGAGAGAGTATTCCTCAGACACGGTAAAGAGATCTTGATGTACTTCTTGTGTAACGCCGAACCGTGCAACGCGTGTCTCACCATAACAATCCATAAACTTCTGGTAATCGCTGCTTCCTTGCGTCGGGGCTTCCACAAGACGTACCTCTTCTTTGACCTGCGCGTACGGGGCTAATCGGTTGAAATGGACAACCTTTGGTTTTCCTCTGGGAAGCTTCCTTATCCGGTAAACTACATCATTTATCCTCTTGATTATTTCATACGGTCCCTCCCACTGTCTCTGCAGCTTTGGTGAAAAACCTTTCCTCCTTTGTGGATTATGTAGCCACACTAGATCTCCAGTGGCGAATCCACCTTCAATAGCCTTGATGTCGTAGCGCATTTTCATTCGGTCACTTGCTTGCTGCATTTGATTGCGCACCTTGCCATGTATGTAATCCAGCTTGTTCCTTAATTTACTAACGTAGTCCTCCCCAGCTACGTCTTCTCCAGGCTTACATCCAAACTCTAAGTCGCAAGGCAGTCTTATTTCTCGGCCGAACATTATACTGGATGGAGTTTCCTTGGTAGATTCTTGAACCGAAGATCTATATACCATGGTGAATAGATGTAAATATTCATCCCAATCCCGCTGATGATCAGAAACTACTTTGGCTAGATGTTTTCCCATGGTCCGATTCATTCGTTCGACCATGCCGTCTGATTGTGGATGAAGAGGTGTAGTCCTTGTTTTGTGAATTCCCAATTTGCTGCATACTTCTTGGAATAACTTCGATTCAAAATTTCGGCCTTGATCACAATGCAGCTCCAGAGGTATTCCAAATCTGCAGAAGAATTCTCTGACCAATTTATCAGCTACCGTACTTGCCTCTTGATTAGGAATACCGTAGGCTTCCACCCATTTCGTGAAATAGTCCATCGCTACCAAAATGTACTTGTTTCCATGGTCTGTTTCGGGAAAGGGGCCAGCGATGTCGATAGCTACTCGTTCCATGGGGGATCCGACGTTATATTGCCTCATTGGTGCTTTTCCTTTACCATAAGGTCCGTTAGCAGCAGCACAAACCTTGCATCTTCTACACCAATCTTTAACGTCCCTTTTACAATTTAGCCAATAAAATCGCTGCCTGACTTTTTCCAACGTCTTGGTTATCCCGAAATGTCCACCTGAAGTTCCGTTATGTAGTCTGGTCAGAATGTCTGTCACACGGCTCTTCGGCACAATCAACTGAAGTCTCTGCTCAGTTCCATCTTCATTTTCCCAACAACGCTTCAGAAGACCTCCATCAATCTTCAATGTTTCCCATTGTGCCCAATACGACTTTACATTCTGGCTCAGTCTGGATACTTCTTCCCAAGTAGGTCGTCTACCGCTCTTCTTCCAACTCAGGATTACTTTCAAGTCGTTATCTTCCTCTTGTGCTCTTTGAATTTCTTCAGGTAGCCAGTCGTCTTCGATTACGGTGGTCCGCCTTAAATCGATCTTTTCTTCCAGGCGCGAACAATGACTGGAATTCTGGGGACACTCAATGGTTTTGGTCGAGCCATTGTCTACCACAGCGACTCCTTTTATTTTCCCAGCTGTAGCCCTTTCAAATTCTGGACGATTTTGCTTGAAATGCCTCCTTTTGTTGCAGTTCCAGCACACAGCATCCTTTTTCCCAGCAACCAATATTCTGCGGACTTTTTCTCTGACAATCTCCTCAACAGATCGATCTGTTTCTTGCTCTTGTCTTACACGAAAGTGTCCCCTATGCGACGCTTGCTTCGCTGCTTCGATTTCCAAAGCCTGGGCTAAGGCATCATCTACGGTTCTAGGGCGTGCTAGTCTCAGGGCTTGTTGTATTTCGCTATCCTTTATCCCATCCACGAATGTCTGGATTGATAGCTGTTCCAGGAAGCTATCTGGAGCAGATGGATAAGCCAGCCTGACTAATCTTGCCACATCAGCTTCAAACTCCTGGAGATTTTCCCCTGTTTTCTGCACTCGGTTCTTTATTTGTGCATGGTATACTTGTTGTAAATGAGCATCACCATATCTCATCTGAAGTTCCGATGTAAGAACTTCGTAACAGGCTTGATGACTCTCCGGGATCGTCTGCAGAATGTTGAGTGCCTCTCCTCGTAGAGCTATTATTAATGCCGTGGCTTTTTCGTTATCGTTCCAATTGTTCGCCAGCGCAGCAGCTTCAAACTGTTTTTGGTATGTCGACCAGGGTATTTTTCCATCAAAAGTTGGAGGCTTGATCTTCATTCTACTACCTTCGCCGTCATTTTCCGCTTTCGCTGTGCTGTAGGGTGTTGAAGCCAGAATATCTGTTCTGTTTGACATTCTTTTCAAGGAATCTATCAACTTGGAATGATGTTCAATTATTCCTGCCATTTCTTCAAACTTGTCGTTAACCTTGTCAAACTTTTCATCAACTCTTTCATAAACTTCGTCAAATTTTCCGTTCACTATATCGAACTTCTCGTCCACTTTATAAAATTTTTCATTTATGGATTCCAGTTTCTTATCCAATTTATCTGTAAGTTGACTCACCACATCATTACAATTTTCCTTAATCTGGTCCATTTTCTCATTTAATTTTCGAGAATTTTCTTCCATTTGTTCATTCAACTTACAAGAATTCTCGTCCATTTTCTCATTTAATTTTCGAGAATTTTCTTCATTTTGGACCATTTGTTCATTCAACTTACAAGAATTCTCGTCCATTTTCTCATTTAATTTTCGAGAATTTTCTTCCATTCTTTCGTTCATCTTACTCAAAAGGTCCATTACAGCTTGAGTCTCCATTGCGTTCTGTAATCTTGTGGTCACTGGCATGAACAAATAACCGAAAATATTTATTTAATTCGAGCGATGTTGAACCCCACACTTGACACCAATGTAACGTTTTCTTCGCTGATTAAAACGTCCAACTTATTAAAATTATTTATTTACACTTAATACACTTATAATTCACAAACTAAGTATCACACTACTATTTATTTCCACTCTTGTTTATTTCCACTAGTCGCTTGCACTGTTACTGTAGTTGTACTTCACTTGCCTACCTGCTCCTCCGCTGCACAGAGGGGTAAATGACAAGTCTAGTCGGCCAAAAATATTTAAAAACCATTTTCTGTTGGTTCAAGTCTGTTGATTACGAAAAAAATATCATAAAAAATCTAGGACCTCTGGTATCAATCTTGCGAATAATAAACAATGAGTGAGATAATAGATACGATAATTCACCTGAATTTTAATTTATTTACGATTTATAATAAGAAAAAGGCAAACTCAATCATTCACCTGATGTGAAATTGATTTATTTCTTCTTAGTCGTCTGATTATTCACAACTTGCATAACTGTCCGAATAGAGAAGACTCTGAGGAGTTATTTGATTGGATGATTTTACCAAAAATGGCTTGCTTTTTTTCTTCGGTATTGGCCTCATGCCAGATGAGAAGCGGATTGAAAGTAAGATATCGATGTTACAAGATTCTCTTGAAAATTTTCGAGCAAAATTTATTCGATAGAGACTGAAATGTTTTACATAATGTTTAATATTCTTCTGCTGCTCTTCGGAATAATTATCTCGATTTACTAGACAATTTTCCAAAAATTCCAAATTCTTGTCGAAACTGGTCAACTGCTGGCTATCCCAAAGGTTGAAGAGGTTTTGTTTCATAATGGTGGTCACTCCAGATGGTCCTAAAATGACATTTTGTCTTTGACTAATGAAAATAGCTCCATATATAAAATCTATTTTCCGACCTCATTTTGAAATTCCTTGATTCCTCATTTAGATTAGCTGAAGAAGAAAAATCAATATTTTCCAAAGTGGCGGTTATTGGCGGCTATTGATTGAAAATCTATCTACTACATAACTTGAACAACCAATCATGTTAAAATGGTTATCGGGAGTCATCAGGAAGTATAACAAATGTCTCATCGAATGTTGAAATTCACAATAACAAGAAGCATAAAATAAAGAGAACCATATATTAATTTTTTTTATTGCTGCATCCTCTATTTTAATGAATAACATAACGCTATTACATAGATGCATACCTGGTCTCTCATAATCCATAATGAGATGGTCTTATAAAAGTTTGAGAGGTAACACAGGAAGCACGGAACTATGCATTGAAGGAGATATTTTTGATGCGTTAAAAAACTAATGTAATGCAACCGACAAGTTCAAACAAATTTTTTCGCTAATTGAAGATCAGGGAAAAACGATTTACGCCATTGATTCGAATCACCCACTATTCTAATTGACCATTCGGTGCAATTTTCCCATTTCTGATGCATTTTTGGAAACTGATTTTTGGCCGGCTAGATAATAACTTTACTCCACTGTGCGCTGGGCTTATATAGGCGCCGGAAACATTCAGGTAGATTCGCGGTTATTCTGGAAGCTCTCGACCGCTCTGGTTCTCGAAAGGTCCGACCGCAAGGGCCGGACTGGTTACAATATTATATAATACCTAACAATTTTTTTGTAGGTAGTGAAGAAATCCCGCTTCCATCCTTGAGTGATATTCAGATGCCATCTTGTTCTCATATCGTAGGAGAAGATGAAAGTGAGTAATCATTTCTGATTTCAATTTCAATTTTCAATTTCTTTTGAATTCTAGAAATTTATATAATCTGATTTTTTTGTCATTATTTTTAGCTGAAGCAGCATCAAGAGTTATACCTCCAACATCCGCAGATTCTAAAACCAAAGCACCCGTTTCACACTGTAAGTAACTGAATCATGAATGATCTTCCATTTTTGTTATTTAGTTGGTGCAAACTGCATATTCACATCTAGTTCTTAGATATCTTTTTTTTATAGGTAGTTCAGCATCTAATCCCAGCATAAATAAATCTATATTAGTTGGTTACTGCCTTCACATATGGCCTCATGGACAGTATCAATTAATAAGAATAATAATAAGTGTTCTTTATCGGCAACCTACAATGGTCGTCGACCAAAGTTTTTCAGCCTATGATCCTATGTAATAATCATAAAAATAATTTTCAACTTTTCCAGATTATTCTCAAGTAGGAGCAGTATCACAAATGACAAACAGGGAAAGAAAGTTATATTCAACCATGAAAAAAATATCTCAGCAGTTAAGAAGAACAACCAGAAAAAAGAATAATTTTCGAGAAAGGTTGGCCCTAACAAAACAGTGTGCTCGGAAACTCGCCCTGGAAGACATACTTTCCCGAATGAGTCCTCTCGCTTCCACATTTATCAAGTGTCAATTAAGAGAGGCAGGAAGATTTGGAAAGCAGCATAGATTCACAGTGGATGACAAAATCATGGGTCTCGCACTTGCAAAACAGAGTCCGAGGGCATATCGGTTTTTGACAAGGGTTTTTGCTCTACCAAGCATCTCAACATTGAACAATTTTCTGAAGAATATTAATTTCGAACCGGGATTAAACGAGAATATATTCTTGTTGCTGCAAAACACCATAGAGAAGTGGAACTCGCAGGAGAAAATAATAGTTTTGATGTGGGATGAAATTTCTCTGATGCCACATTTTGATTTCCAAGAGAGTAAAGGAAGTATCTCTGGGTTCAAAGATTTGGGCAATGGAAAAAGATCACGCGAGATTGTAGATCATGCCGTAGTCTTTATGATTGGAGGATTTAAAAAAAGGTTTAAACTCCCTTTATCATTCCATTTCACATCAAATGGTGGTGTGAAAATGTTGGAATTGAAGACATTAGTTGCCAATGTATTAAACAGATTGTTAGAAATTGGCTTCAAACCTATTTCGACAATCTGCGATCAAGCTCCAACTAATGTAACAACTCATAAAAGATACAAGGATAAATTATTTGAGGAGAAATGAAGAATATAGGGGTGGCTTCATTAAGTTTCAAAATTTCAAAATATACCCCATTTACGATCCTCCCCACCTATTGAAGGGCATGAGAAATAACTTTCTCGACAAAAATATTAAATTTGGTAATGGAAAAATTGCCAAATGGCAACATATAAGATCTCTATATCACATTGATAATGCTCCGAGCACTATCGGTGGACTGCAAGCCCTGCCAAATTTAACCGATGATCACTTAAATCCTCAAGGATCAAAGAAAATGAAGGTCAAATATGCTGCCCAAATATTCAGCCATAAAGTTATAGCCATATAGTGGATATATTTTCCTCTTTTTTTTGTTCTCTTTTCCAACAATAATTTTTGTTATATGATCTGTCAACCATTTGATATTTTGAGATAAACGCGTTTCAAACCAATGTCTTCAATAAGACATTCTCCATCTGACGCACTCTCGTGAGATGCAGAGTGAATGTCTCTGGTGAAATGCGTTCCGGCTGGATAGGAAAGAGTCAGCACTTTCGTGCTTCTGAGATTGAATATTTGAAATTTGTTTACAGATACAATGATGACTATTGGGGACGGCGTCAGTGAAACAGCTGAATTGCTGTTTTTCTTTGATCAATTATTTGATTCCGTAAATGGAAATCGGGAAAAGGCAGTTCATGGGAAACCCTTGAGATGTGGAATCTCTGACTCCAGTCCCCATATAAACTTCTGGAAAGAAGCAGCAAACACTTTGCAGACGATGGAGTTTTGCTCCACATCTACTGCAGAGAGGAGTAAACCCCCCAGTTTAAAAAATTGGGTGTTTTCTATAAAAAACTTTTTTTATATATGGAAATTTTTGAGAGAGGAAGGTTTCAAGTTCATGTTAGGACGCCAGTTTCCAGGATCCACTGGAAAATTTTTTCGGTCAAGTCAGGAGTCATGGAGTTGCACCTCGAATTGAATAATTTTTCCGCCGAATTTATGGATTGCACCATTCATGCAAATAAAACAATTGAGGATATCAAAAAATTCTCAATTAAGACTATTGTGCATGCATGGTGCAGAACTGTGAATAGATTTCTGAATGAAAAAGATTCTAGACCATATATGGGTAGAGTTCTGATTAAAATTGCCGCAAAAAAATGTTTTATTCAAAGAAGAAAAGATTAGAAGAAAGGGGTGCCAAAATTCTTTGAAAAGCATATTTTTGCCGATTACTTGTTTGAAAATAAATTTTTCTACAAGCGTGCGCGTTCAACCTTTTTCCCGCACGCATTCCAAGTTGCAAAGAGTCACTTTTCCAAAAGGTGCGGGAAAAACGCCTGCTATTTCTGCTATTTCTTTGAATGGATTAGCAGGGGTTTTTCCCGCACGCAAATATTATAGAGTAAATTTAAATTCTATCATGTTTCTATGCATAGAACTTCAACGATGAGAAACTCATAGTAATGACATGCAGAATTACGTCTGTCATTATATATGAATTAATCAAATGAGATATGATATGTTTCGTGAAATGGATAACAACAACAACAACAACAAAATACTTTATTTCCATTTGAATGATCACATCATTATAGAAAAGGTCAGTAAAATTACAATAGGCACAGGTGAATGAATCGATTTGAAAAAAAGAAAAAATACAAAAAAGTACATTACAAAGAGAATTACAAAAATTATCAGGTGAATGAATCAATTTGAAAAAAAGAAAAAATACAAAAAAAAGTACATTACAAGAGAATTACAAAAAAATGTCCTCAACCTTATAATAACATTTTTCCATTAGATACTGCTTTAATTTGTTTTTGAAAACTTTTATGTTACAAGAACTTTTTATATCCTCAGTTAGGTTATTGAAAATTTTTAATCCAAGATAGAACGGTGACCGCCTACCGATTCTGTATTTGAAACTGGGTAAAACTAGATCCGAACGGTTTCTTGTGTCATAATTATGATTGTCAGAATTTTTTAAGAGTGAGTTCTTATTAACAAAAACATCCGAAGCCATCTCCAATATCAGTAATGATGGCAGAGTGAGCAATTGAAACTTCATGAAATATGGTTTGCATGATACTCTCTGTGATATTCCCGCAATACACCGTATTATTCTTTTCTGTAGGAGAAAAACATCTTCAGCAAAAGAGGACGCGCCCCAAAACACTACACCATACCTAAGTCTAGAAGAAACCTGAGCATGATACACTAAAAGAAGTTGATCCAATGTCAAGACTTTCTTCAAGTTTCATAATAAAAAACAGACTGAATTCAGTTTGGTGCAAATATTTTCACAGTGAGATCTCCAGTTAAGATTTTCATCCAAAGTTATACATTTATATATTTCAAGCGCTTGTAGAAAAAATATTGTTCCTTACTCTTGCGTAAAGTGTCTTGCCCGCACTCAACTGCTTACCCGAACTCTGCTTCGCATCGTTCGGGCAACGGCAGTTTCGTGCGGGCAAGTATCACTTTCCGCACTTGATAGGAAAATAACTATTTCATTTTCATCAAATCTATGTTTGAAAACATTTTCAACAATTATTTTACTTCTTCCACTATGCTATATTAGAAAATAGATTTCAATTCGTATGTTGAATGTTATGTGCAACAAAAATATACCTATTTTAAGAATTCTTCAATTATTTTTTATATATTTTTCTCTGTACATTGGATGAATATAGATTTTATTATATTGCATTTGTATTATTTCTTCACCCAAAATACGTTTTGTATGAGTATAAGTATAATGATATTTGAATTCTAGAATTTATTGGGCCATTTCCATCATTTTGGATCATTCTCTAGAGAATTCTCTCAAAAGAATAATCCAAAATGATCGAAATAGCCCAATAAATTGTCGATCATCTCTTCGACAATGATTTGAATTCCCGCCAAATTACGATTAGTTCAGCATACAAACAACAAGAGGCGCTGGTATTAGCCCGACCAGGCTTTAGTACGTACGTTGGCCATCTAGAGGGATTAGTTTATCTATGTCTTAGCAGTACCAAACCTAACTTGACAGATGCGGCCAATTCAATAATTTCAAATCTTTTACCGAAGAAATCGAGGCGCCAGTATGAAAATGCATATCAGCAATTTAAAGAGAGGTATGAAGCAAATAAAGCCACAAAAATAACCGAGAATGTGCTGTTGGCATATTTTGTATAGAAGTCTGAGAAGCTGAAGTCTTCCACGATATGGGCAATATATTCTATGTTGAAAGCAACACTCAATGTTAAAGAAAACGTGGATTTTAAGAAATTTACCAAGTTGGTTCCATATTTGAAAAAATTGTCAGTTGGAAACTATCCTAAGAAATCTAAGGTATTGACTAGAGAGGCAGATGATGAAACCTGGTTGGTTAAGGTAGATTTTTGATGATTTTTTATAAATTACTGATTTCTTTTTAGGTTGTTTCAATACTTGGAATTTCGGCCCTTGCCGCCCTGAGGAAATCACTACAATGACGGTCGATGACATAAAAGATAAAAATTCCATTTTGATTGTTGAAGTACCCGATAAAAAAACGAATATACAACGAATTTTTACAGTTTCAAATTTAGATTATATTGACATTTACCTACCGAAAATATGCGGCTCTTCGTCCAAGTTATGCTACCCGTCGCCGATTGTTTTTGAAGTATCAAAAATAAAACATGTTTTAACCAAGTTGTTGGAATAAATAGTATTGGAAATATGCCTAGCTTAATAGCAAAACATCTAAAATTACCAAATCCTGATGCCTACACGGGCCATTGTTTTCGGAAGACCAAGACAGCTGTCTACAAAGCAGTTGTCCTCCCAACGATTCTTTACGGAAGCGAAAGCTGGACGCCCTACAGGCGACATATTAAACAGCTTGAACAAACGCAACAACATCATCTAAGACAGGAAATGCACATCAGATGGTTCCACAAAGTTTCCAATGCAGAAGTCTTGCAACGCGCGAGTTGTACAACAGTTGAGACTCAAGTAACGAGGGCCCGACTCAGATGGAGCGGCCACATTCTGAGGATGCAAAACACAAGACTCCCCAGAATAGCTCTGTATGGCGAATTGGCAGAGGGAGCCCGGAAACCAGGACGCTAGTATAAGCGGTTTAAGGATACACTACATCAATCCCTAAAATCAATTAATGCCAATCATAACTGGGAACAACTAGCGTTATACAGGTCACAGTTGAGATCTATGGTGCACAGTTATAATGGAGACTCGAGAAGAATTCAGCGGCGGCCAGATCTGATTGGTGACTATCCATGCCCGGAGTGTGGAAGGATCTGTAGTTCACGGTTGGGTCTCTTCAGTCACAGGGGGGCGCACAGTCGCAATTAGCCCCAAGAAATTATAAGTCTGTTCTTTTTTTATGTCTTTTTGTAGATAAATTCCCGGTAACGGGATACAGCAATGAATGAATGAATGAATGTTTTCGGAGAAGATCCGCCACACTCCTTGCTAATAAGGGGGCCGTTATATGTGTTTTGAAGCGACATGGAGGATGGAAATCTTCGACTGTGGCCGAAGGATACGTGGAAGATTCTATCCTTCAAGTATATTCAATCAAATTCAGAATGGACAGACAAAATATCAATAAAACCAAACTGTGAAATTTCATTTGAACACCTTTCGGTCGTCTATTACATCAATTCGCTAGACTTCACGATTCAACCATTTTCGAAAAATATCACATCAAACTGAAAAGGTTCTGTTGAATTCAATTCAAATAACAGCAAACAAAAAATACAAAAACAAGTACCATCAAAACATTTGTTTCGGTAACCGTCCGGGATGTACCTATTTCAGGAACACTTCTTTGAGAAAGTAGCATTTCCCGGACTAGGGAAGATGAAGTTCGAAGGTTGCCAACTATATAGGTTCATAGGTTGTGCATGTTGCAGTATCCATATCTCTTTAGTGTTGATTCATTCGTGTTATGTTGTTTTCTATATAAAACGCTCATTGCAAGGTACAGATTAAGAACATTAAGCATCAAATTCTGAATATTTTGTTATGTAGTAGAATTCACCTGTTCGTGATTCTAATAGTCATAACTTCGTTTTTGCTATAGTTACGACGAAGCATTTTTCCATTTTGAAATCTGCATGAATAGCGCATATTCTTGAAAAAGTTGTCACTCGGGCTTATATAATTTTTTGTACAATGAAGGCACAAAGATAGACCAAATGAAATATTTATTACATTTTATGATGAAATTTGGAGTTCTGAATTTTTTTCGAATTATTTTCTTCTTCTTTTGAAACGGTTTACGGCATATCTATTGGAGTATTTCATGAAGAAAATATTTGAGCACAAAAAACCCTAGGACACCCTGTATAACGAAAGTAAAATATTCTCATGACTCAATGTCTATAAATGACCGGACCCAGCATGAAACGCCCTGTATTGGGGATGTGCATTTACTACATTTTCAAACACCAGTCAAAGATTATAGATATAAGTATAAGATATAATCCTTTGACAGCAGTTATATAGAGTTGAATACAATGACTCTAAAAACACTGTAGTTTTGAATACAGTGACTCTATATATAAGTTTTATAGTCATTGTAGTTTAGAAATAAAAACAAAGAACTCTGGTATCAGTTTTTGGAGCTAGAGAAATCATTAAAAAATAAAATAGGATTTCTTTGTACGAAACGCTCTAGTTTCACGAATCGACAAAAGATGGCGTACTATAGAGTCATAGATTTGATTATTATTGAATCCAGTAGGTATATACGGAATGAGTAGGTATGTAACTCAATATAATATTGTATGAAAGATTATACATTATAGATCTTTGATTGTATAAAGACCACCAGATTGGTCAGAGTGTTTGCTGAATAATTGGAGAACAATAATTTTATTGTGATGCTAGAAATGTATATTTTGATGATTATTATGGAAAATATACTGCTCCACAAGAGTTAGAGATATCGTATTCAATCGTTTTTAAAAGTAAGTAATCTTCGAGAAAATTGCTGTAAAATCATTTAATACTAATAACAACCTGAATCGATCCAATAAAAATCAGTATGAGACATTTCGTCAATCTGGTCGCCTTTTTTCTGAAGTTTGGTTCTTTGCATGTGCTTTATGAATGTTCTTATTTTGAAATGAAGTCAGTTTATCAACGGCTTCGATTTGAAACGAGTTTTCTGAAAATGCCAAGAAGAAGTAAATTAACAAACGCTGAGGCTAATAGGGCTATCGGAATGCTACAGGCTGGCCTAACTAAGGTTGTTGTAGCGGAAAGGCTCCAAGTCAGCCAAAGTGTGATATCTCGACTTCGAAATAGGTTCAGGGAGACAGGTTCCGTGTTGGAAAGACCAAGGCTTGGTGGGCGACCAAAAACAACACCTGCTCAGGATCGTTTCATCACCGTTTCGGCGAGAAGAAACCCTACATCTACGTGTAGAATGCTACGGAATACTCTTCAAAATGCAGATGGGGTCCAAGTTTCCAACGAAACCATCAGACGATGTTTGACAGAGGTGAATCTAGCTTCTAGACGTCCATTAAAAGGAGTTCCTTTAACACGTGACCATAAGCGTCAAAGACTGGAATGGGTAAGGCAACATATCAATTGGAATGATCAATGGCGTAGTGTTTTCAGATTCTCGAAGAATAAGGGTATGGACAATCCCACGCATACCCCGTAATCGCAGCTATGTCCAAGAAGTTCATCCATTCCGAGGGGGTAGTGTTATGGGTATGGGCCGGGATATGTTTAAACGGGCGCACAGATCTACACATTTGTCCTGGGAATATGACCGCCTAGACTAAGCATGGGCAAACTACGGCCCGCGGGCCAGGTCCGGCCCACGTGAAAGTCTAATCCGGCCCGCGTCAAGATTTTGAAACAATCACCAGTATTTTTGTTTTCTAAGTTTGACCGCCTGATAAGGAAAAGCAATGTCACCTAATACCGAGTTGTCTCAAAGCGTAAGTTGCTTACTGTTCATTATCATCTTAAAATGTTGAAGATTATACATCGAAGACGACAAATTAGCTGGAAACGTATTAGGTGGAAGAAGGACTGATAAATGGGGGCTTCATAGCTGCTGAAGTGAACCAAGTCCATGCAGCCTAGTTTTGGGATACATGACTTAGGTTAGAATATAAGCATATGCTTACATTCACTTTACACAAATTTAAAGAAGTCACTTTTGAATTAATTGATGATAAACAACTTCTATGTCATGTGTCATGTATCTCAAAACTAGGCTGCATGGACTTGGTTCACTTCATCCCTGAATCCCTCAAATAAAAGTCCACCAATTTGTTATTCAAATTGCATAGAGTTGTGCTCGAGGCTCAGCCTTAGTACTGCGTGTGCATCTGGCAGCGGCTGGCATTATTTCTTGTAATCCCCAGAAAAAGCAAAAAACGCCAAATCTCCTTCGATGTTCCAACGACTGCATCACAGAACAGAAATAGTGATGCAAGGAATACAAAACTTGCAACGAACGGTTTGTTGCTGAGCTCCAAACATGAAGGCAGTATTCAAGTGTGATTAACACATGAAAATATCTATTCAATTATTCGATTCTGCGTAGTTTGAATCGATTAAGTAACGGTTTCCTTCTAAATGAAAATTTTTGAGCTTTAAGAACGGTATTAATTATTGGATCTAACATTAATTTAGTTTAGCAAAGTTTGCGCGCAACTTAGCATAGGTGTAGTGTTCTAGTTCTCTCAATTCTAAACTAAATTATTTTGGATTTGCTTGGGAGTCTTGGGACCTCGAGTTATAGCAGTCAACAGCACGGTTACTGAGATGATGATATTATGCTCGTGATGGTTAGTAACGAATCAAGCATTAAAATTTTCGTTTGGTTCGTTGTCAACGTCTGTGTAATTCGAAGTATTTTTGAACTTTTGATTTTCATTGATGACAGCAACAAAAATATCACATATTTTTCAAAAATTTCGTCCTTCAAAGTACCTTTGACTAATATTTACAACATTACTACTGGAGGTAGGAGCACCAAATATGACGGGCGGAATCTGGTATCGTGGGCATATTTAATGAATAATCATAATATCTCGGGAACAACTGCATATTGTTATGTGAACAGGTGTTTTCCACTATGAAACTATGAATAGCAGCGTAAGCAACCGACTATAAATGTGCCTACAGATTACTCTAACGTGACGTGGGCCCATGTCATAATGCGCATGATTCAAAAATCTAACATCGGATTTTGCGCGGAAGCGTTCAATGTGGGAACGTGGGAATACACGTGTCAACGTCACGTCTGACTAATTTAACGCTTCCGCAAAAAATCCTATATTAGATTTTCGAATAATGCGCATTATGACTTGGGCCCACGTCACGTCAGAGTAATCTGTTGGCACCTTAAGTGACTAGCATTCAGCATTATCACTGCCAATTTCACAACTTTTAGAAGCTCGATCACAGTTTCATTTTTCACATACTCTTTCGTATCCTACCGAACAATAATTAATTTTTGTCATTTTTTTTACTTTTCTAGGATGTAAAAATCGAAAAAAAGTTAATCACTTGTAAAAATGTGTATTTTTTTTTTGGCCCGCCTAGGTAATTTTTCATTTTATCTGGCCCTCCCCTCAAAAAGTTTGCCCATGCCTGGCCTAGACGATAGACCGCACCGTGCAGCCAGAGTGGAGAATGCGCGCGAGGAGCTTGGTATTCCACATTTACCAATACCTCCGCACGCACCAGATTTGAATTGCATAGAACATGTATGGTGCATGGGATATGCTCCAAAGAAGATTAGATAATCATCAACCTACCCCAGAATCCTTAAATGATCTGAAAGAACTTCTGCAACCGGGGGCACTGTTCGATTTTTCGCAAAAGATAAAGTACAGTTGATAGGTTCATCGTTAGAAACTATTTGTAACACAAAAATTTTTGTTTGTAACATAACATACAATGGAAAAATGACACTCTCAAAAAAATACGCAGTTAGCACCCATATTTTCGAAAATGAAGATAATTTTTTTTTGTATTCGTTCGTAACTCGTTAGTAACTATGTATTTGTAACCCAAATTTTTCGTTTTTGACCTAACCTATGATGGAAAAATGACACCCTCAAAATGCGAAGTTAGCACTCACATTTTCGAAAATGAAGATAATTCTTTTTTGCATTCATTCGTAACTCTTTAGTGACTATCTGTGACACAAAAATTTTCGTTTGTACATTAGTGAATTGTGAATTATGCATGATAAGTCTACTCAAGTGACTGAATATGTAGTCCTAGATTTGTTAGGGTCACATTGAGGAGATAATCATATTCCATTCGGATTTCCTTTTTTTATAAATCAAACATGTGAGCTCACTATTTCAGCCATAACTCTTCAGATGGCGCAAGAGTTGGAATTTTGACGTCAGAAGAAAAATTCTCAAGCAAAGTTATTACGATGAACAAACTATCTACCTCCTTTGAAAATGACCAATAATTTTAAATACTTGCATAAAAAAAAGTTCAGAATTCAAATACAGAATGATTCATAAAAATTTAATAGTTATGTACATTTTGGATAGATGATAATATAAATTAACATATAAAACGAAATTTTGAAATCATTTTAAGATATGATGCAAAACTGCAGATCAATTGAGAAAAACCACTTGTGAAAATTCAGTCCATTTGCCTATGAATACTTTATCCAGCTTAGTGTTAACCATATAATTCCTTTGTATACCTATAAACCCAATATTGTACCCATGTTTGTACTCCGCATTCCTCTGGGTGTTTACTTCACGGGAACCCATTGTTCGATTTTTCGCAAAAAAAGAACAAAGTTGGAAAGACCATCATCAGTAACTATTTTTAACACAAAAATTTTGTCTTATAACCTAACCTATTGAAAATGACACCCTCAAAAAAATACGCGAAGTCAGCACCCACATTTTCGAAAATCCTACATTTTTGTTATGCGATGTGAGCACCGACTTTTTCGAGAATGAGGATAATTTTTTTCCCATTCGTTAGTTACTCGTTAGTAACTATTTGTAGAACTAAAATTTTCGTTTGTATCTCAAAAGTAATTAAAGAAAATTACAATATTACGCTGACTGGTAACTTACCGGGCACAGAAAAATGAATTAAATTCAGTTGTAGAGTCCATCATCGTTATTAACTATTTGAACCACAAAAATTGTTGCTCGTCGCATAATCGGTTAATGCCATCCCGAAAATGCGGGGTAACAACCTCATTCTCAAAAATTTCATATTTTTGTTTTGTTCCCAATAGAACTTCGATATTAACTATTTGTGGGACAACTTTTTTTTCCACCCAATCACTAATGAAAAAATTGTACCCAGAAATAGTGAAGAGTGTGAGTAAGAACCAATATGTTGCATTCGATAGGTCCCTGTTACTTAATGTTCGGCACATAAAATTTTTCATCAGTTACCTATTCTGCAATTGACAAAGTAACACCCCTAAAGTGAAAAATTAGCATATATATACATTCTTTGTTTTTGTATCGATACATATTCCACATCCAATTTATATTGTCAATATGGGAAATCCAGTATTTCCGAGATGAATTATATTTTATATTCGGTTATCTTTGATTTTGAGCTAGCACCCAGTGCTCACTTCACATTTTGGGTTATTTTCCCATTATAGGTTAGGTTACAAACAACAATTTTTGTGTTACGAATAGTTACTAACGATGACCTTTTCAACTGTACTCTTTTTCTGAAAAATCGAAATGTAGGTGGCCCGTGAAATTAGCACCCAGCGGAACGCGGTGTTTTTCTATCAGTATCTTTGAGGTACAAACGAAAATTTTGGTGTTACAAATAGTTACTATCGTGTTACTAAGCAATGCAAAAAACATAATATTAATTTTCGAAAGATTGGGGGCTAACTTCACGAACACATTACATAGCGCTTAGCAGTAGTATCGGGTGCCGTTTCATTATGGGCTGCTATGATTATGAATATATTAGCATCCTATAGAAGATTATTCGGTAACGTATATTAGGGTGATAAATTCCTTTTGAGCATTTGTGAAATTTTTGGATTTTTTTTTAAATAATTTTCGTCACTTTATTCTGTGGGTTAGAAGTTGGATCTTTTTTATTTTGGAATATTTATCGGTATCATTAACAATTTCTAAAAGTTTTATTGTATATTCATCTGAATCCATAACTGTTGCATTTCCTATCGGCCGGTAGAATTTTAATGTTATTATTATTTTTTAGTAAAGTTATAGTTTTTTCTCAATTTTATTCAGATTAGGTTGAATTTTAAAAGGTTTATCAAGTAATAACTTATTTAATAATCTAAAATTATTCGATTTTTCAAGCGGAAGTGTTTGTTTTTGGGTTGTTTTTTCAATAGTTATTTTTAATATATAATGTTGGAATATTAATTTTTCATTCTGATTTGAATTCCGTGAAGATAAGTTGATAACCGTTTCATTAATTAAGTTGTTACTGATTTTCGTACTGTTGAATTTTTGTTGGTTTTCTTCGATAAGCATATTAAATTTTTGAAATAAGATTGTTTGCTCTTCTCATTAAAATACGAAATATTCACCCAATGTAAAACATGTTCAGAGATTTCCCTTGAAAGGTTACGGAAAATTTCTTCTTCTAACCTTAATATATTTTGTTGAAATCTTTATATCTGAGAAAATGTATTTATTATTCTCTCACCAGCGCATGACTTGTTTTTAATCTTTTCCGAAATGGTAGCTCAATTCTTAGGAATTATGGAATTAATGTATTATTTCTGCATTGACACATGAAGGTGAGACTGTTTTCCGTGTGAGATAGTTTCTTGTACAATTCTTCCAGTTTTCTGAAACTTGAAAATGGAAAAAGGCCGATACCTTTCTTTCAGATATCGATTGAAATTTCATCATCATAATAATTTCTATTATATGTAACTATATCTTTTATAAAAATAAAGATGATCTTATAATCTGTGTAGATTTTTCCAGCCTATATAAAATAACAAAAATATTAAGTAACACATGTGGGAACGGCCAATATTATAGGGAAGTGAATAATCGTTAAAAAAATTATTTCCGAAAATTATCCAATCTGTTAAAAGTCAGAATCACAGAAGTAGAATATCAATAAAAATTTCATTAAGAAATATTTTTTCTTTATATCGTCCCTGAATTTAACAATAACTTGTATTGATATACCCTTTTGCAACCTAAAATATAGTGTTTGACAGATCTCCAGTCTGAACGTTATTACCTAGTAAATGTAGGTATAAAAATATAACTGGACGAACCCCCTATAAAGAAACTGTAAATAAACCTTATGTTTGACCTACTTAACTCCACCGCCATTAACCGTTTCCAATGCTGCAGCCCTTACGGTAAACGATACACCAATATCCGAAATCAGGTACTATTGATTAACAGTTAAATTATATACCATAAAAAGACTCTGAATTAAAGTATTTTATAGTACCTGTTGCATAGATTTTGTGAAAAGTTCAGCCCAACCCCTTGCGTTTATAGCAGGAACGATGGTTAGTTGACATCTGTCGTAAGGTACAGGTTGAGGAAACAGATTGATTGAAGGGGTCGAAGGGGCTGTCACTGATTAAATGGAAACACGTTTGATGCGTGTTACATACCTACTATTAACCCATCAAGACTACATTGGCGTTCGGTGGCAGATCGTGTTTTTGTAGCCGCTCATTTTGTCAGTAGTACTATGAAGGATCATTCTCGATCTCACCCAAAATTATACGGCGAACTATGAAAGATATTTTGCTTAAACAAATAGATATCCAGAAAATCTAAAATATTCTAAAGTTTCTTTCATTTCCGGTTGTAACGGAAGTAGCTATTGACTTCGTTTTTTCAAATGGCATACCCAATAAAAAATAATATTTTCCATTAAATTTAATTTATTCAATTTAATACATACGATTCGAGATCAAGACGATCGACATTGGTTGATTTACAGATGCTACCCCAAATACGAAAATGTGTCACATCTTTGAGCAATAGCCTGAATTACGTACTGAGTCAGTTGAATAGTGGAAATTACCACGTGAGAGGTAATATTAGGAATATTGAACAATTTTCGGTTATTCCTGAATTTCAGCTTAGTTTGGCATATAACGCTATGAAAATCTTTGCAATATAAAAAAATATATAATATTTAAAAAAATATAATATAAATTTAACGAAAAAATTCGCAGGATATCCACACAAAAATTGCCAAATTCTGATTCGAGTTTTCATCAAAAACTGCCTCATTTACTCATTTCAAATGGGAACTCATATTTTACTAATTATTCCTTCAGAACTCGAGACGAAAATTAAGTGGGCCATACGGACTGGTTTTCTTGATGAGACTTCAGAGAAATTTTTTGCCGACTTCGTTTCCGAATTATTGGACTTCAAAGTTTCTGTATTCGACCAATTTAATTTCATAAATTGCAGTGACCCTAGAACTAGAAATGAATGAGTAAGTTGACCGTCACCTGGAGACACAATAAAATTGTTGTAGAAAGTTGCTTGTTGATTTAGTTCTATTTTATAAAATACGCAGTTTACTACCGAAGAATTGACAAATATTATGTATACTGTATACTCCATTCACTTTTATTTTAGCAGTCTGTTGGCCATGGAAATTTGATACATTTTGCTTTGTAATAAACTTTTCGCATTATTTCACTCAAACATAAAATTCTCAAATGCCACCACTTATTTGGGTCTCCCAATAGAAGGAAATTCTTTGTCATCCTCTTCATTCACAATCTTTCTGATTGTGGAAATATTCAGCTGAAATATAAGTCGTTTAGATTCAGATGAAACATTATATAAATTCATGTTATGAGAAGTTTTCGAAATCATAAAAATATCAATCTCCCATAATACCCATTCTAAGTTTTGTAACAAATATAGGATAGGCGGCAATTTGTGTTAGCCTATGGGCGGCACATTTGTTAATCCGCTTCTGAAATCGATAAAACATCGAAATTTTGTTATATCTTCGTATACAATCGTTAAGCGGTTTCTACTAATGGAGTTTTCACGAAAATGGAGCTCAGGACTTCTTATAACGTTTTTACTTTTCGAACCTGGAAGTACCATCAGAAACAGTTGAAATCAAGCAATTAGATTTGGTATCCCAAATTGGATGACTGGTAAGGGAATCTCGGAAAGTAGAAGAGCTAGTGCCAACAGATGGCAGAAAAGAAGATATGACCCAGAAAAAATGAACCAACAATTTCAAAAGTCACATAAAAAAAAGTTCTTTAACGAAAAGTTCTTTAACGAATGCGTCAAAAAGAATTAATTTTCAATTTGCAAAATTTTGCATCATCAAAATATTCTTTTCCCTATTTCAGTATCGTAATGAGTCCATTACGATACTAAAAACAGTCATGTTTTTTGTTTTGTGGTTGTCAACACTGACTTCCCATCCTATCAAATTTCAACACACGTCACGTCGATATAAATAAATGATTGTTGAAAGGAAAAATTTTATTCTCATTAAGAAATAAGGTACTAGAGATTTTCTTCTTGCTAATTTTGAATCATCTATATTAGAAAACTGTTTTAGATTTGATCTATAAGTTAAGTGGATATATATACACAACATGTTTTCAGGACCGAAGGGAATTTTAATGAAAAGATGAATACACATAATACAAATGTATCTACAGAAAAGCTATTGAGCAGCAATTTATATCCTGAATCAAATATCATTGGTGCTACAAGAAAATTATGATTATGTGTATAGTGTACATTTCTCCGATTGAAGCCTTCATTACTTAATGAATGATGCAAAATCAAAAGAATTGTTAATTACATAACAAGTATCCTTAAATCAAAAAATTGTGCAGATGTTGAATATTTTAACTGTTATATTGCAGTTCGAGCCAGTATTTAAAGTTGATATTCCTGATATGTTGTGATGTGTTTCATTCATGGATAACGCTTGATTGAAACATGCTGAAGAAGTGGAAGGCTGGTTATCATGCATTGGATGTTGGGAAGTTATATTGACTTCCTGACTTCCAATTGTGAATTCTGAATTATTGTTTAATGCCGAAGTAGAAGGCATATTGAGGTCTGGGGCATTCTTGTTGAGTTGGGTTGAAAGAGTTTTAGAAATATCAAGTTTTTTTGAAAGAGACGCATCAACATATCCTTCAGCAAGTGCTGAACTCTCCCATCCTCCATGCCATCAAATCTTCTCCGCTGTTGGCTAGATGGGAAGATGAGCTTCTACGGAAGCAATGGCCTGAATATAGTTCTGGAGCAGGCATGTTTAAGAAATTGGCAAATTGTTTTGGCATTCCACCTATCTTATTTATGCCAATAAGTTGCACTGTGCGTTTTCCAGCCTTAAAATTAATAAAGAAACGATTATGATCTGTATGTGATGGTCTCAGTTTATAGTATTCTCTAAGAAGACTCAACCAGAATTATATATCATTGTTACCTTCATATCCAAATAAGTAGGATTATTTGACGCATTCCTAAAAAATTTGTCGATTTGTTCGAAATCTTTTGATTTCTTCGGTTTATATTCTTTGGGAAAACTTTTTATAAGCAATGCAATTTAATAAATTTTGAAATATCGATGCTCTGTTGTACATTGAGCATACTGCGTAGCATTGAATAAGTTCTTCATAATGTAGAACTTTTATATGTTCTACTTAAGTTCAAAATATGCTAATAAAACATTTTCTGAAATTCTAATGACTGAATTCTCTTCAGACCACTGCATGAGTTTTTCATATTCTTTTTCATTTTTGTGGTATTAATTTATTTGAGACATTATTCGCAATTTCTCTCAATTCTGGTGGTGTTAAATCAATGTTTTCACACATTTTTCACGAATTTAATACGTAATTATAAATTTTTTCAAAATTCAAATTCCGTAATCTGTCAATTTTCGTAACAGTCACACCAACTGCCAAGAACCAATACAAAAGTCACTAGGATGTATAATCTGAATTTTTTTATTGAATTTCGACAGTGTCACACAAAACTTGACTGAAATAGAGAAAATATCGTCTAATACTCGTTGCAGAAGGCAATTCCAACACTCATGAGTGCATTGGTGTTGGAATAGAAGCCCATTCTGCAACTTGTTTTAGAATATACTATTCTAAAATATTGTTTATTTCTTGTCCATTTCTTAGTGAAATTTCGGAATTGAAATAATACTGACAATAGGTGACAGTTAGGTAATACCTCTCGCCGATATTTTAGTCATTATTCAAACAAAAAATTTATACCTACATTAAACAAACATAAATATTCAAATGTTATGTTACTTTGAGGGCAAGGAGCCTAAAACGGAGATATCTGAAAGAATCCCTTTAATTTTCCTTGAAGTTTTACCCACTGAAATTTTTCGCATCAATTCAGTTCATTCTGTATATACACGTAGCGGTTTTTTCAAACAACTCCAGGAGCTCATCCCGATTGTGGAAAGCTTCGTGTCATTCAACGAGAACCATGAAAAATTGCAGAATTCAACAAGGAGTTACCTGTCCTGTATTTGACCTTGTAGTTAACAACTCGAACAGTACGGATGGATTTTTACGATCCTTTTGATATACTCTATTTAGTCCATTGTGATATTGTCTCTTGCAACGCACAGGTAAACCAATTTATGTCGTCACAGAAAGGTGACAATTCGTATCGCCACAACCGAAATTGCGGTAAGATTGGGCTAACCGAAGTTAATTTCTTTATTTGGGTTTCAAAGAATCTTTCTATAAATCTTTTTCAACACTTTTATGGCAGGTGGTTGTATTTTTCGGAATGAAGACAGGTGAATCGCGAAAATGTTTGAAGATGTGCCGATGGTAGGTAGTTTGCAGTTTCTTTAATACTTGGGAGAAGCTTTCAGTATTACTGGATGGATCAATTATCTAGACATATATTCGGCTTTTTATCTAATTGAACCATCGAGATAGAATAATAGAGAGAAGTCATCATTCGACTAAAATGGTATCAGATCCGCCATATTGGTACGAGACTCTGACATTCATGAATTTTCTGTCAGTTTTGCGTTTTTTAGAGTACAATTCTGGCTACATTTACAAAATTGCGTTCATTTTCTCGATTTATATTGGACAATAAAATGTTGTCATGTGCTCTACGCAGTTGTTCCTGCAGAGACGAAGTAGATAAAAATAAAATCACAGGAATAACATTTCATAGGTGAGAATGAGTAATAAACAGATCCGTATTCGTAATTCTTTCATTTCTATCTTGATAATCTGATAGTAAGGTATATTATTATCGTCTGGAGAAAATATTTGATATTCGATTAACTTTATTTTAACAGATTTCCTAAAGACCCACTAAGACGTATATCTTGGGTGAAATTTGTTACTCGAGGAATCTGGCAATCTTCGAATTATCAGGTGTTTTGTTCCAAACATTTTACAGCAGAATGTTTTGATCGGACATCACAAAGCTTATTTCGTTTGCAACGAAATGCGGTTCACACAATATATGAGGTAGGTATGAAAAATACCTACACGTTTATATGATGATTGATTTTGAGGAAGAAATTCGTTGTTGTGAAATTTTAATTTTTCCTGAAGCCTGAAAGCAAGGAAAATGAGGAATTTTACCTTAATTTGTAAAGGCTAGATATACTACCTTTTGTATAGGAATATACTTAAATTTCTTTCCATTATATGAGGAAGCAGTTCAACCACCAAAAATAAGAATTGTTTCTGATATTGTGATTTCACACCAAACGGAGATTATTGACGCAGTAGTAAATAAATCTGCTCTACCAACTTCTGAAACTAGTCCACAAAAAACTGGCGATTTACCAAGAATTTCAAATCAAATGAGCTCTTTTATAGAGAATTCTCCCAGGAAAAGAAAATTACTCACAATATCCATCTAAAGATGTTATTTGGATGTTTTGACCTATAGAATACTCAGAGAATTCACCAATACAAATGTACTCTTAGATTTAGTTGTACATAGTTTAAACCAATCTGTACTTGATAGTCACAGATATTTATTTATTAAAAGCGTTGTTGATAAATATATTAATGTAAGAATGACATATTGAATGAAAAAAAAGCCCAATGAAAAAATTAGTATGAGGCACTATAATAATGAAATTATTTTGTTTAAAGGCCAATAAATCATTTACTTTCGCAAATCTATATTGTTTCCCCTTTGTTCATCGGGGTATAAACTAGTAAATATTGTCAAATTTCATTCAGATTTCTCAAAAACCGAGTAAAAACTTTGTTTGGGTGCTCACTTTCAAGAATATACCTATACATCTCCTTGAAAGTTTACTTAATCCGACCCTGTTCTATCCGCCATATTGGTCCCAGACTTAGCCACGCCTAGTGGTACCGTTTTTTTCTAGCACTATTGAATCTCATAGCGTCTCCTCTCTATTCTATCTCGATGAATTGAACCGAATATTTTTGAACTATGAAACTTTATTGTATATCAGTATATGATACCTACCTTCTAGATGTTTTGAACCAAACATGCGGTACGGCAAAAAAAGGTACGAAGAAAAAAGTTTATGATGGGATTCCATTTTCCTTGAGCTTTCCAACGAGCCCACACATGTTATATGCTTCCATTTGAAAATTGGTTGGATAGGGTTGCAGCTGAGCAACCCTCAGCGTTTTCATTTTGACTTATTGGTAGAAGAAAAATTGATTTTATTCCAAACTAATGCTTAACCCTGATGTTTTTCATCCGGTAATGTAAAATTTTCTCCAGTACACAATAAACAATCTGATCTTCGCGAGTGATATTGAATTAGTAGAATTTTTGCATTGGTGGAAGGATTGTGCATTCAAAATCAGTTCAGAATTGACGAAGAGCTAATTTTAACACTCGACGCAGTGACTCTTATTGAAATTTTACGACAATACATCTATGCATTTGTGGAAGAATTTTGCATTGCCAGAGAAACGATGCAAAAATTAAAATCAGTTCAGAATTGGCGCAAAGCTGATTTTCCATATTACCTCTGAGTATTTAAGTTAATACTCAATGATAATACTCAACGCAGTGACTCTCGTATGAGATGCGCAACAAGTAGGACTTTCAGTCGGAGCATCAGAGCGAGAATGAAAATTCTATGAATCAACTCACATCTATTCTCACAAAAAGTGGCAATGGAACATGTTTCAAAAATGATGATTTAATTGGCAGTTATATAGATTTTTTTAAGAAGTCTTACGGTGTTGGTCGAAAAGGGTTGACATGAAAAGCATTGGAAAAGCACTGGATGTTAACAAATAATAAGTGCGAGAACTTTAAGGTCCTATTCGAAAAAATTAAAGGAGTGAAACATGCAACCCTTTTTGCGTAGGGGTAGCGAAACACGTGTTGTGATTTAAAAACTCATTTTGTAAAAATCATAATACTCAATCTGTTTCAAGTTCACATATTTTTAAACTGAAAAATTGTATTTATTATGAAACTTTTAGTCAAAAGGGTTGCATGTTTCACTCCTTTAATTTTCGAATAGGACCTTAAAGTTCTCGCACTTATTACCTATTTGGTAACATCCAGTATGTTAACCAATGCTTTTCATAGCAGCTCGTTCCGACCACCACCGTGAGACTTCTTCAACAAATCAACACAAGTAAATTATGGAGTTTCATCAAGTTCCATCAATTCAAGATTTAAAGATTTAAAAATTCTTTACAAGTCCATTGTGACATTCGTTTTATGCCCATAGGACGCATAATCCTATTGCCTGTCCAGCGAAATCACCAAACCTCAACACTTTGGATTTTTTCGTATGGGGATATGTTAAAAATAAAATTTTCTGGACTCTAGCTAAAAATAGGTCAGATTTTGAGCAGAGAATCAGGGACACCATCGGAGACATTTTCTGATTTATGCTGTTGAATACAGTGAATTCTATTATGAAAAGATGTCGAATTTATTTACTAAATAATTGAACGCAATTTTAGCAATTGAAATATATTAAAATTGCTTATAGAAATTCTGCCCGATATTTATTCAAATTGATTGTAACATGATTTTATTTTATTGAAGTTTAGATATTTCAGCTAGAACAATGAAATTTTATGGACGGAAAGTTTTAATTTGTATCATAGAAATGAAGATTTATTGGGAGTGGACAATTTTTTTTTGGTCAATGGTTTCATGGAATTCTATCAAAAATTTAAGTTTCACGAAAACGGTAATTTCCTTGAGTGAGGAAGTAATATATCAACATACAAGGATATATTGAAAAATTCTTAGCCTACTATAGAACCAAACAAAATTTCAATCTCAAAATATTTTATTACTCAACATATTCTCCTCTGAATTGGATACATTTTTTACAGCGAACCTGCAACGTCTATAGACCTTACGAAAAAAAGTTTCTTCTTGCTCTGCAAACCAGACCTCCACAGTTTTTATAACCTCCTCGTCGGAAGGAAATTTACGACCTTTTAAACTTTTTTTCAGTTGAGTAAAGAGATGACGGTCAGATGGAGCCAAATCTGGTGAATAAGAGGGGTGTTCTAGTAATTTAAACCCTAAATTAAGAATTTTTTGCATGACAACATGAGATTTGTGTTGTCCTGCAAAAACAAAACACCTTTGTATAGCTTTCCGCGCCTTTTCTCTGTCATTTTTTTCCGTAGAGTGGTCAGTCATGCCGAATAGTAAACTCCGGTTATTGTGCTACCCTTATCCAAAAAATCAATCATGATTACACCATGTCAATCCCAAAAAACTGAAACAAGAACTTTTCCAGTAGATTTTTTGACACGAAACTTCTTAGGGCTTGGAGAACCAGAGTGTCGCCATTCCATCGATTGTTGCTTTGTTTCTGGATCCTAGAAATGTACCATGTACCCAAGTATCATCCATGGTAACAATTCGGTTTAAGAAGTCTACATCGTTTTCGAATCGAGCACAGATCGAACGCGATGCTTCTACCTTGCAAGCTTTTGGTCAACATTCAAACATTTGGGGATCCATTTTGCAGCAATTTTTCTCATGTCCAAATTGACGTGAACTATATGATGAACGCGTTCGTATGAAATATTCAGTGCTTCAGATATCCGTTTTAGCCCAATTCGACGGTCTGATAAAATCATGTCATGAACTGCGTCGATATTTTCGGGGACTGACACATAAACTGGCCTTCCCGATCGCTCATCATCTTCAATGGAAAATTTACCTCTTTTGAAGCTTGCAGTCCAATTTTTCACGGTCGCATACGAAGGTTATTGATCAACAAGGGTATTAAGCATATCTTCGTAAATTTGCTTACACTGACACTTCTAATGAGTTATTGTTCCTTGCCATAGCAAGGAACAATAACATAGTAACGCAATATTTTTTTATGCATGGAACTGTTCTAGACTAACTATAAGATATCAATACATTCTCGTATATATTTCAGGAAAGCAATTTTTTTGTATAAAATGAGATTAAAGAAAAGATACTATCCGTATCCAAAATAAAAAAGTTATTTTTTTTTCCACCCTTAGTACCAGACATAAAAAAATGATTATATTTTCATATTCTCAGTACAAAAGTGCCTGTAGAAAGTTTTCTCGTTTTTAGATATTTTCGAGAATAAAAAAGTTATGGCACATTTTCTAAGACGACAAAATATCAAACTTTGGTTAAGTCTTGAAGGCAAATGCAGATATCTGTATATGTATTGTGAAACGATTGTGACTTTTCACGAAAATTCGACCTGGGACTCCTTACGAGGATTACCTGGGATACACTGTATACTGCATTGCCACCACCATCAAGTATTAAACTCAATGCCACTACCAAAATGTTGAGATTGTTTTAGACTCCATCAGGTTGTTTTTTTTAAACAGTTTTTTTCAAAGCATTAGACTACCTCTTCTTGGCAAATATCTCAGCTGCAAATTTACATCTTGGGAGAAGATGAGGTAGTTTTTGCGGTGGAGAACAATCCTTAAAAACAACATTAAAACAAACAATAGGCGATAAACCTCATGTTTTGCTCAGAATAATGAAACACTATGAAAAATTGAAAATTTCAACGAAAAATAACTTGTTCTTTCAATTTCGTCAACGAAAACTTAAGAGAATTTCCCGTATTCAAACATCTAATATCATTTCACAAACTGAGTATAAAATATATATTACATTTCATAGACTATGATTATAATAAAACTTCTATTCAATTACTCAACGTAGCTTCATCCTGAGTTACGAGTATCTATCGAAGGCTTGTTTCTTTTACTTTACAAGAAAATTCAAAAGATTACTACAAGTACTACTCAATATGGATTACATTCATTGCACCAAAAAATCAACAATATGTTTGAGTTACAAGACTTTTAACTATCTCAGAATATAGTTAAAGTCAAAGTCGTTGAAACTTTAAAAATTACAACACTGGACAATGAACATAGATCTACCGAATTTCATGCAAGGCTCTACGGCATATTTTTTTGCAAAGGCTTATAGTATGAATCAATATTAAACTAGTTGTTAGTTGCCATACACCTTTTTTGCTCTTCGCGTTCAATATTCTGAGTAGAAGCTAATAAATCAACTTACAATGCTCCGTTGAAAATATACGAATGCTTGGCAATAAAATGTCAAACAATAGGGCAGACATCGGAAACGTCTAAAGGCTTCGGACATGGTAAAGTCGAACACTTCAAGTCTAATAAAAACTACAGCAAATTCTCCAGGTAAGCTGGAGTTCCTGTGTTACAGTTACCCCCTGACGTTTATGCGGTCTAAATTGTGATCCACAAAAACCGTACAGAATTGAAGCTTCTGTAGTCACTTGTTAAGAATCCAACCCATAGGTAACGCTTAAATAGGGCGGTTTGTTGTGTTGTCAAATGTCGAATACTACTTTGAAGAATCGAACCAAATTGACGTAAACAAACATTGCCGATATAGAGGTTGAACTAATCTTAACATAAAAAAAGACTACAGTCTGAATATGCAATTTTATCCCACCTCTGTGTCAACTGATAACACGCCACTTTCCACTTAAAGTCAAAGAAAACGTGATAAATTGTGCTTCGTCAATTACCAGTCTATGTAAATTGGTGAAAACAACTCCATATCTTTCGTCAAGTCAGTAAGCAGCTAAAATCTTCTCATCTTGAATGATGTTTATTATGTGAAATTTTGTTTCATCCAAATTTTCTCTTTATCCTCTGTTGCTATTCAAAATTGAAGAACTGCGGTTTGAAAAAAACCCATATAGGTAAGGGATACAATCCAAAGAAAAGTTCATTTGACATCATGTTGTTTTTATGAAGGTGGTACCAAAATCGTGACAGGATTTTAATTTTCTATCCATTTTGCAGTTCAGTGTTGGCAATGTCAAGAAAACAATTTTTTTCAGCTGTTTAGGGTTGATAAAAGCAGACTGTTACACGATACAACAAGGTTAATGATTCATTTATGCATAAGCAAAACTCTTTTATAATTCGAATATTCAAATATTATCGTACAACTGCTAAGCTACTAGGCTAAGGGGTTAGGCCATTCTTAGGAATGGCTCCATTCTAAGAAAACTCAATTTGCTGCAAAAAACTCAAACAAACTTTCAATAGAAAAAGATGCATTTTTATGGCCAAGAGAAAGAAGCTAGTCACTCCGAGAATATTTGTCGAAGTTGCCAGTTTTCTTGGTCCTCATATATTCAGAATGCTCTATCAGTTCTCCATTCGAATATAAACAGTAGGTATATCCTACACATAAGGAATAACTTCAGAATAATATTCTCTGTCTGCTTTGGAGTCGGAAAGGTCCCAGAGGCCTTTATCCGGAAATACTTGATTTCCAAGGTATAGAGCGTTAAACACAATGCAGGGAAGAATGGACTTTTCTGTCCCGAATGGAGGTGGCCATTTTCAAAAACTTTATTGATTTGAAAAGTTTTGAGTAATTTCATGAAACATCTGTGTTTTTCAACATAGGGTGGGGAATTACAAAAAAAATTTCATAACCCTTTTTTCGCATCGATTGTGTTTGACACAATTACTGATTTTTTCTTCACAGATTCTTCAATTTTTGAAGATAACTCCTGTTATCAATGAGTCATGAGTCTCCTTCTTATTTTCTGATGATAACCATCTTGAACCTATTCGATGGATTATATCATCCATTTACCCACAAATGTATATTTAATTTTGAAATAACTTCCTGATCGAACTGTTCTAGATCTGAAGAACTGAATTTATCATTTACTGCTATAACTTCAGGAGAGTTGGATGCATCGTTTCATTATGAACTAAGAGTCGTTTTTATATTCTTATCAATGGACTAACTTCTATGGCTCCTCAGTTAATCGATTGCACCAAGTCTTGAATTTTCCAAATCATGTTCCGTCTTGCAATAACCTCATGTTGTTATCTCAGTTTTTGTTTCTCCAACTCCTGATGTTTGATTTTCATCAGGATAACAATTCGTTGTGGTTTGAAGATCCACTAATCCGTAGTAGATGGCTCTAAACTTCCGTGAAGAAATTATTTCCAATCACGGTCAAGAAATGTTATGATGCTTCTTGTAATAGTGATTATGTCAAAATTTTCATTAGTCTTACTTTACATATTCTTTCGAGACAACAGCCGATACAGGGGAAATCAAAGAGGATTTCAATAACTATATAGAAATTAAAACATTGAGATCAATTATAGGAAAAATACTGCTTAACAGAATACCTAAAAGTCCAATAAAAGAACTTTGTAACGTTCAGTATGTTGTACGATTGGGAAGAGAGTGGAACCAGCATGTAAGCAGAATGAGCTCTCAAATATTAGCCCGAATATATAAGGATATAAAAGCAACGGGAAGGTACGTCCCTTCAAAAGCGTGGCATTTTACACCACAAATACCTATCCAGAACTGAGCACAAGAGTTAAAGGATCGTCGAGAACAAGCCTAAGGCCTAACATAAGTAGAAGAAGGCCTTACTTTTTGTTATCGTTGGGAATAATGTTATGTATAACACAGTATCACAGTAATGCAGTGGCGGATTTACCATAGAGGCTAAGTAGGCTGCAGCCTAGGGCGGCAGATTTCAGGGGGCGGCAAATTTAGGGACAATTTTGTTTGCACTAATTATAGAAACTGAAATATTTGTATTTCATAGATATTTTAATATCTATCTACATCTGGTTTTCCCTAAATATGAAAAAAAAAACTAAACATAATTATTATTTTCCTGTTTCACTCTTATTTCGGCCGCTTTGGACTTTATACTGAAACTTCGTGAGGGTAAAAAATTTTGGTGAAGCCAGATTCTGAATCTTTGGGATGTGTTTCTTCGGTTCCTACTAAAACACAATTCAAGAAATGTTTGTCCAGAAGTTCGTATCTATTGGCTCTATTTACAAGGAGGGCAAAATTCGATGTCTGCTGAGGGAATCTCGAGAACTATCGCAGCTAGAAGAAAACGGATGACTCATTCTCTAGCTCTTTCTTCATGACTAATCAAAATCTGAAAACAGAACCGGCCTATCACTTCTGGATTTTGAGTTATAAACAAAAATTGGGATTTTGACGATTTCGAACAGTTCTCATAGCTCTTTTGTCTTTGAAGTTACTTATCTGAGACTTACCTTCTTAGTCACTTTTATACGTAGATTCTACTGACAGAATCTTTTTTTCCAATTCAAAAAAAACAAATTCAATGAAAGTTTGCATTAAAAAAAACGAAAGTTCGAGTAATGTTTCGAAATGAAAAAGTATTTGGTGCTCGTCACTGGATTCTACGTAAAAAAGGGTCTGTAGAAGGTTCAAGTTTCAGATCTGTAACTTCAAAGACAAAAAAGTTATGAGAACTTTTCGAAATCGTCAAAATTTAGTTTTTTGCTAATATCTTAAAAACGGTTTTCACCATTCTTTGTTTCTCTGAAAAAGAGCTCGAGAATTTGTCATCCGTTTTCTTCCAGCTGCCATAGTTCTGGAGTGTCCCTCAGTAGACAACGAATTTTGCCTACCCTTTATACACCAGCGACTAATTGTTCGGGTGAGAGAAGCTTGTTTTGCTTGAAAAAAGTGAAAGCATTGGCTCTTTTGTGTATAAAGTCAGAACTAATGAACAAAATTTCGTATGCGTTGATTTCCTGATCAACCTTTATGAAACCCTAGTAGAGAGTTTTATGAATCACGTTCCTATTTTATTGTCATCGTCAGTTAGATTGTGGCCATATCATACATAATATAATATGTATAGTTGCAAACAATTCAGGGGTTGATGCAAAAAGTAGGGAAGGTCTTTTCTTTTTTTGTGCCGCTGTCAAGAAACAGCCCCCTAAAGATGGCGCCCCAAAACAGTTTTTGATTTTTTTTATTGAAAATCAATAAACTTTCACGTATTGAATCAAGCAGATATTTCATACGGACGGGAAGGCATCAAAAAAATTTGGTTCTGTTAGTCTATGATAGAAAGGGGTAGAAAAATCCATCCCTGATCCTTGCTTCGCAAGAAACTTTCTCGATATTCATATCTTATAATAAAAAATTAATTTTGGATAACTTAATCCATTCTCAAAAAATCTTCTTGACATTTTTGTCTTATATACTCATCAGGATGACTGTGTGCACAAACACAGAAATATTCGAGATGCACTTTGTTTACGGTTTTTTTTTATTTCCTGAAAAACCGCGAATTTTTCCAAGAAACTACAAGAGACCTTATTTATTATTATTATTATTATTATTATTATTAACCATACAATTAGAGTTGAGGTAAATACCTATAAACTCAAATAAGCTTACATATAAAAAAAAAAATTCAACGTACACTTCCCCAAAATAAAGATAAACTAGTGAATGAATATAAAAAAAATATATATATATATATATATATATATATATATATATATCGAATCATTTCAAATGTGAGTAACACACACAGGACACAAAAATTCGGCACCAACACAGCGAACATTTCTTCACCATTAAAGTTGTCTCAGTCTGTCTAGTCCATTTTTGAAGCTATTGGTGGTAGAGCTATTGACCACGGAACTGGGAAGTCTATTCCAGGATGAGAACACTCTGTTGGGTAGGAACATCTGCCTTGGAATGGTCCGGAAATTCTCCTTCCTCAATTTAAAATCGTGACCTCTAAGATTATTGGTATTTTTAGAGAATATGGCTTCCACCTGAGGACCAAAATTTCCATGCATGCACTTGTATGTGAATATCAGGTCACCTCTAGTGCGTCTATCCGCAAATGTTGTCATGTTGTTCAGACGAAGGCGGGTCTCATAATCAGGTCGGACGATTCCATATGGAATTCTGGTATTCCATCTCTGGATAGACTCGAGAGAATTTATCTCTCCAACAAGGGCAGTCCACCATACTGGACCAGCGTATTCCATGATAGGGCGTATGTAGAACTCATATATCAGTTTACAAACTGATCTGTCAGAGCCTCGAAAGGATCTCTGAACCAAGTAGGTAAGTTGACGGGCCTTAGCTGTAATTGAAGCAACATGGGTGGACCAGCTTAGATCGCTAGTTATGGTCAAGCCCAAATCACATTGACTGGTTACAGGAGAGATACAACAATCGTCAATTACATAGGACAGTCGCGGATTATTTCTGCCCATATGCAGCACATGACATTTGTCTAGGTTTAGTGGAAGCAACCATTCCCGACACCAAGCGGACAGTTTGTCAAGATCCCGCTGCAGAGTTGTAGGGTTGAGAAGGGGAAAATTATAAATCTTGGTATCGTCCGCATACATAGAACATGTCGACAAAAAACAACCAGGGAGATCAGAAGTATATAGGAGGAACAGAATGGGACCGAGAACCGATCCCTGAGGGACACCACTCAGAACATGCCACTCAGAAGATGAGTAAACATCGCCAACCCTTACTGTAAAAGTTCTATTGGTCAAAAAAGCACGAATCCACTCAAGAAGACCCCCTCTCAGCCCCAGATGGTCCAGCTTATGAAGTAGACGTTTATGTGGGACACGGTCAAATGCTCTAGAAAAATCTAGATAGATCACATCAACTGGAACGTTCTCATCCCATGCCCTAGTCCAATCGTTGAGACAACAGATTAGGTTAGTGAGGGTTGAACGGTGCGGTAAGAATCCGTGTTGTTGGTTGGGAAAATCTTCTGAGCTGAGCAGAAATCAATCACCTGGTCACAAACTATTCTCTCCAAGACCCTAGACAAGACCGACAGAAGACTTATAGGTCTATAATTCCGTGGAGACAGCTTATCACCCTTCTTATAAATGGGGGTTACAGAGGCGGATAACCAATCGGAGGGTAAAGTGCAGCTGGAGAGAGATTTCCTAAATATGAGAAGCACCGGAAACGCCAAGACTTTAGAACAATTCTTCAGCAAACGCGGCGAAAAACCGTCTCGGCCAGGGGAACTATCCACCTTCACCCCAGAAAGATATTCCATCACCAAGTGCTCAGACAGACTAACAGCATCCATATAATTACTCGCTCGAGCAGATGTAAGAGTAGGTAAGCTCCCTGAAGGCTCAGGGGTGAACACTTCAGCAAATGTATCGGCCAGAACGTCAGCTGTTTCACGTGGATTGCTGCAGACGTCACCAGACGGCTTCCTCACAATCGGAAAACTGACCTTTGAGTTCATAGTGGTTCTCAAGTACTTAAAAAACTGCTTTCTGTTAGATTTGGTCGCTAATTTTCTCTCAAAATTAGTTTTGGCGGAATGAATAGTAGAAGAAACAAAATTTGAGAAATCCCTGTGGATCCTGTAGTCAGTATCTTTTCGACTGCGTAAATATCTCTGCCAAAGGGACCTTTTGCGTCTCAGAAGTTTCACAATTTGATCGTTTATCCATGGTCTTGTCGGAATGTAAGTAGATGTGACCTCCCTGGCACCAGCAGATATGGCTTTGTTCAACTCAGCCTCGAATAACTTCCACATCTCATCAATCGTCAGATCAGGCGATAAAAGAGAGCTCCAGTCAACTCTTGAGAGAGTTTCCGATATGCGTTCGTAGTCGACAATCTTCCTGACCCTTTCTTGCGGAGACTGTAATGAAGCAGGTAGTTGTATCTGGAGTTCGGTAAGTAAAACGTCATGATCCGACCTACCAAAAGGTGGGAAATGTTCAACATCAGATATCAAGTTTCTGTCAGACACAAAAAACAGGTCAAGCAACGAAGAAGTCTGGCCATGTCTGTGTCTAGTAGGCTCATTCACCACCTGTTGGAGACCCGTGGATGTAACAAGTTCAGCATAGGGATAAGAGGGGGACCTCACTGACGGAAGATTTATAAGCGGCCAATTTAAGTCTGGACAGTTGAAGTCTCCTGCAATGAAGACATCAGAAGATGATTCAGATATCTCCCTGAGATACCGAACCACATCGACATCATCAGAACAAGAGCGAGGTCTATAAATGCACCCAACCACAATCGAAAATTGGGAATTAGATATTGTTATGAAAATGTTGTCGATATTTGGCCAATCTTGGTGAGATACGTCAATCTTGAACTCGTGAAACAGACTATCGTGCACATACGCACAAACACCACGATAACCCACTGCAGCTCCACTATCATGACGGAACAATGAGTAGTTCGATATAGAATAAGTAGAGTCTGGAACAGAAGGATGCAGCCAGCTTTCAGTAATCAAAACTAAGTATGGCTTATGTGCCTCAACAAAGGAAAGAAGCTCTAAAAATTTTGATCCAAGGGACATTATGTTTGTATACATTAAAGGCCATACATTTAAGGTTTGATGTTTTTTGAGACCTCTTTAGCGGGTACGGTGTTCACTACTTTTGGACTTCCGCTGACATACTTGATAGTCAAATGTGTTTCGCCCGACGCTTGTCTCCTCGCCAGTTCCTCTCGCGCCACCCTCAATTCATCCGCCTGTTTCCTCGTTTTATCATCAAAAATTTTTATGCCTCGATATTCCCGATGTCCAAGAAGCAGAGATTTGTTCCTGAGCAGAGACTTGGCGACAACAGAGCTGGAGAAAGAAACCTTAACCCAACGTGGACGAGCGTTATCCTTACCAGGTAGGCGAGTGATACCCGTTATGAAATTGCTGGATGATGGACGGACATGATCAACAACGGCATTTACCAAACTAGCATCTGAACCTACGTCAGGACTCTCGGGGACATTGGTCAAAATAATATTCTGCGATTTCTCCACCCTGTCTAGAACCTCAGACATATCAACACCCTGCCCAGAAAGTTTGACACCTTGCAGATCGGCTACCTTACCAGCCACGGACGCTATCTCTACAGACATGGATGATTGGCCACGTTCAAGAGCTGAAATATCACCCTTACACGAAGCAATACTCAATTGATGTTCAGCTAGAATTTCTGAATGTTCCTGGATCTTGGCAGAACAACACGCCACCTGAGAAATCAGGTCATCCTGTCTTCTCTCAATCCGTTCCATGGTAGCTGTTATCCCACGAATATGGTCCATAAGGAGCTCAAAGTGTTTCAACGTAATCTGGTAATCTGGTATTTGTCAAGAATGGATCAAGATATCCAAAATCAATCTTTTATTTTGAAATATGGATATGGAAAAAAGTTTCTTGCAGAACAATGTTTAGGAGTGGCTTTTTCTAGCACTTTCAATCATAAAGGAACAGCATCGAAAATTTGTACCCCGCATAAAATATCTGCTTGATTTCATTCTAGTCAGTTTTTCGATTCTCAAGAAAAAAATTAAAAACAGCTTTTCGGACTATAACTAAGCAGGGGGACTCAGAAAAGAAAATGTCACATAAAAGGTCCACCCTATATTCTGACGAAGAATCACCTCCTTAATTTTTTGCAACTATTCCTATAGACCATGTTACCATGTATATATAGTGTGCCATACTTAATGATAATAAATTAGTCTATGACTAAATTTTATTTCATTCAGAAATAAACGTTCTATTTCTTGTGAAATCTCAACTTGATCGTTGCGTTGTAAAAATGATCTGGAAACTCGGGAACTGACACATCGATTCCCTAGGTCACAATGATTATGAGTAGTTATTAGGACCAAAGTGTACAAATCTCAAATTTACATTTTCAGTGACACAAACATTTTCATTAATATTTTGAACTAAATAATTATGGTAAGGGCGGCAAAATTTGAATAGCCTACTGGCGGCAAATATGTAAATCCGCCACTGCAGTAATGCTATTTTTGAGAATATCTAGTGTATTTGAAGAAGTTGTTCACAGAAAACGAATAAATAAATAGGTATGTTATAAAAAATGGGGTAAGGACTGATGAAAGCCAAGAAGCACTGACGTGAATCAGGAGCTTATACAGGGTGTTTCACGAATGATTGTACAGGCTTCCAGTGCAGGACAATTTGTGGCGGCTAAATCGTTGTTCCAAATATACTATATTCGTAAGAGATATAGGAGGCACAAACACAAATTTTCTATCGGCATAACTCCAGAACGCCTTCCTGGATTTTCATCAAAATTTCAAGAAATGAGTAGGTATAAAACTACATTCACTTATAATGACTGGTTGATAGTGCAGGACCAGACTAAGAAAATTATATTTTTCATTTCACATCCTGTGAAACACCCTGTACATATAATTCCCAAGAAGTGAAATTTTCCACAGGATTTACACTAATACTTCATAAAAGGCCTGTTGGCAATACTGGCATATTTCGTATCAATATTTTATGTAGTACCCTAATATAGAGATTTTTGGGGTTTCCCTTCACATTACCTAAAAGAGTTTTTCAGTGCTGAAGCAAACCAGCAATCCAAAGACTAAGTTCGGCATTCAAAAATTCTTCAGAGAATTTCTTCTGTTTCATCTGAGCAGATTCTTTGCTCAGAAGATTTTTTTCTGGCTTCCCCAGTATATAGAAACTCTATAGGTATATCGGGATTTCAATTCTACCTGATTGCTCCTGCGAAACTGGCAAAAATATTTTAGTTTCTTCATAATCTGCTTTTAATCAATCTTGCCTACAAGAAGACGTTTATGATGGAAAACTAATTCCAATTTTGTGCAGAAAATTTGCATCTTGAGGATTTTCTGCAAGGAATACCGGAAACGACTTTACATAGTTAGATAGCTGATTTGATGGCAATTTCACACAGATACTCCATTCACTTTTATTTTAGTTTATTTGACCATGGAAATTTGACACATTCCACTCTGTATAGTACGAAAATGTGGGGTTTTGACGCTTGCCAAAACATTTTTGGGTTTTAAATCAACAACGCTATGTTGCCCGTTCTACGTAAAAATTTCTACTATTACGTATTTCATCACAATGGCGAATCTCTTCGGAAAATATGTGACGAACATAATTGAAGTTCATCTTTGAACAAAAATTCACATGAATAAGCAATTAGCAGGACGACTGGCGCGTATTTGTGGATGTTCATCTTAATGCATTGAGATAATAACAATTAGGTATTTATTGGTACCTTGAGACGTTTACAATGTATAGGACAAGTCAAATGAAAAATAGAAAAATCAATTTTCGAGAACTTATTCTACGATGACATTCATCAAAAATCCTGTAGTAAACTTTTCGCATTAATTCACTCAAACATAAAATTCTCAAATGCCACCACTTTTTTTGGTCTCCCAATAGAAGGAAATTCTTTGTCATCCTCTTCATTCACAATCTTTCTGAATGTGGAAATATTCAGCTGAAATATAAGTCTACTAATTCAACAGAGAATCGAGAAGCAGGAAAAAGTATTGAATTTTTTTTTCGTGTAACATTCATGTGAATAGCTACATATGATACATTTTTAAAATCAGCAAAAAAACTGCAGCAAGATGAAGGAACTTTCAACTATAGTTTACTAATGAAAAATCAGAAATCCCTTTCGTATCTCGAAAATGACTGGATCGAAAAATTTCTAAATATCATATTCGAATTCCTCATAAAAAAGTGCCTGTAGAATGTAACAACGGATTTCGAATACGAGTTCAATTAAGCGAGTTATTCAGCTTCATTGAAAATGACAATTTCTCAATTTTCGTACATAACTCAAAATCTATGACCGTTAGGCTGGATCTGATTTCAGATTTGGAATAGTAAGAAAACTAGTATGGCCAGGAGATCCACCTCGTAGGTAGATTCACCTTTACGGGCAGATTCGCCCTTTTAGAAATACCAAGGCCAAAAAACGTCATTCTATGTGTTTGTTCGATTCAAATCATCCCGTTCTATGATCGCTTCCACGATACTTCAATCAAAATTGACGTTAACCTATAAATCACGAACTGACATTGATTGTCAAAGTTCATAAAATTTTCTCTGATCATCGATAGAAAATAATTTAATTTGGTGACATTGAGAATTGTCAAAAGTCCCTTTTTTCTTACGCAATTTTCGGTTATTTGGGGGCCGTAAAAGTGGGCAAATGTGTTAACTCTCAATGATTGGGTCCTTGGCGATACGACATATCCCGTTCCCGGACCCCGAAAAGGTTCCGTTCGTTCTGCGAATCCCAGAAAGTTTTGCCATATTCGCGTCAACGACAAAAAATCGTCGAAATTGAACATTTTCGGAAATTTTTTTCGACGACTTCCTGGGCTCCGATCCGGACGTTCTATACAGTTTTGGAATCCTCGTTTCTCGTAGGGGCGGTCTCTCGCTTCGCTCGCGACCGCCCGCGTCCTTCGGACGCGTTATAACGCGAAACCTCCAACCTTTTTATAAATATTCTATGTTCCATTTTCTTTTAGTATATAGTAGAAAAGGGCTAGAGAATGTGTCATCCGTTTTCTTCTAGCTGCTATAGTTCTCGAGATCCCTTCAGTAGACAACGAATTTTGCCCACCATGTACATAATAATTATTCGTTGATATTATTTTATAGATATTCATGAAATACCAATATTATTTATTCGGAATTTCAGTTTCCTTTTGTGGTTTCCGGAAATCAAAGTCTTATCGAGTAGCTCGAAATTTCTGTTCTTCCTGATTCGAATTTCTTCATTGATAAATTACAAATTTTCATCAAAAAAATCAGTTTTCTATATAAACGTCTACTAGACAACCGCGTTGAGTTATCTTGTATTCCCGATAAACTCTTTCTGTTTATATCTGGTGAGGACAAAAAATAGAACAGAAGAATATAGGTCAGTAGTCTGGTTACATCGACTCGTCATCATAAGCAGAACCAATGCTCATTAATGGAGTGAATGAACTGATACATGGTTGTTAGCTGTTGTGTTTCGAAATGTAGGAAGTCCCGCGGCCTCACAAGGACGCCAGCCATAGGTTCTTTCACCTTTAATTCTACTGTGATGTAACTCTGTTTACATCAACATTGCCACCGTCTTTTATACCAATATGACTATTACTTTACTTTTACCCTTTTCAAGAAAGATGGGTGTTAAAACTGTTGGAGCTTACAGCCCTGCAGTCAATGAAAATAATTGCAGATTTGCAAGGCTTGGAGGGTGTTACTTGCGATTCAATGAATAATACGGAAAGTTTCATTTTCGGGACGGTTCCAGAAAATAGTAATTACGGGACGTGTTAGTTACAAAATTGTTTCTGCGGCCTTACTTCCGCTACTCTTTTCCATTTTAAAAAAGAAGAAAAACACATCAATGTTACATGTTATAAGGAGCGTTCAATAAATTCGACGTCAAGTATACTATATTCACTTTTATTTTAGCAGTCGGTTGGCCATGCAAATTTGACACATTTCACTCTGTATAGTACGAAAATGTGGGGTTATGACGCTTGTCAAAACATTTTTGGGTTTCAAATCAACGCTATGTTGCCCTTTCTACGTAAAAATTTCTGTTATTACGTATTTTATCACAATGTCGAATCTCTTCGGAAAATATGTGATGAACATAATTGAAGGTTATACAAACTGATTGAAGGCATACCAAATCCAGTTATGTGCATGAAAAATACAAGAGATCAGTATAATATCACTTGTTTGAATACGTTACATCGGTTATAGATTTGAAAAATATTAACCCGAAGATAAAATGCATATGTTGCAGTGGTTGGGAATGGGTATCTCCCGAAGGAATTAACAGATAATTACAAGAATGTTAAATTCTTCAACAAAACTCATCTTGCATCAATATAAGTAGAACGAATTAAAGAAAGTTTCAATCAAGATGAACGTCACCTTTGAACAAAAATTTCACATGAATAAACAATTAACAGGACATCTGGCGCGTATTTGTGGTTGTTCATCTTAATGCATTGGGATAATAATAATAATTAGGTATTTATTGGTACCTTAAGACATTTACAATGTATAGGACAAGTCAACTGAAAAATAACAAAATCAATTTTCGGGAACTTATTGTACGATGACATTCATCAAAAATCCTGTAGTAAACTTTTCGCATTAATTCACTCAAACATAAAATTCTCGAATGCCACCACTTTTTTGGTTCTCCCAATGGAAGGAAATTCTTTGTCATCCTCTTCATTCACAATCTTTCTGATTGTGGAAATATTCAGCTGAAATATAAGTCGTTTAGATTCAGATGAAACATTATATAAATTCTCTATTCTCTTACATTGAATATGTTCGCTACCGTCTGACGTATTGTGGATTTTAGAATATCAGGGTATAACTATTTGAATGAGCGGACCTGAATTCTGAATAGCACTTCCCGAAACCCTGTCTTCTCTCTTTTTCAATCACTTTCTACATTTTTGTAATGTTAATTATTGATAGGTATAAGTTGTGGCAACGGCATCATGACATTAACGACATTTCATGAGTGCCAACCTTAATCCGTTTTAGTTACAAAAACTTGAGAAAATTATTTCACGGCCAACCGACTGCTAAAATAAATGTGAATGTAGTATAGGCTATTGAATTTTGAACGTCGATATTCCAAACGTAATTATCAACTTGTCCTGCACCAAGATGTCTAAAAACATGGTATAAGTACTCGTTAATTTTTGAATGCAATAACATTTGTCCAAATCGAGAATAAGAGATTTGTTTCGTGGTGGCGCCACCATGTCATTTGCTTTACAGGGACTTCATACATCACATTGGCGACAATATTCCATTGCGACCGTTAATGGCGGACATTTGTTTATGTTTTCGTTTGAAGGTCATGCAATTTAACTCGATATGAAACGTTTTGTTCAGATAAAGATATCGTCTTGACCTAATTTGAAACGATTTTCCTATATATTCTGTTGAAAGGTAGATTTTTCATTTGCATATTTCTGAAAAATAATCTATAGTTAATTTGTTAATAGTATTCTGGCAAAAAATCTTTCAGTCTGTCATATCAACTGAGTGCTTGGACTGTTGTTTGCATTGAGTTATTCATCTAAGAAAGGATTAAAAGGAGCACGTTTCATTTTCTGAAACTTCGAAACTAACAATCGTTAGGTAGTTGTTGATGAACTATTTGAAAGTTTTCATAAACCATCCGTGAGTGTTCATTCGATGACCACCTCACGCTGATGAGATCAAGGAAGTCCGAAACAACTTTCGATTATTTATTATCAAAAAATCTGTCTTCAATATACAATAATATAGAACCTGGTGTTAGATTCAGTAGAAAAACTCATAGTAACATATTTTAAAATCAAAATTTATGTTTTCGATAAATACACGCATTAGCAAGGATGCTATCAATAACACTAAAGTGAGTAAGGACAAAAAAATCGAAAACTATTTTTATTTCAACAATAATATTAGGTACATAAACACTTATACAGCGGGTTTCATAAAAATTTTATTGCCCGATCAACGATTCGACAGTCACTCGATTTCAAAAACGAAATCACTAAAACTTTTTCATTCCTACATATATTGAAGAAGAATCACAATTGATTCTTCGAATCATCGAATAGACGTAGGTATATAGTTCATAATTTCATGCGAGAATGGTATTCCGAATTCTCATTACTGCATTATTGATTGAAAAAAAATTGACGTTTATCCGTCAATCAAGCGTTGATTCCCAGATAGAGCTTTATGAATATGAATCCGGGGGTTAGTCTCAGAATATTGAGCTTTTTGGAACTTGTTTTTATAGAAATTCATACTTTGTGTGAAATTGGATCCTCACTTGATTTTTCAGTGAAGATGCTTTGTGATGTGCCTATGCAAGACGCAGTCTATGGTGATCTTCGAAGTATTATCAACACAAGGCTAGGCACATGGGTAACCTGATGTACTATTGGCAAATCCAAAAATCTAGACGCTCTCTCCCGAGTGAATTAAGAAACTACTTTGTCAGTACTGCAAAGTCAAAACAAGTTTTGTTTCCTATTTTTTCTCTTATCTCACATTGTTCAACAAAGTATTATAATTAGTATTTGGAGAAGTTATATTGGGATTTTTGTCTGGGTTTCTGAAAAGAAATATTGATTCCGAAAAAATATTGGAAAAGGTGTTTATACCAGTGCTTTCAACTGGCAGGAGTTAGGTTATACGATTTTTCTTTGCGAGAGTTTTCTGCTAAATTCAATTGACGATTTAGAAATACAATTTTATAATTTCCAGATGAATGCCTTTTCTCATCTGTAGAACTTGTTCCGTGATCTTAATCATATTTATGTCTCTTGAGATTTCAGTATGAGGAATATGAAAATATTTTCCATAGAAACTTTAAAACTTGCACGCATAAACGCTTTACTTATCAAGATGTTTAGTTTCTACCTCCTTCGCAAACTCAGTATATTCTATCTCAACATTATTACCTAGGTTTACTTCAAGAAAGAATCTGTGAAATAATAGGAATTTGTGTCTAGGTACAGTGAATCACCAATATCATCGCTCGATTTTATTCCACAATGCATCCCCTTCAAATGAAATATTTCCAAAGAATGTTGATCTTTCTTTACGAAACTAAATCAATCAATTCACTTCCGATAAGTCCGATAAATATCTTGATTTACAAGAAAAACTCTGTTAGGCCGTACAAATCTCGAAAACAGACAAACGTCAAAGTTAGCAGCGCCCTCAACGGTAATTGGATTCGCGAATAGGAGCTGAGTCTTGCAGTGAAGTTGAGGCAATTGCTCTCTTGGGTTCCTTCTTAAAGCAAGTCCTTTACGTTTCGATACATCTTTGGAGACTACATTAACCTTTAAAAATTTACTCCCTCATTTTTTTCAACATTTCATGGGAAAAATGGACCTGAAATGAAATATACAACGAGAAACAAATATGCCTACAGGTTCATTATATTTCCATATTAATATATTATGTTTGTTTCTACACTCACCTTGCTCCTTTCATTAATACTTTGTTAGATAGATAAATCAATGTGAACTCGACAGTTCATATATTTATGAACAACTAAGAGATTTTTGTCAAATTATCACTATTGATTATTCTTCAAAAATGTGAAAAACGCTATTTAGCTGCTTACAGAATATTTCAAATCAGATCAAGATGATTTTTTGTCGAAACAAAACACTTCAAAACGACTCAATAAATAGCACGCCACAAGCACCTGGGCCGCCCCAAGGGGGGGGTGGGGGTTAAAGGGGGCAATTACCCCCCCAGAGCCCATAACGAATACGATTTTTTGAATTTTTCATAAAAAAAACTAAGAAAAAACAATATTATAATGAAAAGAAAAGGCGAGATTCCTTTACAGTGCATCTCATCTTGGCTGAGACAGCCAGGTTTCTCGCTTGTTATTTAAGATTGAACTTTTTTGTGAAACTCAAGTTATCCTAATCAGATTTTGCATAATTGTTTCCGTTTATGAGATACAGGGCGATGTTGGAAATTGATACTTTTCGTATCCCTCCTTTATCTCCGAAGTTTTGAGAAATAATGCTGAGCTGAAAACTAAGTCTAATAGAAAATTTTGCGTAGAATACAGTGTCGTCCTCAATTTTCTTTTTCGGGGTATGGTTTTGAAGATATAACACAAACTTATATTTTTTTCAATGGAACACCCTGTACTTTATTACTTCGTTGAATTCAGAAATGCTGAAAAACTAAAACATCACCTAATGATGATTTTAGAGAAGAAGAATCAATTAGATGGCAAACAAAGATAATACACTCATCACTAACACAAAAAACAAAACGAAGGTACTGTTATGGTTTGCGTTTCCCCAATATATTATTGTTTAATTTAGTTTTTCCAATGAGTACTAGGAATAAGAAGAAATTTTAGTTAATTTATAAGAAATTTATTCATCATAGATGCTATGCTAGGAAATTTGGATGGCATGGAAACATGAAAAAAATAATAGGGAGTTTTCAGTCAAGAATAGTTTTCAGAAAAGTCACTCCTTGAATAGACTAATTGAAATAATTTGCTTTTTATAAATTACGATTGTGTTGATGGATTTTAACAAAATAATATATGAATAAAATTTGAATTCAGCAGTTCGTAACAGTACCTACCTAATAGCAGCACATAAATAATACAAAAATTCATAATACAAATTAGATAGAGAAGAAATACCAATAAAATATTTATTGGTATCGATACAAATTTTCAACATTGCATAATATTTCACTAATTAAACTGTTCAAATTGCTGCCCATTTTGCCTAATACATAATTGACAAACCTTTTCAATACGTGGTATAAAGACTTCATACTTTATAGGTCTTTATACAATGCCTGAGTGCATTTAATATTATAAAAGGACTGTTTTGTAATTTCTCTGTTGATGCACGAAGTTCTTCGGGACTGTTGTATCTAAACACAATAACACTTCATAGCGATAACAGCTAGATCAGATTTGTTTTTTTCTCTTCAATGCCTACTTGATCAAACAATGCTTCCAAATGTATAGTAGCCATAATAACAACGAGGATGTTTGTATCATACATAAAATACTACTCTTAATAATCAAAAGTAATAATCCTCTTATTGAAACTTGGAAAATTCATGGCTCACTAACAAAAAATCATCATTATGTGATGTTTTAGTTTTTTTTAGCATTTATGAACATCCTACCTAATGTTATATATAATTTTGAAGGGAAAAAATTAACGAATTCAACGAAGTAATGAAATACAGGATGTTCCATTGAAAAAAATATAGATTTGTGTCGTATCTTGAAAACCATACCCCGAAAACAAAAATTGAGTACGATACTGGATTTTACGCAGAATTTCACAAAAAAGTAGGACAGAAACGTGAGAACCGCAAGGCTCTATCTCAAATAACAAGCCAGAAACCCTGGCTGTCTCACCCAAAATAGGATGCACAATTTAAAGAAAAAAAATATGGTACTGCAAATGCTAACTAAAGATACCTATACAGGGTGTTTTTTGAAGTCTTAATTTGAAATTTCAATTGTTCTTTCAATTACTACCCCCCTCTCCCCCAGAAAATCAGTCTAGGACCGCCCTTGCAAAGCATAGAATCACGTCATTGTATAAAGACGTTTATACAATGATCACGTAAACCAAAGATCAGATCTTTGACGTATACTGCCACAAATGTAAACATTGTCCGCCATTAACGGTCCAAAAAGGTCCAACCAATAAAAACGCGGCCAACTATTGTCGTCTGTAATTTGCTTCATTCTATCTGAGAAAGTCCAATGATACTCACCCTTATTTTTATTTTGATCTACGTTAATATCGATCACACATTACAATGGTCAATATATAATCATCAATATGATTTCAATAAACCACAGTTGATTTGATTGGCGAAATATCTAATATATTCAATATTCAGTTGACGAAGACGGAGTTTTCACTATGCTCGTGAAGATTATTCGAGGAACAGATTCGAACAGATTTTCATGTATTTGTGCTCACAATTATTTCATGCAGATTACGTATTTCTAGAGTGCCTTTGGTTAAATAGGTATTGCTGAAGTTGCCATAAAGCAGTACCCGCAAGACTGTTCATCTGAGATTTGGTTTTGCCCCAAATTCCAACAACACCGAATTCTTAGCAGTAGTTCTTGATTGTCCATACACCATACAGAAAACTGAACGACATGCTAAATTGAAGAAATGATAGTTTTATTCGCTCTTTCTAGAAACTAACGTGCAGTTTCATAATCAAATTCAAGTCCCTTGGAATGTTGAGCTTCCTTTAGTATCAATTTTATTAGGGTTAAAGGAAGCTTTGAAATTAAAGAGACTTCAAGTTTGATCATGAAATCGCTGATAAATAGAGCACATTCATAAGTCGTAAGAATGTATCTACTCAAATTATTTTCGAATATCAATTAACTATAAGCTGTCAATTTCTACACAGCGCTTCCTACAGTGGGAATAATGAAACTTATCCCACAGGTACCCATTTGAATTGATATCGATACTTAATGAAAAACCATAATTGAACTTAAAACAGATTATACGATTTTAACAAAATATGTTTCGCTATCACAATAGCATCGGTTGTCATATCAATTTTGAACTGTTTGCTTGCCCTGTTTAATTAATCGATGCATCCATATTGTATTTTTTTTCTACACCTTGTCAATAACTCGAAACAAGTGTTTTAACACTTATCGAGTCATACCGATTATTCTTTGGATGTGATGTTGGTGACGTTACTGTTGTGTATATTTATGGGACAAAAACTTATTATTATATTATTATGTATTTACCTAGAGCATTTTCCGTTTTATAAGCTATTTTGATACCATACGGTTTCAAAAAGTTTGAAATTTTTTCAGAACTCTTTCCTAAATAAGATATCACTTCATATTTGTGATTATAACTTCTACTTGAAAAGAGTGAAGTTCTTTTATTGCTGTTTTGAATAACTTTTCCGCAAGCATCCTGTCTATTAATTACGCATAACCATCATTCAGCGCAATCTTATTCAATTATGTTTAATTCTTTAGTAAAATTAATTTTTGAAAGAGGATTATTTACTAATCTAAATCTATGAATCCTAGTATTATACGCCATTTTCTGAGCGTACGGATGTGTTGAGTACTTATGAATTGCTGTATCCGCATAATGAGGTTTATTGCTTATTATTGATTTTTACTAATTAATTATATTTCCAAGAATTGAATGCAAGGATGTATTGGATTAAAAAATGTATTCAACTGACGATCATTCCCGACGAAACAAGCTAGAATATCATCTATACTTCATTCACTTTTATTTTAGCACTCGGTTGGCCATGGAAATTTGACACATTTCACTCAGTATAGTACAAAAATGTGGGGTTATGATGCTTGTCGAAACATTTTTGGGTTTTAAATCAGGGCTATGTTGACCGTTCTACGTAAAAGTCTCAGTAATTACATATTTATCATAATGTCGAATTAGTTCGGAAAATATGTAACGAACATAATTGACGTTTATACAGACTGATTGAAGGCATACCAAATCTAGTTATTTGCATAGAATATACAAGAGACCAGTTTTTGAATACATTTATTTTTGCTATCGAAAAAAATTGAATTATTGACTCATAATATGCAATAGCCTGAGGAGAGTTAATGTTGGTTATCTCCTTTGGCTAAAGGTGGAATACGTTACATCAGTTGTAGATTTCAGAAAAATCAACCCGAAGATGAAATGCACATGATTCAGAGGTTGGAAATGGGTATCTCTCAAAGGAATTATCGGATAATTACAAGAATGTTAAATTATTTGAAAAAAATCATCTTGCATCAATGGAAGTCAAAAGAATTGAAGACAAGAGGAACTTCACCACGCGGCAATGCACGTCCCACGTCACGTCAGAACAATTTGAACGCCCTCGCGCAAAATCGTATGTTAGATGTTTGAATAATTCGAATTATGACGTGGTCCCACGTCACGTCAGAGTAATCTGTAGGCACCTTTAGGTTGTGCTGTACTAATTAATTAGAAATTAGATTTTTGTTCAATTAAAATAATTAGCAAATTAAAAAGATTGTTTTTACGAACGTGTGAAAATAGGGAGAAAATAGAAGGAGATTGGAAATATTTTTAAATTCCAGCGACTTCATAGAAATATCCCAATGTTGCCGTAGATTATTATCAATCTTTCCAAAGTACTATTTTGCGATGTGTTGACGAAACAGGTATGTTCAAGCAAAAAAGGAAGTGGTCGGCCGAAGAAGAAATAGCAATAATGAAAAAAAGATGACATAAGTTCCACAAACCTCCGTTTGGGTTTTATCTCAAGTGGCTTGTGCATGTATCCGTTGACATATGCCACAAGAATTTGAATAAAAGACATCAATTTGTTTCCATAAAAACTGTTCTGTCATTGTTGATTATTGATTACCTACCCTAGTAGCATACAAAAATATTGGAGTTCGGTATGCATCAGTCAAAGGCAAAATGTGAGACCTATTTTCTTCAACGGTATTCAACAGTGGGTTGTTATAAAGGAAAAAGCATCATGCCTCTTTATAGTTTAATTGAATTTTGATAACTTGTCCAGTAGTTTTTTTCATGTAATTCGGTTCTTTAGTTTAGTCATAGATATTCAGTAACGACCAAATCAATTGATTGTTATTGTGATTTATTCGTATCTATTACTTCAATAGGTAGAACCTTCTTACAAAAAAAAACATAATACCACGACTCATTAAGATCCATGATTCATGTTACGTATGAAAGTAGTATATAAGTATATTAACGACCAATTTTTTTGATCGAACGTTAGCATGAAATTATGAAAATGCTGTATGATGTGTAGAGGTGACACATGTGAATCTAATAATTGAGAATCATCATTTTATATTAAACGAAAATAAAAACTGAAATTCACTATTCCTTAGAAACTCATACGATAGTGTTGCAGTTTTGGCAGTTTTACTCCCAAATTACTAAGGTTTGAACATTCCTCATGAAACATTTAAAAAATTATACTCAAGGTGAAATATTTGCGAAAGTCAAGAACAACCAACATTTTTAGAGCCGGACCTGGATTTTTCCGAATTCTGAATATATTGGTACTTCGAGACAATATTTCTTAAAAGTTTCAGTTGCTCCGAGATAATCGTTTTAAGTAATGACGGATTGAATGTTTCGGTGAAAACCGAAAATCATCCTGTATAATAAGACTTATGAAAAGGAGAAAGAAGACACTTTCAAATGATCGTTTTGATGTCCACCTGAGTAGGTAGCCTCAATCAGTGGTTGGAATATGTACAGATATAATCAAGACCGATTTTGTATTGAAAAAAAAATATTTCTATTTTTTCAGTAACTTTACTACATCGCATCTGGCTTGAGGAAATAAACTAATCTATTTCTCAGACCCTTTGGATCATTGCTGTCACTTTGATCGACAATTCCAAAAAGGAAATTCTATTCGAATGAGATATAAAATCTACTGATTCTCTCCTCATTGTGATCGCGGTGTCAAACATTTTTAATATGAATTAATTAACAAATTCATAATCCACTTACTTTATTATTTCATCGGACTGTTTTGAAGCTTACAGTAAGTACCTACGTCTATTGTCTAAACTACGGCTATGCTCATTTGTTTCTGGTATCTTATATTTTCGCAATGAATATGAAATCCTTGCTGGTTCGATTAATCTTACTCAAGACTACGATGAAATAATGCAATTTTTCTGCTCCTTGTTCAAAACAGCTCAGAGGCAATATTAATAATTATTGTTACAATAAAATTATGCATGCTATGAAACGAGTAGTCGGATGATAGTAATTCGATTTTCAACAATTGGAGCATCTCTAATATTCTTACAAATATTCGGTAAATTCTCAGTAAGAATCACACAGTATTGATTATGGTTCACTTTTTGTAAGCGATCTTTTTCATTTCCGAATATCAAACAAAAATATTTTGGGTGTCTCATCAGAATGAATTAATAATCCTGACAAATTTGATAGATGAACTATTGGGTACTCAGCAAAAAAATCTATACTATCTTTTTCTTTCACAAAAATTATTTTTTTCTATACCACGGTTATAAGTAGTATTTTATCATTTTTTTCTTGGTTAAATATACTTCATAGAATATTCAAATAGATACGCACCCGAACATATGAATAGCTTTTGTCATTTAATTAGAGTGGGGTGGAGTAAAGGGTACATTAAAGTAAAATAAACTCATGCTACGAAGCGGGCGCGTATAGCTACAGCTTTGAAATGAAAATTTACCTTTTCCAGCATGTCTCTACAAAATAGTAGGTAAATATTGAAACATTAATTTTGTGCATTACTTTATACGGACTTTGAGATCGGACGTACACTAGGTATGCTGATTTTCAAATATTGATCTTGGTAGGTTCTAAATGGTCGTGTATTCTGTCGGAAAATTTACCTGAAAATTTATAAAACAAAGGAAGGACGGAGTGGTGACTTTAAATAGGTGGTGTATTTGAATGGGTCTTCTATCCTAGTATTAGACAATTCTTTCCTTTTTTCTCTAGATGTTCTTGAAGTTAGTCATTGACCAGCAGATGAATTTTGTTGGCGAAAGCACAACCCTTCTAATACTCGGGAGAGGAAGAAAGACAGGGAATTTCTTTATTTCGGTGTATTTTATATCGAAGGGGGTAATTACCCCTCCTCCAGAGCACTACGACCAATTTTTTCAATTTGATTTAGGAAAAAGCTAGCAAAAAATAATTTAAAAGATAATGAAATGAGAAGTAGAGATTCCTTACAATTGTAAGAAAAAAGTCCCAAAAATATGGGATTACAAATGATTCTTATTCGTAATATTCGTAAAGGACGGCATTTCGATAATTCTCGTATTGAAATTCATGAAAACACAACAATCTACCACTTGGGTATATTTCTCTTTCAAAAATTACCTGACAATGGTTCTCAGCATGAGCCACTTAGATTTTGAAATGGATTGAATTCATAGTAAACTAATTTCTTCTATGATCTTTCACATAGCCTTGAAAATAAATGATATCTGAAGCTACAAATCGATTCAAGCTGCATGTGAGAAGATAAATAATGGACCAGAAAGAAAGGCTAATGAAAGCTGCAGAACATTCAATACAAGAGCTAGCAAGTGTCAAAAATAAATGGGGAACTTTTCGAGAACAAATCACATACAATAATTGATGTAGAAAGGGGTATAAAAGAATTTCTTTGCGAAAGTATAAATAAGACATCGAAATGTATTTCCTTTTGTATGTGTGTGTCTGATTTCAGTCAGTTATTAATTCTTTCAAATAATATTTTTCCCTTTGATGCTAGCAACCTCCTAAAGGGCGCGCTCCACAGGTTGAGAAACGCTGTCATGTTACTGAAAATTTCACTCGATTCAATATGAATTGACGCATTATTCGGAGATTAACAGGTCCGTATACTATATAAATGAAAATTCCAAATATTCAATTTTTCATAATATGATGATGGGAAGTGTTCCATTGATCCTGATAGTCTTGTTCGATAGAGTATTTATGGTAGATTCTGAGAAAAATTTCGCTTTTCGAAAATTTTATGTATAGGGTGTTTTACAAGAAGTGGAATAAAGAATATAATTTTCTCAACCAGGACCTGCGGTATCCACAAGTTGTTGTGCAAATATTTGGCACAGGTCCATACTCATTCACTGAAATTTTTATGAAGATCCATGCAGGCGTTCGAGAGTTATGCTGATTGAAAGTTTTTGGCTAAATATAGGTATAAAACATCCTGTAACTTTTGAACAGTTGAACGAATATAGTTAGTAGTTGGGACATTTTTTGAACACTGATTCAGATTCACCAAAATGTCCTGCATCTGCCCTGAAAGCCTGTACAATCATTCGTGAAACACCTTGTATTGTATACTGCAATGACATTTCGATTTCGTTCCAGAGAAATATGGCTCAGATACAATGGATGTGGTTGATGGTGTCATGCAGAATGTGCTGGAATCGATAAGAAAAAGAAAAAAATTTATGTATTACATCTCATCCGTAGTGTCATTGATGAGTTGGCACATGAAGACCTTGTTTGATCTGTATGTTTCACTTTCATATTCAATTTTGAATGAATCATTGAACAGGCCATACATTACACTAACATTTCGTCTAGTCCTAACCTTTCTAAAATATTTATATTGTTAGGTCTGAAACCAGTTCAAAAAGTATGCCTTTTCAGAAACATTTTCCCTATATATTGTTATTAAGTTTGTATTTCATATGATCTAATGTTCTCTTCAAATATAAAATATAATCATGGAAAATATATTCTGTACTGTTAATCATTTTCTATTAATAAACTTCCATTAAACTTCTACCGTTTCATAATTTATTCAATCAAAATACAAACTTTATTAACAGTTACCATTTGAATTTGACAAGTTGGAGTTACTCATGAGTTGATATGAAATATTCTTTTATGATAAATAAATATTATTATTCTTGCTATCCAATAGATGAACAGCATTCTGTCACATGCTTAAAATCTTTGTTAGGATTGGATGAGAGTAGCATCTCTGAGCAAGAACGAGCAGAAAGCCTTTGATTTCCATTTCATTTCCGAATTCGGCCTGTTTGTGTTTGTATTATTTGTTTCGTTTTTGTATAATGTTTTAGTTCACGATGCGGTTTCAAGTGAAAGTGACTTTAGATTGTAAACTGATTTTCAAATTTTTATTAATTGTGTGTCTAGTCAATTTTTTTTTTGCGAACTGTGAAACTAAAAAGACTATTGTGGAAATGGACGCTCCATAGAGGAAAAGCTTGCAAGAAGTGGGTTCGCACCTATTTCCTTAATTTTATTATAGTTGGGTATTGAAATTAATATTTACATTTTCTGGTTCTTATAATATTCATATAAAATAATATGCATGTTCCATTTTTTCATGAATTTTTGCATATTTCATTTTCTTGTGTTGTTTTCTGCATAATTTTTCTTTCAACACTCTGTCCAGTATTAAACTTAAAATTTTTTTGTCATTTGTATATTTTTTCACATGTTCACAGTATAAATATTACATATTTGTTTATATGAATTTTTATAGGAACTTCTTTATCTTATGAAGTTTTCAATAAATATTACCAGGGCAATCTTATATTTCATTGTTAATAATACCACCGAAAGTATATTTATCCAATTTGACTCAATAAAAAAAATGGGTGCTTATATTCAGCTGAAACAGATCTTATTTTTAATTTTGGGTCATTATTTATTACTGATGCATTCAACTGTACCTTTCGTAAAATGTAGACAACTTTGAGAATTATTTATCAATGATAATCAGATGAAAAGTTAATATGTAAAGCAAAAAATTTAATACTAACAAGCTTCATCAATATTTAAAAAGTAAATTTTCAAATCCTACAAAATACCTCACGACAATACTCTTCATCAATTATTACTCAATAATTGATAATTGAAGGCAGTTTTTAATATTTTTCTTAGAAGTCAAAAAACTGATAATAATGAAAGCAAGCGCGGATATTTCATGATGGCCAGAAATATTTCAGAAAATGTTCGTTGGTGTTCCTCTATGATTGAAAGGGGTAGAAAAAGCCAACCCTAAATCTTGTTTCGCAAGAAAATTTTTCCATATTCATATTTTACAATAAAAAAATCAGTTTTGCACAGCTTGATCCGCAAATAAGGCCTTTTGTAATTTCTTGCTAACATTCAGGGTTTTTGAGGAAAACAAATAATTTATCATCATGACAGCGTGAGTCGTAGGGGCGGATGTCATTTTCTTATGACAACTGACTAGTTTTGATTAACCTTCTGTTGTGAAATGGCTCAACCGCTCAAACAAGCTTATCTTTCAGATAGAGAGAGTTTTGAAATAAAAATAATTTTCAAACGATGAAGTATGAAATAGGCACTCAGTGAACAGTGAAATTTTTGATCGTTTGGTAGTTTTATCTGTTGTTGTAAATTGATTTGTTTGAAATTTATCAGAAGCTTTTTACTTATTTGTGATCTTGTTTCCAGAATGGTTTATATCTTGAAGTCTAGTGAATTGATGTAATATACGAAGGAAATGTGTTAGAATGAAGTTCACAGTTTGGTTTCATTCTTTTTGGTCTGTTCAATCTGAATTTGAACAAATGAGACAAAATAAATATGTGTATACTCCATTCACATTTATTTTAGCAGTCGGTTGGCCATGAAATAATTTTCTCAAATTTTTGAAACTAGAACGGAGTAAGGTTGGCACTCATGAAATGTCGTTAATGTCATAACGCCGTTGCCACAACTAATATCAATTTTTATTACGAAAATGCCGAAAGCATTGATATAGAGACATGGACTGAGCAATGTCAGCATGAAATTGGCTTTTTTTTAGAAAGAGAGAAATGATCGTCGGGCATTTACCTTCTCTTTTTTGTTCACATAGGGGGGAGTGTGGACCAATCAATATTCTAGAAAGAGACAACTGCATTCCCGACGTGCGTTTCTCTCTGTCACTTTTTTTGACCGTATTTCATGCATAGATGGAAAGGGAAGGCACAGTCCATGTCTATATGTCTATGGCCGAAAGTGATTGAAAAAAGAGACAGGTTTTCGGGTAGTGCTATTCAGAATTCAGGTCCGCTCATTTAAATAGTTATACCCTGATATCAGGTGCGGATGGGACCGCCGGGAAACCGGGAAAATTCCCGCTGGGTCGGTCGATTATTGGGCCAGAGGGCTGGCCAGTTAGTACCATTATTTTGTTTTCGGCAGATGTTTTACGTAGATAACTTTATTTTTTCAAATATTGTAAACCAATTAAAAATGAATGTTGGAAAAACTACTAATAAATATATCTATGCTTCAATGAGTTTCGAAAAATTATTGACAAAATTAAATTTTTCCTGAACAACTGGCATAAACAGGGTGACTTGAAACGTGATAAAAATACAGAAGCTGCAAAAAACCATTTCTTAAATTAGTCTGGCTTAGAAATAAGTGGTCCATAGAGAACATTTCCAACCTTTTTTTTTCATTTGAGATTCCACCAATTTCATTCAAAATTACCCTGAGGAAATTAGAAATCGAAATTCGGAAATTATGTATCCATGTTGTGTATGGTTCAAAAAATACTTGATGTCAAATGTGAGAAAATGGATAAAACTACAAAATTTGATAAATTTTAGTTTTTCAACCATACCTATTATAGACAACATTTTCCGTTTTTTTGAATAAAATTGAAATAAATATAAAACTAACATTTTATTCATGCAGGTTGTAATGAGTAGTTAATTTAAGGGCTGATTAATAGTTGAAAAACTGTGAGGCTTTCATTAAATTTTTTTTTTTGAGCAGCCAATAGCTGTTTATACACAGCCCCCTGAAAATGGCATATGAAAAGAAATGTTCAGTTTTTTTCCTAGAAACCAGAAAACGGATAGAAATCACATCGAGTTGTTGTTCTATAGGCAATTAAAAAAATTGTTTCCCTATAATGATGATGATATCCGCCAACTAGGTAAAAACTGCCACTTAAAGCAGGAAATGATAATGATGAAATCAAAAATTAATTTCTCAAAAGTATTATATGAATAAGGAAAAAAAATTGTCGCGAAACGATTTTAGAGGGGTTTTTTCTACCCCTTGCAATTATATGGGAACAGCGCCCAAATTTTTCATCGCTATCCCGCTCCCACAAAATTTCTGCTCAATTTTTTGACACTTTTCTGAATTGTAAGAAAAAAATTGAAAATTGCTTTTCAGGTGCCACCTTTAGGGGCTGCTCATCTAAACGTTTATTTACGTCTTTTTCATGGCACCTCATGATATCTGCACCACCGAACCCTCACCTTGAAACTACTTTTTACGTTCTTGAAGTGTGCCGGTCAGGAAGAAAATTCCAGGGCCGGTTCGAGATAGCCCATCCGCCCCTGCCTGATATTCTAAAATCCACAATACGTCAGACGGTAGCGAACATATTCAATGTAAGAGAATTTATATAATGTTTCATCTGAATCTAAACGACTTATATTTCAGCTGAATATTTCCACAATCAGAAAGATTGTGAATGAAGAGGATGACAAAGAATTTCCTTCTATTGGAAAACTCAAAAAAGTGGTGGCATTTGATAATTTTATGTTTGAGTGAATTAATGCGAAAAGTTTGCTACAGGATTTTCGATGAATGATGAATGTCATCGTAGAATAAGTTCCCGAAAATTGATTTTTCTATTTTTCATTTGACTTGTCCTATACATTTTAAATATCTTAAGGTACCAATAAACACCTCATTATTATTATTATATCAATGCATCAAGATGAATAGCCACAAATACGCGTCAGTTGTCCTGTAAATTGTTTATTCATGTGGGATTTTTGTTCAAAGGTGAAGTTCATCTTAACTTGAAACTTCCTTTAATTCCTTTTACTTATATTGATGCAAGATGATGAAGAATTTAACATCCTTGTAATTATCTGTTAATTCCCAACCACTGCAACATATGCATTTCATCTTCGGATTAATATTTTTCAAATCTACAACTGATGTAACGTATTCAAACTTTAGCCAGAGAAGATAACGAACATGAACTCTCCTCAAGCTAGTGCATATTATGATATATTGATCTCTTGTATTTTCCATGCAAATAACTGGATTTGGTATGCCTTTTCAGTTTGTATAAACTTCAATTATGTTCGTCACATATTTTCCGAAGAGATTCGACATTGTGATAAAATACGAAATAGTAGAAATTTTTACGTGCAGAACGGGCAACATAGCGTTGATTTAAAACCCAAAAATGTTCCGTCAAGCGTCATGACCCCACATTTTCGTACTATACGAGGTAAAATGTGTCCAATTTCCATGGCCAACGGAGTGCTAAAATAAAAATGAATGGAGTATCTTAGGAATCTTAGGATTCCTAAAAGTCCCAAGTTAATCTGAGTGAATCATCGGTAATTTTAATATTATGAAGTAAATGTTCATGAGAACACTGTATATTAAAAGAGACTGCTGTTCCAAAAACGAAGGATTTCATAAAGAAAATTGAAGAATCAACCGCAGAAGGAGCAGGTTTTTTCTTTAAAATCTCCAAAAATATATCGTCACCCACTTCGTGGTTTACTTCTTTCATTCTTGAAAAATAGTGATTTGTAAAGTTTAATTGATGAACTAGGTAATTTTGTTATTCACAAATATAACTAATATATCGAATATTAGTGAGGTACCAAAATTTTTGGAGGTTCATCCTTCAAATCTAACTGAATACATTTAATATAAAAAGCTTTTTTGTCAATATAAGTAATGAATATTTTTGGGTGTCATTTATAGCTGAACAAATGACAGTATATTAATATTAAGTTTATGAATGTAACAATAAATCAGTAGCTATCTTTTCTATTAGAGTTGAATAAATTTTAAAATCATTTCATTCCTGTACCTATACTCCACTCACTTTCATTTTATCACTCAGTTGGCCATGAAATAATTTTCTCACGTTTGCAGGTTGGCACTCATGAAATGTCGTTAATGTCATAACGCCGTTGCCACAACTAATATCAATTATTATTATTACAAAAATGCCGAAAGTGATAGAAAAAAGAGGAAGGGTTTCAGGAAGTGCTATTTAGAATTCCTATATGCTCATTTAAATAGTAGGTAACCCTGATATTCTAATATCTACAATATATAAGACGGTAGCAAACATATTCAATGTAAGTGAACTTATATAATGTTTCATCTGAATCTAAACGACTTATATTTCAGATGAATTTTTCCACAATCAGAAAGGTTGTGAATGAGGAGAATGACAAAGAAATTCCTTCCATTCGGAGACCTAAAAAAGCATTTGAGAATTTTATTTCAGGGCGATCGTCGTGATCGAATGCGAAAAGTTACTACAGGATTTTCAATGAATGTTATCGTAGAATAATTCCCAGAAAATTAATTTTTCCATTTTTTATTTCACTTGTCCTATACATTTTAAATGTCTTAAGGGATCAATAAATATATATTAATAATTATTATATCAAAGTATCGAAAATAAACAGCCATAAATACGAGCCAGTTATCCTGTTAATTATTAATCCGTGTGAAATTTTTTTTTTAAGTGAAGTTCCTCTTGCCGTTTTTTCTTTTGACTTCCATTGATGCAAGATGATTTTTGTTGTTGAAGAATTTAACATTCTCGTAATTATACACAGGGCCACCGCCAGACATTTTGCCGCCCTGGCAAAATATCATTTCGCGGGGACGGCGAAATTTTATTTTGCCACCTTGCTGGGACTATAATGAGTTTAATACATCATTTTTTATGAAATAACGTACAGAGGTTCAAAATGTAGATATTCAGAGATTAGTCTTTTTTTTAAACTGAAATGCCTTAGTAAATATTGAATCTAAAAAAAAGATGAGAAAAAAAGAATACAAGAGAGTGGGTTATATATCTACTATCTACTATCTACTATCTACTACTACTATCCACTATCTACTACTATCTACTACTACTAACAGTGGAAAAATAGAGATATAGAACTGATCTTCAATATGATGTAATTTGAAATTTTAAACTATGTACATAGTTGAAGAGATACATATATGAAAATCTACAACAGTCTCAATTCGTATAAACACGATATACTATTGTAAAGGTTTGATAGGTACTCTTGCTTCTCAAGTATTTTAAATTCCTCCCAGAAATCAACATTTCGAATTCAAATTGTTAAACAGAATATAATATTATTTCTGAATTATCTTGGAAGCCGTGCCAAAAACCATATAGTCTGTGACGTTTATCAAAGACACCGACTTTCTAGAGAGACAGTAAATGGACGCTGCGGTGGAGATATTTACAGGCTGACTTTGATAGTTATTTATGAGTAAAATGCGGCATCTTTGATCGTTTTCCATCTGGCGGTATTACCCTTGTTTCTGGTTAATATGCATTTTTATGCGGTACTTTGAGAAGAACATTTGTGAATTGTTTGGCGATCAAGCGCAAATACCGCCTTTTCGATTTCACTCTAATAATAAATAATGTACGTCTTTTCGCTTTTGAAGAAAAAAAAGTTGGTGTGAAAAAATTGGTATCGTTTTACAACTGATTTGCCGCCCCCAAAATGTGCCGTCCGGGCAGGGTGCCCGGTTTGCCGGTCCTGACAGCGGCTCTGATTATACATTTTTTCCTTCGAGAGATATCCACTCCCAACCACTCCATCAAATGCATTCCATCTGAGGGTCTTCGGGTAGATTTTTTTGTAATCTACAACTGATATGTAACGTATTCAACCTTTAACCAGAGAAGATAACCAACTCAACCTCCTCAAGCAACTTCAATTATTCAATTTTCTTCCATAGCAAGAATAAATATATTTAAAAAGTGCATTTTTCATGAAAATAACTAGATTTGGTATGCGGTCAATCAGATTGTATAAACGTCAATTATGTTCGCCACATATTTTCGATTTCATATTTTCCGAAGAGAAAAATACATTGAGATAAAATACGTAATTATTGAGACTTTCACGTAGAACGGACAACAAAGCGCTGATTTAAAACCCAAAAATGATTTGACAAGCGTCATAACCCCTCATTTTCGTCCTATACGAATGTGTCAAAGTTCCATGGCCAACCGAGTGCTAAAATATAAGTGAATGGAGTATAAATCAGCAATATCTCTGTGTATTCCTATACATCACAATCCGCACGCCTTTTTCCCGGTGTAGCTTCATCACTCCCTCGGGTATCTCGTTCTTTTATGTTGCTCGCAACCTCCGTTCTCTGTTTGAATGAAAAGGGTGATTCCATCTGTAGTTATATTTGAATGCTTCCTCATCAATGTTATATCTAGTTATTTCCGCAATAAGTATAAATCTTTGTGTAAATGTTTTTGTTTCTGTTATATAGAATATATAATATTTTATATTATTTTTCTATTATCCGTTTTTGAAAAACTTCAAGGAAAACTTGATCATAAATAACATAGATCTATGAAAGGGTTCCCCGACTAAAATCCTGCGGGGGGTCATCGGATTTTGCGCTATGCCACTGTGTAGCATCCACCTTCAAAAGCTTGAATGGTTGATACCTATGTTTTTCCTTTGAAAGAGATTTGTTTTGTGCTTTTTTTGGTTCAAACTTAGCTGACGACAGGGAATAGACCGGGGATAGTCGACCAAGTTTCGGCTAAAAGGTTTCTATTTTAATTCCTTTAGAGTATATTAATTCAAAATCGGGTTCAGTTAATAAATTCACTATTAAGCTTTGGAATAAAGCGGCCAAAAAACACCTTATTCATTATGCCATAGAGAGCAGGCCAGTTCTTGTATAATAGGAAAAACTGATCAACCTACCCCATGCCTGGGGTAAATTGACTATTCACCTGGGGTAAGTTGGCCCATGAAGTTATAAGGGCAAAATCTATGAGCAAATAGGATGAAAGACACTGAAAGACCGGTGCATTACTTATTTCTTTTTATTGAAACAAAAGGCAATTTTCCGCCACCTTCATTAAACACAATAACTTCAAATAAAAATAGAAAAACCGACGTTTAAAAATAACGTAATTTGAGTGCCTAAAAAATAACCCATGTACACAAAGTAGTTATTAGAACAAAACGAAACAAATTAGCATAACATTTAACTATTATGTTATATATTAGTCTATTAGCCCCGAACCAACTTTAAATTTGTAACCACTCGCCAAAACCTTAAAACTGCGAGGAAATCAAATAGAATAATAGGTACATAAAAAAAAGAGGATGAACCAAACATTCGCTATAAATGTTAGGACAAAAATAATTACCTACTTGCGTGGTTTTTCAATATTAAGTTCTTTCTCTAAAACATTTGCGTGCGCGATGACCTAGCGAAGGGAGGTGACAGAATCTCGTGCCTCACTGGTTGGCTCAAGTCTATTGCGTCGGACGAGATTTTGTCAACCTACCCCCCACGGCCTCAACCATCCCCTACACCTGTAATTAGCATTAGCATTTGTATGTCGGGTGTAGAATGGATAAATAAATAAATAATATATACCTGTTTTAACTGGACTGTTTGGAAATATGTTATTTGGTGAAAATAGTAAGTAATTATAACGAAAATATTTGAAAAATACGGGCATTAGGATAAGAAAAAAATTCGTAAATAGCCAGCAAAAAGTGCGAATGAAAATATTCTCATTGTAAAAATAGAACAAAAATATGGAATATAATGAACACTCACGAAACTTAAAAAAATATTTGAATACCACATGGAATATGTAATTACATTAGTACAATACTCACGAATATTATTACTCAATATGTTCGGTATGAATCGAAATTGTTAAGCTAGAAAGCGTTCGATATGCAAATATATCCATCCCTCAATTAAGTCGCTAAATATTATAAAAATCTTCGTCTATCTGTCAGACAGAAGAAGAAAGTCCCACCATCGAACGAAAAGTAGGTTACCTACAATATGGATCTACAACGAGTACTGTTATTCTTGTAGAGGGGCATCCGAAACTCAACAACAGCAAGAAGGACCATCAGACTCGACTACTAGTTCGACTCAGACCAATTGCAAGTATCGTTGTACGGCAGATTTACGTCAGCTACCCCTTCGGGTTTGTTACCCTGGTACTCGCGCTGAGCAGCTACAGCATTTCGATAAGGAACAGCCCTTACCTTATATTAGCTATTATATGACCTATATATTAGGGCAGAGCCGGTAGCATTGAACATTTTTGAGTCGGGATAAATAAGGGTAGCTACCCTTGATCGATTGTGAACTTGTGTTTGTTGTGATTCGCACCAGAGGATTATGTGATTTTTTGAAAAATCAAAACTGTGATGTGTTTGAAGAAACTTTAAAAAAATTGTGACTTTGGCATGGAAGTATCGGTAATTTTTTGAAATAAATATCAAAACACTGGGAATACGGATAGTTCAGTTCTCCTGAGAATCAAGCATTTTTGGATTTAATTTTTGGTAAGTTCAGGTGGTTTTTCATGTAGTTGTTACAGTTCAGAGTTCAGAACAGAGTTAATGTTATTCTCTGCCGTTGACCTACCTTGACAGTGTTTCAGAGTTCTGAGTGAAGGACGACTTGTTTTCTGTTTGACTTCGATGAATGAGAAATAGTCAGTGACCTTTCTTCGTCCATAACCTGGTGTTCGGTAGACTTTATATTTTGAATTGACTCATATAGGATATAGGTAAATCGGTGGTTCATTTGGAATCGGTGACGCGCGCGCGGTCTTACATTTCTTCGGGTAAATTGAGAGGAAATTTGAGAAAAATTCTATTAGCACGAAGTCATATGAGTTTGATTTTTAAAGGTTTAAAAAATTGCACAATGTTATGATTCCACCAAATCGATAAAAATTTATTTAATTTATCTGAATTATATCCAGTAAATTTCTGAAATTTTTTCACCTGCGTTATGTGATTCTGCTGGTATTCGGTAAACTGAACAAAACATAATTGCTTCTTCAAAATTATTGCGAACTAGACTACTAGACAGTATCAAAAGTTGCAAGATATTACATACATCAACCTAGAGCAATGTAGGTTGATTTGTTGCTATTTCTTGCAATAAAACGTGCTAAACTCTACAAATGTATACGGAAAAATGATCAAAATAACTATCTCAAATAGAATTTGCCATAAATATTCATATAATTTCGCGAAAAAATCAAAGTTTTGCTTCGGATACGGCAAAAATTTAGAAAAACCTATATTCGAAATGATAAATGAGAGCAAGCGAAACGTTTATTTATTCAAATTAGTAAAAGTTGTTGTCAGAAATGCTTAATAGTTAATTCTGTGAAATTTTAGCAATAACAGTGTTACCTGACAATTGATATCAACTCGGTGGTTTAATCGAATTACATATGTATAAAATAATATTTAGGAAGGGTAGTGAAACTTTTGTCGAGTGTGCGCCTCGGTGTGTGCTTATCGATTATGCACTCAATGCATTATTGTACCTTTACCTAGTGTATTAAGCACAAAAAATTATGGTTCACGAAATTTGAAATTATTTTTATTCCACACTTTACATCCTCGACGTCAAATCAACCAAAGTCCATTTGTTTCTTAATACAAATAAACACAAGAAGCGGAAATATTATCACGCGAAGTACCGCCTATCCAATTCCATTTTTCAAAAAACTATGAACTGAATAGTAAAAGTATGCAAATTAATTATAGATTAGCTGTTACTCTTTTCAAGATGGCGGCGAAATGGTGGGGGATTGAAAAGTAGAATTTAATCTAAAGTCTCCGTGAAGAGTCCCTTTTCATCAGTCAAAGACCCGTGAATATAGGTTGGGCCAGTCCAGAGATAACCCCGGTCGAACAGACAAAAATTTTAACGAAAGTTGATTAAACTTAGATAACGTGCAAATATGACAAAAATGCAGATATTCGAAAATTACATGCAGACCTCGGACACTCCAATTCTATTGCTTGCAAGATTGATTGCTCATCAGAATATTTTTCCAGGACGCTTTTCTCTTCAGCCGGTAATCAAAAAATCCGAGCAACAATCTGCTTAAGCGATCATGGAATAAAATCGAGCATGGAAAGATCCAGTTCAAAGCTTCTGTTAGCAAAATTGTATGAGCACAGTTCTGATTCATATAGGCCCTATACTTCACGAATTCCCAGAAATAATTTGTTGTATATGAGTCCATAATAATCATGAAGTGACTCGATGAGCCTAGCAGCATTGTACTCATTGTAAAAGTCAGGAAACAGGAAAGGGTTAATGGAGGTCTAAACGAAATAACCCATTTCGTCTTAAAATATGGATGTAAATTTAATTTGTTAATGAATTTCAGTTAATATTCCATTTAGATCAGGTAATTTGCATCGAGTGGTCTGCAATGGGTATATATACGGCCGTCGTTTAAAATACAATAAAGACGTCATTATGTCTCCAGACCTACATATTATACAGTTCAAGAATTAATGGTCAATCTTTTAGAACGAAAAGTCTAGTCCATATTCAAATGATTGTGGTCTGAGCTTCAAATATTTGCATGTTCATGTAAATATCTATATAGAGGGTGGTTTTACCGATTCAAAATTGCGCATTTATTTCAATACATTTATCATACATTCACCTTCGTGATCATCGTCTTTCTTTACTGCAAATTTTAAACAGGCGCATTGACACTTGAGGTTGTTTGCTTTGTTACTACCTTTTTCTTTTTTGTTGATAAATATTTTGAGTTATATTTCATACTAAGAACAACTTCAAAAGTGATTATACAGAGCTTTTCTGCAAACACAGAAAATATGAATTAGGAAATTTTAATTGGGGTTGCATACTCATGGAATTTCAAAATTGTGGTCCACTGCGATGTAACAATAATTTATAATTATTTATTTCAATGAAAATTCTAAATGAATCCTCTTTTGTGGAAAGGTGGAATCGGAAGGAAATTCTTGAAAATCATATTTTTTCATTCATTCAAATTGCATCGAACTCGGGTTGAGTTCATATCACCTACCTATAAGTATTTCGTTTCTTGATACTGAATTATCTGTTATTTTCATCATTATAGTTGAAAATAAGGTCGGAGTATTCTTGATTAAAAAGGTATTGAAATCATCTGCAATGTGCCGTAAAATTTAATTAAATCAAATATTTTGTAGGTTTTTATGAGGTCACATTTATTCCGAATAAATTCAGAAAGTTGTATTTTCATAAATTATTTCATATGGAACTGGCATGCAATTGTTTTCAGAAACTATACCACCTTATTTTGTCAATTTAATTTCTTCATTTTACTCGGTAGTCTTAGGGGCAAAATTTCGGCCAAATGTCTGTAATTTTCGAAAATAAAGCCGAAAATGGTCTACAACGAGGGGAGTGACTCATTGCCGAAGAATTATGTGCGTTCGTCCGGCTGTAAAAACGTCAGAAGTATAAAAGAGCTGGGAACTCTCGGGATAGGTTCCCAATCGGTCGGTCGAGTTCCAGCAGAAATTTCCATATTTTTTTTCTCAATATTGCAAAAAACCGATCCGATGAAATTGAAACTCAGGACACAGTTGTAGAAAATTAACGATACGAAGTTTTTGCAGAATTTCGTGCGAATTTTATCAATATCAATAAATAATAACACTAAAACTACAACCTTCTAACTCAACGAGATAGAAAAATATGCATGGCATACTACGGTCGTCTCTTTTCGAGAAATTAATAATTCCTCTATCTCCTTTTGTTTTCGAGTTATTGGCTGAAATATTTTTGTGTTAGGATGTTGAAATGAAAACATTATTCAGACACTTTTTGGATAGCAATCCAGTGGCGTACTATGATTTTTTCAGCAGGTTTATTTGCTGAGCTGTAACACAAAGTTGTGTTTTTTCTTATGAAATCAGTAGTTAAGAAAGAATCGCGATTTTATGATATATTTCTGAAATGGGAAAAAACTGGTGATTCTTTCCAAGTCATTTCGAACTACTGATTTAAAAAAAAAACACAACTTTATGTTACAGCTCATCAAATAAACCTGTTGGAAAAAATTATAGTACGCCACTGGATTGCTATCAAAAAAAATGTCTGTAAAATGTTTTCAATTCAACATCCTAGCACAAACAGAAACGTGGAAAATGACTAAAATTGAATCACCCGAATTTCAATTGAGTGATGTGCCATTCATTCTCATCTATCTCGTTGGTTTGAAAGAATGTAGTTCAGGTATCGCCCATTTTGCCCACCCTGTACATAGGTACTACTTCTTAACTTGATCCTATCTTTATTTGGAAAATATTAGGACGAAGTAGGATTGGCGCAATAGGGAATAGAATAGGAGATTCGAAATACTCAGGCCCTTGTCGTATGTGTATAGCCACACGCTAGGTCATGCACACTGGCCTAGCTATCGTAAAATAAGGCTGTGCCGTGCAATAACCTTTTCTTCTCATCTACTAACTAGACAAAGTCGTGAAAGCACATCCAATGATGAATTTCTCAGATAAACGACACCCTTCTAATAACGTAAAAAAATCCAGAATATTTTGACACTCATGTTGTTGTTGCTGCATTCTGCAGGATCACGTGAAATTCGTTTAAAAAATTAGTCTTCATTTATACACCTTCAATATTCTCAAATGTTACTTTCAATCAAAATTTCAGCAATACTGTTGTTAAAAAAGAATTTAAATGTAATCAGTTTCAGGTGCATCACTAGTCAAAAAATATTTTCATTCGATCATCTTGGTCCTACTTTGAAAAAATTAAATAAATCCATGATCAAATCGTTATCTTTGAAGTAACGTAAACTCTTCAACGAAGCGTTTCCATACATGTCTCCATGGGAACTTTTCGTCTTATTTTGAGGTTTTGAACCTATATCCAAATATACTCCGGTTAGTCCTGGGACACCCTGTATATTTAAAGAAAATATAGAATCTTGAACGCTCATTGTGAACTTCGTTCACGGAATATACCCAGGTAGCTTGTCGCACCCTTATAACTTTTAATTATTTCAAATAAATAGTGCTCTCCAAGTGGCAAAGATCTGTCTAAATAACGAAAGTCATTTTTTTTTCTGTCCAATGTGATTACATATATTAATTGAACAGTTTTCTGCACAAATATTTGATTTTTGCTAACAAGTTCTTTATGATAAACAAATATAACTACTGTGGCTTGTGAAAATAAATGATGAGGAAAATTGATGAATAATATTACATTTTTCATTATATACAAAAATTACGGTTAGATTACCATCACTAGTGAACTGGAGCATCATTTTCTCAACACAAGCAGGGAAAAGTTTTTATTTTGTTAATTGCGGAATCCACAGAGAAAATATTGCTTTAGGAAAACGAGTCTATCGTTCACGAGGGATGGTACCGACTCGAAACATCACTTTTTTGACGTAATGAAAAACACGTTGTAGATAATATTCATTAGGTATTTTCCTTATTATCCCTTTTCACAAGCCATAATATGTTTATTTATTGAAAAAAACTTGTTTTTTTTCTATATTTGTGCAGACACGTATTCAGAAAAACGTGTTCCATTAAAATATGATATAACCAAAAATATTCCGTCCGGTTGAAAAAAAAATGTAATATTGTTATTTTGATACAGATGTCATTTCTTCGCCAGTTTGACAGCAGTATTCAATTTATATCAGTTCGATGTGCTATTTACGAACCTCGGTGATATCTCAGACTCAAAATTTCAGAATTCCTTATTATTACGGTAAAGTGGGCTAGATCCCGCATCAAATGAAATACAAATTAATAACGCACGTTGTTCTGTCCTAGATACCCCGTTAAAAAACTTTTGGACAACGGTTTCGCAGTAATTGCTTCTACGAATGAATAATACTCCAGAATTAGTGTTTGTTCGGTGGCTCTGGCCATCGAATCGCCAAACTGAAGAGGGTAATGACTTTGAAAAATTACCTAAATGTGTACATCGTATCGCTGTAACGGTTCAACTTTATATTCCCTCTCTCAATTAAATGCGTGGTTGTGTCTATCTGAACGCGGAGAAGAATATTTTTTATTTCATCTCTACTCACGACTATAGAAAATGTTGATTCTTCGCCCAGCGTTAATACGTTGAACCACGTGGTTGGCTAACCACCTGAAATATCAATAATTACATTTTGAATCCAAGAAAGTTAGATTAGTTATATTCTGATCGAGTTTTTCGGATCTACTACTTACGAGTAAATATCTCAATATTTTATAGGTAAGGTTATTCTTCGGTTGATTTTTGGTAATAAACTTGCGAAATCTGAACCAAAAAATAGTATAATAGACTTACATCACTTGCTCTTTTACTTATATTTTATATTCTCTAACACGGTCAAATGAATCCATCCATTATTGTCTCTGTTTCTGTTATGATAATAAATAGAGAGGAACTTATAAGACGTTTATTAAGTGTCCTCTATACTATGACAACTATCAATATTATAGAAACTAAGGATAACTTATATTACAACAGTTTCGAGGAAGGACATAATTAAATTAATGTAATATGTTCAATTTGATGCAATGAAAATTTTTACATTGTCTGGATCAGATTTGGGTACACCTTACAACTAATATAATTCCACAGAGACAGAACTGAAAACAAAAAAACAGACTTCAAAGGCGTAGAGGGACCAAGGAATTATTTTGTTTTCTATTCCGACTTATATTATATTGTTAATGATTTTCAAGTTATTGAACGAAATTATAGATTTTTGTTCCCAATCCTACCAAAATCTCTGCTAGAACTTAAGGATTGTGTAACAAGCGAAATGAAAGGAAGAAGGAATATGCGACAATTCTGAAAAATATATTTTCCAGGAAAATTTATTGAGGAAAAAAATTGAAGGTTTTGTTGGGCTATTTTCATCATTGTGGATCCTTTTCTACAAATAGATGGACCAGAGGTGGTGGACCTCAGCCACCCATGGCCTGCCAGATTCACAGATTTGTCTCAAGGTTTTTGTTGAAAATTTTTTGTTATGATTATTTTCCGAGTTTTTCTTCTATTATGTAGATATAACGATTGAGTGATGGATGACAGATTTTTCGAAAATATATTAGGGATTGAATGAATCGACTTAATAGAGTCAACTTGAAACCCTGTAAAGAGAAAGGTTTTAAATAATTCTTCTCCGAATGATTATGGACTGAATAACTTTTTCAATTAAAAACAGAAGAATTCCTGAAAATGGCTGGAGAATAATTGCCGAAATTTTATAGTGTATGTTCCAAGCTGATGGAAATAGCCAAATAGATTATACAACAAATTTACCATCATAAACTTTTCCAATTGGGGTAAAGAAATCTAATATTTCCAGAGAAAGTCACCAATTTTTCGATGAAATTGCTATACACAACCTCTCACAACAGAACAGTAACTACTGAAATCAAGTTGTCTCGGAAAAAATAATTAAATGAATTTCAATGTAATTACAATTAATTACATAACTGTTTGACGATTTCATGATTTATATTTCTTGATATTCAAGTCTGTCTCATAATAGCTATATTATTGTACCTCGAAGACGACACGACTAGGTTAAATTCGAAAGTTATAGGTTCTAATCTGGATTCATAAGTTGGGATTGAAAATAAAATAACTCCTTGGCCCTCCTACACCTTCGTAACAGAGAATGATAACATAATAAAAAATAATCATAAACCTTCAACAGCAAATAACCGGATGAAGCATTCAGAAAAAAGAAACTATTTAACGAATCAATGCTGAAAAATTAAAGCCCTGGAACACAGGTGTCACTTTCAAACAATTCAAAACTAACAAAACACCTCTGGAGACACAAATAAATTATCAGATTTTCCCAAAGATTCTATCGAACTGAACTTCGCCACAATGAACTCGTATATTCAATGCCTCAAAAAAAAAACGAATATTTTAAATACTAAACTGAATAATCTACCACCAGATATAGCAAGCATTACTGAACACTGATATAAGGCAAGTGAAAGCGTTATTTTCCACATATAATGACCGAAAATTACGTGATAGTAGATCACTTCAGCCGAGACAACTACAAAAATGGCGGGGCATTGATATTAATCAAGAACTCGATATTGAATTGAGGCGGCCGATGCATACTCGATGAGATTCAATAATTAAACTAGAAACTGCGTTCAATGATTTTCACCAGGGTGAGTATGAATTTCAAGACTGCAAGTGTTTCGCTATCACAATTGCATCTTCAGGTGGAGTAAAATATACCTTTACCCACCTAAAGATGCTATCTACATCTAGATAACGCATCTTTTCTTATGAACAAGACACTCTTCCTTATAATAATTTGAGGCACGATAAAGGAAAATAAGATAAGTTTGGCATTCAGTCGAAATTCAAAAATGAAAATGTCGCATGCAATTTCAACCATCATGGTGAATACCCAAACGGAAGGCGTTTTTACTGAATATGGAATTATTCCAGTCTCACTTTCACTACCGATTTCAATTTTCCCTATTTGAAAAGCGAAAAAGACACAACGAGGATGTATTAATATCTAGTTGGCTTAGACCAGTTCCATGCATAAAAAAATATTGCGTTACCATAGCAACGAACAATAACACTGAAGTGTCAGAGTGAAGTTTCAGGTCAAAAAAGTAAACCAGAGTTACGCAATGAATTAAAAGAAAGAAGATGTCCACCGAAATTGTGAAAATCGGAAAATTGGAGTATCGAGCCATCATCAAATACCTGTATTTAAAAGGGTCATGATTTTATCAGACCGTCGAATTGGGCTGAAACGGATATCTGAAGCACAAAATATTTCATACGAATACGTTCATCATATAGTTAACGTCAATTTGGACATGGGAAAAATTGCTGCAAAATGGATCCCCAATTGTTGAAATGTTGACCAAAAGCGTGCAAGGGTGGAAGCATCGCGTTAGATCTGCACGATTCGGCAACGATGTACCTTAAACCGAATCGTTGCTATGGATGAGACTTGGGTACATTTCTACGATCCAGAAACAAAGGAACAATCGATGGAATGGCGACACTCTGGTTCTCCAAGACCTAAGAAGTTTCGTGCCCAAAAATCTGCTGGAAAAGTTCTTGCTTCAGTTTTTTGGGATTGTCATGGAGTTATCATGATTAATTTTTTGGATAAGGGTAGGACAATAACTGGAGATTACTATTCGGCATTACTGACCACTCAGAAAAAACCTATCCAAAGATGTTTTGTTTTTGCAGGACAACGCCCCTGTACACAAATTTAGGGTTTGAATTACTAGAACACCCCCCTTATTCACCAGATTCGGCTCCATCCGACTATTATCTCTTTTCTCAACTGAAAAAAGGTTAAAAGGTATCAAATTTCCTTCCAACGATGAGTTAATAAAAGCTTTGGAGGTCTTCTTTGCAGAGCAAGAAGAAACTTTTTTTTTAAAGGTCTAGAGACTTTGCAATGTCGCTGTAAAAAATGTATCCAAACAAGAGGGGAATTTGTTGAGTAATAAAATATTTTGACATTGAAATTTTGTTTGGTTCTATAGTAGGCTAAGAATTTTTCAATATATCCTCGTTTTACCGGTCACAATAATAAATGAACTCTATAGGAGGGAAAATTTCTTCAATTTATTGAAATCAACCTCCTACCTGAGGAACAAATCCATTGAACTTAACCTATAATTGTTTAAATTTTTGTCCTTTTTTTCTTAGATTTGGTGTTCGGATCCAATGATATCCGAATTCGAATGATTCCAAGCGGTTCAACTGTATCCTATCTACCAGACCCTTTGTGCATCATCATTGGAATCACCTTTAGGCCCGTGTCATTAACCGTCCTGGTATTTCGAGAGAAATGATCGAGTAGGATTGGTGCCTACATCAGACAATTTCCATGTCTTCACAAAGTTAAAGTTTGAGACCCAAATTACATTCCTTTAAATCTAGTGCAATAATTCGTATTCTTACTGCTATAAAACTTAGTCGGTAAATTCTGTACAAGAGGTAGCGAAATACATATTTGAGGAGAAGCGGTCTTTTAACAACATGACCTTGGAATAAGGTCTGGCATCAGCACTCCCTTGGCTTTGACTTAGTTTATGAGTATCATAACTCAAAATCAGGTAAACATACTCTGCCTTCGAACAGACGACAATGTTGAAATTGTAGGTAGGGATAAGTGGGTCCAACCATAATATATATCGCTTGGTTAAATTTTCGAACAAGAATTTGGCAATAAAAAGTTGCCCCCACCCTCAAATTTTATGTTACTATGCTTCAAAACACGTTGATTTTAACAAATGAATGAAAAAATATTCGGGTTACCGTCCAAATTTTTCTATATATACTGGATGGATCTCGATAAAAAAAAAATTAAAAATCCACCATTTGACAACGGTCCTCTCGTATCGCTCCGGTAAAGTTATCTTGAAGTGCTGAAGATACTTCCACGAGTTAATCACCGCCTAATTTTATGATAGCCCATACTCGCGAGAGTGACGTAGCGTGTGGCAACGACCAAGTGACCCCAATTCCTTCTGATCTCGTATTGCGCCATCTTTATCTTTCTTCTTGGTATTCACTTCTGAATCAGTACAGATCAATAGTACAGATCATGGACTAATTGAATGGAGATTTTTAAGTTAATCTATGGTACAGGATACTGAGGGTTTAGGTATTTTATGCACCCTGACACATTCAAAAGGTGGGTTTCAAAAATCTAATATGAGAAAAATATTAAATTCATTAGCGAAATTCAAGTTGAAACATTGGGAAGGAGCACTTATGGAATTGAAAAAACGAAAAGAAATAAAATTTTTTCTTAAAAACAATGCAAACGTGTAACAGTAGGTACTTATAAAATTGTGAAGTGTTCCTGGAAAAACAATATTTCAATGCTTATATCAAAATGACGGAATGAAATATACAGGTTGTTTTCTAATTGAGTCTCAATATTTATGGGGGTGATTTTTGGGTCTTTTTGAAGAAAAAAACTTCATATGAATATATATGTCCTAAACGTCTTACCTTTTGAGATACAGGGTGATGAAGTTTTCAAAAATAAATCATTCATTATCAATATCTACAATACCACTTCGAATATTTTAATGAAATTTGTCATACATGTATACTATGAATCAAGAGGCATTTTTTATTTTTTTTCTAAATTTCCAACAGTGGCGTTCGTACGTAATTTGACCTACCTATTTTGGCCGATATTGATGGTACGCCACAGATTTTTCAAGAAATAAAAATTATATTTGAAATTTCCAATCATTCCTCACCAAAGTTAATCACTTGAGATTTTTCAATCCGATTCACTGTTTCCGCTTAAAAAAACAAAAACCGTTTTTCTGCATGATCATAACAATATCCTTAATACATACATATGACAATATCACCATGCAGAGACATGCGTAGATTTTATTTTTTAAGATTAAACCCGTGCGTCGGACTAAAAAAATTCAAGAGATCAAATTTGCTCATAGTCGAATACAGTCAGTGGCGTGCCACTGTCTGTAATAATACCATCTCGTATCTCAAAAGGTAAGATGTTTAGGACATATGTTCATATGAAGTTTTTTTCCTTAAATGGACCCAAAAATCGCCTCCATAAATATTGATATTCAATTAGGAAACAGCCTGTATTGTATATGTTTGTATATTTCCGATTTATAAATTCAAAGATAGGATTAAAAAATTTTGATTCATTTTATTACAGTTCAATAAAACTTACGAATCCTTTAGACTTTTAAATGTGATTTTTTACCGATTCAATCCGAAATGTTTGAAAAAATCCTTTTCACTGTAAATTGATGTACCTACTAAAAACCGATACCTACTCAAATACTGATAGACGTGCTAACCAAGAATCGATAAATTCTCTAGCATACTCAATTTGAGATGTAAAGCCTAGACTTCTTGAATAGTTTAGAATGGATCCTAATAAAACTAGGTAATTGAAACATTGGCACGTGCTGAAAACTGGATGGGGCCGTACGGGTCCGTATTACAATATTTTATATTCCACCAAAAATATTTTTCTACAATATCTTTCCATTATTTTTTTCCCATTGAAATTATTGAAATGCACTAATTCCTAAATTATGTAGGTAGCTGCTATATTTGTACTAATTTGGTGTAGGGGTGACACTGGCACCGGCTTAAATGGGAAAGTTGTCATTAATACAACCCTGTGTAGATTTCAAGAAAGGTCTTATACCATGCAAAAACATCTTTGGGTCGAGGTTGTAAAAATTCAGTTAAGCGGCAATTCGGTTGTAAAGTAGACACTAAAGCTTTGTTTTGGTTCGCACTCAGACCGTTCGGAATCGTTTCAAAATAGTTGAGCAGCAATAAATGTGCGGCTTTTTTGAACTATCGTAAAATCGAACCAAAACAGGCATGATAAGATATATCATGCCAGAGATCTGGGTTCACTACTGTATTATAACAGAAATATGAATAAAAATATATAAAATATCCATATGTCCATAGTTTTTAAAATAAAATCCAATACTCGAATTTCTGTTGAGTATCCGAAACTTTTCATGGATAGATGGATTTCCTGATTCACTTGAGAAGGTACATCTACTTTTTATCTCGTTGGATCACTCTGACAATTTTCCTTGCACAGGATGTCCCAGAATGAATGGATAATCTTGAAACACTTCATAGAAGAGAAGTTTGGCGTTAAGAGGGGTTTGCACCGTGTGGTAAGTTCAAAAAGCGAAAAGGTATATCTTACATAAGAAACCACTTTTCATTATAATTCAATTCAATCAGTTTGTCAGCTCGAATAGTCAGAAATATTTTTATTCGTCAAACGGAAAAAAAAATTTTTTTCACTGAAAAACAAATGTTCATTCATGTTACTCACTTTCCCAGATTAAAGGATTTTTGAATTGAATCTTCACATAATAAAATTTCTCGAAAAGTCTCTCCAGTGGCTATAATTCGGAACCTGCTGAAAATCGTAAAGTGCTGCCATCTTTTTTACGATAGTGGAAATTATTGAAATATTCGCAACTACTACTGATCGTTCAAGTGAACTGGCAACATCCCACATTCTGGGTAGTCTTTCACCCCTTACGGCTAATACGGATAGCGAGAGAGTCCCGTGGTATAAACTCCTGTTGTTTTTCTAGAATAAATTCACAACTTTAAATTTCGTCATGAAATGTGATGACAATTTCATTTGGTCAATACAATGTTTCAGCGTTGGGTTATGAAATTGTATTCATGACATCCTGAGTGTCCAACTATTTCAAAAATAGCGTCATCTATACAGACTTCGAAATAGCACAATGTTTGGTCATATATTTTGTGTGAATAGGTACGAAATAATTATGCTATAAGAATAGAAAAGAGGTCAATTCTGCTGCATAACAAAATACTCAGAATTAAATGGATTCTGCTCTTAATTTCTACGTGAAGATAAACGTTTCATAGAAAACAACATGAAACTAATGAATCAACACTGAAGTGAAATGGATACTGCAACATGCACAATCTGCAAACTACACAGCTGGAAAACTTCGAATCCTCATTTTTGGTGGGTTCCTAAGGACCAAGAGCTAAAAATCTCATTGACAGATGGCGTTCACCTGATCGCTGTCTGTCGATTAAATTGTTACATTTCGTAGATCTTAGGTTTAAGTTCTCGGGAATTATACAGCTTGTATGAACTAAGCAAAATTCGTTGTCTACTGAGGCGATCTTGAGAACCCTGGAAGAAAAAGATGACTGATTCTCGAGCTATATTTCGGAGAAACAAAGAATGGTGAAAACCGTAGCCTTCTACGATTCTTCGTTTTTGAGTTATCAGCAAGAAATGAGATTTTCGAAAAGTTCTTATAACTTTTTTGTCTTTGAAGTTTCTTTGTTTCTCGAAAAAATGCTAGAAAATGCATCATCCCTTTTCTTCTATCTCTTATAGTTCTCGAGATCCCCTCAATAGACAACGAATTTTGCCCACCCTGTACATTCTCAAACTATTTATTCAAAACATTATTAAAGAACAATGAGTGATAAATTTAATTAATATCAATTTCAATTCATTTTACTTTTACAAAAACTATAATTATAGATAGCTATCTTATTTTATTCATATTACTCACTCTTGAACTTTCTTTCATAAATAGAAAAACGATAATTGAAGAAATTTTCTTCTTTAATAATCAGACGAAAGTCTTTTCTCTTTTAAAGGATATCGATCTCGATATCGATATATAAAAGAAATAAAATTATTCCTCAGTCGGTGATTCCTATCGAAGAAGGTTGAGTTCACATAGGATTATGTGGAGTTCACGAACCATAATGCATTTTCAACGGTCGCTATGGTTACGCCAGCCTTCTGAAAATTCAAAAGTGAATCGGAAAGCAGTAAAAAGTATTGAATTTTTTTTCTTATGTTATATTCATGTGAAAAGCGACATATGATACATTTTTGAAATCAGCAAAAAAAATTGCAGCAAGATGAAAGAACTTTCAACTATAGTTTAGATTTGATAAATCAGAAATCCCTATAGTATCTCGAAAATGAATTTAATAATATCATATTGAAATCCCTCATAAAAAAGTGCCTGTAAAATGTAACAACGGATTTCGAATACGAGTTCAAATAAGCGAGTTATTCGGCTTCATTGAAAATAACAATTTCTCAATTTTCGTTCATAACTCAAAATCTATGAACGTTAGACTGGATCTGTTCTCAGTTTTGGATTAGTCAAGGAAAAAGAGCTCGAGAATGTGTCATCCGTTTTCTTCTAGCTGCTATAGTTCTCGAGATCCCTTCAGAAGACAACGAATTTTGCCCACCCTGTGCATGGGCTTTTTTGCATTTTGTCAGATTCCATATTAATACCACTAGAAGCCACCGATGAGTTGTTAGCTTTCAGATCATCCTTCTCCGATTTTTTCGAAATAATTCGCACTCGTTGTTGGTTATTAATTACTTACTATAAAATAACAATACATAATATTTAAATACAATATTTACGTCAAAACGTCTGAATTTTGAAAGAAACCAGACAATACATTGTAGAACTCATCCGCCATTTATTTTCTTCATCATAATACGTTGTTACCATAAACAGCTGAAGATTGAGTTGTCTTATCGACATCATCATAAAAATTCATGCAAAACGCATCCTAAATGAACAAGATGAAGACAGGAGGAGGAATTCAGTCTCCTCGTTGAAACGCCAAGGAATTTCTTTGTTCATGTGAACATTACCAATATCAAAACACGGCAGGCGACGAAGCAGGCTAACTAAGCGCACATGTAGTCGCAAATGTAGTAGAGGTGTGTAGTTCATGAACGAACTAGTTCAATTGAACTATTCCGAGTAAGGAACGAAAGGAACTAGTTCACGAATAGTTCGAAGTATAGTTCACTAGTTCACTGAATGACAGAAACGATAAATGAGTTTGCAACTTTTACGTATCTCCCTCCCTCTAAAAATTTTATCGAATCTCACTGTATCTTTCATTTTATAACTATTGACCTCAATATTTTTTGTTTTATTGATCATTGTTCTTTTATTTTCGAAACAAAGAAACCAAGCAAAAAGCATAAGGCTTAAAATAATGTACACTTCCACTTCTTATCTCGTGAAACCCGTATTAATCAGAGTTCAGTTTCAATTCAACGTTAGTTCCAGTTCCAGACACAGAACACTAATATACCGCTCCAGACATGAAAGAACGACTGCATATCACTAGTTCATAGCATACCAATAACCGTTAATCGTTCCATGGTTCATAATGGAAGTGAACGATTGTGAACTAGTGAACGATTCATGTGAACTATTCACCATCGTGAACGAGAACTAGTGAACTATATCCTCTGAGTGAACTAGAACTCCCACCTCTAAAATGTAGGTCATTGGTCCAATTCCCCGCTTCAGTGGCAACTCCGGGTACGTCGCCGCCGCTCTCGCCTAGTTCCCCCCCTCCACAAACCACTACGGAATCCCCGGACCAACTCTGGTCTTCCGGTTGGAAGATTGAGGCTGATGACAATGCCGGTGGGTAGGATCTTGCAACGGTAAATTCTACACACGGCCGCCAAATTTACTCTCACTTTGGCGCATTAATTTTACCCGGTTCTGGGAACTGTAATGACGCGATGCTCGAATGATTATTCGGATGATCACATTATTTCACGATGAGAATGAGAAATGCTCCATGAAGAGAATTTGCCATACAGATGAAGGAAGATTTAGGCAAAATTCCATTTATTCGAATGAATCATATGTGGAGATATAAATTCTTTAACTGAAGATCTAACTGTATGGTTACCAACTTAAATTAAATTCTCCACAGCCGACCGAGATGTCCATAATTCTTGAATGGAGTAGATATATGCTTATGTCGTATGTGTGATATTGACATAATCTGGCTCTCATTCGTTGTTGAAGGTAGTTTTCGCATTCTGTTATTTAAGCGCTTACAGGTGACCTAAATTGTCCAAAGCAATATGATGAAATCTTATACGCCGGTCTAGATAGTTCTGATGGTCATGCCAAAAAGTCAATACTAACTTCGTTTAGTTCATGTGCTTCATTAGGATACTCACTCGTGTTACCGAGCACAAGAATAAAATTATAGTCAACTAGCTGACCCACCCAGACGTTGTTCTGACGTAATGAAGCTATATTTAGCAATTGCAAGTAAAATGAGAGATACAAAAATTATGTTAGAATAGTATAAAAAGTAGAAAAAAGTATTATTCCAAACTTTTCTTAAAAAAAATGTTTGAGCATATATTTACACATACCTATAATAATATGTACCTATGTACATTTTTTATTTAAAGTAAACATCGATCTTTTCATTGCAGTGCCTCTTTGCAAACAACATTTTCTGTTCAGCCTGTTGCATAAACTTGCTTGCCCTTATGTTCATGTTCGTAGACTACCCGTGCGAAATATGACCACATTTTACCTACCTTTTCCACGTTCCAATGTACTTCTTTTTTTGCCTCTGTATAGAAGGTGTTAGTGATTACATGTCCCATCAGAGCATTATTGATATATTTCATTGCAATCCATCTGATGTAAAAATGGCTATTCTTGGTTGAATTTTTTTTATCGCCGTGTGTGAGCTTTTTTCTCCAATGGAGTTTTTTTCAGCTCATGCTTTGCTTTGGTTTTTATAAAGGTCCTTATTATTTGTTTATTATTTTTATTGTAAATTTCTCCCATTCTATAATTGGCCTAGGCTGTGGAATGGCGTATTACTTAAATAAAATAAAAAATAAAAATAAATAAATAAACAAATGAAAATGGGGGTTCGTCAACACAGGAACAGGCTACATATACAATTGACCGTATGAAAAGCCGATGTATTTTCCGTATTAATGCTGCAAACAGTGCAGGGCGATCTATTTATTGTCATTATTGCGAATGCAATTAGTAGAATTGCAAATGGAAGAAGACTAATTGTCTTTTTAACGTGAATGTAACTTACAAAACTTATCGTCTAACCGAAATTTGAAGCGAATCAAAAAGTGCAAAAAAGAATCGCAATGTGAAAATATACGAGGCGAGTCTTTGACTTACAAATACTTCAACACTATAGATTCCTGACTTCAAAAGAAACATTTTTTTCCTACACCATTTCTTTCGATTCGGACCTGATAAAAAGACACAGCTATTTCAATTTTTCCCAATGAGATGTGCCACCCCTGGAAAAATAAAATTACCTTCAGAATAACTAGATAAATCTGAGACAATACACATATGTGAATTTTTGAACAGAGTTGTATTAATCCGAAGTACCCAATTTTTTAATTTCACAGTTGGGTTCTTTGAATTTTTGGAATTTTTATGGTACGTGATGGTCATAATGAGAAAACTGGAAGACGTGGGTGATATCTTGTGTTCAAAAAAGAATAAATGAAAAACTATTACAAAATTTATTTCATTCAGTAAAACCGTTTGTGAGTTAGACTTAGGTATAACATTTTTTAATGGTTTTTCACTTTTGAATCGAGCCAATTCGGAAAGAATGGTAAAGGGAAAAAGGATATTTTTTACGCTGTTAAAATATTTGTACGAGTCAATGACTCACCCTGTATAGTTTATATAGTACTTGAAATTAACTCTGATCACTGATCACTCAGACTCACTTTGACCAATTAACTTACTAAGAGTGGTAGCCAAATGCTGAACTTTGAGAATGTTGAATCGATATTCAGATCGTGTTCTTCGATGTTAATTTGTCAACTGTCAACCGCCAACAGTTATCGATAATTTTTCCATGGAGAGTAGGCTACCCAACATACACGCGCGAGGGAAATTTAAATATGGTTTAGGTTTTTTCGTTTTTTTTTTGGTTTTCGCAGCCACCCAGGAAACTTTTCCGATTTTTTTCTTCCGTAAAAACCTTTAACATAGTATGAGGAAGGTTTCAAAGAAAAAACAGATAAAATCAGTACGGCTGTTTTTACCTCAAGCCATGACATCACAAAGCAGGTCTCCATTTTTATTTATAAAGATTAGAGTAGCAAATGGTACGCATTTTCTTCGAAAACCTCTTATATATCGCTCAGCTGGATGGGATCCTCTACGGAAACATCAGTATCACCTGCTGACATGTTTTTGGGGTTAGGTTTCTTTGGGTTAGGACAGGACAGGACAATTAAGTTTGTACATGAGAATATTATTTATAGATATAAATGTAAACAATAAGGTTAATTTTGAACGAACAACAGTGAAAATATGAGAATTTTACATTTACACATTTGTATGTGAATTATACAATGTGACTTGACTTTTCTGATGCGGTCGAAGAGTACTTGCGTCTTTTTTCGATTTCCTTTACACAGTACAGGGACGGAAAATAATGTAAATATGTAGTTGTTTTTGCCAGAACGTGAAAATTTTCACTGATTCCACTGACTGCAAAAATAAATAGGTATACAACACACAATGTGTATTGTGAGAGAATGGAGAATTTCTGTTTCGAAGATTCGTTCTGTGCGTTTTATGTACTGTTCATTTTCATTCGATTATTTCTGGTGTATAAATTTTGAAATGGATGGGGTATCGATGCAGAGTCTAATTTTTGTTTCGAAAAATTGTAGAAAATAATTTCTAGTCGTTTCTCAATGTGATTTCTTATGAAATATCTTCGAAAACCAAATATCAATTAATAGGAGTTAGGCATCGAGAGAAAGAGAGAATGGGGTGTAATTCCCCATTTGAATCATCTCTACTTTTATGGAGTTCAGAAAAACCGTTTGAACTTCAAGTCCCAAAATGCTTGTGTTCACTACATCGGAGCAGTCCAGGAAGTGCCCAAGTGGTTGGTACAAGTGGTACGATCTTATTGCTTGCTTAACGATCAGCTAGCAGAAGCTATGAGTTCGCCAGCCTTAAATCAGCATCAAATTGTGATGTGATCAGATTCTTGATAAAAATTCGATTGGCCGATCTTTCAACATAATGGTGAAGCTATAACAAAGCCTATGAAAGAAAAACGCACATAAGAAAAATCTGCTGTAGGTTCGAATGAGACCATGAAATGAGTACAAAATTAGGATATGATGAGATTCTTTCCAAGTACATTCGATTAACGTTTAGCTCCTGCTAAGCAAACGTTGAGCTAGCCCTCTGGGATTTCTCCAAAAATTGAATAGCACACAATTTTTCGATAGCTCAAAAAATTATTCTAATATTATGACCAGAAAATTTTTTTCATGTGATTTTACTTGATTCACAGGGGACCAGCCATATGGTTGTGAATTGTGGAATATGTATCTGATATCGCCCAAATATGATTGATCAAATTAGAAATTAAGTATCAATTACTGACCACAGTAAGTTTCGACCAAGTATAAAACGTGTGAAATACTTTATTCGTAACAACGAGAATTGCCTTAGGTTAGTAGCAAATGTAAATGAAATTGTATTTCATTTATTGTTTACTGTAAATATGTAGCGAGTAATAAGAAAGACATTACAATGTTCATTTAGATTTAATTTTCATGTAAAATTATTCAACGATGAGAAAATCTCATGATCTTGGAGGCCAACATAATTTTTTCTTCAAACAAATAATACTTTAGACTAAAGTTGTCGTTATATATGGAAAATGTGGTGTATGGTATGTGCCATTTTGTTCGAACTACATCACCTTCAGATGTTGAAACTCACAAAAATAGAATAGACAGTAGACCATTCATAGTACCAGCACCAAATCAGTAAAAAACAAATACATAGGTATTCAACCATCAAACACATTTGATTAAAAATTGATGAATATATGCCAGTATGGAGTGGGTTTAGGCAACAACACTGAGAATTATCGGTGTTGTTGGCTAAGGAGCACTATGACACATGCTTTGTAGAAACTCCACACTAGGTCTAACATGTTACACCATTGTTTGAAAGACAAAATCATGCATCAAAAAGTTTTCCTTCCTTTAGAATAATTCGAAAAGTGTAATCTTTTCTTGGAAGAGACGTCAAGATTTTTGTTTTGAATTGCAAAAACTATCGATTTGAGATGCCCAAAAACAAAAGTCATCAAATGAGCCAGAATTTGTTCATGAAAATTGCTTGGACCTCAATCTTGTCATAAAGAAAATCATTAAAAGTCAGAAGAGCTTTCAAACGATGTATCACGTATCACACGCCTCATAGTAGGTAGTGTGTGATATACTAGTGATACTTCGAAACAACTGAGTATAAAAAATAACTAAGTAATGATTTAAATCGATGCCCCTCCCAAATCAAAAATGAATCCCGCTGTTGGTACCAAATCATCTTTCCTTTGTTGAACGTTTAATAATATCGAAAATATTATAACTCCATTTGTTGGCCTGAAAAACAAACAACCTTGATTGAGGTCAAGGTAAGTGTAACTAAAAACCTCCTGAAATCGATTAAATCAACAAGATTTTGAAAGTTCCATCACATTTTACCAACGTAGATACAAAATTTTCTTTGAAACTGGGATCAGGAATAATCCTTTTGGCAATGATCGAACCTCGGTGACATGGATCTGTGAAATAATTCCGTAAAAGATACGAGACATTTAAACATCATTTGCATGCACTAAAAACTATCTAACGGTCGTGTCTTGGTAGACGGTGTATAGTTATTATTATGAACCTAGTCAAAGGTAGCATTAAAAGAGAAAGTGGTCTTAGATTTTTTCAAGCGCAAGACAATAAATGCTGTCTTCACGAAAGTATTTGTGTCCCACAGCAGTTCCTAGGCAAATTGTGAGTGAAAATTTTCCGAAGAGGATCCCATCTGGTGATCTGATGCTAGGCTATGCTAGGTTGGTCACACACGGGGCTTCTACTCGGAGCTAGGAACCTTATTCTAGTGTAGCATCAATGAATATCACTCGGTCGCCCGAGTACGAGAAATCCCCAGATGTTGGGGATGCCGATAGTAGGGGTTAGCCAGCCACACACGGGGACTTATATGATGGGTATTCCTCGATAGTCCCTGTCGTCTCTTTTAATATACAGTGTTCCCATGAACATTTACTTCATAATATTAAAATTACCGATGATTCACTCAGATTAACTTAAATTGGGATTTCTAGGAATCCTAAGATTCCTAAGATACTCCATTCACTTTTATTTTAGCAGTCGGTTGGCCATGGAAATCTGAAACATTTCACTCTATATAGTACGAAAATGTGGGGTTATGACGCTTGTCAAAACATTTTTGGGTTTTAAATCAACGCTATGTTGCCCGTTCTACGTGAAAGTTTCTGTTATTACATATTTTATCACAATGTCGAATTTCTTCGGACATAATTGAAGTTTATGCAAACTGATTGAAGGCATACCAAATCCAGTTATTTGCAACTTCACATTTGAACAAAAATTTCACATGAATAAACAATTAACAGGCAACTGGCGAGTATTTGTGGCTGTTCATCTTAATACATTGATATAATAATAATTAGGTATTTATTGGTAGCTTAGACATTTACAATGTATAGGACAAGTCCAATGAAAAATAGAGAAATCAGTTTTCGGGAACTTAGTCTACGATGACATTCATCGAAAATTCTGTAGTAAACTTTTCGCATTAAATCACTCAAACATAAAATTCTCAAATGCCACCACTTTTTTGGGTCTCCCAATAGAAGGAAATTCTTTGTCATATCCTCTTCCTTCATTCACAATCTTTCTGATTGCGGAAATATTCAGCTGAAATATAAGTCGTTTAGATTCAGATGAAACATTAGGTATATAAATTCTCTCACATTGAATATGTTCGCTACCGTCTGACGGATTTCAGAATATCAGGGTATAACTATTTGAATGAGCGGACCTGAATTCTGAATAGCACTTCCTGAAACCCTATCGAATCACTTTCGGAATTTTCGTAATAAAAATTGATATCAGTTGTGGCAACCGCGTTATGACATTAACGACATTTCATGAGTGCCAGCCTTACTCCGTTCTAGTTACAAAAACTTAAGAAAATTATTTCATGGCCAACCGACTGCTAAAATTAATGTGAATGCAGTATAGTAGTAGGTATAGTATCGCGACACGCACGTGTCGAGATACTAGAGCCAATGGGTATCAACTTTTTGCTAGATCACAGTAGATCCCCCGTCCATATGCATACGCGCGTGCAATAAAATCGCAATTTCGACGCAAGCAATTGCTTAATATACATTTCCGCCGACCTCTTAATAATAGTACTGTTTAACGTACACGAAATTAGCTGTTAATAAACCCTTTTATTGATTAATTTCCTATTAATGCATTATTGTCATGGGTTATCGAACATAGAAGTATTCAGCAGCTTCCCAAATAATTATTTCATTTTTATGTAGCATTGATTTTCGTAGTACCTAGCAGGTGAATTGAGAAGAGATGAATTGTGGAGGTTGCAGAAAAATTATGATGGTTAGAGAGTAATCAATATATCTATTAACTACAACTCCAGCTTCCACCAGCTCCACACATTCTTTAACAGAATAGGGACTGATATCAATGTGATTTACTCAAAATGTCACAACTCGGTAATGCCCTCTATGGATTTCTCGAATTGTTCGATCGGCCGCATAAATATCAACATTCCGATATGAGCATAGAAAATTTATTAGATGTCAAATTTGACTAGGCATCGATAGAAAATTTTTGCAATCAAGATTTCACATTCAATTCGAAATGTGGTCGACGGAAAAATCTTGTAATCAACTCGTTTATTAATTGAGCGATTAATGATCTCGAACATTAACGTGCTCGCTTCGCTCACACGTTAAAATATCTCAATCATTAATCGCTTTTATTAATAACCTTGTTGATTAAATAACTATTTGTATTGGACCTTTGGACGTATACCCCTGTCTATCCGATCTGGAGTTAAAGACTAGGCCGATTTTATTACAACGCTAGTGTGCGTCTTTCCATTCGCTGATGCCAATACATGCAGATTGTCGGCAGGCTACTCTACTTACACGCCGGCAGTTGGACCAATTTTAAGAAGCAATGAATTTCCTGTCAATCTAGGAAACTATGATCGTTTACTTACAAACCAGAAGCTGGACAAATCTAGGAAGCAATGCATTATGCCGATATGATCCCAACATGACACGATAACAAACAATTATTGTTTTGAAGTAGCTTCTACTTGATAAAAATCGATAATTGAACTGAAAACGCAGAATTACCTGATTTTCACCATAGATTAATTGAACAGAGTTAATCTATGATTTTCAATAGGATGAGCTGTTTAACCACAAAGTACACGCTTTTGCTATTACGATATCATCTTCAGGTGGGCTAGAGGTCATCCTAGTGAAAATCAGGTAATTCAGTAATCAGTCTCGTTGCTCGAAATTCTGGCCTTTCTAGAGACCTGTTCGAGCTCTGATAAAAAGATCCACTGATGACGAAAAGATACCAGGATATATTGACAAATTCTTAGCCGACTATAGAACCAAACAAAATTTCAGTGTCAAAATATTTTAATACTCAACAAATTCCCCTCTTAATTGGATACATTTTTTACAGCGAACATGCAACGTCTCTAGACCTTTCAAAAAAAATGTTTTTTCTTGCTCTGCGAACCAGACCTCTACAGCTTTTAGGTATTACCTCCTCGTTGGAAGAAAATTTACGACCTTTTAAAAAAAAATTCAGTTGAGGAAAGAGATTATAGTCGGATGGGGCCAAATCTGGTGAATAAGGGTGGTGTTCCAGTAATTCAAACCCTAAATCACGAATTTTTTGCATGGCAACATAAGATTTGTGTGCAGGGGCAGCTTTGGGTAGCTTTCCGAGTCTTTTCTCTTTAATTTTTTTCGTAGAGTGGTCAGTAATGTCGAATAGTGATCTCCGGTTATTGTTCTACATTTATCCAAAAAATCAATCATGTTTACTCTATGGCAATCCCAAAAAACTGAAGCAAGAACTTTTTCGGCAGATTTTTGGACACGAAACTTCTTAGGTCTCGGAAAACCGGAGTGTCGCCATTCTATCGATTGTTGCTTTGTTTCTGGGTTGTAGAAATGTACCCAAGTCTCATCCATAGTAACAATTCGGTTTAAGAAGTCTACATCGTTTTCGAAACGAGCACTGATAGTATAGTCAAGAAGTGAAGCGAAAGAAAGCTTAAAAGGATTAATGGTGAATATGCACCATTTCATTAAACAAAGATAAGGCTCTCAAACAACGTTCAAACATAGATTCTCCATGAAAAAAAAAAGAAGTTTAAAGAATTAATCTCGTTTAATGAAACGGTGCATACGGCCATAAGTAATCCAATTCTATTCTGGTCTTCTGGAGGAGGTACCTATTATGGATAACTTTTATGCCGAAAAATCTCTATACTAAATTTATTTTTATTATATCTCTAATATCTCCGTCAAATTCTACTTTTTTTCTGCTATTTGCTGTTGAGCATTTAAATTTCAGTAGATGATGCGAACTCATATATTGAACGTTGGTTAATTGAAGAAACCTAGAACATCTAAAAGGGTAGAAAACGAATAGTCAAAGGAAAGCTATAATTTTATATTACATCTAATGTCCTTTTATTGAACATGTTTCATTGACGCTGACCTGATGATGGCCTAGTGCCGAAATCGATAGTCTAAGTATATGATTATAAAAACAAGTGTGTCTTCCTTTACCAATTAATTAATAATTGAAGAGACCTTTGTTTTCAATCACAAATATATCAGTAAAATTATAGCTCCATCGAACATTTTTGCCTAAAATTTTCCTATGTAACTATGTATTCCTAGCGTGTAAGTTGTTATCACCGAGAAGGGTGGAATACGAATCACAAGGTAATTTTGCTATTTTCTCTCACTTATCAAAATTTCAAATAAATCAATTTATAATCAAAGAATTTCGAAAGTTTGTCAATCATTTTTATTGGATATGAAACATTTGACTTGAAGATAGCTTTATACTTTTTATTCTACAATTTTCCCTAACAGGTCCTGTGGCGCAACGGATAACGCGTCTGACTACGGATCAGAAGATTCCAGGTTCGAATCCTGGCAGGATCGAAAACTTTTTACAGTTTAAATCGATTGGCAATGTAAGAAATGGCTTAGATCATAAATATGAAAATTTCCAGTGAATTCCTTAGTTCATAATTACTCGCTTGATGGTCAGACTTTCAATTTCACTTTTTCTAGACGTATTCAGTACTGAGCGGATCAATGAGGCATTAACTGTTTTATCGTACTACTTTATCTGTTCCTTGGTGTGAATAAAAATGCGAACATTGAGTCCGTTATTCTTCGCCTGAGTAAGCCCACCTAATTTTATGTTTCAATCCATGAATTCATTGTTTGTTAAATTGTCGAGAATAAAGATCTCAATTTCTATGTAGGCGTTCTTCTTGAAAGTAATCGGGTCACTAGAATAATTCAGCTGAAGTATTTGAAATATAGGAACCAATCGAATAGAAAAACGAATGTTCTACTAGGTGATTAAGTAATATCTAACATTTCAACTAACAAAATCACGACAAATAGTCAGGCAGGTCTCGATACAGGGGATCTCTGAAATATCTGTACCTACATAACATACTCTCTTACCAGTCTTACAAAAGGTATTGTTGGACTTGGTGAGTACGGATTACCTGCAAAAAAATTTATTTCTGGCTCTTTTAGGAAATTACAGGATCTACTATTTTCCTGAAATATTGTTAAAATGAAAAAAAAAATTTGTTACAGTTACATTTTAAGTATTTTTTTCAATTGGTGAACCACAAGAAGGTGTAGGGCTATCTCTTGTCATAAAATCGTGAATTAAAGTTATAAAACCAATCATGAAATACTTGAACGAGAGATTGACCGAAACATGGAAATATCGTAGAAATGAAAAAGCAAATTGGGCCGAACATAATCATTCGATGCAGATTTTTCAAAATAAACTCAATAAACTTCCCCAAATAAACAAGACATTCTCAAAGAGAACGTTATTCTGTAATATGATATTATTTTCAACGATAACATTTAACAAATCTCTCCAAACCCCACTATGATTGTTTGCAATGAAATTATATTTTGGCCATAAAAGCCTGATTCCTTCATAATTAATAAGTACGTTTACGAAGAGCAACACAAAACACAACATTTCTTGACCATGATGGTTTCTTTATTTCTTTGCAGAAGTTCAGAGCAATGGCGTCGCTACGAGGGTGTAATGGAGGTAATTACCCCCCCAGGAAAATACTCCCCTACGGATTCTTAAGCATATTTCAGCCGTTAAATTTTTTCGCAACTATTCATTTTCACTGTATAATGTCATTTATAAATTTTAATTTTCTGTACAAAGTACAGAAGTGTTCATGACTAATGGATATTGAATTCTTGATAGTAATTACCCCTTAGTGAAGCTGACAGAACTCGGTACTTTGTTGAAGAACGCAAATAGAATCTATCTATAATCTATCTTCTTCATGATCTTTCAGCAGAAAATTATTTGATAAAGTAGTAAATCAGCTTGAAACTAGTCTGAAATTATTATGTTTTCAAATTATTATTATTGGTTAGGTCCAGCTGGCTTAACGTTTAATTAGCTCCTAAATTCTCCAACAATTTCTCACAAGGGCCTAAAATTATTATGATGAGATTCTGGATGTACGATTGCTGGGTCCAGTTAGCTGAGTGTTGGGCAAACAGAACTTCCGATTTCACCAACAGGAAAACAAACAAATTTTTATCAGGGCACTAAATCAGCCTCAAATTATGCTCAGCAAAAATCCCAGAATTACAATGTGTTGTTGCTAGCCTCACCCCCGTGTGCCAAATCTTTCTTGGTTCTCCAGACGGATCAGGTTGAGATTTTGGAACCAGATGAGACAGATATATCTAATAGTCGAAATTACTCATACTAATGGGGCAGAATTTGCTTTATTCTAGCGCACTGCTGGTGTAGTTGCTGAAAATAAGTCCAGTGTGTTTGTCGCATTGATTAATGATCGGGATCTCCTGTTGGCTCCTCCACGAGCTGATTAAGATAACAGTTTATGCCGAAAGTTTTGGCCCACTTTCAAGCTTCGGCGGTCTTATTTAAGTGTATGAAACACTATAACGTCCACTTTCATAATCAAATTTAAAGTCACTTTAAGCTTCCTTTAGTGTCGTTTTTAGTAGGGTTAAAGGAAGCTTTAAAACTAAAGCGACTTTAGGTTTGATTATGAAACCGGCGGTAAGTCAATTTGAATTATGAGCATTGAAGTCGCTTACGGCCAGTTATTTCAACGTGAAGTACCTTCAATTTTGAAGCGCTCATGGTTAATGTATTTCCGACCAAACACATTTGAGGCTTTTGAGAGATACTCGAAGAATCTTGCTGTGTTCTGGTCTTTGGAACTTTTCATGGTATATCTGCAATAATAGATAGCAGATAGCTTGATTTCATTGCGTCTTCTCTTTGACAATCCAGATAAGAGCGCGAATATGCCTACAGATGAGCCGACTCCGATCGAAACCTTGAGTGTAGTTCGTACCCAGGGCAGTATAGATAGGTAATAATTGTAGTTGGTTTTATTCGTCTTTTAGTAGGACGAATATAACGGGTTTATCTCCGTTCTGTAGGCGTTAATAAATACATTCTTCATTCGCATTGTTCTGCGGTCCTAATGCATGATTCGATAATGGATCTGTTACTTGTTGCTTGTTGGGGACAAAATCTGCATACTGTACCTCCCAGGATACCTAACTATCCCTGGATCGTTTACCCCTAGGAATATTGCACATAATAACTAGAGCCCAACTTGAAACTTTATCGGGATTCGAACTATATATTTGTCATCCCGCAAACTTTAACATAATTTCTTGTGATCATTTCAAATATCCTATAGTACAGCTTGAAAGTTGAAAGTGATTTGGAGGTTGAATTGTCTTTTATTAAGAACTCTGAACATCGTCAGCATATAGGAGTTTTTCTATTAAAATCTTGTAGTCTTGTGTCATCCGACGTCATATACCTTGAAACAGTGACATGGCGTTAGTGACGCTGAGTCCCAATAGCGGTCCATATATTTGCATGGTACATTAATCAGCCGCTCTATCTTGGTGTTACTAATATAAAATACAAAATACAGTTGGCGAAGGGACGCTTGATCTTATTCCTCTCCAATATACAACCAATGGCTATATTTTTGACGATATAAATAAGGTGGTGTCAGACCTCCTTATTAGATAAATGCTATGAAGGGAACGGTAGTTGGATTTGCAGGACGCTTGAAACAAAACATCATCTGTCCTGTGATATACTGTATGGTTTATCAAGAAGGGCCCTGTGGAAATAAGTACTATGTAGTGCTTTAACTCACATAAAATTTCGAGATTTTTGTAGCCGAAGTAATACATATGGCGACTTGTTACTACTCACCACTTTTCACATTGACTCTACAACTCAAGTACTTCCTGAAACTGTAAATGTTTGTTCTCTGAAAAGTTACTTACTCGATTATCAACAACCAATGTAGAAGTTGCAGAAAGGCAATCGTCAAATTTCCCTCTAGATATTTTGTAATTTTCAATTTTTTTACAATTAAAAACATAAACGCGTTTTTGCTTTGAAGGGTGTGCGGTAGAACTGATTGACGAGTTTCTCGGACTTTGGTGGGGGCAGGCAGATGCGGAAGAACACTTAGTGTTCCTTAGGGTCTGTTTTTTTCAGACAACATTATGATTTGAGCGGAATAATGCATCGGGGCTTTGCCGTTTGATACAAATAACCGTTCAGATATTAGATACCTTCCTAAAGTCTGAATTGGAAGAACTTGTTGAAGAACACGATCTGGGTGACATCTCATTTCAGCCTGATGGGGTTACAAACCACACAGCTAGAATGTCATTAGGTGGCCAGCGCGCTCACCTGATTTGACCATCTGCGACTTCTTTCATTGTCCACACGCAGTCGCAACTAGCACTAAGAAATTACAAGTCTGTTCGAATTTTTTTTTTTTTCTTCTTCTTTTTGTAGAATTATTCCCGGTAACGGGATAAAGCAATGATGATGATGATGATGTCCACACGCCCTGCCATAACTCAAGAAGCAAATATCCGAAGAAATTCGGGCCATACCGCTCGCTATATCGCTATATACGGAAAAGCGGTCGAAAACTTCCGAAATCGATTACACCAGTGTATCGCTGCTGACGCTGACGTCCTCCATCTTAGCGATATTGTTTTGGAAACTTGAGTACAAAAATTATATTTCCTTCTGATTCTGAAAAATAAAACCGTTTTTCTCCAGCCATTTTTTTAAAGCCTTCTGAAACTACTCAATCGACTCTGCCGCACCCTGTATATCATAGCAAGTACCCTCGGGGCACTTGAAGTTGGACCTGGACACGAACTTGAAAGAACCGCCAAAAAAGTTCGAGTTGAAGAAACACCACATGAGTTGTAGCCTCATTAATTGAATAGGCAAACTGGATGGTTTCGAAGTCTGTTAGAACATTATCAGCGTAGATAGATAGGTAGATCTTCTTTTGGGGCTATTTCACTGTCGCCTTATTGATATTCAGATATCCTGTTCTCCAACATTTTCCAAGTGCTCTAAAGAAACCTTATCATCTGCATTCAAAACTTTTTGGGACTAAATATCAAAAATTAGCTTTGAAAAAAGTTATACTTATACAAATTTATACAGAGGAGTGCAAGTTACAGAGTTTCGACTATATACATACGAGGATGTATTGATATCTATCATCTAGTTAGCTAAGACCAGTTCCATGCATAAGATAAATATTGCGTTACCATAGCAACGAACAATAACTCTTTAGAAGAGTCAGTGTGAAGTTTGAGGTCAAAAAAGTAAACCAGAGTTGAGCAATAAATCAGAAGAAAGAAAATGTTCACCGAAATTGTGAAAATCGAAAAATTGGAGTATCGAGCCATCAACAAGTACCTATATTTGAAAAGGTTAAGAGATTTACGAAGATATGCTTAATACCCTTGGTGATCAATGCCCTTCGTATGCGACCGTAAAAAATGGGACTTCAAGCTTCAAAAGAGGTAAATTTTCTATTGAAGATGATGACCGATCGGGAAGGCCAGTTTCTGTGTCAGTCCCCGAAAATATCGATGCAGTTCATGACATGATTTTATCAGACCGTCGAATTGGGCTAAAACGGATATCTGAAGCACTGAATATTTCATACGAACGCGTTGATCATATAGGTATAGTTCACGTCAATTTGGACATGAGAAAAATTGCTGCAAAATGGATCCCCAAATGTTTGAATGTTGACCAAAAGCTTGCAAGGAAGAAGCATCGCGTTCGATCTGTGCTCGATTCGAAAACGATGTAGACTTCTTAAACCGAATTGTTACTATGTATGAGACTTGGGTACATTTCTACGATCCAGAAACAAAGCAACAATCGATGGAATGGCAACAATCTGGTTCTTCAAGACCGAAGAAGTTTCGTATCCAAAAATCAGGTAGAAAAGTTCTTGCTTCAGTTTTTTGAGATTTCTTGGAATAATCATGTTTGATTTTTTGGATAAGGGTAGAACAATAACCGGAGATTACTATTCGACATTACTGACTACGGGAAAAAATTAAAGAGAAAAGACGGAAAGCTATCCAAAGGTGTTTGGTTTTTGCAGGACAACGCCCCTGCACACAAATCTCATGTTGCCATAAAAAAATTCGTGATTTAGGGTTTGAATTACTAGAACACCACCTTTATTCACCAGATTTGGCTCCATACGACTTTCATCTCTTTCCTCAACGGAAAAAAAGTTTAAAAGGTCATAAATTTTCTTCCGACGAGGGGGTAATAAAAGCTGTGTAGGTCTGGTTTGCAGACCAAGAAGAAACATTTTTTTTGAAAGTTCTAGAGACGTTGCAGGTTCGCTGTAATAAAGGTATCCAATTAAGAGGAGAATATGTTGAGTGATAAAATATTTTGACATTGAAATTTTGTATGGTTCAATAGTAGGCTGAGAATTTTTCAATATATCCTCGTATGTCACATGGTTAGTTCCTTGTCGCAAGCTGTTCTACGATTGGGATTTCTCTTAGGTGGCCTAGACGTAATATAAGGATGGTTGTAAAGTTGTCACCACCCTGTACTGACTATGGGGTGCAATTGAAGCTTCGTCCCTACCGAATGAGTATCTCCACACTGTAATCTGAGCAATCCTTGAAATCGATGGATACGTCTAGCGGTTTGTCTTTAGGTATATAGGATCTAAATAACAAATTAATTCAGAACAATGTTTTCTATTGATAAATTTATAATCTTGAGATAGGGAACTTGTCCATATTTGATAGTAATTCATTCAAATTATTGGTGAATACATCACAATATCAAATAGGCTATGAAATCGAAGATGACATTATTGTCTCTCTGAATATCTGGCACACAAAAAATAAAATTGAAAATTGTTCGTTTGACATCTTGGAAAATAAAAACTCCTTACTCCTGCTCAATTATCCTTTATTATATGTAGGTGTATATATTGGTGTATTTTCTTGGCTTTTTTTGTTTCATTCTTTTAATGGCTGAATAAAAAGATTATGATATGATAAATGTTAATGAATAATGATTATTATTATCTTAACGATAATTTTGTGAATTTCGATAGTATTATGACTATAAATTCTATCGATCGGCATAAAATACGCGAAGGTGAAATTATAATATGGTGGTTTATTTATTAATATAATATCTGCTGGTATCATTATGTACGTTTTGTTTTTCTGGACGAAAACTGTGAACGATAATGATTCAATAATAATTTTTCCATAACCCACACATCATCGAGTCCTCCCTTATAGAACGTGTAGAACTTTCACTGCACCAGAAAGATAAAGTGACGAGCAGATTTTCTCGAATGTTATATTATGGAAAAATGAAAGTTTCATATATACGTACGAGCTTCTAACACCTAACACACTAACACTTGGAGAAACAATTTTTTAAATTCCTCCTCGAATAAAAATTGGTCCTAACAGAAAAAATTCTGGTTCAGTTTTGAAACCTCAATAGAAAGTGTCAGTAACACATTTGACAAAACAACGTATTATCAGCTCCAATTGAGTGTTGTCTTAGCGGTACCCACAGTCACGTCAAAGAGTGAATACTTTAACCGTTAATTGAAAGTGAAGCTCATTGGTCTCATTCTGTGACCTACTCTGACGGTATTGTTTATTTTAATGTCCCGTTCCGATTCGCAAAGAGGTGGATTCGCACGGAACGAAGAATACGGTCCAGCCTTTGTAATTCTATAATTTTTTCATTAGATGCTCAGATATACAGAAAAGGAGATTGAATTTTATCATATGCATTCCTACTTGATGAATAAAATTTTTATTTATGCTCTTGTACTTCAGAAGATTCTATCTATACAGGGTGAGTCCTTGACTTGTACATAAATCTTTACAGAAGACTCCTGTATTAAATGAAAACACTTTTTCACTTCACCATTTTTTCCAATTTGCTCGGTTGAAAAGATATAGGATCTTGAAAATCCATATAACAAGTGAAATTTTCGTTTTATCTCACAAACGATTTTATCGAATATAATGATTCTTGTAACATAGTAATGTACATACAATAAATTTTCACGAACCTTGACTTCGATCCGCATCTTACAGTTTCCTCATTAGGACCATTACATGCCATAAAAATACCCCAAACATTCCAAGAACCCAACTCTTAAATTAAAAGTGAGTTGAACGCTCACTAATGAATATTCGACCATCTTGGAACATACAATATTCTTCATGTTGAATCGTTTAATGCGCCGTTTTCGAGTAATTTTTTGAATATCAAAAATTAAAAATATCTGCCGAATCGAACAATTTGGAACTCTTGCTGAATGCAATTTTGTTTAGAAGATCCAAAAAATAACCTTAAACTTAAAGCATAACGCATTGGAGATGTGTCATGTCATAGATTGACAGCGGGTTTCATAAAACTCTGATTGTCCGGTCAACGATTTGACAATCGATTTCTACAACGAAATCACTGAAACCTTTTGATTTCTAAATAAACGAAGAAGGAAGAATTGAGAATAATGAACGCATGAACATCATATTTTGATGTGAGAATGATATTCTGAATGATCATGACTGAAATATCGATTGAAAACAAATTGACGCATATCCGTCAATCAAGCGTTGATTCCCCGATCAAGGTTTATGAAACCCGGGGTCAGATAGCTTTTCTTAAGTTAATTTTTTCCTGTGCTATCAACATTTATTTATTTATTTGAGAATTAAAGATTAAATGGATGGTGTTTAAATCTGGTAACTTTTATAGGAATTGAACTAAACAACGATAAGAAATGATTATATATTAGAGATGAATATCACAGCTAACTCATGAATTCGTTATTGATATCGAAAATTAATTAAGTACCTATTTATCGCCAACGAAATTACAGTAACTCATTTATTGTTTTAGAAATACTGCTTCGTTCACCAAGTGGAATTGAAAAAGTGAGTTTATGTTTGTTTATCTAATATATGTAGTGGCTTAGTAACATATAAAGTTGAAATGGTATATGCTAAATGCTCAAAAAAATTTCAGTCTCAGGTTCCTAGGAATGGCATAGCTTATTATGGAAAATTAAAAGTGATATATCTATTTATCTAGGCCGAATTGGAAAACAATGTAAGAGAAAAAAAAATTTTTTTTCGACCTGTTGAAATAAGTATTTGTCAAAGACTCACTTTGTACATGTATATCTATTATTAAAAGTCCTTTTATCTATTGAGGATGTGGTTGTCTGTAGAAAAGCTACCATTTTCAATGTGCAATTCACCCACTTTGGAACATAACCCCCAGCAAGGAGATTAGATTAAAAATAATTCAGCGTTTCACAAACCACGGACACCAACTGAAAATGAGAAGTCTGGAATGCTTTGTAGAATGAGGAGTTGTGCGATCGGTAAATTTTAATGTATATTTTAAGGCTTGAATAGATTTTGTCCATGGTCTTGACAACAACAGAAGTTCAACTGGGCTTCGTTCACTCTATTAAATGCCAGCATCTTATCGCGTGTTCTCTTTGGCAGTCTTTAAAATTTCTGAAATTTATTTGTATTCAAGCAACCTGTGTAATTTGTATATCAAGCTGCCGGAAAATTTCCTGAAAGTGAAACATAGTATTGCCCCGTAATTTTTTTGTGTGTAGCAGGGGGAAAATCTGCAAGACAGACGAACCACCCTCATCTCCTGAGGGGGAACAGTGTGGGGTTTCTCACTCTCCTGAGCTCGAGACCCACTAAAAACCCTACTGCTTCTTGAATTTTGGTTCCGGGCATTTGCCTATAAACCGTTCATCTCTTGGTCGGTTTTCTTCTCGCACACTATCGTGCTGGGATTTATGTGTTTATCCTCTATTGGATTAACACTTTATTGAATTTTTCAATAAGTTTCTGTTGTTATTTTAATCTCTTTTTAATTGATCTCTTGGTCTCCTTCGGTAAATTCGCATTCTCCTTGTGTCTTCCTCTGGGTCGTAGTCCACTAGTCTCCTGAGTTCTTGATTCGGATGGTTTTTCGCTGTTTCGAATAATTTCTCTGCTTTTCTGTTCATGAATTCCGTTATGGTTTCCCATTTCAGGTCCTTATAAATCTGTCTATTCCTGACAAACCAAAGTGCATCTATTGCACATCGTAGCAGCTTGTTTTCAGTGGCCTGAATTCTTTCGATATGACTCTTTGCCGCGAAACCCCATATGCCCATTGCCCCGTAATAATTGACCTTTAGATAATGTATGGTTTTCCGGGATCACCCCATATTGAAAGTTTTGGAGGGGCGGTCTCCCCTTCTACAAGGTTAAAAAATCAGAATGTAAAATTCGCTTGACCTATGTCTCTCCTGGATTGCGTTAACGAACTTACTCTGTGAAAGCTTTTGATTCAAATAGTAAGTTATAATAACAAACGTACTTTTCTTCCTTGGAGTATGATCTCTGGGCAATAGAAGAAGTCAGTTGGGATTTCGATTGAATTAAGCTAGTTTTGTTGTAGTGGGCTCTGTAATTCATCGAATACACATCTTGGAAATCACCCTAACCAACGTTATAAATTTTCCTAGGCGGTCGCATGTATAAATATAAAATATACATCTGCATATAAGTAGACAAAAACAGATATTCTTTTTTTTTCCTCATTTTTCATCCGATAACATAAATCATTTCGGATGAAGTACAAAACCAGTAACTTTTTTCCACGTCCTTTTTTCAATCCAATATTCTTGAAGATATAAAGAATGCTACATTTGCGCTGAATGAGAAAACTCCGTCTTCGCTGATGGAAACACCAGTACGTACCATCAAGATGTTGGTACGGCTTGGTTGTGGTAGGGATTGCAGGGTACCAGTCTGCTGTAGCAGTGGTCTGACGGAAGTGTGTTAGCAGCACGAACGACTGCTCTCCTACTCTCTCAGCACCAATATAAACAAATGAGTAACGGTACTTTTCACTTCCACTATTAACATCTTGTTGGCAAGCTCATCAGTAGCGTAGAAAAAATGGGAACAGTTCCAAGGTTAAATATGCAGGTTGCTCTTCTTGGGCAAAATAGCAACGGAATTACTTACCTTGTGTTTATATCTATGTATAAAGAAGGGATAGCTCTTCTTTAGTCTCGCTGAAATTAAAAAGTTTGAGTGACTAATGTACAATACTTAAACAGAAATAAATTACAACAGGATTTCTCGTATCTCCACAATGTCAATTATTTGAATAACTCCAAAATTTGGTGCACCCTCGATAGGTGAATACTTTGAAATGAATTATAAGAACCTACCTCAAGATTTTTTTTTCCAACAAAATGCAGCACCATCTACCAGTAGAAAATTTTTGAGTGAAAATTGCAATAAAATTATTAATTAAAAATTAAATAAATAATGTGTTGCGTTATTTTATTCCAAGACAGGAATATCAATATATTGATAAAACAGTGTCCGATATGAATTTGGTTCCAGATCTCGTCCGCTACAACAACATCGCCAACTGATGTTTCTCTCCTTAATGTGCGCGTTTCCCTTCTAAAACGTTTTCTGTAATATGTGATCGCATTCAATGCGAACTAAACTGAAAACCAAAGATTATAGAGGATAAAGGAGAAACGCCTTCATATCTCTAGTAGTTAGCCTGTGCTTGCCACATTTGACAATGAGATGGCGCTGAAAACGTACCTACTACGTATCTACAGAAAAACTGTTTAACAACAGTTTCCTGTTTTACATATGTATAATTGGAGGGTTGCGAAATTCGAATTCTACACCTGAGCAACAAAATAGAAGTTTTTGGTTTGTGAACATGATGTTAGTGGAAGGTGTATAGCATAGTGAGCATCAACCTTTGTATTGCTTTCCCTGTATGCCTAGACACGTATACATACCGACTAGCCGCCAATCTAGGATATAGATTAAACCAGCTGCTGGCGAATACAGATTGGAATCAAATACAGTGAAATGATTGGAGTAATATGTAAATTATAGTGTAGAGCAATAAATACCAGAAATCTTTCATTTTTAGAGTCGTTTCATACATGTTCCGTTTCGCATTCTTGTCGAATAAAATATAAGTTCATGAAAATTCGATAAGTTAACTAATTACTTACGTGCGTGATTATACAGGGAGAATTCAACATATCTTTTTTAAGCTTTGATATTTATAGATCAAAATTTCGAGTGAACATCATCCAATTTTATACCAAAAAGAAACTCAAAGTAAAACTCGATACTAATTATGGTTTTCAGAATATTTTGATTTGAAAATTATGATGTAATAACCGATGCTAAAGTAATGATAAAAAGTTATCATTTATTATTATTAATTAGTATGCATTTGTGAATTTCAAATTTTTTGTCGCGTAAGTGAGAACTCATTGATGAAACGGATTCATATGTTGGAAAAACAGGATTAGAGGCTTTTCTTTCTAGTGTATGAATTTTTTTTCTTCAATTCTCTTTATCTTGAATACAGAGAGGGTTACGAAATTTTTTCACAGAGCAAACCCCAATGATTTTTCAGTTGTCTACCTATTCTAGACACGGGGTCACCTTTTTTGAAACACCCTCTATAAATCAACATTTCTACATCATTTAGCGGTTGATTCAAGCACTATACGAATTATAAAAAAATATATATATAAATAAATTGCAAACCTGATTGACAATCATGTTACTCGTCTTTGACCGCTTTATCAATACAGAAGGTAGTATAGTATAGATAACTCTTCAAGGTGTTATCAAAGATTATAGAGTAGAAAGATAGGAAACGCCCTCATATCTCTAGTACTAAAAACCGACTACATTTTGGCCAGTGAAAACACATTTGACAATGCGATGGCGCTAAAAATGAACTGTCAATATAGAAAAACTGTTTGATAACAGTTTTCTGTTTTATAATCGAAGGGCGCGAAATACAAAATCAATTTCTTGTATTGGATTTCAATATCGACTTCGTTGAGACCAGAAAACAAACATCCTGAGCAACAAAACACAAGTATGGTTCTGATTTGTGACTAGGATGTTAGTTTTCATCTGAACATTGTTCGGAATCAATTACACGACTCTACAAAAAAAATTTCGTTCTATGTCCTAACGTTTTTACTAGGATTTTCCGGTTAATTATGCACAAAAACGAAAATAAAATACTTTTTTTTGGTATAAAGTTTGCTTTTGTGATGGTTATAGTAATAATACTCATTCTTCATTTTTTTATAATTTTTAATACTTTCACAAATGACCGTTGAGAGTGGGGTGTTTACCCTTACAAAGTCCCGCTGGAAGGCACTCGAGTCATAAACAACGATCAGGTTTTGTTTACAAGCCCAAACAAACTTTAAATGTCGTCCAATTTTGTTTTATATGTGGTCAATTTATTGAAATTCGAGGCATGAAATACGAATTAAAGACATCTCACGTTTTCTTTGAAACCTATGAAGCATATTTTGACTTTCCTGTTTAGAATCAAGAGAAGCCATGAGCTCCACATGTTGCTTGTAGTTATTGCAAAAGATGTTTGGGGGTTTAGTGAGAGAAAGTTGTTATGAACATAAAATAAAAAGTAAAAGCGTGCACTTTTAAATTATTTTCCACTTTTTTTGTGAGGTATGTAATTTAATAGTAAAACTCTATAAAATAATAAACATATTTATTTCAATAGTTTTATTTTCAATAAAAAATTTAAATCAGAGATTTCGAAAAATATCGTTAAATCAGTCTCCTGAACACAAAAGCAAACTTTTTCTTGCCATAATCTTTTTTTCGTTTGATTAGGATCTAAACTATCGAAATTTTATGCTTTGCAGTCAAAGTCAAATTTGGTGTTGACCAGTGTTATTGATATCAATGAAATATTCTATCGGATGTGCTATATTTTTATTTTCAATTTATAAACATTTACAAAAGTTTGAAATTAGGGACAACGAAGAGAGCTTTGACTAGGACAACTCTTGTGATCTGCTGTGTTATAGGTTTTAATTCTGCGCAATACGTTTTTCAGATATTATGAACTTAGTGGAATTTGTACAATTCATAATTTATATTAAAAATCAATATGAACCAATATTCAATAGAATATCATAGCATACACATTTCAGTTACTCACATACCTATTATTTAGAGAATTTTCGGGACCACAATTAAAAAACCTTTCAGAGGTATAAAGCAAAACCTGTATGTTAGCCCGTCAGTATAGATTCTTTATAATTTTTTTATGATTTAGTTCATATTTTTTGATTTATCACATGCATTTGACATTCTTGATCTAAAATACATGAAGACCAAATTGTATAATATTGGATTCAGGGGTGTGTTCTTGGAGTGGCTGATGGATTTCCTGCTTGATAGGAGTATATGCGTGAGGATCCGTGATGTATTGTCGCGATGCCTGGGCGTGAACATGGGTGTTCCTCAGGGTTCCGTGCTGGGCCCATTGCTGTTTTTATTGTTTATAAACGATTTGGCGGATTGTTTTGATTCCGGTATTTTGACTTTGTTTGCAGATGATGCATCACTACTGGTTTTTGCGCGATCACTTGAGGAACTTATATTGAAAGTGCAATATTTTATGGAAAAATTTAAAACATGGTGTCAATCCAATGGCCTAGTAGTTAATCTTGACAAAACTGATTTCGTGCACTTCAACTTACGAAATGAACATGTCCTGCGTATTAATTCTGATAATAATGAATGCAAGAGCTCTGCAAGCACTGTCAAGTTTTTGGGCGTGTTTTTGGAACACAACCTGAAGTGGGATGCTCATATTGATCACGTGAGCAAAAAAATCAATTGTGCTAACTATGCTATCTCTCGAGTAAAACATACTTTGCCTCTTGATGTAGTTCTGAGTGTTTACTACAGTATGGTCTATACCCATCTCTCTTACAACGTGATACTCTGGGGTAATGCGGTGCAAAGCAGGAGAATTCTGATTGCACAGAAGCGTGTATTACGCAACATATTTGGGTTACATCGTTTGGACTCCTGTAAACCCATCTTTATAAAACACAAAATTTTAACTTTTCCGTGTATTTATATTTTGAATGTTCTTTTGTTTATCAAGAATAATTTTGCAAGTATGAATAAAAACTCATCCTATCATAATTATGCAACCAGGTCTTCCAACCTGTTGAGTATTCCAAAGCATAGAACGAATAAATTTGAAATGTATGTAAAATACCAGGGCATCCAATTTTTTAATCATCTTCCTAGAGTTGTGCAGGACTTAAACTTTAAATCATTTAAGAAGTATCTAAAGGAGCTATTGGTTTTGAAGGCTTATTATTCCATAGATGAATTTATGACTGACACCAATTTGAGCTACTCTCATTGAATCTATGTAATGTCATTTGTATTTAACCTGTCTTTTTTATATGTACTAATGTATGTATTCGTTTATTTATTTATTTTTCTTTCATAGAACTTATCTATTTATGTATATGCATATATGACTTGTCCTATACACATCAATGTTTGTGTCTTTTGGATCAATAAATGCTATTTCTATTTCTATTTCTATTTCTATTTATGACACAATATAGGTACAAATTGATTAATGAGTCAACAAAACACTCAGAGCAGGTTTCATAAAATTTTGAATTTCCAAACAATTTGACAGTCACTCGATGACTCGATACCCCAAACAAAATCAATAAAACCTTTTCATTTCTGAATATATTGAAGGAGTAGCAATTTAGAATCTTTGAATGGACGTATATAGAAGTCATAATTTTCCCTAAATAGGCCCTTCATGCAAGGGATGCTTCCTGCATACAACAACTTACGTGGATGAACAGTTCTCAATTGACTTGCAGTAAAATGTTCATTGCACATGGTGTAGTCAGAAGTTTATCCACTTCGTAGCACTGAAAATAAAGTCGATTGTTACCAGTTTTAATACTTACAGTCCCATTTTTCTTTTTATTTGATCCACATTTCTTCACCATACAATAATTTTCGAACGATATTTTGAGGTTTTTACCAAGAAATTAGACGAAAATTTCAATAATCCCCCAACAAGAACGAGTTTGATAAACAAAAGGTGGTACGAGAATCAAAATATTCAAAACCTCTTTGATCAAAATGGCCATCTGAAATCTCACAAAATTTCATATGTTTCTGCAAATGTCCCTCGAATTGATATTTTAACCAGTCTTAGGGCCTGAAAAACACTTTTGAAACACAGATGGCGCTCACATCACTTTAGTCGCTTTGTTTATTATATTTCTACTCCATAATCTTTGGGTGTTATATTATTTTTCGTTTTCGTTATTCAGACTGTCAAGTTAAAGGTACTGATTACCTACTATAAATAATCACTCGTTTTTAAAATTAATCTTTCACTTTTTCCTAGCGAATGCAGCCTTTTTTGTATCGAGCGTCCAGTATACCGTATACGGTATACGGTAGGGTAGGCATACGGTATCACATCGTATCTGCTGTTGCTGCTCGGAAATCGGGCGACCGATATAGCGAACATATTTGTGTTAAGCACCAAGTACAATGATTTTGAGATGTTGGACATTGTCATATTTGTTCTTTATGTAGAAAGGTTCGGTTTTGTTAGCATTTCGAAGCTGTGAAAAAGGGGATTTTTATTTGACAATATCTTGCAAAAGTAAGAGGCATAATTTTTTCGAAACGATTGAACACATATTCCAAAATATTAAATATGTCCAATTCGAAATTATATGACTCTGTTATGTTTGTGAAATCATATTCCTTATAAGGAATGAAGGAATAATCTTGCACATGTGAAAAGGAACAAGATTATTACAAAATATTAAATAATAATATACAACGTATATTGTATATTGATCAGAATAATTCGGATCATTCATTTGGTAAAATGATTATTCCCGAGTACTACATTATTATTCACGCAGGTATTCTGAGAATGGGGAGCTTTAGTCTTCCCTTATGAAGGATGCACATTTCTCTGCAGAAACATACATCACTCTGTATATCTGTAATGAGTAGTCTAACTTACCCAACATTTTTAAGTCTAACCTAAATAGGTTTCTCTCGTTGAGTTGAATTTGTCATATAAGTTTGTATGGTCATTCAGCGAATACCGTCTGAATACGTCATGCACATTGGCATTGCTATTGGCTTCTCGCAATGCATTTCTTTCTTGTTTCGCATCGGATTCGCACATAATGACATAATGGTCATAAAAGTTTTTTGATCACCATAGATTTAATAATCATTGAATGTCGTGGTCACATTTGACAAGAAAAACAAACAATATATGTATAGTGTGATTCATTTTGAACTAAAAAGTTGTAATTTCTCGATAAAGGTAACGGTTTTTAAGAATAAATAATAATTTGTCAAGAGGTGCGTAGCGTGAGTCGTACAGGGTGGAATAATCTTCGAACTTAAATTTGTCAAGTAGGCGGATATCATTATAGGAGCAAACCACTAATAATTTTTTATTGCCTACTTGATCCCATGGAAAGTCTGCTCGAAATAGATTTCCAGGTGTCATATTCCGGGGCCAATATGTAGGCAGGGACTGTTCAAAAAAATTATTCAAAAGACCCACACTATTCTTTGAGAGGGTATCACTCCTAAATTATTTTCGAAACTATTTATCCACACCCTGTATAATAGGCGAGAGCATTGATGAATAACCAGAAATTATAATTTTCGCTCTTTATACAATATTATGAGCCAAATAGTCGATTCTAAACATTCATTTAATCTAATTTTTCCATCCAAATCCATACACATGGTAATAGAAATAAATATAGGACCCATTAAATATAAGTCATTTCGAACTAACTGTTTATATTTGATGCACCCAGAATTGTCGGAAAACAGTTCAGGCTGAATCCAAAATAATACAAAAATTTCCTTCTTTACCGAAAGCGATCCGGCAATACTCGATTTGAAAGGCAGATACTTCGGACTTTGCCGATAACATGTAGACGGTATCCCGAAAGTAAACCGCCATAAGTTAACCATGAATTCAAAATCAAAAAGTAACCGTATTTTTCTGAATGAACTATACGCCAAAACGGCTTCGTTTCGGATTTACAGAGTGATTAATTAAAAAACGCTAATAATTTAAATTAAGTTTTTATACAATTGTCTTGTCTACAGAAATTGCTGAAAATTTTGCAACAACATCAATAATTAAGCAATGCATCGTTTTGTTTTGTCTCGGCCAATTTATAACAAAAAGGCATCAGAAGAGTTTTTTTTTCGAACAAGGTGCATTTAGCAGAAAATGTATCGGTTTTACAATGGATTTTTCAATTAAATTTCAACATCCTGTGAATTCTGAACGAAACTTTTTTGACCTATAGTTCATTAGGTTACGGATTTTGAATCCAATGTCAACATTTGTTCACTATTAATTTTTCAAATTTCAAATGAGTAGTGCTGAACTGCACTGTAAATATTCACAATTTGATCGAAACCACAAATTGAAGTAAGTTAGTTTCATATACAAGGACATTCTTTATGATGATTTATTCGATGTTGTGTATATATTTTTTTCAACATTATTCGATTCAAATGTGAAAAACTTTGAAATTTTTACAAATGGAGCATCCATCTCATCGTTAATATCTCTGAAACTTCTGTATAAAAGAATAATTTCTATCAGAACATAAAACACCAATCCTTAATCAAAGAATTAATACTCCAATTCATTATACAAACTGTTTCAATTATCATGAAAGTCAGTCATTACAATATCCTCAAAACTCAATTTCTTAAAATTGGAACCAACTCTTTTATTGCTTCTTTGGTGTCTGCGTTGAAGGGTTTTTTTATCAAGCATATCCACATGCCTCTTCTATATTATACATTCATTCACCTCATTTCAAAGAATTCTTAGTACGCGAAAGCTGCATCCTCATAAATTTTTAAGATTGCAAAACCAGCATCCAGAATATATACCTACAAACCTACACAGAATAAGTTCTTCTGAAGTACCTGATGAAAATCCGGATTTATTCCAGAAAATCATTTGGACAGTAAGGCTACTTTGTTTCAATAGGGAATGTTTGACCTATCTGTCATATGTGTATTAAACATTTTCCTCGTATTTTTCAGCATATATTCCCTAGGAACAATAGACAAGGTAGAACCACCTTGTCTACTGTTCCTAATCAGAATTCCTAATTAGAACAATTAAAAAAAAATTAAGTTGAGGATTTTGTATTGACTGATTTTGATATCTCTGAAATAGTCTGTAGAAAGAACTGGGACTTTGATTAATCGAAAAAGTATTCTTGTTTCTTCTTTTGATGAAAACACAAATTTGAACTCATTTTTGTACACTTCAAAAATATTAACCTCGAAATGAATGCTGTATTCGTATATACTTATTTTAAGTTGATTCCTTAAATCGATCGAAATATGGCGAAGAAAATTAAACAATTTATTGAATAGATGTGGAATTCCATACAGAATATGACTATAAAAGAAAAAATATGTTATTGTGTTCGAAAAAGACCAGCAGGTATCATTTCCGGTCGAATCGGAAAAAGGATGAAAGGATCTGAAAATTGAACACATGTTTCATTCTGAAACTCAATTGCGAAATTTCATCTTTGATAACTCCGAATCCTTTCTGTAAATTTTATCATAAAAGGCTCTGTATATTCAAAAGTATAGAGGCTCTGTTCATAATTAAGTATGAATGTAACTGAAAAACAAGCGTCTAATATTTTCTCTTTTTATTCCAGAAATCGAAATGTGGCAGAGCCTTAAAATTTATATATTTCTCCTGACGAAATCGGACGGCATTTAGCTGGATTTGTGGAAAACATCATATTTATGGCGACAATGAAATATCCGAACATTTCTGCTGCTACTAGCATGGCTATCAGTGGAAGTGGATCGCACGTTGAAGAAGTTGACTTATATTCGTGTTGGCAGAATTCCGCTCCTGATGATTACATGGATACGAACAAACTCATTCTAGATAGTTCTATTACTAACTTAGGTTCTGACAGGATACTAATGAATGGATGCCTGGCTGAAGAAGACTACGAAATCGAAAGTAAACCATCCTTAGATAACTATGAAAATATACTTACTCCCAGCAACAACAGTTTGGCCGAACTGAAACCCCTTCCTCCTTTTACTGGATATACTGCAAATTTAAGTATCAACGGTATTCAAGGCCATCACTATCATACGATATCCCAGCGTGTTCCGGAAGAAAATAACAATTCATACGGAAACTATAACGAACAAAATGTTGTTTCTAGTTCTACATGTAGTACAATCAACGATAACTGTGATGAAATATTCTCTAGCGAAGATACTGGAAATGTAAATTATATAAATCCAGATTCAGCTTCAGGATCTAACTACGTAGAATATAGTCCAACAGAACACGCGGAATCCCTTACCCAGGTTAAGACAGAAATGAATTCCTATGATATGACCCAGCTAGGAATGGACATTTTTGGTTTTATCGACACGACTATGGTGGACACAACTGTAAATAATAATAATCCTGAGAGCGAGGGGACGTCAAGAGGAAGTTGGACAGATATTGATCATTTGATAGATGCGGCTTGCGAAGGGCAGACCAGGAACCTAATAGGTCAAGATGGCCTTCCCGAATACATATTGCCAACAACGCCTCCTAACGATTTCAACGGAAGCAGTTCGAACATAGACTACAATATCAGACCAAGCCAACAGAATAATTCAACTTTACAGAGCCTTCTGAGTAATTCCTTTATGCCATTGCTTCAAAACAGACTTCAGAACGGACCACCAATAAAGCAAGAATCTCCTAGTTCTACCAATTATGGCTCCGATTTGATATCTGCCTCAAGTCCTCCTGCCAATGTTGTTTCCACTACAGATAACCTCATGTTGACTGTAAACGGACGGTTCGTCAACCAATACGCCCCTGTTCATAATATGGATGATCACAGGATGAGATCTCCAGACATGCTCCATAACTACCCGCACACCACCACGACCACCCCCAACATCACGAAGAAAGCCAGAAATAAGGCGCAGAAAAGACAATCGCCGAGTTCCTCTGTTTATCAAAGGGATCCAACATCAGGGATGATGGGCAAAGAGAAACCAGTTCATAGATGTTCAATATGTAATAGGGGATTCCTGAATAAATCGAATATTAAGGTACATATGCGAACTCATACAGGGGAAAAACCTTTCAGGTGCGAGACTTGTTCGAAGTCTTTTCGCCAAAAAGCTCATCTACTAAAACATCAACAAATACATAAAAGAATAGGTCGAGATTGAAAGAATTGTTCAAAACACTATTTCATAATTTGACGAATGTTACCTCACTTAAAAATTTACTCACGATTTACCTTTTTAGAATTGAGTATACGAAAATTTTTATAATTCGAATTTTCTCATATTGCAACTGGTCGAGATTGATATTCAAAAGTAGATTAATAGTTAAGGGGTTGGTTGCCATTTTGGTATGTGATTTGCTCGTGTCGCACGTTGATAGGGATGAAGGTTCATATCAATTAAAGTTCCACAAACCTAGCACGAACAAACTTTTTTCGAAAATTGAACTTCCAACAACTTCACACAAATTCGAGAATATCAACAAAAGAAACCGCAGATTCTTTTCTACGACTTTTGTTTGGGTTATTTTTTCATTTTACGCATTTGTGCATGGGCAATAGTTATTTTCCTAGCAAGTGCGGAAAATGGTACTTTCCCGCACGAAACCGCCGAACGATGCCTGAGTTCGGGCAAAACACTTTCCGCAACTGTTAGGAACAATATTTTTTCACAAGCGCTTGGAATATATAAATATACCCATTTCACGAAACAAATCACATTTGATTTGATTAATTTATATATCTTATAATGACAGAAGTGATTTTTCATGTCGTTACCATGGTTATCCCATCGTTGGGATAGAGCATGACATGACATGACAGCATTTAATTTATACTCTTTAAGGGGAAGTAAGAAGAAGAAGAATCTCCATTCAAAAACAGCATTAACTTTCAATTTTGTACGTAAAGTCTCAATTTTTTTTATTGAAGTTAAAGGACGTCTTGATGTCACCCCGTCTCATTTTTTCCAATTTGGTTGTTTTTTATGAGAAAAAAAAAGTTGAACTTTAGTATCTATGAAACTTGTTTTCACAATCATTTTTCGACGGTTTTTCAACATATTTAGATAAAAATAACAGCGGGGTGACATCGGCGATTCAATTGTTTATATATTGCAAACACTTTCATTGTAATATATTCCAAAATTACATCGAAATTAAGGAATAACTTAAAACTATTCAATATTTTCAATGTTTCCGGGAAATGAGTACATCCGGGACGGTTGCCGAAAATAGTTATTTATATGCCAAAGACGGACAACTGTCTATTACAGTCGAGCTCGCAAATTGATAGCCTCGGCTGCGCTTAGGCTATCAAGCAGGCGAGACAATGAGACAATCTAGACAGTTTTTCATCCTTGGTACATGAATAACAATTTTTGGCATATTATATTTTTTTCGTCGACCTCACATACCTTTATTAAAGTAAGAAGTTAGCCGTTTTATGGCCTCATCTAGATGACGAACAGCCGGACGAAAAGTAAATCAGTATAAAAAGTGAATCGGGACGAAAAGTACTCGCCTTCAAAATAGTCGACTACGTAAAATGTAATTTTTTGTTAAGGTCGACGAAAAAATATATTTACATTCGTTGAGGGAAAAACAATATTACTTCAGTAATATTCTCATACTGCGGTTCAGTTTGAATTGAGAGATTTCAGAAACATAATTAACAATAGTATGTTTCCATTCTAGACTCTATAAATTTTCACTTGTGAGTTGTCGCGATATAGGGTCTCCGTTCGGAAAATTAGATTTAATTTTTTAAATTGATTCCGACCATCAGTCCAAACAGCGGACATGAACAAATTATTCAGCACATCTATGCATTTCTACATCTGTGAAGCCCTGTCAATCTGCAACTAGACCTGGCTTCGAGACAAACGTGGTCTTTAATATTTTTTATGGCACAAAAATTCATACCAATAATCTCTGCCACACCAACAAATCACATAGAAATTTTTGCACCCAGCTCCTTGAATATAACAAATTCTCGGTCCAATAATGGAATACGATATTTCTATAATAAGGCACAATATCGTACCCATGTTGCTTGTTGAACAGATTCAGATTTGACTTTTGTAAGAATATTATAATACTTCTCTCAAGTTCCAAAAAAATTGATGATTAATTATAAGCGTTTTGAATTATCAAAATCAACATTTTTCAATTTGTATATGAAGAACATTCTCAGTCAAAACCAAAGCATGCCTTTTTGGTCGATGAGTATCCTGCGGACGTGTGCAATACTATCTGAAGATAGTTAACGCTAATCTACAATAGTTAATTTCCAAAATTCTTATCAAAAAGAGTTCATCCCAAAACGAAAATGTATAGAAACTATATTTCTTCTCATGTTACTGCTTCCTATGATTAAACTGACATTGTCTTATGATGACTTTCGGGTCGAACTGTTTGCATTTCATTTATTGTGGTGGTTGTTTCTGACTTCTTATTCTTGTACAGAATTTATTTGTAAATATATTCTCGATGCATTCCTGCATTGAACGTTTTCCTTCGTTTCCTGAATAATCTCTTCCATTCGAATCATTTCCAGAACTTCATTTGGAATTCCATAAACATTGAAATCTGCAGAGATTACGTCTAAAACAATAATTCCAATTTCCTCAGGTTCTTTGATGCACTTTTGTGATAGGAAGATACTTAATATTTAAGTGTAGTATTTGTAATTTTACAAAATCTGTTTATATTTTTATATGTGAATCTTTTAACGATTTGTTGGTTATTTAAAGGAATTTGTATATTTTGTATGAAAGTAACTTATTTATTTATGACTTATATATAAAAACAACTTATCCATGCGGAACTTATTTTAGGCTTTGAGATCTCAAAGAAAATTAGACACTCAATCTTTTTCGCGGGACATTTCAATTTATCTCTCCATTTTTTGTGATAATTTGATATTTCCACTAATGATTCTTGATGATGTGTAAGTGATCTACATCACGAAGCATTTCTTTTAAAGGTTATTTTTATTCTGTAAAAAACGCGAGAAATAATTTTTGTATCGATGTACTGTAGCGCCTCATCAACTCGTGAGATCAATCCGTTGCTATAGTCTCAATCTCTTGCAATAGAACAGATAATAATATTGGGGTCATATTTGTCACACAAAATGGAGAATAGGAATCTTTTTTTTCAATTTCTAGGCAGAAAGAACGATTTTTTCGTCCTTGTGATATCTAAATGTAAGCCTAAACTATTATAGAAAAATCAGATTCGTTTGGTCTTTGAACAATTGTGTATGACATTGTATCCTCGTATTCGAGTGGGCTTTAGCAGTTCGAAACTCAAGCCCCTTCGATATTGTTATGATTTAATTGTTGATTATGTTAATAGGAATTGTAATATAGAAAACGTTTTCAATACGAAAAATCGAAAATTATCAAGGCAGTTTTATTTTTCCTGGATCCAGACGAAAATTACTGTTGTGATTTTTTGCAACTCATTCTATCCATAGGCCGGTGTTTTTCATTTCAGGTACAAACGAGCAAGGGTTGTCGTTCAATGAAACAGCAACTACTTACTTATAGACTTCAGGACAAAATCGACCATTTTTACAAGAATTTCCTTTTTTATCCAATAATCACAAACTCTCAGCAAGAAAGAATAAATAAACGAGGGTACAATAAGAAAAAAGAAGTGGCAACAAACAGAAAAATAAAATATACGTAAACGAAAAAAATAAAACGTTAGTTTTTTTTTGTGAAAAAGGAAGCAATCTATAGAGCGGATTGCAAGAATATTCACTTTTTCACCTAGAACTAGGGTAGAAATCTTATCAACTTACGAAAACACCTATTCGCTTTGCTCTGAACACCAAATAAGTGAAAGACCCCTAACCCAGGTTTCATGGGCTTTGTATAGTCATATTAAATCCTCCTTTATCTTTATTACAGTAATGGTAACAAACATCGTTAATCGTGCAACAATATAGGTAGATAGATAGTTTTCTTTATTTCAAATAAATTACAATGCACTTATGCAATTTTACTAGAATCACATCGGGTTTTCACCCTTTAATCAGATCCTGAAAATACTCGAGTCATTGAGTTGTATTGATAATAACTCTACACAAACAGTTAATCTGTGAGGCGCCAACCTAACGTTGACCTAAAAATACGCTTTTGCATGGACATCTTCCCAAGCATAACTACATTATCAAAATCCATACTTAGATTACATTTATGTCAACATGGATTGCATACAATTGGACTTCAAAGCTTTTGAGGAAAGCGTTTTTTTCTATGAAAGTTGCATGTCATTGTGTTTGTCCCAACGCAAATATAAATCAGTTCCAACTCCCTTACTAAATATGAGACACTTTCGCTAGGCTGATAATTTTTCTCTGTACAAATTGACTTTGAACTCTTGGAATTCCGGAAGGTAAGGACCATAGTTAGTAAAAAGCATGAAGAACCTCTTCTTAGAATTTTGGGTAAGTAGGTTTAAACGTTAGAAGTTAATTATCCGCTTGAAATCAAGTTCCACTTTCTCTTCTAGCAAGTGCCATGATGAATCCCTATACAGTACAATGTGTCGTCGGCGAAATCTCTTCACAAGTTGAAAGATTATTTATTATGTATATAACTATATAGGGTGTGCAAGTTTTGGCAATTTTCACACAATGATTATACGGGTAATTGGCAATAAAAACGTTCTTATCTTCTTCCTAACTTTTCTCAAGTTTTCCACTGAAAACCGAACAAAACTTTAAAAGTATGATCTTGAACAAAATTCGTTTTACGCCCTATATAAAATATTTCAAATTACATTTTGCAAGATATCCCTTGTTTTGAGTAAAACAATTGTGAAACTATACAAAATGTTAACTTTACAATGGAGGATAATTTGGCCATACTCTTTAGAAACTTTTTTGTTGCAAATTGCTCTGTGAAATTTTACCGGAGATAACTTGCGCACCCTGTATAAAGAATGAATACAAAAAGTGAGTTGCTGCAAATCTTTTTTTCAAGTGCCTTCACGTATAGGTACAAGTATAACAGAGGTCATGTGAAATGAGCTGTTTTTATTATTATTCAGTGGATGAAAAATGCTTCATTATATGATGTAATGAATCCCCTATTTTAGCAACTCAAATTTCGAGAAATGTCCCCCATATACGCCTAGGGAATCGATATTTCATTTCAGTTAGAAGTTGGAAATGAAGAGGTAAGTCTGGCACTATTTAGAATTTTTTCTAGGTTTTTTGCATCGGGTACATTTAGGTATGGTTTCTTCAGTAGCTGGTAAGGAGTTTTGTAGTTGTGTTCAAGTTTTCTTTATGCATAACCGCATTAAATTATTGTAACATCACTGTTGGCCTAGAAATATTCTGTGACTCTTCTTCCTGAAGGTTCTCTTCTGAATACACAGAATTTCAAAATTCATACCCACTACGATGTTACAATCATTTATGAAGACCCCGTATGAAATAAATTCATTCCTATTTATTCATCAAAACTTTTCTTTATTTGTTTGTAATAGGTTGTGACTTCAACCCCACCCCAAAACCATAGAAAAGAGGTGATTTATGATAAAACAATAAATGTGATGGTCGAATACTAGGAAATTCCTGAATGGTGACGAAAGTTACGTTGAAAAAATACTCAGTATGAAAATTATTCACAAAGTTGTCAAAAGTTTCTGAACTAACCCATTGACTTGTCTGAGTGTTCTTCGAAATTTTGTTTCATAAGCTAAAAAGCCATGTGGAATTTTTGCTGAGCCAACCTGTAAGAATCCAATCAAGTTTTGGTGTTGAATTAATAACTTTCAATTTTGTTGTAAACCAAGATTAATTCTATAGGTTTCTTATTTCTCAAATTGAAAAAATTCGAAAGAGACTCTTAATTACTTCAGCAGAAATATTTGAACTTTTTTTCGACCATAGATTTCAAGACAAACAAAAAATTGACAGTAGGTATAGGGGGAGTTAAGAAAATGAAAGGGTTTTTTAATTTTTTCTACTCGAGGGATTGTGGACCTTTTCAATGAATCAGAATTCCATAACATCAGATCAGTAAGAGCCACTTCTCACTATGCTATTAATATATTGAGTACTGAAATTTAATTGTAATTGCGCGCGCATGGGATTTGTATGAACATGTATTTCAATTTTCTGTACTTAATTTACTCAATTTAGCATAGCCAAAAGTGGCCCTAGGACTTGAATATCTTAAAAACACATTGTATATGGCTATTCTCTGCTGGAAATCTGTTGAATGTCTTGATTCTTGACAGGCGATAAAATCAACGCGCATGCATTCCGAAGAGAAGATGAAGAACTAACTAGATCAGCTTTGAATATACCATATGTATACATGTGAAACCGGACAAAATAAACTCGTTACGAAAACGATCAGTATTATGATGTCCTCAATTCGCAAGTCACTACGTCCGACATGTGGGAAGTATGTCCGCATTGTAGACCCCACTGCACGCCTCTGGCTATCAGAAGTAAGCCGCGTTCCACTTTTAACATGTTTGAATATCAGAGTCGGCACACCAAAAACGTACCTCTGCAAGAACGTGATGTTTTTAATTGTGAATAAGTAGTTCTTTCCTTTTCGAGAGAGCCGAATTTCAGGTGGGCCAGATCTCGATCGAGATCTAGAATAGGAACTTGACGCACTGAAGAATTTGATTGCTCGGATTTTCGTCGAATCGTTAATACTCTTCAGATCCTGTTTCCATGGTGTGGAACCGATACATAGTCTCGTGTTCGAAATTTCACATTTAATACCGATGCTTAAGAGCTATATCTATCACGTGGATAAATCGAGAAATATAACCATATGCAGTTAGGATTTTTATAAAAATTTTCATTGACTTTAATTTGAGACACATCATGCTCCATAAAGTCAACAATCTTTTGGGTTATAAGAGGTCAAGTGTCATGGTATATTTTTCCAATAAGAAACGAAGAAAAGAAAAAAATTTCAAATACGTTTTTAGGCAAAAAACTCCAAACCTACTGGAGATGGATACAAGTGATGCGCTAGCTTTTGTCTGCCATTGACAGGGCAACAATTTTGTGATTGAACATTTAAATAATCGTATTCTGCTGAAGCTCGAGCTCGAAATCAGTTAAACCTTAAATTAGCGACTATCCAGATTTAGGATGATGTATCCTCAGATTGAGATATTCAGCATAGAAGCTTGTACCTATACATACAGGGTGTCCGGTGTCCCGTAAAGACCACGTCAAACGAAAACGGAAAGTAGATCAGAATGTGCTCTACCTGATGTGAAAAAATCGTTCATATGAAAGTCTCACACTTTTCGAGATATTTGATGTTTTATGAAAATGTTGAATTTTTTCACTTAAAATGCTTTCTCTCTTGCGGAAGCTACAATTAAATACTTTTCGAATCAGTTTTTTTTCCGTAAATTTTGTTGAATGATTACTCCAATTCATGCAATGAAAAATACCACAAAATATTATACAGGGATTCTGAAAAAAAAAATTAAAATTCATGTTCTGAAGGAAGTGTTTTTTTGTGCTGAATTCTATCGGACGTGGTATAAAAAAAAGACACTAGAACTTTTCTGCATATTACGTTGAAAAGTTGCCCATTTTGTGGGGATTCCGAAAAGGTAAAATACAGGTGCTAACCTTCTTCACGGAAAAAGATATTTGAATGTTTATCGAAAATGGAGCATTTCTGTGAAAAACTGATTTTGTCACCTTTTCCACAAATTCTTTCATTTTGCAGATTCTGCTGTGACATATTGAATAATTTTCTTGAAAAATGTCAGTTAGTCCTTAAATTACTTATAAAATGAAATTATTCATTAATTGCAATGATATGATGTAATAACGCACAGGACCTTCAACATCAACAAATCTATTGTGAGGAAACTTTATAAAAATATCAATAATAAAAATTCAGGATTCTTATCAGAGCAAATGCTCAAAATGACCACCCCCTTCGCTAATACATGCCCTGCATCTATTGAGAAATGACCTTTTCAAACCATACAAACTTCTCCCCGCTATTTTGGCTGCTGAAATACGAATGCGATCCCTAAGTTGTGCTTCATCTCTTATAGGATTCGAATAAATTTCATTTTTTAAAAAACCCCAGTAAAAAAATCCAGAGGATTTAAGTCTGGTGAATCATTTAATCGCATCACATCGTATCGATGTTCGAGAGTTCTTTAGGCAAAGAAAAAGAAATAAAAAAACTCAGTCAGTGAATTAGCATCTTAATAACATTTTATTGATTTGTTGATTGATTATTTTCAGCAGGAAGTGCAAAATGAAAGTATTCATGGAAAAGGTGAAAAAATCAGTTTTTCATAAAAATGCTCTATTTTCGATAAACATTCAAATATCTTTTTCCGTGAAGAAGGTTAGCACCTGTATTTTACCTTTTCGGAATCCCCACAAAATGGGCAACTTTTCAACGCAGAAAAGGTCTAGTGTCTTTTTTTTATACCACGTCAGATAGAATTCAGCACAAAAAAACACTTCCTTCAGAACATGAATTTCAATTCTTTTTTCAGAATCCCTGTATAATATTTTGTGGTATTTTTCATTGCATGAATTGAAGTAATCATTCAACAAAATTTACGGAAAAAAACTGATTATAAAAGTATTTAATTGTAGCTTCCGCAAGAGAGAAAGCATTTTAAGTGAAAAAATTCAACATTTTCATAAAACATCAAATATCTCGAAAACTGTGAGACTTTCATATGAACGATTTTTTCACATCAGGAAGAGCACATTCTGATCTACTTTCCGTTTTCGTTTGACGTGGTCTTTACGGGACACCCTGTATACATTATTATTCATGGCGAGGAATCTCAACAAGATCATCGTCTGCTAAACATTCATTTTAGCTTTGCATGATGTCCGATATGAAGTAAGCAGCAAATTAAGTGGGACAGCTGGAAAATTGAGTAGTTATACCTTCGGCATTACATTGGTGATGTTGGATTTTCACGCAAAGCTTTTTCCTTCGCCTGTATGCCACTGGTAAAGGGTTTTTGTTCAATCTCTTCTTTCTCCGCAGGGTATGAATGTCAGACACCAAAAAACCACATTTCCAGATTTGAGTTTTTATACTGGGTGGCGTGGGTGGATGATAAGCTCAACAGAGAATCATTCAGATTATTTGATCATGATTGATCATAAGCAGTGGCTTGCCTGAATGAATCTATAACTGTAATGAGTTCCATTCATAGGCATTCAAATTGGAGTTGAGTGAAAATAGCATTATTTCCATTTCCTGTAGAAAAAACTTCATCGAATCAGACTGATGTCAATGGGGGAAATTCTACAATTATAGGATTCTGCTCTTGGCGGTTCTTGTGCACATATCGCGCACAAATATAGAATCTACACTGCAAAAATATTAGCTAAGAAAAAATGAATATAAAAATTTCACTTGAAATTAGGTTGATTTTTTTATCTTATGTCAGAGCTTATGCAAGTCAATGCAGTTAATATTTTTATTATAAGATATTCAGTTTAGACTGTATCTGCAGCTGTTATATAAAAAAGTCGAATTTATACCATAAAAACAGAATATCATTACAATAGCTGTTTTTCTATAGCAACGCTATGGATCGAGAAAATGACGAAAATGTCCCGAGGTAATGACCTACCAATCCACTCAACATAAAGAAAAACTCAGTAAGGCCTCTCAATATTCCTAAATCCTAGGCCAATTTTTTTTAGCTCATGGAGATTTCAAAAATGTATATTTTTCAAAGATCCATCTTTGTATAAAGGTGGATCTTTGCACCACTAGCGAAAAATTCAACACTGGCCAAGAAGTGACAAAGTTATAGCTAGAATTTTAAGCAGAACAATTGATTGCATAAATGTAATCGGAAGGGAAACCGAAAATTTAGATTTCCATTGCAATGATAAATGATAATGATGAAATATGAAAATGTAGTATCGCTAAATTAATGCTAGTCTAACTAAGCCAAATTTTCAGCTGTTCCCTTGCATTTGTTGCCTAGTTCAATAAATAAGTTATTCATACATAATGAATATACCGAATTATCAGACTCACAAGGGAATGTGAGATAATCCTTGAACATTACTGAACACAAGCGATTTTTATTGAATGTGTATCAGAAGACACGATGAAATTGTTATTATAATATATCGAAGGTGAGCCCCATAAACCCCATAATCAGAAATTTCATCGAAAAAGATAAGGACAGCATCCAAAATAGCCACCGATCAAATTGTATTGGAATATTTCACAATCATGAAAACAACATTAATAGCTAATGGCTGGCTGGTCGAGACATTCAGAAGATAGAAGATGAAAAAAAATTAGCATACAGAAAAAGTTTTGCGTGCTTAGATCTTCTTGTTGCAGAAATAGGTAGGTATACATAACTAGCAGGCCAAGTTGTGCCAAAAAACCATAACAAAATAAATCGAATGAATCGGTTCTACCATTTCCTGTCTGTAATCGGTGCTAACCTCACTTTCCTCAGGTTTGTCAAAAAGACGACTGACGTAGATTTGTTAACATTTGCGTTCGGTAACCGTCAAAAATTACGAATTTCTGAAGCTCTCTTTTTCTCAATTGCGATGCGGCTTTCGTATCGTATTTGCTTGGCACGCTCCGGATATTCGTTTTTTTCATTTTTCGCGGCCATCAATGAGCAGCTGTTCGCTCACATATTCCATCTAAATCAGTTGATTTTCCTCTCCTACCTCTCCCACTCGGTGCTCACGAAATTTAGTATATCTGTTACCGGCAATGTATAGGCAATACAATGCCTAGGCAATGTATAGAATGCCTGGGTCTTCTAGGCAATGTATGAAGTAATACGAGTGTGTTTGTCCATTTCATTTCAAAAATGTAGCATCGTATGATTACCAGTGTCTCTTTCTATAAGTCCTTTAATTATTATGAAAATTCATGAAATATATCTTGATTCAAATTTTGTGAAAATTGGTAAAAAGCATAGAAAGAATGACATTGCCGGAAAGAGACTGCTTTTGTTATAGGAAACTCTATTTTTCTGTGCTCGTCAAAATTTGAAACCATTGGGAAAAAGTGTTTTTGAAAATTTTCTATTATTTATGATGATACAAACCATATGATGTTATATATTTTTGAAATCAGTGAAAATTAAGCTTTCAAAAAATTGCACAGAAAACTAGTGTTCTCATTCAAAAAAACATAACTTTTGGTCATAGCTTCGTAATCAAAAATCCTGCTAAAAAGCCGAGCACGCCACTGGATTCTACGTAAAAAAGTGCCTGTATAATGTGTAAATTTCAGAGCTCTATTATCAGTATTAGCGGAGATATAAATTTATTTCGATATCGCCATTTTTCCAATTTTTGCTTTTAACTCTAAAACAAAAGAAAGTGGCCAAAAATCACTACTACTATTGTAAGTTTCTCAGAAAAAGAGAACGAGAATGGGGTATCAAATTTTGTGTATCTCCTCTGGTTTAAAAACTGTAGTGCTAAAATAACGAAATTTGCCCACCCTGTACATACCTTCGAGAACTAGGTATAAGATCTAGAAGAAAACGGATGACAAATTTTCGAGCACTTTTTCAGAGAAACAAAGAATGGTGAAAACCGTTGCCGTCTACTATTCTTCGTTTTTGAATTATTAGCAAAAAAATTTTATTTTGACGATTTCGAAAAGTTCTCATAACTTTTTTGTCTTCGAACTTATATATCTGAAACTCGAACCTTCTGAGGCAATATTATACGTAGAATCTACTGACAATAGTTATTTTCCTATCAAGTGCGGAAAGTGATACTTGCCCGCACGAAACTTCCGTTGCCCGAACGATGCGAAGCAGAGTTTGGGTAAGCAGTTGAGTGCGGGCAAGACACTTTCCGCAAGAGTTAGGAACAATATTTTTTCTATAAGCGCTTGAAATATATAAATATATCCATTTCACGAAACAGATCATATCTCATTTGATTAATTTATATATAATGACAGACGTAATTCTGCATGTCATTACTATGGGTTTCTCATCGTTGACGTTCTATGCATAGAAATATGATAGAATTTAATTTACTCTATAATATTTGCGTGCGGGAAAGTGACTCTTTGCAACTTGGAATGCGTGCGGGAAAAAGGTTGAACGCGCACGCTTGCAGAAAAAAGATATTTTTCCTATTCATAAATATCAAATTCAATAAAAGTTTGCATTTAAAAAAGCGAAAGTTTGCCTAGTGATTCGAAATGAAAAAATATTTTGAGCTCGTTAGTGGATTCTACGTGAAAAAAAGGAAAGTTGGAAGGTTCAAGTTTCAGATCTTTAACTTCAAAGACAAAAAAGTTATGAGAACTTTTCGAAATCGTCAAAATCTCCATTTTTTGCTAATAACTCAAAAACGAACAATCGTAGATAGCTACGGTTTTCACCATCATTTGTTTCTCTGAAAATGAGCTCGGTTCTTAAGATCCCTTCAGTGGACATAGAACTTTTCCCATCCTGTACTATTCATTATGTTTTGTAATATGTAATTGATATTATTTTATGATTGAAACATAGCATTGATATGACTTGTGGGAATAATATTAATTAGAGAAAGATCAAACGTTGTATATATTAAAACAAAAAACAAATATGGTTCCATCAGGACAATAGTCTTAATCATGAATCGTTGTATGAATTAAAACAAATATGGTTCCATCAAGACAATAGTCTTAATCATGAATCGTTGTGTGAATTAAAACAAATATGGTTCAATCATGAATCAATTTGGAATGTTAAAATCTTAGAACATTTTACGGTTTAAATGTTCCATGAGCTGTAATCAATGCACTTTAGATTTCAGGATTAGCAGAAGGCTAATGGAAATTGATCATTCCATAGAACTGAAATCGCGATTTTTCTCTAGCTGAGTGCCTTACACTCATTACCCTCTATGCCCCACTCTCAAGAACGGTTGAACCGTTGAACGCATGGAAAATTGCTTCGGACAAACCTATAGAGAATTTCATCATGCAATGATTGCATTCATAATGAACGCAAAAATAATTTAAGGCTCATAGAGGAAGATAAGTGAGGAAGTAACCTCCTTGGTGGTTGGAGTTCATGAGTTGTAGACTACGTAATGGCGAAAATCGCTTTCATGGGAGACACAAAAGACCTTGTTGTTGTTGATATTGCAGTGCAGTGATATAGGAAGATATTTCATAAACACTATTTTTTCTGAATTTTATTGTTTCGGCTTGTGAAGATTGTCATTAATTTTATGTTATGCTGAAATCATCTTCTATTCTCCAATTTTCAACATATCATTACTTGATTATATCTTAATCTGACATTTTCGAGTATGTTTGATCATATTTTGGTTTTTTTCTATCCTATCCTATCCTATCCTGTCTTACACAGATCCCCCTATAAATGCAAATTCAGGGCAAATATTCGGTATGGGTACTCCACATGGCCCAAGTTATCCACTTAGAACATAGATACATGGAATGGCCATTCAGTGCTACGAATGAATGGTTTGTAGTCCACACATTCGATGTTTCTCTGTCTAGAGCGACACTAAGGCAGTGGCGTTTTATTGAAAAATTCACATGCGTCCTGTCTAATCGTATTGAAAATTGATGCGCCAATGATGTCCGAATCAACTGTCTCTGGGATTGAAGACACTAAGCAACTATTTCACTCTAGTCTTTGGAATGTTTATTTTTCATTCCATGTATCTATGTTCTAAGGTTATCCACCCTTAAATTAATCCGACACTCCCTAGTAAATTACAAACCCCCAAGAGGTCTCATCAACTAATTACGACAATCCATGGCCTAGACTGCGAATGCTTTTATGAAGCGATTCCCTGTGTTAATCGTTCATTTTGCGATTTTAACAATGTTTAATTTGTGTGCTCATGGACTGTGGGACCATACGTTGGCTCCTAGTCCCAAAACTGTGCTTGTAGCCTTGTAAAATCCCACCGCGGACCAACTTCTCCTGCCCAGCTGTAGTGTCGTGGCTAGGGGCTCGCACAGGACTAATGATGCCAAAATTGCCAACTGTCAGATAGTTATGGACTGCCGGCGGTTGACAAACTATAGGCACCTTTACACTAACGCTCTTTCCTGCGCGACTAGAACGCCCCGTGCCAATCGCTTGGGAAAGAATGCTAGTGTGACAGTGACGTCTAGCGATGGCACAGCACCATAAGTGTCTTCATACAAATGTGCTTCCAAGGCTGGGTCTCACATCGTTGGCAAGCGCATTCAAGAAGGGACGGTAGGCATTGCACTCATTCAGGAACCATGAAATCATTTCTACCCGAGGAAGAATTTATAATCTCAGTAAACTGCTCAAGGTAATATTTCACGGCGCTGGGAAAAATCCCAGAACCTACATCTTTTTCAGGAATTCAATTCACATTTTTGTTTTAACAGGATTTTGAACCAGAAATGTTACCTACTTCCACCCTGGTAAAACTACCCTCTGCCATGGCACTCAGGAACTGGTTATCTATTCTACCCTGACGAATCCACGTTTTCTCCGGCAAACACTGTGAGTCTACTCAAGGGGAAAAATGTTCATCTCCTAGTTGCTTGTAATGCAAACCGTGAGGCGTAGCTCAACGAAAGAGGTGAGTACCTCTTAGACCACATTATGCAGTTAGCTCTCTATGTGCTAAGTCAAAGCTTTGTTTCAACCTCCGTCACGAGAAATCTTGCCGAGGTATAAGACATTTTGCTCTGCACACACTACAAGCACTAAAATTACTGAATGGAAGGTATCGGGCATTCTCTCTGATTCAGATCACGAAAACATTTATTTTAATATTAAAATAGACGGCAAACCCATTCAGGAAAATCGCAATCCAAATTGACCAATTGGAACGGGAACAAACTATTCCTAAAGGCGGCTACAGACGGCATGGCAAGCCTTGGCAAACGTCCGCTCGTCTCAACGTTTTTCGCATGTGGCAAGCCAAAGCCAACGTTGGTGATGGCGAGGGTTCGCCCAGACTGCGGTATTTCAAACACACATCAAAGGTAATTGTCGAGATTCGCCAGTGGAGTTGATCACCGTACACACGACACGCGAGATGTATTTGAAATTATAAGGTGTTTAAACAATTTTTATCTGGCTTGAATGTTTTGTGGTAGCTCGAGAAAACCTACAATTTCATTTCTTTTTCTTTTATTGAATTTGTGTAAACAATGTAGATAACCGATAGGTTAGGCAATCTGATAAGATTGCGCACTTATGGAATAAGGGTATTTATAAACCACACCATGTCCTTAAAGAGTTAAAACTAACAATTTTAGCATAACAAAAGTTCAAACTGGAAACATAATTACCTTCATCATTTTCTCCAGAGTAAGTTATTTCCGCTACAAGTTTTCCGCTATCACAATAGCAGAATTATTCAGGTACTTTTAGTGAACCTCAAGAAGAGGTAATGATAGTTTCCAAAGCTTTAAAGCAACTTTGAAGCAAGTTAAAATCGAAGGAATAAAGGCTGACTATTCATTAGTCTTTTTTCCTAGACAGGATGATTCACCATGATGGCCTATTTAACATCCATGGAAAACTCACAAATTTTGTGCTAAAAATTTTCACGGTGGAGTTTTCGACCATGAACTTTCTGCAAAAAAAATTTTTTAAACCTCTGCAAGTTCCAGTTATACCGGTAACAGCCTATGACATTCTCATTTCAAACGGCATTCCCAGTACAACTTCGCATCGCAATAGCTGACCTTACCCCCCTTGGATGTTGGGAATGAGGGAGTAGTAAGGACCCGGCCTTACGGATCTCACAGTTGGCAGTCTCGCAAAGAACTTTCGAGGTCCGCTGCAGTCAGTACATACTTGATTAATTCCGTATTTTTTCCCCTGACTTTGGTTGCGGAACTCAAGCTATCCGGGGTAGAACCTCGAGAGGTTTTGACCAGTTCTCCTTTCAGCAAAGGGTATAAACAAGGAAGATCGAAAGCATGGACTTTTAACCTTGAAGTGAGGAGACCCTACGCGCCAGCAATACTGCGCTCAGCGCTCAGATTCACTACGGTCAAACGAGAATCTGGGCGACCAATCAGATTGTGACTGGGCGAACAGAACGAACTAACGAACATCGGCTTTCGTTTTCGTCCTTTCCACTAAACCAGGAAACACTCAAGGGCATTGAAACGCAACCGGCCAAAATGATAGAGTGAATCCTCTTGTTGATACTCTTTGCTTTCAGTCCGCAATCCTTCTTCCTTAAGTGAGCCTTATTGGTCCTGGTCCCTCGGAGATTGCGCAATGAGGTAACGGTATCTGTCAGATATTAACGTTACTCCTTGTATCCGGGGATTCGGGAGGACCAAGTGGGTCATAGTCACTCTGATATCACTACGAACTGTGCCTCTTGGATCTATACCAAGCCCTTGGTTCCGAGGGTGAAAGTGAGACATAGTTACTCCCCGCTCGGATTCCTCATGCGGAGTAAGCAAGTCGTAGTTTCTCAAAGTCCGAACCACTAACATAACTCCTTGGGACTGTCTTAAATCCACAGACTCAGGGAGCCGAGTGGGTAGTTGTAGCTTCTGGCTGTGGTACTAATGTTACTTTTATGTCTACCCCTTGTCCGTGGACTCAGGGGGCAAAGGCAGCCATGGTTATCACGCCACCCCCTCATGTCTTTTCTTGCTTGCTTGCCATTGGATTTGGAATTTGGAGTGGTGGGAAGTACTAACATTATTCCTTGGATCTGTCGAGCTCAGTTTCGGCTCTGCGTGAAGTACTAACGTTACTATTTGGGTGTGTCCCGAGTCCGTAGATTGGAGGGGCCAAGAGAGTCATAGTAACTTCTTATTCTTGGTCATTCTTGATTTCATTGCTCCTCAACAAGTCTTTGGAATCCTCACAACTACTTAAGCTCGTACACCACAACAAGGTGATGATCATCTTATGGGAAACTTAACATTCTGTATCTTGAAAACGAAGCATTTGGGATGATGGGACATTTTTTCTTGAAAGCCTGTATTTATTCGAGAACGTATAAAGTATGAGATTTATATTTCTCTCTTTACTACTATCACTATACTTTTACTCTTTTATATTTTGAAGCTTTCTGATGCCCTCATTTGATACATAGTTTTCTTGCAACTCGTTAAAAATAGTACCAATGTCTTAAAATACCTAACAGTTCGCGAGAAGCACAAATTATGAATCACACCACCAATCTGCCAATTACCATAATACAAAAGTAACGCATGAAAATTAATCTTCGTATTAAATCCAATATGAACAATCAAATTTCGAAAATAATTTATTTATTATTCATCTTTTCACTTCAATCGATTTAAGTTTTACATTGAAAGATTTATTGGCTATGCAACCAATGAAAAAGCATTTCATTGGGAAGAATATTCTACGTGCATTTCATAAAGAAAAACTGTATTTCCCACTTTTTGTAAAAAAAAACTGTTTGACATAAAACTAGTGAACTCGACCATAGGGAATTATCAATTTGTAGAACGATTATTTGCGCTTTCTGTGGATCGATAATATACAAGGTGGTCTATTTGAAATAAGGAAGTTACTGCTAATAGTGCTAATTCACAATATATGGCAAGCTATTTTCTACAACTTGTATATCAGAGGTTGATTTCAGATAGGTATATCATTTGCATTTGAGAGAGAGTAATTCATGTACAATAGCTGCTCAAAAAAAAACTTCCAGTGGGACTGGCATATTCTGATCAAAGAATATTGGAAAAAATAAATTATAATGTTGAAAATTTCGAAAACCTTGAATATTTCTGATGTAAATATATGCCTATAGTGTCATATAGGCCGCTTTTCGAAAAAACAAAGTTGTTACGAACTGAACACCCTGTATGATAAACAATATTATTATTTTGTAGAGCTCGAGCGATAAGGCCACGCATTGTAAAATATCAGATTTCTATCATATCTGGTGATATATGGAGCGCCATAGCTGCGTGACCTTGTATAAAAATTAAGGACAGACAGAACAAACTCGATGTATGAGTTTTCTTCATACATTTTTTTCAGGAAATTCGTTTATCCGTTCTTGATTTATAAAAGATGCAACTAATTCGAATTTTTATATTATAGATCTTAACGAAAGAAAACAATATTTGAATTTTCAGTATCCTCTTGTACTCCTATGAGAAATTTCCAAATATTCGTGCTGATTTTCTCTTATGAATATGTCATCTGATGAATTCATAATATTACTCTTCAACCGAGGATATTCCAAATCGTAATATGAGACAAAACTGGTCATTCGCCGATTCGCCGAGAATGCACCCAAATCTTTCACTACCTCAACCTTCAAAAACCAGAGGTTCATAAGCATTGATAATGAATGAAGAATGAAGTCGGTCAAATTCTGAGCGCATCCTAAACAGGAACTTTCTTGCGACCTAGATAAAAAATCGGCGTCTGTATCAACGAAAATTCGTTAAAACATCAGGCAATCTTGTCAACGAGCAATTTTAACATTACAAGATTATAGTCTAATGGAGAACTACTGTATTGAGGAGAAACTTATTGACCTTGTTTCTTGACCTAGAAATTTGGACATACATGCGAGCAAGGCCGTTAGCATTCAGGCTGAAACGAGAACACGGTGGAGCATGCGCGAAGTATATGCCAATTCAATATGTGGTATCTGTGGCGTAGGTTGGTCGAGTTCGAAATAATATGCAGCATGAGTACAAGATGATGTCTAGTTTTGCTACTACTTTCCCTTTTCGCGAACACTCTTCGCATACGCTTAAGTTTGAAGCCACGAAGAACAAATATATTTCTGAATTAGTGTATACCTACCGAAATTTCATTCCATTTAATTTCAGTTCAGAACAACACTGATGATGTTGCCAAAGAGCAAAACGCCGCCTGAAGTTGGAGAATATGTCAGAAATTATTTTATAAAATATTTTCTTTGTGAACACATAACTACCCTGCATTTGTTCCGCAGGTCTGCTCCAAGTTTTCAACAACAGATACGCCTTGATTTAAGCTATAATAGAAACTAAAAAAAGTGACAATCTACAGTTTGTTTCGTTGGTTCTTTCAACTCATAAGGTCTTAAATCTGCTATCGACAAAATATTTGGAATCATTTTCATTTGAACATATTCATTACAATTTCCTTACTTACATGCTTAAAATATTCTTCATTGCTTTTCTTGGTCTTCGTAACGATAAGTTATTTGGTGCCAATTTTTAGTTATGATTTTGATCTAAACTGATGTAGGCGCCGTAGGCGGTTAAACGAAAAAAAAATTTTCAAAGCACCAAATTGTATCAAAAATATACAATGTGAATTTATTTCTCCTGAATAGTCATTAATTATTATTTATTGTAGTGAGTTAAAACTTTTCAGGAATTTCCATATTTTACGGTAGTCAATTATCGATTGCTCAGAGTTCAGAATGGTGATTTTATCGCATTTCCATCATAAGGCGGCTCCTACATGCTAAGATTATATATTGCTTAGACTACCGAGATTATTCGGAACGAAAATTTTGAAGCAGGTATTGAATTAGGGAGAAAGGCTACTAGGAAGGAAATTTCATCTCTTTCAAACTTTAAAAATTAAATAATATGCGATGTGAGTGTTTCCGCATCAAAGTGTTATAGGTATATATATCGATTGAAATTCAATCTGTTAGGATTCTGCATATTCTTAAACTTTTTAGGGATTTCACTCCCAATCTCTAAAACGAAATCAATTAAAAAATCGAAATAAACGATTTGCTCTTGCGTAAATTATTGCACTAATTTGTCAGGACCAAATCAAGTAGAAAAAATTGTTTCCTGACAATGAACTGAAAAAAAATATAATTATACCTAATAGTAGCTACAATTCAGAAGATTCTCAGGTTCAAAATTCCAACCTCGACACTGAGGCATGGAAACTTATGCACTCCAAAAAGGAGGTCAAAGGTATGATCCTCACGATTATGATTCATCTGAGGAATCTCTTAGGACAGAGTGTTGGATGTGAGATGCCTTCCACATCTCAGGATGTCGGCTCCTCTGGCTTTGTCGGGGCTCTAAGGAAAAAAAAGCTTTCCTCTGTGCCAGGAGGGGCTGGGCAGTGTTGTTTGTGTGGCTCGGGGTCGAATTCCGGGTAAGGAGACCTGCTCAAATTCTGTATGGAATTCGAGGAGGGACAGGTGAAGATGAAGGAAGGGGCGAGCATCCCATAATACAATCCTTCATCTTCACTAGGTAGCGAAGAGTTCTGCTGTGATTGCAAGATTGTTTGCGAGGTTACAATCAGGCATTGCTCTGGTCCAGGAACCCCGCATCAACAAAGAATCTAGGGTTTGGCATGTAAGGAATCAAACCTGATTTATGGCCAGAGGCAAGTATCTCCACGTGCCTGTGTTCTCATTAGGAAAAACATCAATTATATTTTTGTTTCAGAATACGTCTCGAGACTTAATCCCAATAAGGGTTCACCTGAATGATGTGGCGTCTACCGAGACATTGTCATTCATTGCATCTGCATACTTCGATGGAGATGGACAAATAACACCATCAAAGAAGGTGCAGGAACTAGTACGTTACTTTAACAGTAAACGCCTTCCAATTATAAATTGGTTGTGATGCAAATGCGTATAACACTGTTAGGGGAATCACCGACATCAACCCCAGATGCATAGACATGGAGAAATGGACTGAGCATTTCCTTTTTATCTGTGCATGAAATACTGTCAGAAAAAGTGACAGGGAAAAATTGAACATGAGGCCAGCTATAGTTGTCTATTTCTAGAATTTTGATTGGTTCACACTCACGTTTATGTCAACAGAAAAGTGACAGGGATTGGCCTGATAATCTTTTCTATGAAGTTCGCTATTTCTATAAAATCATGCTGGTATTGCTCAGTCCAGTTCTCCATGTCTATGCCCAGAGGTGAGTATACTTACTTGAATAAGAAAAAAATTAATTTCAGTTGATCAGGAATTTGTCAATTTGTTGACTTTTCGCCACATATCACAGAAACAAAAGACTCTCACACTCTTGTCACTCATGACTGAGCAAAACAAACATGAAATTGGTTATTCAGAGAGAGCGAAATGATCGTCAGGCCAATGCTTGTCTCTTTTGTGTTGGCATCGAGGTGAGTGTGGACCAATCAAAAATCTAGAAAAAGACAACTACCTGGCCTGATATTCAGTTTGTCCCTCTCACTTGTTCTGGCCGTATTTCATGCACAGATGGAAAAGGAATGCTCAGTCCATTTCTCCTATGTCTATGGAATCACTGTATCTTTAATTACAGTGACTCTAACAAGGCAGTGCATGGCCATAATTTTGGTCCCGTTTTTCTTCTTTTCCTCAATAACATAGATTTATTGATTTGATTTATTTTTATCGTGATTCTCCGTAGGTGCCGAATACTCCTCAGATTTGGTCACATGACATGATGTGCTAATTCCGTGATGTGTCCGCATTCCGAATTACAGATCAAAACATTGTTAATCTGCATTGTAATCTGTGCTTCTAAGCCGCCATATTCTTGCAAAATTTCCAATGATCTGAAACTATTTCAGTTTTTCCCTTTACTCGGGAAAAATACTTTCCAGCTATTAAATCCATCTCGTTGAATGAAGATATCATAGAATGGAAGTCTGAAGTCAAATATCTGGAAGTAGTCTCCGTGAAGCACTCAGATACTAGTGCCTGATTGGAACTCTGCAGCTGAAAGGCGAGCTATAGATGGCGCCGTTATGCGAACAGCTCTGATATGTTGGCACAATAGACCTCAAAGTCGAAGTGAAATATAACCCCCTTACCAAACTATAAACTAAACTATAGCTTTTTCGTAGAGTGGTTCACAACGGTTGTGACCTGTATAGAGCAAGCGCAAATGGATTTTTTGCTACCCTAAAATGGAATTGCGCTTACTCTGTTCACAAAGGTTCACAACCTTTGTGAACCAATCTACGAACAGACCTCATGGTTGCAATCGCTATATATCAAATGAGTTCTTGTAATTGCTATAAATTAACTTAGTCAGAATCCAATGCACAAGAGAAATCAAAATCTGCATCGAATCGAATCGTTGATAGATAGATCTATCAAAAATTTTCCTGGCAGCTCTAGTAAAACTATTAACATTTTCAATACCTATCCCCAATCACTATCGGTAAGATGAACCAAATACTTTATGCTCTTCTGACCGAAGGATTTCAAGGATAATGGGGTTTTATACTCTATACCTCCCCCTTATTGGCGAGTGCTTAATGTGCGCAACATCGCATAGCGCGGGTAATTATCCAGTACATCACATAGTAGGTGTAAAAAAAAGCACCATCGACAGCAGCATTGCGACTTCTCATGTTGAAAGTTTTTGGAACGATTGTTTGACAGAATAAACTACCAAAGTGTATCCTCTAATGAAGTTAATATATTCATGTTCAACTAGATAATTACAATCATTTGATATTGCTCCAAGAAGCTCTTCAATACAATATATTTCGGTACTCCCTGCGACTTACTGTTACATTTCTGGTTGAATGATACAAGTGCAAAAATCTTCCTTAGATTCAGTACTCCAGTCCCAGCAGTTTCTGCGAACAGAGACGGATTTACGAATCCGAATCTAAGATGTCTAAAAACATTTTAGAAGAATTGAATCACCGCCTATGCTATACTGCCGAGTAAGTATGAAGTCGATACCGTCTTCATTTTAGAAGAAAGCATTTTTTTCAAATTTGTTTCGGTTATAACATAAGCTTATTATGCCTCCCGATCATAGAAGATTCTGATGCCAGGTATTAATTCTTGTAGATTGATTCGGAAGGAAACCGCTGCGTCCACTAGATTTTTCAAAGCACCCGAAAAGAAAAAGATATCTTGAAATAATGAGCAATAAGAAATAATAAGAAACTCGGCTTCTCTGTTCTTTGTGGCAGCGGAAGAGCTTGTCATAGGTAATCCCAGAGAAGTTGAAACGCGTAAACAACGGTTTCGGGAGTTGTCCACTCATCAGTACATTGTAGTGTTTAAATATTTCAACCGGAAGATGAAGCTCCATACTCCGAGAGCCATACTGAGAATTTTTGATTTGAATCATAAATGCAAAAAAATATGTATCATGTCAAACTCGTACCATCTCTCCACCGGAACCTATTCCGGTGGAGATCCTTAAACAATCCAGATATACTTAGTCTGAACCATGAATAACCAAGGGTTTGAGACAGGTGGTAAATTTTCCAGAATCTGAAAAATGAATTATTGTTCGACATCCATAAGAAATAAATGGTTCTATTGTATGTCCGCATCTATTCTAATAAAACTCTTCCTGAAGAGAAGACTTCAGACTAAGTATTTCTGGATTGTTTAAGGCAAACAAAAAATCGATCGATCTTTGCATATACTATCAAGGGAATTAAGGAAATAAAATAACCTTATGGTTATTCAGAATGAAAGCAGTGTGTGAAAATAAAGATTCACGAAAAATTAAATATTTATTAACATTATATTTTGCACTTTATTCTAAAATTTCATTTCAGCTTAGAAAAATATATCTCGTGAGAAAGACACTTATGGTTTTTGTTGGGCTAGGCGTGGAAAACAATAACAACTTTCAGAGAAAATTTATCTGAGGTTCAGGAAGAATTGAACTCTAAACTAAAAAAAAAAACTCGAATGGAATTAATGAGCTATGATTCACCAAAACACAGAGATCTGGCTCCGAACTAATAATTTAGTTTGTGATAATTTATGAATGACTCATTGAGTATAAAATTTCTTCGATTTATCTTTCGCCATATCCAGCAAAGTTTGAGAAGCTTCAAAAGGTTTGCCATAATCTGCAGAAAACTCCGCCATCTTCTTCACAATTCTGTCGGCACCATAGTAATCGACCCATCTGAAAGGTCCTCCAGTAAATGGCGGAAAACCAAGCCCAAAAACAGCCCCAACATCTCCTTCCAAAGGACTCGCCAAAATATTCTCCTCCAAACATAAAACTGCTTCATTCACAAATCTCAGTACCATCCTAAGCTGTCTGTCTTCATTTGCCGTGGAACCCTTTGGTTGAATACTATATCTTTTGACTATCTCAAGTGCATCAGGGTTGACGAGTTTACTTTTTTTTCCTGGTTCGTAAAGGAAAATACCTTTTCCAGATTTTCTGCCAAGAAATCCAGCTTTGACGAAATCTTTCATAATTTCTAAGTCTCCACCTCCAAATCGTTCACCAAATGCCTAGAATTAAAGATTGAGAGAAATTAGTGAACAGTGCGTCATTGTAGGTAATGATACTCGTCAAAATACCACCGATATCATTGTACAGGGTCTTTTATATTATTGTAACGTATCGGTTGACTTTAATTACTCTGTATTGCTTCTTACTGAAGGGTCCCGAACTATATATCACAGAATTTGAAAGACGCCAACTGCAATGTTAAAATTATTTTTGAAGACCTGCATATGGTTTACATATACAGAATGGTCCATTGCAAACGAAACAGCGGCTAGGTCGGTAGAACCGAATTATATAAAAACGCCCTGGTCCGAGGCAGATCGGTTACCGCCACGATTCGAACCTTTTAGCTCTTTTTCCCTTGCTTAATTGTCGTAATATACGATATCTGTAATCTGGAAATCTAAGCATATGGATGCATACTGCTATCTTCACTCTGATAGTTAGGAAATTGAATTGGGTTGGTTCCCGTTTCTCTCTCAGATGTCGCTACGGTATATTTTTAGATCACATTAGAATGTGATCTAGACTCTGAACTAGAGTTCACGTTCTAATTACGTTGACGAAGGAGTTATGTTGCTCTGATGAGGTCAATGGGACCGAAACCATGATCAGCATCTACTATTTGTCGACGAAATGGAATTTGTGGTTATAGTTTGAGTAATGGTAGTTTCTTAGTTCAATTCAGATTGTGACATTTGTTGATTTAATTATCGGTGGATGTTATGCATTTGAATTATTTTCGTTTATTATTCACCTGCCTAATCTAAAGGCGCGATCCATTCAATATTGAATATTTTCATTCAATCCATGAGATATTCGAATTTAAATTTTGTACAGAACAGTAATTTCTTTAAACATGTATGAATCAATAAAATTTCCACTAATTTATTCTATGGTTTCTAGCATAATCGTTAACTGCCATACAATAGACATCAAAATATTACTGTTTGTTTCCTTTATCAACTATTAAGGTTCGTTCGCTGAGAGAAATGAAATAATTTCTTTAAAGCCAGTTCGGGAACCGTACAGCAGATTTATCATTACTTCCAATGAAGTGTCAGAAGTTTTTTGAATTTCTTCCCCGTTTTTTTCAATTTTCTACTGAATAACCACTGGTATGTCTATGGGAGATGATTCCCCAATATAAGGGTCCTGTAGTGTTCCTCGAACAACTGAAGAATAGAAGAATCATCACTTGGAAGACTGGACCTGGTCCAAAGACCCTCCCAGTCAGAAGCAAGATTTGGCTATTATTAATTTGAGTATTGAAGGCATTTCTAACGACGAGGATGATCCTCCACCAAGGTCGGCAGAATATTTTTGACGCAGCGATGATATTCCTCCCAATGCAATTGAGAAACAAGTTATGTACCTATGATTTTATTTATTTTTTCTTCAGTCAACATCAAGTCTTGGAATAAGTTTAATTTTTATTACCTCAGCATCACACATGTATTAGAAATTTATATGCTGAACTCAGAATAGAAAGGCCTATCCAATGAGGTATCACTTACCCCATCTTCCCTATTCAAAATATAGGGGTGGGGGTAGTAACACTAGGGTTTCAAGCGATAGGGTTTCGAACTTGATCTTAGAAGTTGTCCCTCTGGAATAAAAAATCGACGTGTCCGAGAGTTTTTTAATAATTCGGTTCTGCTGACCTACTGAGCCGCTACTTCGTTTTCAATGGGTAACTCTGTATGTGCAATGTGTACATTAGACCCGACGCACACGGACGATTCTCAACGCGAAGTTGGCTGAAAGAATTTCTCGACCGATTTGGCGGACCTTCGTTACGATTCACAGGTAGGCTGTTCGCATCGAGCAAATCTCGATCGGCGTGTTATACATACATGTGTCTCGATGGACACTTTCTTTTGTTATCCATACATATCCAATGAAAAATTTATTTTTGATAGATTATTTCATTTTGTACAAATGAGGTCTCTTGTAATTTTCTGCTTGATCAGTTTTTGAGAAAATAAGTATGTAATTTATCACGAGCTGCATAGCGTGACTCGTACACGTCACGTTCAAACTTAAAATTACCAGTAGGCGTATATCTTGCTGGCATTATAGGGGACCTCTGACAAAATTCTTTTTCATTGCCATCTCGCTCTCATACAATGTTTGCTCAATTTCATTTCTGCTAGTATTCTGGTTTCTAAGAAAAAAATTCAACTGCCAGCAGAGCTACATCCTGTCTGTGAATTATTTTTGTCCACTATTTTAAATCCTTTCAACCTCTCATTGTCACAGGTACTATAGACTCTTCTAAATTACGTCGATTGCTACTCCAGTGTAGTACTCACCTCCTTTCTTCTGAAAACCATGAACAATATTATAGAAAATAATGTAAGGGAACGTAAAGATCTCCACAAGAAGCAGTTTGCCTATAGGAATGGCAGATGTAGTAGATGTAGAGTATGCCTTAAACTCTTGGAGAGGTGGAAAGCAACCTCATTGCACAGGAGATTCTGCTTGCCATGTTCGGATATATTGGGGGTGCATTTGAAAACACTGAACACACCTTTATATGCAACGTTCCCAGAAAAAAGGGGTACTTTGTACTGTGAAGTGTACATCGGCTATGTTAAAAGGTCGAACCGTCACAGCCTACATATGGGAAAAACTGAAGTGACTGCTGACGTCCAGGATTATTATTATTATTATTACTATATCTTAGAGCTTGTTCTTAGATGGTTTTTTGGAGAAACTTTCGGTAGGTGGTTTCAAAACGCAGGCCATTTTGGTGACTACAGGTGAGCATGTGGGCTCACTGAGTAGCCGAAAGTGGGGTGAGAAAGAAGGACTTACCGTCAATACTTCAAAGGCAATTCTGACACTCTTCACCAGGAGGAATCTCATTAGAGTTCAGGTCCTAAATGGTCAGACCCTGAATTTTTTCACTGAGTGCAAATATCTTGGTGTTATACTGGATAGCAAATTCAACTGGAAAAAAACATATCGATGAAACTGTTTCCAAAACTACCACCGGTATCCGGGTCTGCAAAAGACTCTTTGAAAAGACATGTGTACTGAAGCAGATAATAAAAAAGGTAATACAGGGTGGCAGTATGTCCAATTATCAACTAATTGTCCCTAGCATGGCAGACGAAATCAGAAGCGGCAACCACACCACACGCAATCGGTAGCAGAAATTGCAATTGCTGTTACACCAATCTGTCCACACTTGTGCGCAATAGTGTCTTTCCTACACGGAAGCTCAAGGGGTTAAACATCTACACCACGTCTGCGGACATGGGAATGCCGCAATGCTACAAAGCAATTGATTGCCTCTAGCCAGTTGGCTAGAGGCAATATGATGACTTTCTTACGGATGCCAAAGCAGTGTGAATTTGAAGGAAATGAAAATGATGAACTTGCGAAAAAACATAAACACCTACTTGTCCTTAATCCTTCTGTAGGCTTGGAAAACGCCAATATAAGACACTGATGCAAGAAAGGGAGGTGAACATTCCTGAGCAAAAATATTCGTGAATCTGAGATTTGGGTAATGAACTAGTGAATTTTCTGAACCACATGGGATATGCAGGATCGGAAATAAACCAGCTGAACAATAAAAATCTTTGAGTACTTGTTTTGACAGTTCTATATTTTATACTCCATTCACTTTTATTTTAGCATTCGGTTGGCCATGAAATAATTTTTTCAAGTTTTTGTAACTAGAACGGAGCAAAGTTGGCACTCATTTTTTCTTTGAAATCTCCAAAAATATATCGTCACGCACTTCGTGGTTTGCTTCTTTAATTCTTGAAAAATAGTGATTTGTAAAGTTCAATTGATGAACTAGGTAATTTTGTTATTCACAAATCAAATATCGAATATTAGTGAGGTACCAAAATTTTTGGAGGTTGATCCTCCAAATCTGACTGAATACATTTAATATAAAAAGCTTTTTTGTCAATATAAGTAATGAATATTTTTGGGTGTCATTTATAGCTGAACAAATGACAGTATATTAATATTAAGTTTATGAATGTAACAATAAATCAGTAGCTATCTTTTCTATTAGAGTTGAATAAATTTTAAAATCATTTCATTCCTGTACCTATACTCCACTCACTTTTATCACTCGGTTGGCCATGAAATAATTGTCTCACGTTTGAAGATTGGCACTCATAAAATGTTGTTAATGTAATGACGCCATTGTATAAAGACCACTTTATACAATGATGACGCCATTGCCAGAACTAATAATAATTATAATTACAAAAATGCCAAAAGTGATTTAAAAAGAGAGAAGACAGTGTTTCAGGAAGTGATATTTAGCATTCACGTTCGCTCATTCAAGTAGTGGGTAACCCTGATATTCTAATATCTACAATATATATCATACGTAGGGAACCAAATGATACTGCCAACATGTTGTTATAATAACGAGTGCGAAATAAAGTAACCTCAACAACTCTATGTCAACAGACTCTTTCAGAGCACCTACAGACAAATCCGAGGGTTCGTTGAGCATATGAGCATAGCTCCTCAATTTGCGGAATAAAACTAAACGCACTGTAAAATAAAATGCCGAGAACGCGCATTTGATCCACACCTGTAAGGAATTGGTCCCTAATAAAGTAATTGGCAACCAATGACCACAGTCTCCTGGTAAAAGACATCTGGAAGCATTTTTGCAAATTCAGCTTCAGTTCATTTCACCTACACCAATACCAGACTAGCTGTAAACTGGACTGAAGCATCCTCAGATCATCCACAGGAACAATATTTTAAAATCATCAGGATATCACAAGGGCACGCACACGAATGAGAACTTTCAAAACCACCACAAATAGCAGAGGACCAAAACTCGATTCTTGGGTAACTCCAGCATTTAGCTTATATTCAACGGGTCCCAAGCCATTGTGAAAAACATAATTGATTCTAGCCTTCAAGCAGGCGCCAATCAGATCAGATCAGTAAGCAGGGCAAAAACCGAATGAAGACAGTTATCTCAGAAGGACCCCAAAAGAGAATAGATATCGGCTTATAGTTTTTGATTTCAGACTTCTCACCCTTCTTGAAGACTCAAGCTATTTTCCATAAACTTGCAAAAGGTAAGATTGTACACTCTTCGAAATAACAAGATGAATTGGACACAGGGGAGCATTCTCTGACTAGAAAAGCAGGATCGTCTCCGGTTGTTAACTTATCAGGGATTTTTCATAATAGACTTAATTCCTATAATGTTATTGTTAACAGTTCGATGTACTTTTTCAGTTGTTTTTGAGCCCTATTCTCCATGTAACTAACGTATTTCTCATATTTGTCGTTATTATTCTGATGTGGTAGAGTTGTCCTTCTTGCTATATTGCATATTTTGATGTGATATTATTTATGTCAAATTTTAACATTTCCTCATTAAGTTGAGGTTTCTACCATTTTCGTTTTCTCCTTACAGGAAATGCTAGTTTTTATGACAATAATTTATTTTTTAATATAAATTTTTATTAGTGACGTTTGTATTCCTGATGACTCTTCTTGAATGCCTAAGTGATTTTGTTTTCCAATTTTTTGTAGCCTGAAGAAGGAAATAAGTTTCCGAAACGTCGCTGAAAGGATAATGAGTTTTTCATTCGTTTTCTTGTGCCGATATAGACATTGGATTTGTTACTTTTGGGAACGATATATATTTCGAATTATCTGCTTCAATATATACAATTATTTCGAAAAAAGAGATCGGGTGTCCTTAAAAATTAGAAGGACCATTTACGAGATAATGGCGAAAATGGTTTACTAGTTTCGAATCAAAAATCGAAAATTGCTCAGAAAGGATCAGGTTTAGATGAGGGAAAATTTTATGAATATAGTTTGGAAATTAATTTTTACGTTCAACGAGATATAGCCATTTTAAATAAGAGAGTTTTCGACGATCATCTGTAGTTGATGTCTGAGAATTAATTATTATCACTCTGTATATTACCGAGTTGAAATTTTCTTTCATATGTAAGAGTAGCCAACTTGTCTACTCGAAAAAATTCTATCTGTTTCGCTGGCGTAACTAGTTTCTTCATTAATTGCTATTTAAAAAAACTTCATATTTTCGATTTTTCGCCATTATCTCGTAAAGGGTGCTTCTAAGCTATAGGTTTGTTCGTAGAGTGGTTCGCAACCACTCTACGAACAAGCCTTATAAGAAGAAATTCATCATAACTTGAGCTTGCCATTCCATTTTTGAGGTCAAATATAGGATGTTACATTTAAAAGTGTAACTTTGGTCTATATCTTCGTTTTCTAACACCCTGTATATATGACAATAATTTTAAATTGTGCTTTGGGACATCCTACACACACCTATACCAGCTGGTATAGTTGACACTTTTTATCTATCAGTATCACACACTGAATTCTTGTTACGCACTACATTAATATATTATCATATCAGAAAATTTTAAGTTCAAATTCTATTGAACAGCTTGTAATATTGCTCTCTTTCTGAGAAACTAGCGTAGAACTGTTGCTGCTTTCCCACCTGTGATGCTCAAGAGCATTGAATCGGGCAATAATAAGAAAAAAAGTATTTCTTTCGGAAAAATTTACCTTGAATAGATCCGGGCCAATATGTGATGCTACGTCAAGGCCTACTTCATCAGCAAGAGTAGCGCCACCTACAGGAAAACCGAAAGTCTTCGTTAGTTTATCCAGCTCTTTGGGATCGACGCCTTCTTGTAACAGTCTGACAGATTCTGCCATCATTGCTGATAGAATTCTTGTAGTATAGAATCCTGGGCCATCACCAACTGTAATAACAACTTTTCCCTGCTTCAAACCAACATCAACTGCTGTTGCGGTGGTATCTTTGCTAGTTTTATCAGTCGTAATAATCTCAAGGAGCTGCATCTTTTCAACCGGAGAGAAGTAGTGCATACCTGAAATATTTTCATAAAAATGAATGAAAAAACAAACGTGATATGAATACTGAGAGAGCTCAGTTAACAGCAATAGAGTAGGATTAATGCCGAAATAAAGATATCGTTCACGACTTTATTCAGGTCCGGTTGTACAGTTCAGGTTGAAGCCGAGTTGATCAAAGCTTTATTTAATGTATTTCTTTATGGAGTTAAGCCCGTTTATAACAGCCGAGAATTCTGTACCAAATTTTGGTAAGAAAACGGCGGGGATTATTTTGTATGCAACTGAACAGAGAATTCTACCGAAAGTGCGTATGTAACGGTAAAGAATTCAGCGCATGAAATCTCGAGTAAATTTTCTAGAGAATTCTCGGCTGTTGCAAACGGGCTTCAGAGGGTCAACTTATAGTGAAAAATCCGGTACAACCGGGCCATAGTCGTCTTTTTATGAATGCATATAATCTTTTCTTACCAATGACCTTGTCTGGTCTAGAAGATGCTGCTGCTATTTTTGAGATTGGAATGGCACTAGTATTAGTTGCAAATATACAATGAGGTGGTACAACTGCTTCAACTTCTTTCAGCACTTTATGCTTTATGTTGATATCTTCAAATACCGCTTCAATAACAATGTCAGCTTTATTGAAACTTTTGTAATCTAAAGTTGGCTCCAAATTAGCTAGAAATCTGTCCTTTTCCAATCTGTAAGTGAGAAATGCGAACTAATTTTATCACATTATTCTTGAACCAGTTGCAGGAACGTTCTTCAGGATTTAATTTCACAATGTCTGTAATTTTCGAAATTTGATGCGAAAATGGTCTCAAACGATTGGGTCGGACACCTTGATGCACAAATTCAGTACCGAATCGCTCTAACGCTGCTTGGTTCCAACGTATAACGTTTTGAAGATTCATGTACATTTCGAGGTATATCTGACGAATAGTTTTTGAGATACAGGAACATTCTAGCGGATTTTGTTCATTTGTAACTCAACTGGCGCTCATTCGATACCTCAAGACGAATCGATTTTGACCGACCCTACCTTTTGAGACCATACACGTATCGAATTTCGAAAATGACAGAATTTTCGGTGCCATATTAGCGAGAGAGCAAAAATACATTAATAAACGTTTAAAATAATGAATACTTTCCATAGGTCCTGAAGTGATGCTTGTCGGCCCAGCTTCAGGAACGTTCATTAAGATTTAATGCTCTATTAAAATTCAAAACCATCATTCTCGAATGGAATTGTTGAGATAAATTCATCAGAGTAAAGCAAAACCAAATCCCTTACTCATTCAGAATTCCCGACAAATATAAATATGTCAAATGCGATTGGTTTATTAGTCAACAATATTAGTGCTGGCGGTCGAAGTGTTGAATAACATACCCCAGCAGTTTTCGACTGTGATAACCATATTATGTACTTTGCTATTGGAACCTATATACTGTATATAAGCATCTTTTAGGAATAAGATATTTCTCTCCGTTTGAGTTAGTTCTTGTTTGATATTCATTGAGAGTATAGATCGACCTCCGTTAAATTGATTGAATCAATATACAGATTGTTTCACAAAGTGCGTTTCATTGAAGAAGAATTTATCCTAAACCAACCTAATTTCCAACAGGTTATGGGCCCAGCTTGCTCTGTTAAAAATAAATTCGCCGCTGTTAATTGCGAATATACCTTTCGTTCAGGAAGTTAATTAGTGAAATAATAAGAAGTTTCCTTCTACTATTGAGAATGAAAAATTTGGTAGTGAGTGAAGTGAAGTGAACTCGGTTCAAAAGCAATATGTGCGTAGTTAGCTGATGATCAGCGATGAGTCCTACGAAAGACCACGAAGTGTTTTTCAGTCAGTAGCAGAGTTGGATCAAGATGCAACAATCCATCACAAGGGGAATTAAGGAGCTAGAGAATGGGCGTCTTCTCTTTTATATTGATCAACAGCCTGTAGGGTTTTTCAGATAAGTAAAACGAAAGCTCGTTGAATCTAGACAAAATCAATTTGTCTGTGACTGTTATAAAATTTCGTAAAAAGGAATTTTCTCAATGATAGTTATCATTGAAGGGCATTATAATCGAATTTTGATTTGAAATTCCCTAATTAAAATTCAATTGAAAAGGATTTGAATTTTGAAATTGAATTAGGTAGGTACTCAAGCGAAATATAAATCAGACTCAACCAACTTAGAAGACATTTCATCAAAAAAAAAAATCCGTTTGAATATATCTCAAGAGTAGTTTATGAACTATCTGGATATAAAATAGAATATGGAATTTGTTTTAAGAACCAAAACACAGTAAAAATAATATTTAAGAAATATTAAATTTTCCTTTTCGAGGTCAGTTATATTTATATAATGTGACTGATTAAAAAAAAAGTAAAAAAAATTCAATTCTTGTATTCTCGAAATGAAGAGCATGGACGATTTATAATTTCATAAGTAGTAATTGATAGTTTTCCGAAATCGGGACATTTCTTCTTTATTTGAATTAAATGTTTTGAATGCATACATCGTTGCCAATACATTAGATTTCGAAAATTAGTGAAATTGAGATTGAGTATCATTCAATATAGGAACCAGCTTCGCATTTGCCTAAGCAAAAAATCATTTCATGAGAAGCTGACATAAGTTGAATTTATTTTCTTTGATTGGTGAAAGTAAAAAGTAGAAGTCCTGATCAAGGGCATAAAAATAGGAGTTCATGATCATTATCGGAATTAATGCTTGAAAATGAATTGAGTATTCAATTTATTTTGAAATGTTCTAATGGCTTCATAAAAAAAAAAAAATTATTTCAATTGTGTCTTCAATTATCTGAATAAGAATCTAAATATATTTCATAACTTAATCTTCATATTATTCACACTATGATAGGCTACTGTAGAAGTTCGAAAGCCAATATGTTTAATGGTGAAAATATTACAGATTGCTGGAATAGCAAAATACCTGAATATGTCTGTTTTCTAAATTGGTTGTTGAAGTCTGGTTGTTGAGTAATTTGATTTATATTTCATTACTTCATAAATCACTTTAAATGACTGCATATCTTGATAGAAGCTTTTCTTACAACAAAGGGATTCAATTGAGTCTTAGAGTCTTGCTTATTTAAAATTATGATTCGAAATAATTATAATCATTTCAATAATGAAGAATAATGTTGTTGTTAAAAAAAAAAAAATCCAATAATAAAGGTACTTTTCGAATGAACTAAAATCACAACTGATAAAAATGTGTTGATGCTCATAAGTACTGAATTTATGGAAAAAGTGGAGTGACTCATTTCGTATCCAAGTATAAATTAGAGATGTGATGATTATAAATTACAATATCATATTCACAGTAACGATTCTCTCTAATATTCTATTGAATTTGAATTTTATTAATTAATTAATTGCTAGTCACGAGCTGATTAAAAAATATCAGTTATCTACCTTTCTGAAGAATGAGAAAAAAAAAAAAAAATCTGATAGTGAACTAAAATTCAAAATATAATGCAATAACAAACTGGTATGAACTCTATTGAATTGAAACCAGTTGGTGGTTTAAAAGAAAATATACAGCAGTCACGGAAAGTCATATAGTTGATGCAATAAGACGCAGGTACGGACTTTATTGAGTTGATAGCATGGCTTCATGTAGTAATCTGATAGTGCTTGAAAATCAGATATTCGGTGAAGTGAGAAACTGGTGTGTTTGATTTTGTATCAAAACCAGTAGGTAAACCCGATAACCATAAATCAGGTAACTCGAAGGTAATTGAGAATGAAACTGGTGAGTTTGATTTCGTATCAAAACCAGTAAGTAAATCTTATAACGATAAATCAGGTAACTCAAAGATAATTGAGAATGAAACTAGTGAGTTTGATTTTGTATCAAATCCAGTAAGTAAATCTGATAACGATAAATCAGGTAACTCAAAGGTAACTGATAATGAAACTGGTGAATCTGATTTCGTATCAAAACCAGTAGGTAAATCTTATAACGATAAATCAGGTAACTCAAAGATAATTGAGAATGAAACTAGTGAGTTTGATTTTGTATCAAATCCAGTAAGTAAATCTGATAACGATAAATCAGGTAACTCAAAGGTAACTGATAATGAAACTGGTGAATCTGATTTTGTATCAAAACCAGTAGGTAAATCTGATAATGGTAAATCAGGTGAATGAATCGATAATAATGCAGAAAGAAACTGGTGAACCAAAACCAGTAGGTAAATCTGACATCAACACGTTTATGAAATGAAATTGGTACATTTAGTATATAAGAACAAAGTGATTGTGATGAATTGGCAATTTAAGGTGGAGGTTAATATGAATCTCACAAGAGTGAATTGGGTTGAATTTACCCAAAATAAGGACAAAGTGAAAGAATGTCCAGAGTATCGATCATGAAAATTATTAAGTTATATGTGCTTAATATAATATAGCATTCCTAAATATTTCTAGGCAATAAATGAAATGTTGAATAGATATCATTGGTATAAAGCAATAAAGTTATTATTATTGTTGATGAATAAATCATGGTCTTTATCGAAGACACCGGAGAATGAAAATATTGTTGATTGAAAATGCATAATAAGAATTTATTGATGCATTTTTGGAAATCCATTGAAATATAAACGCGATTTGTTTCCCGGGGCTTCAAGCAGCGATAGTTGATTAGAAAATGCTGAAACTTTTGAATCAGTCGTCAGAACTTCAAGCTTCAGATACATAGTAACACTTGCAATCGATTTAATTCATTGATACATCATAGAATATTTAGATTTCTAAACTTTCCTTTTCAAATAGCTGATAAGTTAAATAGTTTTCTTAGAGCAAGAAATTCTGAGGAAGGTTCCTTGAGGAAACGATTGTCAATTTCGTCAATTGAGTAAAGCCCAACACGTAGGAGTTAAAACAAACGAAAAATCGAAAAGGATCTAAAATGATTTCGCTTTTCGAAATTCATACTCATCCATGCATATCTTATAAGTAGACAAAATATATCGCAAAATATATAATTATGGGGTACTTTATCCGGATGAAATATTGTAGTAGTGATACAACGAATGATGAAACATTGATAAGTTCTAATTGATGGATTTTCTATGACAAAAGCAATCAAGTTTGGACAAAATGAAATTATACTTGATGAGAAAAAAAATTATTGCATTATGTAAGTGTTTTCAAAAGAAGATTATGAAGCACTGTGTAAAAAAATCTCATAGTATAATTAAAATGGATCTATATATTTTAAGTAGATTTTTTAATAAAAGAAGAACAGAAGAACTTTGGATGTTCTTACGGAGTTATCAATTAATTCAAGATTATAAAATATGTTCGAATTATTTGAATTCTAATTTTTGGAAAATAATAATTACAATTTATTTAAAAAAAAAAAATGCAAACTTTAATCGCTGCCTCATTCACAGAAAAAGATTATATACAACATGGATCTATAAAAAGCCGTCAGAATACGTGAGTTAAGACTATAAAAAAAAAGGTTTTAATTTGACTATTATGATGTCTTTCATTATTATTATGAAGATAGAAATAATAATAATAATAATAATAATAATACTTTATTAATCCTGTCAGACAAATACATGTATAGGACAAGTCAGAGAAAAAAACAAAATCAAAATAAAAAACTACTCACAAGAATCAGAAAAATATTCAGCAACAGAATAATAACATCTACTAACTAAAATAACTTTAACTGCTTTTTTGAATTCATTCAACTTAAGACTTCGCAATGATCTAGGTAAGTGATTAAAAAGTTTTATACAGTGATACATTGGTGAACATTCGAATCTAGAGGAATTATGTTTTGGTACACACAACAATCCTTCGTTTCTTGTACTGTAGCTATGAAAGCTAGAAAGTTTGGTGAACTTATTTTCGTTTTCTTTGGTATAGATCAAACATTTGAGAATGAAAATCGAGGCCAAGGTGAGGAGGCCATTTTCGATGAAAACCGGTCTACAGGAGGACCTAGGCTCAACATTAAATATCATACGCAAGATCCTCTTCTGTATAACAAAGACTCTGCCAACGTCCGATGAATTACCCCACAGTAGGATGTTGTATGATAGGTGACTGTACACCAAACTGTAGTATATGTTGAGAACGGACCGCAAAGGAAGTGAATTCCGTACTCTACTTAAAGCAAAGTAAGAGCCATTGAGTTTTCTACAGACAGAATCGATATGAGTGCTCCACTTCAAGTTGGAATCGATGTGGACACCCAGGAACTTGGTATGGTCCGCAGATGAAATAACCTCGCCCAAATAGCGTACAACCAATCTGCGTTCGCTGGATCTTAGAGCAAAATGAACGCATTCAGTTTTAGCAACATTAATCATTATTGAATTAGAGCGACACCAATCAACAAAGCACTGGACTAAAAGGTGACATAACCTCTGTAGCTCGTCAAAGCTTCGCGCAGTAACCAATGCTGAGGTGTCATCGGCGAACAGTAGTATTCTGATCATGTTCAATAGACGAAGAAGATCGTGGCGGGATGTTGCAGCGATCATCATCTTTTTTAAGTTGCATGGTAGATCGTTTATGAAAAGTAAGAATAGGAGCGGCCCCAGGACTGAACCCTGAGGGACACCCAAATTCACTTCATGTTCATCCGAAAATGCGTTGTCAACTCTGACGATCATAGTTCTGCCCTCAAGATAGCTGGAAATCCATCTCAAAAACACTCCTCTAAAACCCATATTGTAGCATTTTTCGATTATAAATTGGAAGGAGAGAGTGTCGAATGCCCGTGACAGGTCAAAAAACAATCCCGCGACAAACAATCCACTATCAAGGCATTCATAAACGCACTCAACAAAGCAGAGAGCTGCGGATTCAGTTGAGCGGCCCTTCCGAAAACCATGTTGTGCGGTGTCAAGTACATGATGCTTATCGAGGAAATTCATCATCCTGTCCAGCACAATCCTCTCGAAGACCTTGGCAAAGACACTGAGGATGGAAATTGGTCTATAGTTGGCGATTTCGTTCAAGTCATTCTTCTTGAATATGGGTATGACAATAGCCTTCTTGAGATGGCTGGGAAATATGCCACTACTTATTGAAAAATTGATAATATGGGCAAAATGTGGAGCAATAAGCGCCCCGATCAGTTTTAAAATTCTGGCGGAAATAAAATCCACTCCACTGCTTTTATTATTTTTGAGAGACTTTATTGCATCAATCACTTCAAATTCCAGCACAGGATGAAAGAAGAATGTTGAGCTATTCATTGAAGATGTAGTGCATGAGGACGACAAAGAGTTATTATAGTACACACTCAACGTTCGCTGGGTGATAGTCGAGAAATAATCTGCAAACACAGAGGCCAGATCCCCAGCCTCGACATATGAAACACCATCGACTAAAATCTCCTTCGGCCGAAGTCCTTTATTTCCTCTGCCAGTAAGAGTATTAACCAGGGACCACACAGTTTTGTTTTTATTATCGGATTTTTCGATCAATCCAGTATGGTAATCTAACTTTGCCGTCCTGAGTAAGGAGTTGTAGGAAGATTTGGCACTCCTATACAGGTCACAGGTGGTCTGACAGGCCATATTAGTCCGCATCCAGTGAAGATGCTTCAGATCGCGCTTTGCCGATACGATCTCTGGAGTAATCCACTTCTTGGGCTGATGAGGAGAACCATTACACTTGAAGAGTGGACAACACATCTCAAATGTCGTCTGAATCACGTCAGCAAATTCACCGAAACATCCATTCACATCCAGAACGCCATACATCCCACGAAAGTCACTTACAGATATACGGTACACAAAGTCGTCGAGATTATATTGACTCAAATTTCTGACCAACTTTGACCCATGCTTGGCCACCGGCGAGAGACTAATGGGAAATTCAAGCGAAAGAGCTCGATGATCGCCCAAATAAGCTTCGTATACTTCGGTGGTACAGACGGACAGTTCCACATTACTCAGAATATAGTCCAACTTTGATACGGATGTGTGGCCTGTTATGTCCGTGAAGATCCTAGTAGGTTCTCGAGAAGAAATATGCAAATCGAAACATTCAAGTAGATCTATAAATAATTTAAGATTAGGACAATTATTATTTAGAAGATTGACGTTCAAATCGCCACAAACAAAAATTTTATCGGCTAAACCGCTACAATAGTCCAAAGTAGTAGAAATTGCGTTCAAAAATATTCCGAAATCTCCAGAGGATGGTCGGTACACGCTGAGAACAACCAAGCGGATTTTTTGGACGAGAACTATTGTCCCACTCACTTCAAACTGCATCTCTTGGGAGAACCGCGACACGCACAATTCTTTCACTTGAACACCATCTCGGATATAGACCATAGATCCACCATGGACTCTTGAAGGGCGGCAGTAGAAATCAGTCAGGTAGTATCCCGGAATGGTCATTGTTAGGATCGCCTCAGGACAGCACCAATGCTCAGAAATACAAACGACATCAGGACGCTCGTCGGTGAAAAGAATTTCAAGATTTTCCAACTTGTTAGAAATGCATTGGACATTTAATTGTAGCAATTTGAATTTATTTTTGGCCTCAGGGCAATTATTATTGGCGATAGATGTTTGAAGCGGTTCAGAATCAGCTTTAAAGTTCAGCTTGTGACCACAGGTTGATGTCGCTTTATAAAAAACTTATTCACAGCAATGCCTTCAGGCCAAAATTCAGGATTCATAACTGTGTTGAAGTATTCTGTAGGTAGTGATACCTTGAAAGAAGAATACAACTCCGGTTGTTTCGAATTAAGTTTTTCGCAGGAGACATTCTGTATATGTTGTTTAAGGAAATTTTGCAATTCAAGTACGGTCGTCTCTGGACTGAGCCGTGATACGTGGAGGTAAGATAACTGCTTTTTAGGTGCTACATGCAGGATGTTCGACTTGAGTGTACCAACCAGAGGCCTATTAATTTTTTTGGTTACTGTCGTTGTTTCAGATAGTGGAATTCTCGGAGAAATAGGATTTTCAGCAGGTGAATTTCTTGGGTTCTTATGTTTTCTTCTTTTAGTGACAGTATTCCACTCGGAGGAATTCTCACCAGTTACACATAAATCGCCGGTCAAGGTTTCATTCAATTTTGGAATTTCCTTATTCGGAATGCAAGCAGGTGTAACATTCAGTGATACCGATGCCGAAGATAAAGATGAATCATCGGGGATGTTCCGAACCGGTTGATTGCTGGGTGTATTACTGTCATGCGGTGCAGCGATAAGGTTCTTTTGTTTTTTGAATGAACGTAGTTCTGATGAGAGTTCTTTTAACTGTTTATTTTGGTTTGTTATGATAGTCTTCAAATCGTTGATCTCTTTGAAGAAAATAGCACTGATATCAGCGACGATTTGTTCCCTCAACTTGGAAAAGTCCATTGTTGAATGCAGGTATTCAGCGGTCTGTGTTTCTCGATTGATGAAATTAGACGCGTTCTCACCCATTTGACGGCAATTCTCACAGATCCATTTATCGGCACAATTTTCACGGAGTTTATTGTAGCTTTCAAGTGATAAGTTAGCACATTTTATGTGATAGCTATTGGCACAATTTGCACACTCTATAGAATCATCGTAGCGATCGATTTTATTAGTACATTGCGTACAGCAAATTCCGCGACCTCGCGTCATGCTGGTCGAATAATAATGGTTGTTGCAGCTTGTATTAGTTTTGGAACTAGTAGGTACTGCAAATCATACGAGATCAGAACATATTGACATCGAATATCTTTTCTCCCGAAATAAAAAATTAGGATATATTATAAAACTCAAAAAAGTTGCAGAGGTTATCAGCTCTCCGATATTTAAATCAAACCATTACCAGACTAATGTCTGTTATTTCATAGCAGGTTTAGGTTTAGTAAATTGAAGTGTTAAATGTTTATTTACTAGGTATTACTATATTTAATACTGAAGGTATTATAATATGTATCTATACAATTTCTAATAGAAATGGTCTGGTGTGGTTTTTCTGGGTTTCCCACATCCTTGCAATGAATATTGGACCATACTTGTATTGCCCCAGATAACAAATGGAGGGTCTTTCTATACTCAGGAATATTCTATTTTTGCATGCAATTTTGATATGTATAGGTAATTGAGCATTGTGTTATAAAAGATAAGAGATTTGATTTTGAGGCGGCGTGTTGAGATAAATTCATCAGAGTAAAGCAAAACCAAATCCCTTACTCATTCAGAATTCCCGACAAATATAAATATGTCAAATGCGATTGGTTTATTAGTCAACAATATTAGTGCTGGCGGTCGAAGTGTTGAATAACATACCCCAGCAGTTTTCGACTGTGATAACCATATTATGTACTTTGCTATTGGAACCTATATACTGTATATAAGCATCTTTTAGGAATAAGATATTTCTCTCCGTTTGAGTTAGTTCTTGTTTGATATTCATTGAGAGTATAGATCGACCTCCGTTAAATTGATTGAATCAATATACAGATTGTTTCACAAAGTGCGTTTCATTGAAGAAGAATTTATCCTAAACCAACCTAATTTCCAACAGGAATAATGGGGGATTAAATTTTAACGGCCTTTTTTGAAACTGGGCCTAAATCTTTTTTATTATAATCAGAACATGAATAATTCATTATAGTTGATATCATAAGCTTATGATGCAGAGAAGTCAGTCAAAATTTAATGCTCCACTAAAATTTTAATTCCCTTCAAAAATGGCAGTTTTAAATTTTAATGTGGAATTAAATCTTAAAGAACGTTCAGTACCTGTGTACTGCCTCTTGGTACCAACGTAGGAGGATGTATTGATATCTAATTAGCCTAGACCAGTTCCATGCATGCAAAAAATATTGCGTTACCATAGCAACGAACAATATCCCATTAGAAGTGTCAGTGTGAAGTTTGAGGTCAAAAATGTAAACCAGAGTTACGCAATGAATTAAAAGAAAGAAGATATCAACCGGAATTGTGAAAATCGAAAAATTGATGACCATCATCCAGTATTTAAAAGGGTTAAGGGGTAAGCAGATTTACGAAGATATCTTAATACCCTTGGTGGTCAATGTCCTTCGTATGCGACCGTGAAAAATTGGACTGCAAGCTTCAAAAGAGGTAAATTTTCCATTGAAGATGATGACCGATCGGGAAGGCCAGTCCCCGATAATATCGATAAAGTCGATGATGATTTTATCAGACGGTCGAATTGGGCTAAAACGGATATCTGAAGCACTGAATATTTCATACGAACGCGTTCATCGTATTGTTCACGTCAATTTGGACATGAGAAAAATTGCAGCAAAGTGGATCCCCAAATGTTGGATGTTGACCAAAAGCGTGCAAGGATAGAAGCATCCGGTACGATCTGTGCTCGATTTGAAAACGATGTAGACTACTAAAACCGAATTGTTACTATGGATGGGGGGATGGGATTAAAGAGAAAAGATACGGAAAGCTATCCAAAGGTGTTTTGTTTTTGCAGGACAACGCCCCTGCACACAAATCTCATGTTGCCATGCAAAAAATTCGTGATTTAGGGTTTGAATTACTAGAACACCCGCCTTATTCACCAGATTTGGCTCCATCCGACTATCATCACTTTCCTCAACTGACAAAAAGTATAAAAAGTCGTAAATTTTCCACCACCGAGGATGTAATGAAAGCTGTGGAGGTCTGGTTTGCAGAGCAAGAAGAAACATTTTTTTAAGGTCTAAAGACGTTGCAGGTTCACTCTAATTAATGTATACAATGAAGAGGAGAATATGTTGAGTAATAAAATATTTTGACATTAGGGAGATATGGGTGAAGCCAGGCCCGGATCTAGGGGGGGCAAGCGGGGCGCTTTCCCCGGGCGCCAGCTTGAGGGGCGCCAAAATCAACCAGAGGTTGAATTTTTTTCTTTCGGTTTCTCGGAAAAATTTAATTTCCTAGTGCTAAAATCGAAACTGTAGAATGGAAACATGATAAACCATCACTATGCCAAAAATCTTCAAAATCAATGAGGGATCAATTAACTGTATATGTATTATCCAGTCATCTAGGAATGACCGCCACACTTGGGTGAAATAGGTTAAAAGATAGGATATGTCTACAATGTGTCGCAAGCATAGAGCCAGTAATTTCTTTGCCTGGGGGATTACCGACTTATCCCCATTGCATCTGGAACTAAGGGCCAAAATTTCCGATATTTTATGGACCATAACTTAAAAACTAATCCTTTCAGCAAAATTCTGTTTGCATATTCGTAATCTACGCTCTCGATTCAGTGAATACACCAATATTGGTGGAAATCGCAGAGATCGAAAATTCTTCAAATTTTCCATACCTACTGTATGGATTTTTTGAAAAATATTTTTGGTCTCCGATCAAAACCAAATTCGTAACTTACACTAATACGAGGGCGTAGAACACGAATATGCAAACAGATATTTTTTAAAAATTAAGTTTTCAAGTTATGATCGATAGAAAATCGGAAATTTTGGACCTTCGCGGAAAAAATTATAAAATCTAAACTGTTAGCGGTAGATGAATGAAGTGTGGTTGTTTCTATATGCAGAGAACCAATCTATCACAAAAAAATCAGCATATGACTAGTGCTTTTTTTTCTGGCTGCTACACCTCCTCAAAGTTGACCAATTTCTTCGAAATTTTGCACTAAAAGTGATTTATTCCTCAAAATACTGATCCTACAAAATATCAAATTGCACATTCGTGATCTACGACCTCGAATTAATAAGTAAAATGACCCGGGTCGATATATGTCCCTGAAAAAATTAATTTTCGTCTGGAATAATTTCGTTCGTAAAGCGCGGGTAAAAACGATAGGTGAGCGAGGGCTGCAAACGAAATTCTGGTAAAAACAAACTTTTCTATTTTTTCGAACGATTTCAACCCGAGTCATTTTTTCTACTAATTTGTGGTCGAAGATTAGGAGATGGGAAAAAAATAACTTTTAATGGAACAATGGGAAAAAAATAAGAGTGATTTTTTTTTTAAGTACTCATTTCAGGAAAAATCTAATTGCATATTCGTTATCAACGACCTCGAATTAGTGAAAAAAATAACTCGGGTTGAAATCGCGATGACGAATATGCAATTATATGTTTCTTAAGAAACTTAGAGGGGGGGCGCCATCATGAATTTTTGCCCCGGTCAGAAAAAATCGTAGATCCGGGCCTGGGTGAAGCATATAACGCCGACGTACGCTAATAACGTTAGGCGGTAATGGAATAACGTCTTGCGATATCTGGCTCAGATTTCAGTCGTATGGAAGATACGAATTTACGTTATTAGCGTAAACAACAGCTGATCGTTAAATGTTTGTTGTCGAAATAGGTTTTTAATGCTTTTTTGGTTGATTTTATGCGGTTTTTGTGGATTATATGCACTTATATGGATGCATATTCACACGAATTTTTGTTTGTGGAGTTAGATTGAACTGTATTGAAAAATACCTCTTCACAGTATGCTTTCATAATTTTGAAAATTATGGACATGGACCTATAAGTGGCAACTATAGTCACCGAGAAAAAATTGTTATGATTTTGGAATTTCATATTGGAGCCTCATCATATGTTCTGGAGGATATGTAGAGATAATGTAGAATAATTTGTGTACTGCCTTACTACCATCAAGGATAAGCCAATGTCCAATCTAGATGTATCTGTATTTACTTTAGTCTTAATTTCCTATTGAAAACAAGATACATAGTCCATAATCAATATGAGATTGAAATAGCTACTCAGAATTAAACACTAGGATGGAAATTTCTATTTTCATTCAGCTCTTTCTTTTATGTGACCCATTAATTGAAAGATATACATACACTTTTACCTTTGGTAATTGGATTATTCTTGAGGAACTCATTTCGTCTTTTCTACTACTATTCTCTTGAAAAAAATCCGAATCAATTCTACTTGATGTCAATTTAGAGGCCGCTGTTTCAAAACATAACCTATCTATCTCCAAACAAATGGCAAAATAGAACTGCGCAAGGCAAGAAAACAACGTTAATTACAATAACGTGCTACGTTATCCACCCGTAAATTACGGGATGCGGTAACGTTAACCGAAAATGGAAATACGCATGCGTCGTAACGTTAATAACAGTTGACGTTATTACCGCATGACGTTATAGATGTTTCCATATCTCTCTACTGAATTTTTTTTGGTTCTATTGTAGGCTAAGAATTTTTCAATATATCCTCGTATGTCGTTTTGAAGATTCAAGTAGGTACATTTCGAACATACAGTGTGGTCCAACGAAGCTCGAATTTCCGGCTTTAAAATGAAAATGCAGAAATTCGCCAGGACCCGTCAATTTCTGATTCGGGAAGGGGGACGACTTTTTCCCCCTTTGCATCCCCGTAACTGCACAACCCCTTGATTTCGAATAGGGATAAGGGATGTTCCGATAACTCATTTGGAAGATCTTATCGAGTACTATCTTATCTTAAAATTTAGCTTCAAAATTTCCATCAATAACAAAATGGTAGGTAAAATGGTGGAGTACTTTTGTGATTAGTTTATTGAATGCTGGTAATGGGGGCACTATTCACTTCCACGCAGTTATATAAGTTTTGCTGAAAACGTTCACGAACATTACTCAGGATTTCTCTTGTAATTTGACGGTATTCACTAATGATCTGAGTTCTCAAATCATCCAATGACTCAGGCTGGGTAGCGTAAATCTTTATGTTCTCGAGACAAATTCCAATTGCCTCTTTCACTATTTTTGCTGTTATTTCATTATCGATGGATATTTTGAAGCGAAATTTTAGGGTCATATATAACTCGATACAATCTTCAAAATTAATTATCTCAACACCCCTCATTCCTATTCAAAATCAAGGAGTTGTGCTCACACCTGTAAGGGGGTTTGAAGTAATGATGATGAAAATAGCGGACAAGTTGTTCCCCCTCGAACGGTGACGCATTCTGGTAGTGTTTTGATATAAAAATATAGTCATTATGTCTAAAAACTCGAATTAACGAAAGCGGGAAGTGAATGAAGAAATGATATTGCTACTTTAATCAAAGAGGAACATTAGCCTCAAGCTGCATCCACATTATGCCGCTGTTTGCTTTTTCAGCATGTTATGGGGGCAAATGTTTTTGCTCCTCCATTATGAAAACACATTTGGATGGAGCAGCCTGTGACATTTCAATTGAATATCAATATCTCCAAAATTAACTCTTGTAGTCGTCATCAGATTCCTGAAATTTTTTAGATTTCGATGTAGAGAAGTGTTCTTGATTTTGTTTTTTATATTTGGTCTGGAACCTGACAAAGAATTTTTCGTACATCTTTATTCAAATTATTCAATTTTGAAAATCGAATTTTGATATAACTTTAACTTATTTGACCATATTCTCTATATAGGATATTCAAGATGACCATATAGCTACTATTGTCCTTTAACGACTAAAGGATGAAATTTTCACTATTCGAGAAACAAATTTTACTTGCTATTATCTAATTTCATCTCACCCCAAATACTTCTTGCGTTTGACAGCGGTATCCAGGGTTTTTTGTATTTGATCAACACCTCTGTCTAAGCCAGCTTGTTGACTATCCTTCAAGATTACACGATATCCTTTGTCAACAGAAACGTTTACAATTCCAGCACCCATCAAACCGGCTCCAAGAACAGCTAAATTTTTAACTTCTTTCGATCCTTTACCAAATCTATTTTTTTTGCAAGCAGTTTGGCCCAAGAAAAGATTGACAAGACCTCTGCTCTGTGGAGTCATGGCTAGTTGGCCAAATGCTTCAGATTCTGCTCTAAAACCGGCGTCCCTACCTTTGTCCAATCCTGTCCTGATTACTTCTAAGATCTATAATGATTTCGATGAAAAGAAATATCATTGAATCGAAGATTACTTCGATACCTTTAATGGGGCAGGATACAATCCTCCGGTGAGTTTCATAACTTGAGCCTTAGCTTTATTAAAAATTTGATCCTTCACCCAGTTATACTGCAGGGCAAATTTCAAAGCTTTATCTGTTAATCCTTTGTCGGTTCTATTCACTTTGAGTTGTCCACTGGCCAACTGTTTAGCAACTTCAATCGCAACCTTTTCAAGTTGTTTCTGTGTTGTCATATCAGCAGTTCCTAAACCAGGGCCTAGTGGATCAACAAGAAGATCTAATAGACCCATTTTCTTTGCCCTATCAGCTTTCAATGTTTTTCCAGTTAGAGTCATATCTAGGGCATTTGGCAAAGAAACGAGTGGATGAAGCCGTTGAGTACCACCAGCACCTGAGACAAAAGAGAAATTATGTGAGAGGTTGAACAGCAACAACAAAAATAGAAAAGACGCATTTGCCTGAAAACCTAATTAATACTGAATTTTTGATGTTATGATTATTACGAATCACATTTTCATGACAAGTTGGCAGTTGTTTTTTAAATGGAAGTTTCCATGAACTAATTCAAGTGTTGTGTTGAATTCCAGGATAATTGGCGACAACTGAAAGAAAATATTCAACTTCCAAGAGGAAATTCACCTCAATATATTTCAAAATAGTGTGGATATTGATGGAACAAAGTATAAGTTGAATATATTATTTTTGAATGATAATATTTATGACCTTCACATAAATAAATCAACGTAAAAAAATGTTCATTTCATCGAGCATAACATCAATCAATTAGAGTCCGTGGCTTGGTGGTTAAAACATCGGCTTAGTATACTGCAAGGTACAAGTACTGAGTTCAATCCCGGGCTAAAGAAATTTTCTAGTCGATACGGGTACGGGCCATCATTCACTGTTGGGATAAAATTAACAGTCCTGCGCCTAAGGTGACGTAAGGTAAGGACACAGTAACAAAGCCTACACAGAACACAACACGTACAACTATGATGAAACTGAATCATCACATTTACATGGACGATTTGAAACTCATCGCACTAAAAAACGAATGCTGAAGATGGTTGAAGGATTCTCAGAATATATCAAAATGAAGTTTGGACTGGAAATATATCGACTTCTGAACATAACGAGAGGCAAAATAGAAGATGTTACATTCAAAGTCAAAGGAGGTGCAGAAATTGAAGCATTAAAGAAAGGAGACACTACAAGTATCTAGGCATAAAACAGGCAAGAAAAAGCAATCAGAACCAGATGAAGAAAAAATTAACGGAGGAGTTCATCCGAAGATTGAGAAGGATAATGAGAACAGCAAGAATCTGAGCTACTGATTCGGTATCATCTCTTTAACCACCACCGATTTAGCAGATTTAGAGAAAAAAATAAGGACGATGCTAACAAAACACAAAAACATCACCGCAAAAGCTCAATAGAAGGGTCAGAGCTGCCACGACACCTTGGGGGTAGAGGAATTGTTGATTCGTCCGATTGTATTTCTCAGGAAATTGAAGGACTTCGAAAATATTTTTTGAACAAGGCTGCTTCGTTAGAACTCCATCGAGTAGTTTGTGTTGCTGATAGTTCTACTCCGTTGAAGCTACAACAGGACCACTTAGAAACCGTCGATGAACAAATTATACAGCAAGAGATGCCGTTCAAACACCTGAGAATAGAGGTTTGCGTTTTTAGGGATATGGAGTCTGAGGTAAGGCAACAAGTAAATAAGGCAATGAAAACAAAAAAGGCAAGAATCTGCAAAGCAACCATAAGACTTATAATGACATACACAGCAGAAATCCGACCAGACACAACAAAAACTAAGAGGTCATTGGAAACATGCGAATTGAAAATACTAAGGAAAATATCAGACAGAGAACACATTGACAACATAAGAATAATGTGCGGGGTAGAAGAAGTGAATGATCCTGGGAAGAAAACGCGAATGGAATGCACAGAATGGATCATGAAGGGATAATTAGAATCGCACGTGATGAATCACCAACAGGAAGTGGAAGTATGGGAACACCCCGAAAGAGGCGCAGCGATAACCTGACTACTGACTGAAACCGGGGAAGTTACGAAGAAGGAACGACCTAAGATGAAGAAGAAGACTAGCTAAATTAAAAGTGAATTTGTAGCGCAAATTTTGAATTTTCTTCCATCAATCAAGACAAACATTTTTGAAGCTGTTGCTCTTTTGTTGTTCTTATCAATGAAAAATTAGAGCTTCTTCAAATCTTTCTCTGATTTTTAGTAAAAATTGCAGCTATCTTCCTGTTCTCGATTACTGTTTTATCTGAAAACGTTCAAAGCTGCTTCACTTTCATTTGTTGTACCTAATTAAATAGCTTGGGTAGCACCACTTGGTTAGCTGTATCCTTCCCAACCGTTCATCTGAGATTTGATTTTGCCTCAAAATCCAATAACAAAGAGTGATAGTTCAACAACGCCGAATTTTAAGCTGAATTTCTTGGTTGTCCACACAGAAAACTGAACTGTATGTTGAACAAGTGAAATTCCTAATCTCTTTCTCGAAACCAATACATTTACTAGCACCAATATTAGCTCATAAATTCAATTCATTCCTAAGTCGTTGGAATGTATTCAAGTTATTTGCAAATATCAATTAACAATAAGCTGTCAATATCTGAACAGCGATACATACAGTGGAAAAAACGAAATAAATACCGTAGATTTGGAGACTTGGGAAGATTGTTAACTTGTCATATTTTGAAAACGGTGACCTATTTTCATCTGAAAAAGAGGTTCGAATATGCTTTATGACTCAGACTATTGATAAAAGGATATACACCATGCGTCAGAATTCGGATATAAATTTTGAAAAAAATAAAATATACTTGTCCCAATAACCCACTGATTTGGGAGACTTGGGACACAAGTTGAAATCCATTGATTTCTCCACTCTCAAATCAAATAGGTGACTCGAGACGGTGTATTGTTTTAAAAAATTATAATTCGTGATTATATAGTTGAAATTTGGTGAGGAAATTGAATGATAAACCACTATTACAGCAAAAGTAAATATATTGCAACTCAAATGTAAGAAAACTAAACAAAACAAGGGAAATTTGATTTCTTTGTGGAAATAACGTAAATAATAATACCCTGCGAAAAATCGGCATGTTTCCTGCTGCCACAGCCCTCTTAACACATAGCCGTGATGAGGGGAAGTTTGGCAACACAGGGGAAGGCCTAGAATTTCTAGTTCTCGTATCGTGCTTGCCGGCGTCGTGTTGTTTGTAGGTTATGTGTAGTTTTTGGTTTTTTGTTTTAAGTGCTTGAAAGTGCTGTGAATTTTGTGCTGAAGGAATAAAAAGTCTATGAGTGAAGTGAATTGTATGCTAAGGAAAAAAATTCTATGAGTGAAGTGAATTGTTTGATGAAAAGATTGAAAAGAAATGAAGTGAACTTTCATTTGGTAAAGTACCTAACGTTTTTGAACTCGATTTTGCTTGTAGGATCGATTTCGTATCATACTTAATAAATGTTGTAAATCTAACCGCAAGGCAATAATAAATCTTTAGAAAATGATTATGTTAGTATATTTTCCTTTTCCAAAAATTCCAAAATAAATAAATACATACAGTGCATTTTGCGAAATTCGTTTTGATACTAACGATATTGATAATTGTGAAATTTTATTTTATTTTATCAAATATTATAAGCTGATAGCACTTCGAGACAGTCCCCAATGAAACATTTATCTATGCCAAAGAAATGTCCACAATTGAAAAAATGTGGAGTTTTTGAAAAAGTCATCATATGCATCCAAATTTTTCTTGCTACATATCAAAAACAGACTTGGTAGAATTAAAAGAACGTGGTATTGAATTAGAATTTAATATTGGTGATTTTTCACGGACTTGCAGTTGTGAAAGTGATTTGAAAAAGAATTTTGTATCCACTTCGCTCAACTTTTGTTTACATATTCAATTGAATAATCATGTGAAAAATATAAACTATCAAACCCTTTCCAACTCTCTAGAAAAAAGAAGGCGACAGTTCACGATCGTGATAATTTATTGACATTACCTAAAAAATAGAGAATTGGATAAAACGGGAATACGATAGTTCTCAAGATTCACCTCTGTCGATTGTAATTATTTATGTAGGTATTTGAATTTCATATTTATATTTTGAGTTAAATATTGGTATGGACAATTCTATTTCAGTTTTGTTTTTTTGTGTGAGAAAATTTATTCAATGGACAGTTCTTCTCAGTTTTTGCTCATACCTCCTTAACTCTTAACTCATTTATAATATTTGGACTCATGAGTTCATTTACACAATTTTTTGGGAAGAGATGACACCACACCTTTTTGTTGGTTCTTGCTGAACGATAAATAGGGTTTAAAATATGCAATATTGCCACAATAATTGTATTTATCATTCATTCTTGGTGCTATTATACAGATCAAATTATTTTCATCAACTTGTTCTCGAATCATAATATGATGAGTCAACCAATTCTTTGACCAAGAATGGCTAAGGAAAGTGTCTTATAGATATTTTATTAAATTTGAGGCATCCCAGGTCGATTTTTAGAGTACTAATTGAAATGTATTCGAAAATCGCGCTCCTATAGCGCACCCCCTTCGGCCTAAAGTCGGCCTTCCGCACCAAGCTATTTGCGGTGTTGCGACATAGTGTTCATGGCTCTGTGTTTAAGAGGGCTGTGCTGCTGCCAATGAGCCAATTGTATTTATTCGGTTTTGTCCCAAGTCTCCATATGAATCAACAAAATAAATGAATGAGATCCGTGTTGCCGTTTGATCTGTAAACAACCTTGTTTCATGACATATCTAATATCACAATATCCCACGTATCCGGAAAAAAATTACACATGCACATAGTCAAACGCATGTACAGGGTGGGCAAATTTTGATGTTTTAGCACTACAGTTTTTAAACCAGAGGAGATAGACAAAATCTGATACCCCATTCTCGTTCTCTTTTTCTGAGAAACCTACAATAGTAGTAGTCATTTTTGGCCACTTTCTTTTGCTTTCGAGTTATAAGCAAAAATTGGAAAAATGGAAATATCGAAATAAATTTATATCTCCGCTAATACTGATGATAAAGCTCTGAAATTAAAACATTATACAGGCAGTTTTTGACGTGGAATCCAGTGGTGTGCTAGCTTTTTCAGTAGGATTTTCAATTACGAAGCTATGACCCAAAGTTATTATTTATATACAACAATTAGAATTATGTTTTTTTAAATGGGAACACTAGATATCTGTACAATTTTTTGAAAGCTTAATTTTTACTGATTCTAAAAATATATAACATCATATGGTTTATATCAATATAAATAATAGAAAATGGTCAAAAACCTTTTTTCTCAATATTTCTATGGTTTCAGCTTTTGATGAGCATAGAAAAATACAGCATCGTATGATTACCACTGTCTCCTTCTATTAGTCCTTTCATTATTATAAAAAATTATGAAATATATCTTGACTCAAATTTTGTGAAAATTGGTACAAAGCATAGAAAGAATGATATTGCTGAAAGGAGACTGCTCTTGTTTTAGGAAGCTGTATTATTCTGTGCTCGTCAAAAGTTGAAACCATAGAAATATTGGGAAAAAAGGTTTTCGACCATTTTCTATTATTTATATTGATACAAACTATATGATGTTATATATTTTTGAAATCAGTAAAAACTAAGCTTTCAAAAAATTGCACAGAAATCTAATGTTCCCATAACATAACTTTGGGTCATAGCTTCGTAATTGAAAATCCTGCTGAAAAGGCGAGCACGCCACTGGGTTCTACGCAAAAAAGTGCCTGTATAATGTTTTAATTTTAGAGCCCTATCATCAGTATTAGCGAGATATAGGAGCAACAAAGAATGGTGCAAACCGCAGCCTCCTACGATACTTCGTTTTTGTGTTTGACAATTTCGTAAAGTTCTCATAACTTTTTTGTCTTTGAAATTACAAATCTGAAACTTGAACCTTCTACAGGCATTTTTTTTACCTAGAATCCACTGATGATCTCAAAATATTTTTTCATTTCGAATCATTAGGTGAACCTTCATTTTTTTAAATGCAAACTTTCATCGAATTTGTTATTTTCGAATTGGAAAAAAAATCCGTCAATAGATTCTACGTATGAAAGTGCCTAAGAAGGTTCAAGTTTCAGATCTGTAACTTCAAAGACAAAAAAGTTATGAGAACTTTTCGGAATCGTCAAAATCTCAATTTTTGTTTATAACTCGAAATTTAAAAGTGATCGGCCGATTCTGTTTTCAGATTGGAATTATTTATGAAAAATGAGCGCTAGAGAATGTGTCATCTGTTTTCTTCTAGCTGCTATAGTTTTCGAGATCCCCTCAGTAGACAACGAATTTTGCCCACCCTGTACAGACTATAAAAACCGATCTTTTACTCTCCTGAATACCTTGATTTTCCCGTCAATTCAAACGCTCTGGTCACGGCCAACTCAACAGGAATTAATTGTTAAACCACAGCCGTCTTAAAGACGACTGTGGTTAGACTAACCGAAGAGGCGCTACACAATCTTATAAGTTTGTCCCTTCACTCATAAATGGTAAGAAACGAAGAAATCTGCAAGAGAGATAATTGTCCCAAGTTAAAAAGACTGCCCCAAGTCACCCGAATCTACCGGTAAATAACGAATTCCCCGATATTTTCGAAAGGGCTGAAGATATTTGAACGAGATTCGGTAAAAATGGAAACCTCATTAAGATGATTATTTCACGATGAATACCTCGACTTCGACGATGCAATTACAGTGGCTATTATGGTGTTGCTGGCTTTCATATTCTTTCATAAAATATGAATAATAGCGGATACACACTGCCCAACTCGGTCGGGCCGACAAACCGATTTGGTTGGGTTGGATGTGAAATCGGTCCGTGTGTAGCTATGACCGCCGACAGAGGATTTGTCGGTTGCCATCCAACCGCAAGACCGACCGACCAAGTTGGATCGTGTGGAGCGCTGTCGGGTGGAAACGAGCTTTCTGTATTCAGATGTCGACTGGAGAGGTATTCGCTGCTGCAAAAATGGCCGTCACCATTGATCCGAGCGATGTATACTCCAGCGATGGTGAAATTCGACTGACCAAGTTGGACGGCGGTCGTGCCGTCTGTAGTCTGTACGCAACGCCCAATCTGTTCGTCCCGACGGTTGGCCCGACCGAGTTGGGCAGTGTGTAACCGCTTTAATACGCCGGTGCATTTTTCCAAAATTGAATTATATACATACAGGGTGTGGCGTAATGAATGGATAATATGAAGCCTGCGGGTAGAGGACTCTATGGCGGTTCAGAAAAATATATTTCACGTTTAGTAAAAATGCCTTGGTTTTCGAGATATTGGAGAATTTCGAAAATTCAAGAGAATTACACCCTTCGCCACTCGTTTTGCAGGCAAGACTCCAAATGAAGGATTTTTTTCAAACTGTTTTTTGGATAGTATTCCTGGATAGATGATCTATCGAATGTAATTCATTATTTTTGAGGCGCATGAATAGTTCTTCATGAAAAAAAATCCAACTCAACTTTTCCGTTTAGCTCATTTTTTTTTAATATGTTCAACCTAGCGTTGTGTAAAAAATGAAACGGGCATGTTTTTTCTTGCATTGGTTTTCAGGTAACCATATTATTTTTACACAACGCTAGGTTGAACTTATGAAAAAAAAATAAGCAAAACGGAAAAGTTGAGTTAGATTTGTTTTTCATGAAGAACTATTAATGCGCCTCAAAAATAATAATTTATATTCGATTGCGCATCTATCCAGGAATACTATCCAAAAAACAGTTTGAAAAAATTCTTTCATTTGGAGTCTTACCTGCAAAAAGAGTGGCAGAGGGTGTGATTTTCTTGAATTTTCGAAAATCTCCAATATCTCGAAAACCAAGGGACTTTTACTAAACTTGAAATATATTTTTCTGAACCGCCATAAGGTCCTCTACCCGCAGGCACCATATTATCCATTCATTACGCCACACCCTGTATATGCAGCAGTGATTTTGCAGCGTGCGCCGTTTCCCGCATCCAATTCAGTTTAGAACACAAAGAAGTCTCGGTATTTTTTCTGTAGAATGCACCACTTTTCAGTAAAGATTGAAAACGGTTTATTCAAAAAAATACTCCAGTAGAGCAAAAAATGGGGCAAAATATTAACAAAGATTAACATCCAGAATTTATTCGCTATGTTTATAAAACAACCCGTATATTTAATTATAGGGAAGATCCTTTATAATGGACATTCGAATCCCCGAAAGCTTGGCGTAATACAATAGAGAGATATGGAAGAAGCGTATAACGCCGACGTACGCTAATAACATTATGCGGTAATGGAATAACGTCTTGCGCTATCTGGCTCAGATTTTAGTCGTATGGAAAATACGAATTTACGTTATTAGCGTAAGCAACAGTTTTTTGTCGATATAGGTTTCTAATGCTTTTTGGGTTGATTTTATGCTGTTTTTGTGGATTATGTGCGTTTATATGGATCCATATCTACAGTTATTTTTGTTTGTCGAGTTGGATTAAACTGTATTGAAAAATACCTCTTCACAGTGATACTTTCATAATTTTAAAATTTATGGACATTGACCTATAAGTGTCCACTATAGTTACCAAGAAAAAAATGGAATATCACCTGGAGGATATGTAGAGAAAACGTAGAATTATTTGTGTACTGCTTCACTGCCATCAAGCCATAAGCCAATATCCAATCTAGATGTTTCTTTATATATGTTCTATAGTGTTAATAAAAAAAGCTCGAATTGAACCCTTTTATTTCCTATTGAAAACAAGTTACATAGTTTATAATCATCAATATGGGATTGAAATAGGTACTGAGAATTAAGAACTAGGATGGAAATTTCTGTTTTCATTCGAGTCTTCCTTCCATGCGACCCATTAATTGAAGATATGCACTTTTACCTTTGGTTATTAGATTATTCTTGAGGACCTCATTTCGTCTCTTCTGCTACTATTCTCTTAAAAAAATTCGATTCAATGTCAATTAAGAGGCCCCTGTTTCAAAACATAACCTATTTCTGTCAAAACAAATGGAAAAATAGAAGTGCGCAAGGCAAGAAAACAACGTTAATTACGATAACGTGCTGCGTTATCCACCCGTAAATTACGGGATGCGGTAACGTTAATACCGCCCGTTATTCTGAAAATGGAAATACGCATGCGTCGTAACGTTAATAGCGCTTGACGTTACAGATGCTTCCATATCTCTCTAATATAGAGCGTGACTGAGATCTCAAGTAAACCTGAAATCCTAATACTTATTTCCCTGACCATTGAAGTAAATCAAAAAATGATCAAACCTGGTAATAATCCCAACATTACTTCAGGTAATCCCAAACTAGTCTTCTTATCCTTCACACCAATTCTGTAATGACATGCCATAGCAACTTCCAAGCCACCTCCAAGACAAGATCCTCTTATAGCGGCAACAATAGGTTTAGTGGATTTTTCGATATCGTTCAATATTCTTTTACCATCGTGGGATAGGTGGGTTGCTTCATCTTGGCTTTTACATTTGGATAACATAGTTATATCGGCACCAGCAATGAAGCAGTTAGGTTTTGCAGATATAAGAATTGCTGCTTCAATCTGAGAATTGTTCTGTACTTCTTTGAGAAGTCCTTCGAGTTCAGATGTAGCTTCCTCGCTCATTGAGTTGACCTAGAAGAAAATTCATAGTATAGGCAATCTACAATTCGAAAAAAGTGTTCTGCAAAAGTGGGCGAACTCCAAATCACAGAGGATTTTGGAAGTTTTCGGTCTAGAAGATAAACAAAATTTTTATATGCAAGTGCGCTTGGTTTATGAAAACCTCCAGCAGAGAGACAATCGTTTGAAGTTGAAGAATATATGCGACCTTTTTAACGCTCTGTTCATTATTTGTTTGTATGTCGCATGTCATAATTGCAGAGATAAAAAGGAGAAGGCAAATGATAAATTACCCAACGTTGAACTGAGTTATATTCAAAATAATTTCTTCTAGTGTTAAACCTTTCTTCGTTTTCTATTTTGAATCCGATAGGAAAAGTCATCTCAGGAAATGAATTGCGAGACAATTGTGCGCAACAATAATTTGTTAACATTATTTATTCAGATGCTAAGATTTACAACTCATGTTCTAATAGGGGTAATTCCGATATTCCCGCCAGTGTAGGACGATGACTATTGGCCCGGTCGTTCGGGTTATATTGTTATTCGAATGCGGCCAGTAACACCAGTAACATCTAAACTCGTCCATATACGTAGAGTGGTTCACAACGGTTGTGAACTGTACAGAGCAAGCGCAATGGAGGACTTCCCTACATGTTTGCCAACCTAGAAAAAGGTCTAAAAGGTCTACCATCAGGGAATGATTGCTTTCTAACGAAACCTACTTCATTCTTTCCGCAATGATCAAATATATTTATGAAATTCTATCGAGCTTTCTAGAGTTTACTGTTAAAAAGAAAAAAAGATTTTCATAACCTCGATTGCTGATTGGTTGAAATTTATGTTGGTATCACTACTTCTTGTGACAATCGACATATTTCATTGGCAAATGTCATTTTTACTGATATATATAATATTAATATTGTCTGCTGTATAGCTTACAAAATACAAGAAAACAAGAATGCGTTCAAGCAAAGATTGTGCACATTACCAAAACTTTGTCCATATCCTAACAGATTACTTTTTTCTTCTTGACATTTGCCAACGAAACATGTCAATTGTCACAAGAAGTAGTAATACCAACATAAATTTCAACCAATCAGCAATCGAGGTTATGAAAATCTTTTTTTCTTTTAAACAGTAAACTCTAGAAAGCTCGATAGAATTTCATAAATATATTTGATCATTGCGGAAAGAATGAAGTAGGTTTCGTTAGAAAGCAATCATTCCCTGATGGTAGACCTTTTAGACCTTTTTCTAGGTTGGCAAACATGTAGGGAAGTCCTCCATTCCATTTTAGGGTAGCGAAAATCCATTTGCGCTTGCTCTGTACAGTTCACAACCGTTGTGAACCAGTCTACGAACAAGCCTAGTGTTCCTTCAGGCGCAATGCAATATCGAAATCTACCCGGGTGTCCATTGTAAGCGTTTTCGTGGGGCTACACGCTCTCGCCAAACGAGCGTTTTGTAGCCGGGCGGCTCGGCGTTTTTATGCAAGCGGCGCGGCGCTATAGAGGTTGTCCTCTGGATGCTGAAGGCGGCTTCGTGCGTTCAGTTCAGTGTTGGGCCCAATGACATAGAAATAGATATTTATTTACATTAAATACTGAAGCCTGAGTAATAGAGATGGGCAACTGTACGATATTCGCTTTCGTGCGCTATTGTCAGAATGTACAATAGGTTCTTTTGTTTGCATAAAAAGTGTGGCACTTTTCTACACTCGATTTGATTTAAGTCAGTGTAGAAGAAGTGTAGTTTTTCTACACATAGTCAAAAGGAGATGTAGATAAACTACACCTCCTCTACACTGGTGTGAATTCAATCAGCAAACGAATGCTAAAATCGAGAGTAGAAAAGTGCTACACTTTTTAAACGAAAGGACCTTTTATTTCTGAAAATTGCTCGAAAAACATATAGGTATTAGAACAGGGGTGCTCAAACTGTCGATCGCGTGAGATTTTTGAGTCGATCTCATAGAAAATAAGCCTATTATGATCTATAAATAACAATCCTACATCACATACTTAGGCCCAGTTGTACAGTCCACGTTCAAGCGTAGTTTGAGTTTGAACCCAGCTCATCTTTGACAATTCCATACAATTGTGACAAGTTGAACTCGACTGGATTTTGAACTGTACATCGGGCCTTACAGATTCTTAAAAGTCGATCGATCGGAGTCTGATAATCGCAGTCTGAGCACCCCTATATTAGAACGGTGCAGTTGATTCGGTAAGGTAACAATGCAAATTTGGAAAAAAAAATGTAACAGTCAAGAGGCATATGATATTATTGATAGAGGAAAATCAACAACGTACCTATAGAAAACAAACTTTCTTGCTATGAATGTTGTTGAAGATGGTGTTTCGATTAAATTATTTTACTCAGCGTCACAACGCTATGTGACGGAATTTATTCAAGAGATTTCGCGCACTCGCGTCACTTCGACTCAGCGCTTAGTTGCCATAGCCGCAAAACGTTGATTTCGTGGAATGTACAGGAATGTTTTCCTACTATTCTTAGTTATTTTCTTGGATTATTTGAACCCAAATCTCTTTTCACCGGTTAGTTGTTCATTTTATATTTTATCAGCGTCGTCGATATATGTACGTGTTTGAAATGATTTTCAAAGTTTAATATTATGCATTTCAACATTATGAAATACCAATATCGATAATCGACTATTTTTCCTATATGTATAACAAGTTCATTTACTATACTAGAAGATTTTGATGGACAGCCTCTTCCTATCTGTTTCAAAGCAAAGAAAAATACCTGTGTGAAGTTGGCACTTGGCAGACTGTTTTCTCGAGCAAATATTTATTTATTTATTTATTTGTTCATACGGACATGCCATTTTACATTATAATGAGAAAAAACATAATTCAAAGCATGATATCAAAAATAAACATAAATTTCTTAGAACTCCAGTGAAGGAGTTCTCATCTATTAATCAAATCTTGAGATTCGAAATATCGCTTTAGTGCAAAGATTGATGCAGAGAATATATCCAAGTCACAACCATTCGTTGAACGTAGTGCTCTATCGACTGGGCCGTTCATTGTGTAGTTGGTAGGATTGAACCTCACGTGAAACGTTTCTCTGGATCTCAATGGTGCTGGCTTACAATTTAGTCCTATTCGATGCAATAGGTATTCACTATCGACAAAATTGTTCAGGAGTTTGTACACAAACATTATGTCAAAGTTTTCTCGTCTCATTTCAAGTGATCTTAAATTCAGTTTCTTTTGGACAATTTCATAATTCTTTTTATGAATCCGAGCATTTTGAACGCTCTGTTCGTTACGTATTGTATTTGATGAATGAAGTTCATTTTAGAATCAAAATAAACCCCAAGATCTCTAACCGTAGACGATTCTCTCAAAGTAATCTGGTCCATTTTGTATTCAAACAGATGTGGTGATTTTAATCTATTGAATCTCATCACTTGACATTTTTCTATGTTGAATTCCATATCATTTGTCGAACTCCACTCTATGATAGCATTCAAATCCAGCTGCAACAATTCACAATCGTCTAATGATGTTATTTGCCGAAAAAGTTTGAAGTCATCTGCGAAAAGTAGAAACGAACTGAACTTGATTGCTTTCCCTATATCATTGATGAAAAGCAGAAATAAGAAGCCTGAAATAGGTGAACCTTGAAGTATGCCAGATTCCATAATGAATTCCGCTGAACATGTACCTGATATAAGCACTTTTAGTTCAATGTTTTTTATTCGATCAGCCAACCAATCTAATAACGGGGAGTCGATCCCTAATGCTTTGAGTTTACGACTAAGCAACCAATGAGCAACTGAATCGAATGCCTTTTTGAAATCTGTATATATAGAGTCTATTTGTTTTCCTTTCTTCATGGATTCTAGTATAGTATTCGAATATGTCAGAAGATTGGTCGTGACTGATCTTTTCGGAATGAATCCATGCTGCTCCTCTATGAATATATGCTTGAAGCATGGTGAAATTTTGTTTACTAGCAGGGTGTCGAGCAATTTTGGTAGGTATGAGGATTCGCAAATTGGCCTATAATTCTTTACGTTGTTCTTATCACCGGACTTGAATTTCGGGATTATAAAATTAAGTTTCCATTGAGTAGGAAATCGTCCCGAGCGCAGAGATAGGTTGAAGAGGTCACACAATGGAGATGCCAATTCCGCTCGACATCGCTTCAGAAATATGGAAGGAATCTCATCTGGACCTCCGTCATTTTTTTCCGGAAGTGAACAGAGACAGTTGAGAACTTCTTCGACAGAAAGTACACAATTATTTAAGTGGACGTATTTGTCATATTGTACATCAATATCTCTGGGATTGGCTGGTTTATAAACCTTCGCAAAATTTCTCCGAAATAATTCGGCTATGTCTCGTGTATTACTGCATTTTTCTTCATTCAAGTGCATAGTGTTTGGAAGGGTGTTATTTTCTTTTAAATCATTAACATATTTCCAGAAAAATTTTGGGTTGAAGCCTATGGACTCTTCTACTGATTTTATATAGTCCTTATAACAAGTTTCAGATTCTTTTTTGCATTCTCTTCTGATTCTAACAAATTCGTTACATTCTTCTTTCCGTTGATTGAGTTTGAATTCCCTGTGAGCTGCTTTTTTGAGGGATATTAGTTTTTTTTAAATTTGACGAAAACCAATGTGGGTACGTATTTTGAGTTTTCATCCTTCTCGGTACATACTTATTAACGATCTCGAATATAACATTATAGAACAAATTTGTACTTTTCTCTATTTCATCGGAGATAATCGTGTTCCATTCTACGTTAGCTAAGCTTTCAATAATGCAGTCAAAATTTGCCGTCTTGAAATCGTTATAGAAAAGGACAGGAAGATTTTCGTTAATTTCGATTTCGCTTGATAATTTGATATCGAAGTTTAAGGCAGGATGGTGAGGATCGCATCTAATCAGTTCATCGGGTGATTTTGTAGCATGGATGTTATCGTATGAAACAAATATCAGATCTAATAACGCGTTATTTATGTTCCTTGTTGTATTTATTTGGTTTAGACTGAGAAGTGCTGCTGTATTACTTATAAGAAATTGCGGCCTCGTCATATAAAAACTGTTTGTATCAGATGTATCCCAACATTCGCCTGATATGTTAAAGTCTCCACAGAATATCAGATTTATACTATCATATTTATCAACCAATGTTTCGAGTTCATCCAAGTAGTATTCGTATTGTGTATCGTTACTGCCGGGCGGAAAATAAACATTAGATAAAATAAAAGATTCAGAATTCACTTTCATCTTCACAAAAATTTGTTCGAGGTTAGAATCGATCGGAATTGAATGAGATATAAGATTTGATTTAACGGCCACCAAGACACCACCTCCAATTTTTTTAGTGCTCGTGTTACTGTCTCGGTCCTTTCTATAGATATTATAGGCCTGTTTTGGTTCGCTTTTAGGATGGTTCCAGAACGGTTCAAAACAGTCGCACATTTATTTATTCAGCGTAAGCTCGCGCGTAGCATGCGTGTAGCTTCCCACAACATTGCTGCTCCACTACTTTGAACCGATTCGGAACCGCCTCAAGTGCGAACCAAAACAAAGCTTACAGTTGTTCATGCCTAGTTCAACATCACCAAAATCTGAGGACGGCCACGTTTCGGTTAAAAAGATTACATCAGTGACAGCTCGTTCAACTTGGTGCGTAATCCTCTGACATTTTGGTAATACCAAGTTAAGGCTGTAGGTATATGTGCTATTATTGGTGGTTGGAGTGTGTCAAAAACTGAATGATTAGTTTTAGATGGATTGAACGTTTCGAAATAATCTCACCCTTACTCCATCAGGCCATGCCCCAGGTTGAAGAAGCTCCTCAAGTGACAGATCGGTGTTACCGAATTTGAAGGACTTCTTGGGCGTTTTGGACTTTAAGTCAAAGCATAAGATATCCTTATTAGGCCATTGCTCCTCTGCATATGATTTGATATTTTCAGCTGTTGTATCAGATTGCAAACCGCCAATCCATATCCAGTTTCGTCCTTTTGGAGCTGGTTTAAGTAAGTTGTTGGGATTTCTAGTGCCCCTCACTAAGTTGCTCCTCCTCTTTTTAGAGTTAATTACAACTGTAAATGGTTCCTCTTCTATCTGTTGGGTATCTATAGATGAGTGTAATTCTTCCAACGATGTTTTATTCTTGGTTTTCTCTGTAGAGTTTGTCTTCTTCACTGTTTTTTCTTTTGCTTTTTCTAAAATCTCATTAGTCTTTTTCTTCAATACACTGGATTTCGCATTTGGTTCATCATGAAGCCTTTTTTTGTTGGTTTCATGAAAATCTCTCGAAGATAGAAGGCGGACCAGTTCGATGTTGGATTCTTTTAGTGATGTTACCTCAGCTTTTAGATCAATAAAGGTTTTTTGTATTGTTGCCACAATGGTTTCTGTATGATCTTTCATTTCTTGATTAGATGGTGAAGTACTTTTTTCAATTTCCGAGCTGTTGTCATTTTCAGGGAGCAGCTTCGTCGTAATTCTTTCAACACAGTCGTCGCAAAAGAAGTAGACATTTTTGGACTCAATGATTGCTTTGTAAATATAACGGAATCTTTTTTTTTTCACCGGAAGAAATGCGGCCACAGATTACAGAGTGAATGCGGCAGAGCACGAACCCACCTGTATCGTTGAACGAATATCCCATGAACAAATTGCGGATTCGGAGAGACAGTGGGTTGGAGAGTTCAACCCTTAACTGCCTTAACATTAAAAAAAAATTCACAAAGAAATCGGCGACGAAGCACAAACAGATTTTGTACTATGATTCGATAGGGCAAAAAGAACATTTTTTTGTGAAAATATAACGAACTGCGGATGGGACGGCAGGGTTGAAATTTCAACCCTCAATATAAAAAGAATTTCACAAGGAAAACTGTGACGGAGCACAAGAACTGCCCATAACTTTCTTTTTTCAAATGAAAACCCTATTTTTTTATGATTCCGTTGGATTCTGCGAAGAAAAATCATGATAGTGTTCTAACATGTTAGAACATGTTTTTTTCAAATAAATGAATCGAGAAAAGAGGAATGTCACTTATGGATTACAGTAATTATGTATTACCAAAAAAAAAAATTAAACTTCAAACAGCTCCTTTTGTATGTTAGCAGTTTCTTTTTATCAGTTAGTATAGTTTTCTCTTAATATTTTTGAGTGCTTGACACAAAAATATTCTCAAGAAAAAGAGAAAAAAGAGAATATTTTCTAAATTTTGCTCTTTTTTATGACCCTCTTGTAAATGAACTAAAATGAAATCAGAAGGCCGAATAAAAAAAATGTTGAGATCTTTATTTAACGTTATTTGACGAAAAAACGTAAATGATATTGTCCATTTTATGTCATATACATGATGCGAATAAAATCAATGGCAAAATAAGATTTACCCATTTCGTTGTATTGTAATTGTATTGTTGTTATTTGTAATCACTCGTAATAGTTGTTACGATATTTAACAACAAACAGCAAACACTATCAATCAGTACAGACTACTCCAAAGTTCGCTGCGAAAAGACCAATTACGCACATGATACGATATCATCCAGCGAGGACAATTACCATGAGCGCATACGCGAAGAATGACTCTTAGCAGCGCAGCTACACCGAACATTTCCGTTCGAAACGCGAAACTTCTCGAATTCGATTATGGCTGTAGTTTCTGTTGGATTGTAGCCGAAAACGAAACTAAGCCGAAACCTTCCTTCTTGGCCGAAACAGAAAGTCTAAATACTCTATAATATCCGAAACGAATACATAAACAGAAAATAATTTATTTGCATTCCCTGTGTAACTGCTCAGACTTCAAGAGTATGTCGAACAATATCATAATCCCAATTTTCAGATTTCAAATATGTCCAGTTCTCCAGAAACGTCTAATAGACGAACTCGAACTTGGGACCCCATGTGTAGTATTCCTATCCTAGAGAAAATAATATTGTGTCATCAATACAGGTTTAGAGAGGGAAAAGATAACGATGACATATTGTGTGAGGGGACTGAGAATATTATGAGGGCAGAGGGACCTGAATGCTGGAGAGAAATTTCTCGACTTTGGCAAGGCATTTGACACTGTAGCGCACCATATCCTTCTGCAGACTATGATGTCGGAATTAGAGAAGTTGCAAATGATCTGTTTAGGTCCTATGTAACACACGTGATACAAAGAATAATTCAATGGAAATGGGTGTGGTGTGCCGCAGGGTCAGAACTGGATCATAGAATAGACAAAATGTCACTGTTGAGGGAGAGTGGTGTGTATTGTTACGCAGATGATGCTGCGGTCATTCTGAGAGACAATACTAGGCATAACTTGACCAAAATCTACTTTCATTTAACCTCGAAAAAACAAATTTAATGACCTTCAATGTAACAAAAAAATCAAGTCCGAGTGCGAATATCTATAGGTAAACAGTGTACCTTCACCCACCTGAAGATGGCGAAATATAAATCGTCGTTTTAAAACTCATTTTTGTGGAAATCCTATGATCTATTCTGTTTTAAATTCTCCTATAATTGCAAGGGGAAGAAAAAGCTACCCCTAAAATATTGTCGCCAGAAACTTTTTTCCTTATTCATATTATACAAATAAGAAATTAATTTCTGATCGCTTGATTAATTTTGGACAAATAAGATTACTTAGCGGTAAGGTTGTACAGGGTGGGCAAATTTCGATGTTTTAGCACTACAGCTTTTGAACCAGAGGAGATAGACAAAATCTGATACCCCATTCTCGTCCTCTTTTTCTGAGAAACTAACAAGAGTAGTAGTCATTTTTGGCCACCTTTTTTTTGTTTTTGAGTTATAAGCGAAAATTGGAAAAATGGCGATTTCGAAATAAATTTATATCTCCGCTAATACTGATGATAGACCTCTGAAACTAAAACATTATACAGGCACTTTTTTGAGTAGAATCCAGTGGCGTGCTTGCCTTTTTAGCAGGATTTTTAATTACGAAGCTATGATCCAAAGTTATGTTTTTTTTAAATGGGAACACTAGTTTTCTGTGCAATTTTTTGAAAGCTTAATTTTTACTGATTTCAAAAATATATAACATCATGTGGTTTGCATCAATATAAATAATAGAAAATGGTCAAAAACCTTTTTTCTCAATATTTCTATGGTTTCAACTTCCGTTGAGAATAGAAAAATGTAGCATCTTATTATTACCACAGTCTCCTTCTATTAGTCCTTTCATTTCTATGCTTCTTACTCAATTTCTCCAAGATTCAAATTTTATGAAAATTGGTAAAAAGCATAGAAAGAATGACATTGCGGGAAGGAGACTGCTCTTATTATAGGAAGATCTATTTTTCTGTGCTCGTCAAAAGTTGAAACCATAGAAATATTGAGAAAAAAAGGTTTTTGACCATTTTTTTTTATTTATATTGATGCAAACCATATGATGTTATATATTTTTGAAAACAGTAAAAATTAAGCTTTCAAAAAATTGCACAGAAATCTAGTGTTTCCATGTAAAAAAACATAACTTTGGGTCATAGCTTCGTAATTAAAAAGTCCTGCTAAAAAGGCAAGCACGCCACTGGATTCTACTCAAAAAAGTGCCTGTATAATGTTTTAGTTTCAGAGCTCTATCATCAGTATTAGCGGAGATATAAATTCATTTCGAAATCGCCATTTTTCCAATTTTCGCTTATAACTCGAAAACAAAAGAAGGTGGCCAAAAATGACTACTACTCTCGTTAGTTTCTCAGAAAAAGAGAACGAGAATGGGGTATCAGATTTTGTCTATCTCCTCTGGTTCAAAAGCTGTAGTGCTAAAACATTGAAATTTGCCCACCCTGTACAGGCTGGAATTATCTTCGGACTTTTCACCTTGTTGGCGGATATTCTGTATATATGTTGAGCCTTTTTTTTTGTTGTAAAATATTGTTCCACTCTGCTCGTTTGAGCCAATTACTGCTTTATTTTTGACTTTTTGAACAACTCTTGGGCTGCTCCGGTGCATCTAGCTACACCGTGTGTGGGTGAAGCAGCCGAGCAGCTCGCTTCTCAGCGAATATACAATGGGGGGCATATAGTCACTGTAGGTCGCTTCACCTTCACCCGACCCCTCTTGCACTAAACCAAAGGCTGGTGCACGACGAGTGCTTGAAGCCCGTGAACACACTATAATAAAGGTTTTATTTTGGAACAGTTCTAGGGCCAGATGACCCTAGCTGTACCGGTGCATGAAGCACCAGTAAGAGAGCACCTATTAGAACACGCTTTTCTCTCTCTCTCTCTCTCCCCAATAATTCACAAATTCAATAGGGTTAGAAAAAATGAAGTATAAAATTTTCAAATTTATTGCAAACATGAAAAATCTAGTCAATTGGAGCAGGAATTTTCCATAAAAACTTTAAACAGTAGAACAAAAACACTTTGAAAGGAAAGAATGATACTAATAAATATTACAGAATAAAAATTTTTAATTCAATTAAACAAATTAGCATTGAGACAGTTTTGTTTTAAAATCATCAATGTAATCTTTGGTGACTAATAACTGGGAGATTGTGTCATCTATCAACTGTTCGAATTTATTAACATAAGATGTCTTATCGAAAGCATAGCCATTTGTCATTTTCAATAAATTTTGTCCCTGTTTTTCTATTTCAGTAAGTTTAACTAACATGTTTCGATGATTATCAACCAGTTTGTCTTCAGAATTTTGTAGTTCATTCGTATATCTCAGCTCTATATCTTCATCATCATCTGCTATACAGGGTAGATTTGTTGGAATATCCATTTTACTGTTAGCCGCTGTTGATTCATTACTTTGATCACCAGAGCCTAGCTCTTTCACACGGTCTGCATAACGTAATGTGTTCAAAGTATTTTCGCATGATCCAACGCCAGGAGAAACCATTGCTATCATGCAAGTTCTAGAATTGTTTCCCACAAATGAATCACGCAGGACTTGGGTGAGTTTGCTCACTCTGAAAGGAAGATGTGCCCCTTTTCTGCCTAGTGCCCTAATACATTCTTTTAAAGCTAAAAGTGACTTATTGATTTCTCCGCCTTCGAGTCGTGTCTGTCTATCTGATGAAAACGTATCTGCACCCCTTTCATTTCCTGCTAAATCAATTAAAGATAATTTACCATATACTGATCCATTTTTCCTAAGGTAAATTTGGAAAACAGCATGAGAGCGGGATGAATTGGCATTAGCAGAAGTCTGACCAGATGTACGCAAAATATCACCTTTACTGATTAAATTCATCACGTCGTTGGTACTTATGACATGTTTTTCTTTAAGTCCTACAACTTGAACTTGCTGCTTTCCATCTTCTAGGATTTTTAAGGTAGATTTTGAATTTAAAAGATCAAGTACCTTTCCAGAATATATCTCGAAGAAACTGCAAGAAACAATCAAATTCAAATGCTTATATCTGGGTGAACTGATTAATTTGAAGACATCAGAAATAGCCAAGGCATAAATTCCTAGATCAGCACCTGCAACGTCACCACTCATTGTATATGTTTTTCCAGAACCAGTCTGACCATATGCGAAACATGTAGCAAAGCCACCTTCAAAAATTGTTTTCACTAAAGGTTGTGCAGTGTATTTATACACAACAGAATTGTTACAATTTTCATCAAATGCATAATCAAATTTAAAGTTGTGATTATCAATATATCTTGTCAAATCTACTTTAGTTTTTGGCTCATGAACTATCAAATTATTCTTTTTGGGTACTGAAATTATATCAACCTCATTTTTGTTCATTTCAAACTTATTCAATGGACGTTTTCTAACACAAACAGTAATTAAATGGTCCTCCACCACATCATCAGTTGCTAATGGGCTGAAAACTAATTTGGCTCTTTCTTCAGCAACCATAGCAGCTAGTTTCTTATTTAGGTTATTCTGTGTTCTCCTAACTCCTGTATTTATATCTTTTGGTGCTAATGATTTCTTATTGCGTTTCTCAGTTTTGGCTTTGTCGATTTTAGATAATTCCTGAGAAAACGAATTATGATACTGTGGGTCTTTAAGTTGCGATCTTGATGTAGTCAATTTTGGAATGATTTCAGGAGTTTCCAACTCATGGACTGGAGTTATTCGCTTTCGTCCTATATTTGTCCTTCTGTTATTAACTGGAATATTCTTACGTGGTAAGTTGTTTGTTTCGTTAACTATTTTTTTAGGTGATTCTGGCAAGGCAGTATTATTGAATTTTAAAGTAGGGTTAAGCATGGAAGCAACACGAAAGTCCAAATCTTTTCCCTTTGTTTCCCCGTCTTCAAACCATTCCACTCTTACGAAATTGCTTTCTTGATTGATTGATACAACTACAGCTGGATGAACCCTTCCATCACTTCGGTTAATATTAATCGTTTGACCGGCGACAATTGTTTTCACCTCCATTTTTGAAAATGTTTTGACGATGGAAGAATTATTATTCAGGTTAATAATAACTGACTCTTAAATTTGGAGTCTCAGAAAGTTTAACTGTCATCACATGCACATAAAACTTTTTTGCAAGTCTACTTCGAATTCGAAAAGGATCACAGAGAATGAACAACCGTTAGATTACACACATCAACAATGTCAAATCACAGACGTCGGTTTGTGTTCAATGACATTTCTTCTTCTTTTGAAGTAAATTGTTGAGTGAATATATATATCATATTATAATATATGAATATTATTTATAATAATATAAAATATCAGGACATCTTTTGAAACCTCATTAAGTATTATACACGAGCATTGAGTTTAGAATTAAAATTTCCAATGGGTCAGAATAAATCATTCTTCGAAAGGAAGACTTTGAATTGAATGATTTGAAAATAATCATCAGATCGGCAGGAGATGAACACCAGGAAAATAATACTTAAACAGAACAGGATGTGTGTGAAATCATTTCTATGTTTATGCAGCATTTGGTCCTAAGAAGTGGAAGATACATGTATTTTATTAGTGTTTAATCATTCGGTTCTAATTTTAAGCTTCAGGAATGCTGCATAAATCAAGTTATACAGGGTTAGCAATTTTCACTAGCAGAGAAATTGGACAGTTTTCCATATAAATTAAAACTTACCTTTGATCCTTGCTGGTCCATAATAATTACTCCTATATTATCAACAATTTTCAGTCTCGAATTTTTATATTCGTGGATGGACATTCTCCGAACTAAAAAACGTTGGTGATGAAAAACGAATATCAACGATAGAGCACTCTATTAATTAAGCATGTACATACAAATAAAAATATTTGTTAACGAAATATCTTTACCTGCTGTGGAACAATTCATATTCCGTTGCGAGATATTTCTCAATGTACCAAATAACCTGAACATTTTAATTTCTTATCCTATGTATAAATTCACAAAGAAAAGAAACCCAAAATTGGTGAGAATTTCTACCGCTACGGAATTATTTATCAAACGGACTATGCCTACAGTTTGAGTGGACTTTGTTCTTAACTTCCCAAGTCGAAAATTGACAGTTGTCTTTCCTCCAACCTCTAAGCAAAGATTATAAAGTTAGGTTATGTATCAGAGACAGAGAGACAGAGACTTTCTCTATGTTATGTATTAGTGTTTATCTATGGTTATGTATCGTCGATACCCATTGAACTCCACAGATTACAGAGTTGAACTCAATGAGTTGAACTCTCTATGGCTGTGGCAGAGACAAGAGTCTCTTTCCCTTTCTCTATGGTTTCTTCTGGTTAGTGGGCGGTCCGTATATATCGAATTCTGGACAATTCGGTTCAATATCGGTCACCAGAGTAACCTCTCTGGTAACTTTCGGTTATCAAATGTGTATATACGGACATAGACATAGAGACATGGACTGTGCCTTCCCTTTATATCTATGCATGAAATACGGTCAAAAAAAGTGACAGAGAGAAAAACACGTCGGGAATGCAGTTGTCTTTTTCTAGAATTTTGATTGGTCTACACTCAACTCTATGTGAGCAAAAAAGAGAAAGGTATATCCCGACGAGCTTTTCTCTCTTTCTAATAAATAGCCAATTTCATGCTGGCATTGCTCAGTCCATGTCTCTATGTCTATGTATACGGACCATACGCTATAGAGTTCAATGTCGATACCATAGACCTAATAAAGGCTATGATCCGTATATACATTTTGGCGTATGGTCCCTATATACACTTTGGTTTCGTCTGGTTAGTAAGTGGGCGGTCCGTAAATGTCGAATTCCTGACAATTCAGTTGAATATCTGTCACCAGAGTAACCGCTCTGGTAACTTTCGGTTTTTTTTTTTTGGTGTAGCAGGGGGAAAATCTGCAAAACAGACGAACACACCCTCTCCTGAGGGGGAACAGTGTGGGGATTCTCACTCTCTGAGCTCGAGACCCACTAAAAACCCTCAACTGCTTCTTCATAGGTTCCGGGCATTTTGCCGATTAACCAGTTGACTCTTATGGTTTCTGGACTCTCACACGATCATAGTCGTGTTGATATTTGTATGCTGCCTATAGCTTTTATAGGTTAAGCTCTTCTTCGGTTACTTGAAATCCTTAACTGATCTCTCGGTCTTCGGTGGTAGGTTTTTGACCTTCTAGCTTCTTCTGTTGGATCATAGTCGATTAATCTTCGTAGTTCCTCATTTGGATGTTGTTTGGCTTTGTTGAATATCCTTTCCGCCTTTCTCTTCATAAATTCTGTAACTGGTTCCCATTCCAAGTCCTTGTAGATTTGTTTGTTCCTAACAAACCAGGGTACGTCCATCGCCGTTCTAAGGAGTTTATTCTCAGTGGCCTGTATTTTCTTGATGTGGGTCTTGGCTGTGAAGCCCCATGCCGCCGATCCATATGTGAGTTGTGGTCGCGCAATTGTTTTAATCATCGTCAACTTGATGTTCTTATTCATATGACTTCTTCTGCCTATGAGTGGATAAAGTTTACTCATTGCGGCTTTTGTTTTATCACAGCTGTCTATAGACGTCTATAGCCGTCTTAAAGACGGCTATGGTTTTATCAACTGCACATTTGATGTGGTTTTTCCATGTAAGTCCTCTGTCAAGCGTCACTCCTAGGTATGTTGCTTCATTTTTCCATTCAACCTCTTCTCCATCAACTTCAAGGTTTTCTTCCATCCTCAATCTTCTCTTTTGCAGTAATATTGCTTGAGTCTTTCTTCCATTGATTTGGATTTTCCATTTGATGCACCATTTGAGTAATTCATCTATGGCTTCCTGCAGTCTCCGGTGTATGATCTCTGGGCGTCGATGTCTGAACGCTATTCCTGTGTCGTCTGCGTACAAGGTGAGCATATTTCTAGCATTCTTCGGGATATCATAGACGTATATTACGTCCAAGTACCGATCCTTGAGGCACTCCCGCTTCCAATTATCTGGTTTGAGAAGTTGCTCCATCTATTTTCACATAAAAGTTTCTATTCCTCAGATAGTTCCTTATAATCTTGCATAACTTGGTCGAATATCCTGCTTTTTTCATCTTGTAGATTAGGCCTTCGTGCCATACTCTATCAAAAGCTCTCTCGATATCCATTAGAACTAATCCTGTGGCCTGTTTGGTCTGTATTCCTTCGGTGACGTATTCTATGAGCCGTAGTAATTGGAGTTCAGTCGAATGTTCTCGTCGAAATCCAAATTGTTCGGGTGGAATTATCTTCAACATTTCTGTTTCCTCATTCAGCCTTTTAGCGATAACCCTCTCGACGATTTTTCCTAGTGCTGATAGTAGGCTGATTGGTCTATAATTTTGAGGAAATTTCCGTTCCTTTCCAGGCTTGTTGAAAACTATCACTTCTGCAGATTTCCATCTCTTTGGGTAGTATTCGGTCCTCATCACTCCGTTTGTTATATTCGTCAAGGCTGCTATTCCTTTTCTAGGCAATTTCTTCAACATATAATTCGTTATCCTATCATCTCCCGGCGCTTTCCTGTTTTTCAATTTCATTATGATCTCTTTGATTTCTGTTGGTGAAGCCGGTTTTGGAATGATTGCGGTTTCCGGTGGTTCCATCATCAGTTCTTCGTTTGCCTCCACTTCTTCTTTCCAGGCTTGTTGAAAACTATAATTTCTGCAGATTTCCATCTCTTTGGGTAGTATTCGGTCCTCTTCTTCTTCTAGATCTTCATTGTCATCACCATTTCTGTAATTTATTCTGGCTTCTCTCTCAATTGAGCCGGCAAGTGCTTCGGCTTTTTCATGTCTCGTATATACCATTCCGTTTGCTCCATGAAGTGGAGGTATAACTGTCCGTTCCCGTCGTAAGCGTTTTTGCATTTTCCAAGCCGAGTGATCTATTGTATTCAGTTCCCTTAATCTCTGGTGCCATCTGTTATTACGCAGTTCTGTTAAAGCATTTTTCAATATCTGGCTATGCTTATTCAGTTTCTTCTTGTCTTCTTCTCTTTTTGTTGTTCTGTAAATTTTTCTGAGTCTTCTGTTCTTAAGTTCCTTTATATATCTTGGCGTATCTCCATGTGAATGTTTCGGAATTGTGATGTCTTTCATTACGACAATGTCCAGTACATCGGGTAGTCCATTTACTTTTGGTATGTAGGTCGGTATATCAGGTCCTATCACAACTGCATTAAGTTTTTCAGCATAAATCTTCAGTCTTCTCCCGTTGGTATTTTCCACTCTACTATTGCATTCCCGCGATTTGCAGTTAAGATCACCAATTATGATCTTAGGGTGTCTTCCTTCTAGTAGCATTTTCAGATCCTCTTCCAGCATGTCCGTATCCGGTGATTTATAAGTCGAAATAATCTTCACTTGTCCTTGGTATTCACAATAATCGATATTGCTTCTACTTCTTGACCATTGAATATTTGGTCATATTCCTTCTAGCCAGTATGGCAACGCCACCTGTGCTGTTAGGTCTATCATTTCTGTAGATATCGTAATTGGGAAATGCTATCCGAACGTTGGGGTTAAGTCTTATTTCTTGGAGAGCTATGACATCCGGTCTCTTCCCTTCAATCAGTTCTTCGAATTCTGGTCTGCGGGCTCTCAATCCTTCGACGTTCCAAGAGACGATTAAGAGATTGTTCTTTATCGTCGTATCAGCCATTAAATATTCTTAATAATTTGCTGCATCTTCTTCTCAATCTCTTTCTCCAGATTCTGCATCATCGTGCTGAGGAGGTTTTTCGTGAACTTATCCAGTTCCTCAGTGATTCCAGAAATTCCTTTCCTGGTTTCGGCTTTTTTGACGGTTTTTTCCTTTTGCGTCTTTTTCTCTGGATTCTTCGTCTCTTTGACCACTTTGGTTGCAGTTTCCTGGGGTTTCTTCACTTCCGAAGAGTTTTGGGATGGCTTCGGTGTATTTTGTGTTGGCCTCGAGCTGGTCTAGTTCGATCTTGGCGATCTCTTGGTCTTTTTAGTGACCAATTTCCATTCGCTACATCCCTTGTAGCTGGCTGGATGTCCTTGCTCTCCACAGAGAACACAACAGGCATTTCGCTCCTCGTTCTCCCTGGTAAGCGTACACTCCTTGGAGCTGTGATTACCAGACCATTTCACGCACCTCTATGGAAAAGTGCACTTACTTTGAGCATGTCCATATCGCTGACAGCGATAACATTGTCCAGGCCCGGTCGTCCTTCTCTTAGGTTCAACAACCACAGTTCATGTTGTAGAGCCTTCTCACCTCGAAGATACCCTTATTCTGGGTTTTAACCAGCAATAAGGGCATCGGCCTCTTAGTTATATTTAAGGTCATTCTTATGACCTCAAAACTCCCTATTTATTTTATGAAGGAAGTCCGTCATCCTTCTGTGGTCTTCCGCGGTTTGTGGAACGACCCTAATTCCGTCCTTCACAGTTGTCGCTCTGCTATATTTAATTCCGTTTCGCATTAACGCGTTGGAAATTGACGTCCATTCTGACGTACCTCTCAGGGTGACTGGGGGGATTTTTTCTTTCCTCTCCTCCACTGGTGTGGTTTTCTGTTGAGCTGAGGCTGTACCTATCGTCGTGATGGGTGGAATTTTACCTTTTTTAGTTATGTCCGTTGCTTTTTTTGCGGTCTCTTCGTCTGAAGATGCACTTTCTTTACGCGCGCGTTTTGTGGGTGGCGCGTTCTGGGTTTTTGCAACTTGAGTTGCAAAATTTTTCTTCTTTTCCGGTTCTGGAGCTACTTCCTGTTTGGAGGAATTTTTGGGGACCGCTACCGGCTTTGCAATTTCTGCAAATGTGGGGGATTTCTGTGCCGTAATGTGTTTTGCAATTTCCGCAAACCTAGGGGATTGAGGCGCTTTATTCTTATTAACTTCCTCTCTCAAGAGGCGTATCTCCCCGACCAACTGAGCTACGGTTTCAGTCAATTTATTTATTTGAGCCTTCAATTGCTCATTCTCTTCTTTGAGCCTTATAAACTCCTCTGCTTCTCTATCGATTAATTCTTCGGTGTCCGTAGCTTCCATGTAGGAGCTCTCATTGTCTGTGACCTCCAACATGGCTTTTTGTACGTATTGAACTATATGAGTTATTTCTGTGTAATAATGAATATTGGAAATACTCACTAATATGTTACTACTAAGCTATGTGGCTAAGTAATATATTTTCTATACTATAAGAAAAATAAATCGACTCACCAGTGATATCCGTGGAACCATCGATCAATGGATCTGGACTCGACACTGAATACACTGAATTTGAACGAATTTCCGCTCTATAACACATACACTTATAGAACTTACAAAAAAAAAACTTCGGAAGTTTCGTAGACGGAATCAAAAATTCCGTAGCTTCGCTAGCGTACACTTTCACTTCGACTTTCTCTTCCACTTTCTCTTTTACAACACGAGAGATGACGTATCGCACTGGTATCATTCAACACATCTACCTGCTTCAACGTCTCGAGGTGAACTGAATGAAGTAACTTTCGGTTACTAGGGCTGTGGTCCGTATATGCACTTTGGTTACTTCTGGTTAGTAAGTGGGCGGTCCGTATATGTCGAATTCCTGACAATTTGGGCTGTGGTCCGTATATACACTTTGGTTTCTTCTGGTTAGTAAGTGGGCGGTCCGTATATGTCGAATTCCTGACAATTCGGTTCAATATCTGTCACCAGAGTAACCGCTCTGGTAACTTTCGGTTACCAAATGTGTATATACGGACGCTTGATTCAATATCAGTCACCAGAGTAACCGCTCTGGTAACTTTCGGTTACCAAATGTGTATATACGGACCATACGCCAAATGTGTATATAGACCATATTAGTGAGGTTAGGCGGGAAATTTGAATCGCGATTCATCCGTGGATCTGGTCCCTGAATTCCCTATGCATTTCTTATGGGACTAAAAATGCCGCGTACTTCTCGCCTGTTTTTGAATATTTTAGCGAATTTCTTAAGATTTATTTCTGTTGAAATGTGTTCTATGATCCTTTCTTAACAAGTTGAAAACAAAATTTCGTAATAAAATGGTATATTTTTTTAATAATGGATCAATATAAAATTGGTCAGCAAGATCCATGGAAGTTTGTCGTAGCTTCATTTCGTTTCTAACCTCTGAAGCTGACATCATTCTAACGCGCAAGCGTAGCATGTCATTTTAGGACATAAAGTATTTTGTGATGTAAAATGTAGGGGAGACCGGGGTTGGTTGTGACGGGGGCTGGTTGTGACAGAGGCTTTTGCGCTCAATTAATAGATATCAGTAGCGTCGCGATTATTCCAATAGAGCCAGCAAAGCTATTACGTATTGCGCCTGACGGTGGCTTTGATCGCTAACGTACCGCGTGTGTTTGGATGATTTATGTATTTTCGAGGTGCCTTAGGAAATAAAAGTGACGTCAAATATTCTTGTGTGAAGTGACTAATGTAACAGCTGAAAAAAGTATTGTGGCGTTAAAATACTAATTCAGGTATGCTCTTTCTCACATATATAAAATTATTTGGCCATTCATTGAAATAAAGTTGGAAATAAGAGAACAAAGCAGAAATGTGCTTTGGGGTTGGTTGTGACATTCCAAAAACACAGCCCAATAGTAAAACCAACCACATGGAGGCCCCAAGCACCCCCAAAAATTCACCATCTAAGACATATTCCCTTTCCTTTCCAGACTTAGAACTTGAAAATTCACCAGGACCTTCTGGCATCACAACATATTTTTCTCCAGAATATTTGAGACCAACACCAAAGGCTGGAAAACGTCTAGCTAAAATAAAATGGCGAAAACCTGGTAGATCAGTCATATGTACAGATACTCCAAATAAGAAGGAATTAGAAGAAAAACAAAAGATGAAAAATTTGAAAGAACAAAAGAAAAAACAAAGGAAACCGGTGTCAAGAGAAATATATACAAGGGTACAGGTAAAGCTAAAGCTAAGACCATTTAAGCTAATAGCAGTTCGGAAGATGAAGAGGAAACTTTCTGTCACGAACCACGAACCTTTTTCCATCTCTCGACCTAAAGTAAAATGGCTGCAGTGCACCAGTTGCTCTAGATGGGCTCATGAAAAATGCCCGGATAAAAGTCCATATTTTGTATGCATTCACTGCAATTCCGATGACGATATGTAGGGGCGTCACAACCAACCCCATAAGCGTCACAACCAGCCCCATGTCGGGGCAAGTTGTGACATTTAGAGTTTTTTTTTTTATTCTCAGTAGCCATGTTTGTATTGCTTTCAATTAGTTCGTTTCTATTTTTTTTTACAGATATATGTTTAAACTAAATAAATATGCGTTTGAGAGCCTTGAGTTTTATTATCGAGATGTACAAATAATTATACTTTAAAATTGGCACAACCAACCCCGGTCTCCCCTACTTGGAAACAACCTCTCTAATAATTGCGGCACCCAATTTTGCATGTCTTTATATTAACATATACTTCTAGCTAGCGATATTCTTTATGGAGATATTCCATCTTAAAGTCGATTCCTATGTAAAAAAATTTGAATATGGATCTCCCGCCCATTGAGTGATTGTAACCTCACTAATATGGTCTATACGTACCTATGGAGGGTACCCTCCATATACGTACCATACGCTATGTACCGTCTGTTCCGATATTCCTGAACAGTACTGTCAGTATTTCAGAGACGATGCCTATTGGCCCAGTCGTTCGAGTTCTATTGTTATTCGATTGCTGGCCAGTAAAACCAGCAATATCGGAACAGGCCCGTAGCCGGAAATATAATAGGTGCGTTCGGACAGTAGACTCTATCAGTACTTTTTGTTCCCAGTCGTTCGGGCACGCAGTTTCAGAACAAAGTGTCAATAGTTGTCGTTCGTTCTAGACGGAGTAGAGTTTTCGGAATCAACTCTATGAGCCCCAGCTCTGAAGGTGGGGCGCGAAAGGAGTTTGTGTAGAAGTAGGGTTATGAAACGAGACAAACCATAAAAAACAACTTATAAACAAATTATTCATAAAACTGTAGAATTTCCGTTTAATCCACACTAAGAATTATCTATTCATATACATTTTCGAACAAATGGTATTCAAATTCAAATTTTTCCCATGATTTTTGTGGTTGACATTTGTCATTCGTTCATTCAAAAATTGCCAATTTGTTAATTTGTACAGGCTCCATTAGCCCTAGCTGATCTGTGATAAAACTCTACTTCTACTCGCTCTGTACCGGTGTTTACTGGCCGAACGTAGTCTTTATACAACATTTTCCTGATACTCCGACAGATTTTTCTGCTCGAAGATTCTGGAGAAACATTCAATACTTTCCATTTCGAAGCTATTTTGACCACTCTCTTGATTTTTAAATTCAAATGCAGGGCTGCAATACTCTCCAATTTCACAGCAATTGGCATCAACAGAGGCCTATTTTGCGTATGGTCCGTATATACACATTTGGTAACCGAAAGTTACCAGAGCGGTTACTCTGGTGACAGATATTGAACCGAATTGTCCGGAATTCGGCATTTACGGACCGCCCACTCACTAACCAGAAGAAACCAAAGTGTATATACGGACCACAGCCACTCTATTTATATTAGGTCACATTTCCGATCTTCCTTTCTGTTGAAGAGGAATGTTTCGTTTATTCCAAGAACAACGTTTATCAAAGTTGAATTAGTGCATCCATTAAGAAAAATGTGAAATTTTGACTGCAAAATCATTCGTGTATTCGGACAACTACGTTTATACACTAGGTATTATCATTATATAGGATGACCCATTTTTTAAGATCTACTGAAATAAATGTTTCAAAAAAAAGTTTCTTAGTCTTCAGGGGGACGAATGCAGACATTTAATCTGAACTTAGAGTTAGATTTCGAAGGCATAACCTTGATTTCCTAACTTACCGCCATTTTTATAACTTTTTGAATCCAAAGATTATAGAGTATGTATATAATCTTTGCATAAAAACTTTGACCATAGACAAATTGTGTATATACCAGAGATATATCTCTGGTAAATACGGACCATACACCAGGGTTGTGGTCCGTATATACACTTTGGTTTCTTCTGGTTAGTAAGTGGGCGGTCCGTATATGCCATTGGGTTCCCATAGAGTTCAATGGTAATATGCCGAATTCCTGACAATTCCTATCAATATCTATCACCAGAGTAACCGCTCTGTAACTTTCGGTTACCAAATGTGTATATACCATTGAACTCTAGAGCAAAGATTATAGAGTAGAAAGATAGGAAATGAAGCGACTAAAGTGATGTGAGCGTCATCTGTGTTTCAAATGTGTTTTTAAGACTGGTTAAAATTTTAATTCGAAGGACATATGAAATTTTGCGAGATGTCAGAGTTATATATGGCCATTTTGATCGAACAGGTTTTGAATGTTTTGATTCTCGTATCTATAGACAACCGCGTATCGCCTTTTGTTTTTCGAGTCCGTTCTAGTTGCTGATTATTGAAGTTTTTGTCTAATTTCTTGGCGAAAACCTCAGAATATCGATCGAAAATTATTGTATGGTGAAGAACTGTGGATCAAATAAAACGAATTTTACTAAGGAAAATGGAAATGTAAGTATTAACTGGTAACATGTGACTCGGTCATTCATTGATTTTTATTTTCAGTGCTACGAAGTGGATACAATTTTCAGGGCGTAAAGGCCTGCAAGCACTACTGACTACACCATGTGCAACATTTTACTGCAAGTCGATTGAGAACTGTTCATCCACGTAAATTGTTGCATGGAGGAAGCATCCCTCACATGAAGTGCTCATTTATGAAATTGATTTATGGAAATTATGACTTTTATACCTCCATCCAAAGATTCTCAATTGCCTTCAATATATTCAGAAATGCAAAACTTTTATGGATTTCGATTTGGGAATCGGGTGACTGTCAAATTGTCGTTTGGAAAGTCAAAATTTTATGAAACCTTCTGTGAGTGTTTTTTTCATTCGTCAATAAATTTGTATATTGTGTCATAAAGAGACCATACTATGAGGAAATCATAAAAAAGCATGAAGAAATTAAACTGACGGGCTTGAATACAGGTCTTGTATACCTCTGTATGGTTTTTTTCAATTGTGATTTTGAAAATGTTGTGAATAATATGTAATTAACGGAAATGTGTATACTACGACTGTAAATTGAATATTGGTTTATATCAATTTTTGATAAAAATTGTACAAATTCAACTCAGTTTCTTAATTCAAAACGTTCTCATAGAAAATAATTTCAAATTTTTGTAAATTTTTTATAGATTGCAAATAAAAATTTATCACATCCAACAGCGTATTTCATTGACACCAATCGATTCCAAACAATTTTCAGATGAAAACTAACATCCTGGTCACAAAAAAAAACAGGCTCAGGATGTTTGTTTTCTAGTTTCAACAAGGTCAATATTGAAATTCAATACAAGGAATATAATTCGAATTTCGCGCCCCTCAATTATAAAACAGAAAACTGTTATTAAACAGTTTTTCTGTATTGATAATACGTTTTCAGCGCCATCTCATTGTCAAATGTGTTTTCACTGGCCAAAATGTAGTCGGTTTTTAGTACTAGCGATATGAGGGCGTTTCCTATCTTTCTACTCTTTGCTCTAGTTCAACGGACCATACGTTGGCCATCTAGAGGGATTAGTTTATCTACGACTTCGATTTTCCAAACGACGATTTGACAATCACCCGATTCCCAAATCGAAATCAATAAAACTTTTGCATTTCGGAAAATATTGAAGAAATATTGAGAATCTTTGAATGTACGTATAAAAGTCATTATTTCCCTCAAATGGGCCCATCATGCAAGGAATGCTTCCTGCATACAACAATTTACGTGGTTGAACCGTTCTCAATTGAATTGAAGTAAAATATTCATTGCACATGATGTAGTCGGTAGTGTTTGCAGGATTGCAGGCCTTTACGCCCTGAAAATTTTATCCACTTCGTAGCACTGAAAATAAAAATCAATGAATGACAGAGTCACATGTTACTAGTTTCAATACTTATATTTCCGTTTTCCTTAGTAAAATTCGTTTTATTTGATCCACAGTCATTGAACTAACTTTCTTTAGTTCAATGTCCACAGTTGTTCACCATACAATGATTTTCGAACGATATTTTGAGGTTTTCACCAAGAAATTAGACAAAAATTTCCATAATCACCAACTAGAACGAGCTTGATAAACAAAAGGCCAAAGATTATAGAGTAGAAAGATAGGAAACGCCCTCATATCGCTAGTACTAAAAACCGACTACATTTTGGCCAGTGAAAACACATTTGACAATGAGATGGCGCTGAAAACGTATTATCATTACAGAAAAACTGTTTAGTAACAGTTTTCTCTTTTATAATTGAGGGGGGCGAAATTCGAATTCTATTCCTTGTATTCAATTTCAATATTGACCTTGTTGAGACCAGAAAACAAACATCCTGAGCGACAAAACGAAAGGATGGTTTTGTTTTGTGACCAGGATGTTAGTTTTTATCTGAACATTGTTTGGAATCGATTGGTATCACTGAAATACGCTGTTGGCATTGAACTAACTTTCAACATTGAACTAACTTTCTTTAGTTCAATGGCTGTTGGATGTGATAAATCTTTATTTGCAATCTATAAAAAATTTACAAAAATTTGAAATTATGGACCACGAATAGAGCTTTGACTAGGATACAAGAGTACATGGTTATCTGCTATAATTACGTGAAAGGTGTTTTTTCTGTGAAAAAGTTTCGAATTAATAAACTGAGTTGAATTTTTACAATTTATATCAGAAATTGATATGAACCAATATTCAATTTACCGTCATGGGATACAAATTTCCGATACTTATATATTATTTACAAAATTTTCAGAACCACAATTGAAAAAAACCTTACAGAGGTATACGAGACCTCTATTCAACCCCGTCAGTAAAATTTCTTCATGCTTTTTCATGATTTCTTCACGGTATGGTCTCTTTATGACACAATATACAAATTGATTGACGAATGAACACTCACAGAAGGTTTCATAAAACTTTGACTTTCCAAACAACAATTTGACAGTCACCCGATTTCCAAATCGAAATCCATAAAACCAAAGATTATAGAGTAGAAAGATAGGAAACGCCCTCATATCGCTAGTACTAAAAACCGACTACATTTTGGCCAGTGAAAACACGCGTGACAATGAGATGGCGCTAAAAACGCACTGTCAATACAGGAATACTTTTTGATAACAGTTTTCTGTTTTTTGATTGAGGGGCGCGAAATTCGAATTCTATTTCTCGTATTGCATTCCAATATTGACTTTGTTTCTATCAGAAAACAAACATCCTGAGCGACAAAACAAAAGTATGGTTTTGCTTTGTGATCAGGATGTTAGTTTTCATCTAAACATTGTTTGGAATCAATTGATATCAACGAAAAACGCTGTTGGTTGTGCTATATGTTTATTTGCAATTCATAAAAAATTTACAGAAATTGAAATAGTGGGCAATAAATGAAGCTTTTCCTAGGACACTATAAAGTATATGGTGATCTGCTATACGTCGAAGGTGTTGTTTCTGTACAATAGGTTGTTCTGAATTAATGAACTTAGTTGAATTTGTAAAATATACAAATATTGCAGACATATGCAAGACCTGTATGTCAGTATAGTTTCTTGGTGCTTTTTTTATGATTTCCTATGATATGGTCTCTTCATGACACAATATACAAATTGATTAATGAATGAACAGAACACTCACAGCAGGTTTCATAAAACTTTGACTTTCTAAACAACAATTTGACAGTCACTTGGTTCCCAAATGGAAATCAATAAAACCTCTGCATTTCTGAATATATTGAAAGTGTAGCAATTGAGAATCATTGAATGGACCTATAAAGATCATCATATTCACTTAATAGGCCGTTTATGCAAGGGATGCTTTCTGCATACAACAATTTACGTCGATGAACAGTTCTCAATTGACCTGCAGTAAAATGTTCATTGCACATGGTGTAGTAGTGTTTGCTGAAGTAATTGTCTTCAAGCCCTGAGAATTTTATCCACTTCGGAGCACTGAAAATAAGAATCAATGAATGACCGATTCACATGTTACGACTTTTAATACTTACGCTTCCATTTTCCTTAGTTGAGTGAAAAACTTAATCACGTAAAATACATTTTATTATTTTATCCACCGTTCTTCACCATTCAATAATTTTCGAACAATATTTTGAAGTTTTCACCAAGAAATAAGGCAAAAAACTCCAAAAATCGGCAACTAGAACGAGCCAGATAAACAAAAAGCGTTTGAGAGTCAAAACTAAGATGTCTAAAAATATGGTACATGTGTTACGGGCAATGTAATTATTTAGGTCAGTATTCATAATGCTTGGTTATTATGAATAATGACCATTAAAATTGGGCAATTTGATAAATTCGAATTACTTTACGATAATTTCTCACATTGCCCGGTCATTATAAATACCACTATTATTTCTTTGGGCACTTTGATTAAGTGTCAGCTAATGAAGAACAGAGCTCATCCACAGCCCTTTTAAGGGTTAAGAGGGCCGTGGCTCATCTTAATGGCATCAACTGTAACTCCGTACAAGGCCATGTTTGGGACAAAGTTAAAAGTTGGTATAAAAAGTTTTTTAACCACAGACGTTCTGCATAATATAAATTGTGAAGAGGACTCAGAAATTTAAGTAGAAGATCAGATCAATTTACAGTCTGTAGACGAAGGTCTACTGCAAAATAAACCACAGCGTAGCGAAGCTACCAGGTCCAAGTCATCATGATGAGGAGGACCTACGGCACGAAACACGGAATTCTAAATCAACTTTATGCCCGGAACCAATTTACAATTTGTAATGAGAAGTTTATATATGGCGAAGATATTCCACAGACAGAGATTTCACTATGAGAATATGCAAGATTGTCATCCAAGAAAGAGGGCCAAAGCTATAGTCGATGTGGCTGTAAAGGTAGCTGCAAATCCGGTAAGTGCAAGTGTCGTAAAAAAAAGTTATGTAACTCCAAATGCCACCAAAGTAGAAGATGCTCTAATAAATACACCCTCTATGTAGGTATTGCTACATATTGACATTTTGTGTAAATATAAATTTATAAGTACGTACATATCTAATACATTATTTTTATTTGGACTTAAGTTTTGTTTGTACCTACTTATTTCATCGCCACCGGTTTGTTTGTCACCATGTGAAATTTGTTATTTTTTGTTACTTTGTCAGTTAGGTATGTAAAAATTTGTTTTTTTATAAGAAATATGAATAAAAATTATTTTTAAATTGCCCACTTGACTTTCAGCATTATACATAATGACCGGGCACTGTAATATTTGGAACATAATTTATCATTTTGTCATATCCATTTGGGCACTTTTTAAATTGCCCGGGCATTATGAACAATGCCCAATTATTTACATTGCCCGTAACATATGCACTGATTAGATTTTGTTATTCCCGTTTCGAAAATAAGAGATAAGTTTCGTTTTTCCCACTGTAGGTAGCGCTGTTTAGGAATTGACACATAGACATAGAGATATGGACTGTGCCTTCCCTTTATATCTATGCATGAAATACGGTCAAAAAAAGTGACAGAGAGAAAAACACGTCGGGAATGCAGTTGTCTTTTTCTAGAATTTTGATTGGCTACACTCACCTCTATGTGAACAAAAAAGAGAAAGGTATGTCCCGACGAGCTTTTCTCTCTTTCTAATAAATAGCCAATTTCATGCTGGCATTGCTCAGTCCATGTCTCTATGTCTATGAATTGACAGCATTGAACTAAAGAAAGTTCAATGATTGACAGTTGTCAATTGATATTTGAAAATGATTTGAATGCATTCGTTCGACTTGCGAATGTGCTGTATTTATAATCCATTATTGGTGTGTGAAAATGTATTACTTTCGAGAAAGGTCGTACAACATTCATTTATTGAACATGTCGTTCAGTTTTCTGTATGGACAATCAAGAACTACAGCTAAGAATTCGGTGTTGTTGGACTATCACTCTTTGTTGTTGCAAGTTGAGGCAGAGCCAAATCAGATGAACATTCGGGACGGATAGAGCTAACACTGCTAACAGTTATGACAACTTCAGCCATATTCAATCAATGAAACTGTATTGAAAATACGTAAAGTGAATTGTGAGCATGAATTAAGAAACAGAAATACGTTAATCTGTTCGAGTCTGTTCTTCAAATATTCTTCACAAGTATAGTAAAAATTATATTGAATATTTCGCCAAACAACTGTGTTTTATTGTCAAACAGTCAAACAGAAATTATCTTGAAGAAAAATAGTAAGTACTCCTGCGAATCCTTCGATAGTGTTGAAATATCTGGAGATTCGTTTTTAGAACGAAAATTCAAGTGTTAATCACAAATATTCGTTAACAGCTGATAAAATAGTCCGGTTCATTTTTTTTTGGATTCTTTGATGGATCAGGAACACAGAGATGACTGTAATCTGTGTTCGATATCAACGCTGAACAAAATAAAGCGAGAGAGTATCATTAGATTTTCTTTCATAGAACAAGGATAGAACATGGTGGCGCCGCCACGAAACGAATCTCTTATTTTCGATTTAGTCTAATGTCATTCCATTCAAAAATTGACGAGTGCATACACCATGTTTTTAGACATCTTAGTCAAAACATTCAAAACCTCTTTGATCAAAATTGACGTCTGAAATCTTAAAAAATGTCATATATTTCTGCAAATGGCACTCAAATTAATATTTTAACCAGTCCTAGCGTTTTAATAACACGCGTGACACACAGATGTCGCTCAAATCGCTTTAGTCGCCTCGTTTCCCATCTTTCTACTCTATAATCTTTGCATGAAACTTTTGCATTTCTGAATATATTGAAGGCAATTGAGAATCTTTGAATGGACGTGTTAAAGTCATAATTTCCCCTAAATGAGCCCTTCATGTAAGGGATGCTTCCTGCATACAACAATTCACGTGGATAAACTTCTCAATCGACTAGCACATGGTGTGGTCAGTATAGTGTTTGCAGGCCTTTACGCCCTGACAATTTTATCCACTTCGTAGCTCTGAAAATAAAAATCAATGAAAGACCGAGTCACATGTTACCAGTTAATACTTACATTCCCATTCGCCTGGTGGTCCTGCACTGAACGCGTTCTAACCCAAAACAAACTTACCAAACTCCAAAGAACGGCTTGCCTCATGATTTCGGGGGCATTCCGCTCTACTCCAACTTCGTCCATGGAGATGCTATTAGACCTCCCTCCCCTTCACATTTTTGTCCAGGGAGAGGCAAGACTAGCAACCCACAGGCTCCACCACCTCACCGTAAACGAGCCTGACAAACTCACTTTCGTGCCCAGTCGTCTGTCGGCCCAACTGGAGGCTGACGAGGTGATGGGCATGAGAACTGATCAAATAATCACAAGAACCAGCACCGAGGGAACATTCGTTTCTCTGATTCCAAGCAGAGACGAATGGCTCCATCACAAGGATGTCTATTTACAAGGACCTTGCTGGTTTACTGATGGCTCCAGAACCAGCCAGGGATCTGGAGCCGGAGTCTACAGCCGTAGACCGCTGACCAAACTCAGTGCTAGTCTGGGAAAGTCGGCGACAGCTTTTCAGGCAGAAATCTTCGCCATTGATCTGTGCGCAGGCCATTTACTTGACAGTGGCTGGGCGGGCAGATCGATAAAAATCCTTACGGATAGTCAAGCTGCGATCAAATCTCTCGCGGCAGACAAATGCAACTCGGCACAGGTATTTGAATGCAGATCTAAACTCACCAAATTGGGAAGTTTAAACAGACTGCAACTGATTTGGATACCTGGACACTCTGGCTTCAGTGGCAACGATGTATCGGATGCTCTGGCCAGAGAAGGCGCGACATCAACGCTTATTGGCCCGGAACCCAGTATAGGAATTCCTAATTCCTTAATCAGGGACCGAAACAACAGCTGGATAAGGCAAAAGGTCCTGGAGCACTGGCGCAACCGTCCTGGATTGCGTCACTCGCATAGGGCTATTTCAGTGCCTCCCAGCCCATACACCAGTCGCTGGCTAGAATTTTCTAGAACTAATCTGAGATCCATAATAGCGGTTTTTACAGGACACTGCAGACTCAGAGCCCACCTCAAAAAACTCAAAATCGTCAACGACCCACTCTGCAGACTCTGCTTAGAGGAAGACGAAACAATTGAGCATATCCTCTGTGACTGCCCGGCGGCCAGGGGCTTGACACTTCCTTACCCCCACCCCAAATACGGTTTTTAGTGCTGCAATCAATCGCTATGTGGCACTGCATACGAAAATATATATCATATTCTCCACAGATTACTGTATTCTGACATATTGGATTTGTGAACGCCAACAGTGTCAATGTCAATATACTTTAATGCAAATTCTTGTTTACAAACGAGATCTTATACGAGTGTAAATTAAAAATACCCATTTATTGAACTCGACAGTTTTATCAGGAAATCAATTTTCTTGTAAGAAATATTTGATTCAAAGAACCACGTAATTATAACATTAATCGTTTATACTTAAACCAATCCAACCAAACCCTTTAAAAATTGTGTTAATGGAAATGAAAGTCAAACTGTGTAGTCAGTTATTAAGCCACAAGTGGGGTCAATGATGAAGCTCATTTCTCAATGGGGTAAGTATTTTTTTCAAACATAATAATACAAAAATTTACTATTTTCCTTTTTAGAAATCAAGCATCCGCTTCAGCTTCATAGAGAGGCTATCGACACTGCTGACTTTATACTATTCTTGGATGAGTTATTTGATTCGTTGAATGTATCCAGAGCTTGGACATCCACTGCGAAACTCTTAAAGAAGACGGTTAGTATTCAAACAGAACACAATGTTTGTTGGGAGCAGGCGATACAAATTTTCAACAGTATTTCATTTTATTGCCCTCGAAAGAAAAGATCCATTGTGGTACCCACTTTGAAGAATATAGTGACAACATTGAACGCATTCCTTTACCTTAGGCAAAAACTGTTCAGTGATTATCACTTTAAATATATTCTCACTGGGGCTTTCAATCAAGATTATTTGGAAAACCTTTTTGTGTACATTAGAGCACATGGAGTAAGGAATACTGACCCAAATGTTGAACACTTTATTTCATCATTCAAAACTGCATGTCAGTGCATTCCTGGGGATCTAACTGTGAGGAAGATAAAACGGAGTCGTTGTTTAGAGACTTTGAAATCTTTCCTGCAGGAAAATATAATATCCACATAGGTCTTTGGGCAACTAATTTTTTCTTTTCCAAATTATTAATGCATGCTAAGCTTTGGCATGCTGTTTTTGATTTCTATTGCCGACTCCCAACAAACATTATGTCCTTTTTGGATAATGTTGAAGATTTCTGAAGATATAATAATTTCAACCTCATTTCCTATGAACAATATTATTACTGTTTATTATAATTATTGTCTTACGAAGATATGTGACCCTATTGACATTTTACCTTTGCTCATATATTCATTGCCATAATTATAGCTTATGTATTTCCATTTTTTTTTTCCTGTGCTGGGTATATCAATATATGTATATTGTTCATGATAAGTTTTATTTCTCCTTAAAATTCGCCCTAATAATCCATATTATTCTATCGACGTCTAAAATACCAGTGAATGGGCTAATTTAAATTTCGCGCCATGCGATTGCAGTTTCCCGTTATACCGACATTTCTCCCGGTTAGTTGGGTGGCAAGCGCATGGGGGCGCTGAGGGCGGGATAAACTGTATTTTTCATCGTAGAACGTGAGTGTCAGATCTATTCTACTCTGTAATCTGTGCCGGCGGCAGACAGGGTTAGACTCGGAGTTTTCGGCTCTCCGAAGATGATCCTAGAGGAACTCAAGAATCACTCCCCCTCCGACATCATCTCCTTTTTGGGTAGGATGGGACTAGAGGGAGAGATTTAGCTCTTTGAGCATGCTTGTGTGCTACAATAGACCGTTGGTCGCGGTGGCAGGTTTGGGTTAGTCCGTCCAACACACCCAGCAATCAGTAATCAGTACATTCCCATTTTCCTTAGTAAAATTCGTTTTATTTGATCCACAGTTCTTCACCATACAATAATTTTCGAACGATATTCTGAGGTTTTCGCCAAGAAATTAGACAACAATTTCAATAATCAGCAACTAGAACGGGTTCGAAAAACAAAAAGCGATACGAGGTTGTCTAGGGATACGAGAATCAAAACATTCAAAACCGGTTTGATCAAAATGGCCATCTGACTCTGACATCTCGCAAAATTTCATATGTCCCTCGAATTAAAATTTTAACCAGTCTTAGGGCCTTAAAAACACATTTGAAACACAGATGGCGCTAACATCACTCTAGTCGCTTCGTTTCCTATCTTTCTACTCTATAATCTTTGCAAAAGGCGATACGGAAATCAAAACCTCTTTGATCAAAATGGCCATCTGAAATCTCAGAAAATTTCATGTTTCTGTAAATGTCCCTCGAATAGATATTTTAACCAGTCTTAGGGCCTTAAAAACACATCTGAAACACAGGCGGCGCTCACATCACTTTAGTCGCTTCGTTTCCTATCTTTCTACTTTATAATCTTTGTTTGAATAGTTTGCGATCCCAAAATGGGACAGAGAAGGTTGCAAACTTTCATTCTTTTGAGAAAGGAAGTAGGTAGATTTGTTAGGTGATTTGGATCCATTGAACTTGAATTTTTTTTTTGTTGAGTTGAGTTCAATGTTTGGATCCTAATGTTATTATTTACTCCTTGGCGTTCCCCGTAGATAGAGTCTAGTAGATAAGGCGTCCCCTCACCATAGCTCAAAAATATACTTTTAATTTAGTTTGACAGCATTATTTATTATTTTTTTTTTCATTTCATGAACATGAGTTTTATCGTTCCTTATTTTTTGTATTCCGCCTTCTGGATTTTTTTCAATTTACACCATATTTGGATTTAGCACAAATAAATACTGAGATGTTGCCAGAAACCAATATGTTCAAACTCATAACATTCAACAAATTAAGTGAAAATATTGGTGAAAAATGACCTTAAGTATATAGCTCATCTGCTTCAAAAACAAGGTGCATATCATACATGTTTGTCCTATTTATGGTGAAACACCCTGTAATAATGGAGTGTTATTCTAACAGAACAGTGTCTCCTTGATGAATTACAGATTAACTGCAGCAGTCATTTGATTTGAAAAATAAGTGGAAAAGTGTTATAACATTATCAGCAGTTCAAACACTCGTCTTCAAGAACAAAACATTATATTTCAATTAAAATTCAATTTTCAGTATTCAGATTATGGACGCACTACTGTATTCAAAACTGAGCATCTTAACCCAGTAACCATCTAATTGGAATTTCGACCAAAAACTTTGCATATCTGAATAATAATAATAAAAATTAGGAAATTAGTAACAAGTAATAAATACCCTTCTGAAGATACTGCAATTTTCGCAAAAAAAAAAAAGTTTAGAAATTATCAGTTAAAAACTTGAATGATCATTATTTATGTCAACTGTAGAGTTATAATGTTCACCAAGACTATACAAATGTCGATGATAGGTTAAAGTTAGTTCAGGACCACTAAAATCTTCCCCTAGTATTGTTGGTGGACCTATAGCTTGAATTACTTTTATTGGACACTTGAGAACATTCGACAACGCTTTGAGTTCAAGCTGACCTCCCCACAGTTTTGTAGAAGCAACTTCATCACAGTATTCTTCGAAATATGTTTCACTAACTGGTTCACCTGAATCTTTGTACATGAATGGTATAAAGTCATCTTTGTTCTCTTTCATGAAATTTGCAGTAAGTTTTCTAAGTTTGGTAATGGAATGAGCTTCCTGATTTTTTAGCTCAAGCTGGTGATTCACAGCACAATATAAACAGTTTCCATCAGCTGCAACATCATATAAAGCTAATCCCATTTCTTTCAATACATCTTTGATTGCATTCAGTTCCACAACTTTGGGACCATTTTGACTGCTTTCTTTCTCCTCCAAAATTCTTCTTCTATTTCGTTCTGCCTCTTCTGACGCCTTTTTATCACGTCTTCTTTGAGCTCTAGAAGTTCGAGAAAGTTTTACTTCGGTTGTTGTTTGGTTCACAACACAAGGAATCTCGTCACTCCTGAGCTGTATTTCCTCATCTCTATCAACTTTAGTGTCTTCTAACTCAGTATTAGAATTATTCGATCTGCATGCTGAGAGTTCATCATTTTGCCCAAAGATTATAGAGAAGGAAGATGGGAAACGAAGCGACTACACTTGCGCGAGCGCCGCCTGGTGGTTCCGTTGTGTATTAAAATACTAAGACTGGTTAAAATATTTATTCAAGGGCCATTTGGCATTTCATGGAGATATTTCAACATGGCCGTTTTGTTTACGTTTTGATTTTCGTACCGCTCGTTCAACTCGCTCGTTCTAGTCACCTTATTTCAATGTTATTTTTGTATATAGTGAAAACTTCAAAATGAAAGATTTTGCTCAAAATGTCGTATGGAAAATATTGTATGGTGCAGAACTGTTGAAACTGCTGTTTGGGATTCTCCGAATATAAGTTTTTTGAATTTACCAAAGAAAATGGAATCGTAAGTATTGAAACTCGTACCATGTGACTCGGATGTTGATTGATTTTTATTTTCAGTGTTCTGAAGTGGATAGAATTTTCCGGGCGTCAAGACATTGACTTGAGTAAAAGCTACACCATGTGCAGTGAACATTCTACCAAAGATTATAGAGTTAGGTTCTATAATCTATAATCTTTGTATTTTCTTAAAGTCAATTTGAATCTTTTCATCCACGCTGTATGCAGGGAGCATCCCATGCATGAAAGGGCCACCAAAGGAACCACATGCGATGGAGGGCGAGCAGTTTGAAACTGATACATCGAATACTGATGGTAAGTCTTCCTAGATATCTGCAATGCATAACTGAATTCATTACTCATTTATCATATATTGAATGCATATCTTTTTTATATGCAGGAAGCATTCCGTTCATGGAGGGGTCACATTAAATGGAAAGCAAGCAGATTGAAAGTGTTACGACCAATACTGATGGTAAGTCATCTTAGATATCTGTGACAAAAATAATTGAATGAATTATCATCTTATATATGAGAAAATGTATGCAATATATTGAATTAATTGTTTTATTATGAAAGTAGATTACAAGAACTTCCCCTTTTTCAGATATTCTTTCGAGTGTACCTGAAAGAAGTTCCCACACTCTGTAGAGTACTTCCAAGTCTTTCCCCAGAAGTGATAGAAAGATCCGAAAACTGAAATTAACAATCAACTCCTTGGAATGCAAAATATATGGTACCTTTATCGATTATTTGTTCATTTAGATTTCTGATAAAGATTGTACAAATTCAACAAATTCTATTGCCTCAAAAAAATTTATTGCATGGAAATAAGAACTTTGATATATAATATTCAATATGTACTTTTGTATCCTTTATTCAAAGCTGTATTATTTGTATACAGGTGTTTTCAAAGGTGAGAATTTCGACACAATTATTCAAACCAATTGTACATGTCAAAAAAAAAACCTCACCTTTAAATATAACCTGTAAAATCTTCAATTCTGTCATATTTTTTTATAAATTTCGAATAAAAATATAGCAAATCTAACAGAGTATTTCATTAATATTAATTGATTCAAAACAATACATACATACATAAGAAAAACATCCTGATCACGAAACAAAGCCCTGGTACTGTTTTGTCGCTCAGGATGTTTTTTTCTGGTCTCGACTAAGTCGATATTCGAATCCAATACAAGGAATAAAATTCGAATTTCGCGCCCTTAAATTATAAAGCAGACAACTGTAATTTTACTATTTGACATTACGATTTCAGCGCCATCTAATTTCTCAGTATGTGAAACACTGGCCCAAAGTGTAGTCGGTTTTTAGTACTAGATTAGTAGGGTCGTTTCCCATCTTCCTACTCTATAATCTTTGCCATATATTATGTTATGCCAACAAAATTCTTCAAGAATATTCACTTCTGAACCATGTAGTTTTATTGGTTAGATATTCTTATTCAGAAGAGTCAACTTCTCACGAGGGATGACAATTTCATCGATTTCGTTTATAATGAATCCATCATCTTTTCGATATCTTCACCGCAAAAGTGGTCTTGACACACAAATTGATTTGGAGTCGATTCTTGGGGTAAGGTTTTTTCCAATTTTCTCTCAAAAATGCTCTCAGAAATTTTATCTCTTCTCCTTTCCCTTCCGATGCCAAAACACTCTTATACTAGCGCACGCTTCAACATTTCACCATGGTTATATTTATGTTGTTCTCTTATCAAAAATCGAAAATAATAATATTCCTATCATCCGTCACCAAGGAAACAGTTCACTCAGCTAACTACAATTTGTTTGAATCAAAATTTCGCACTCTCGTGATGGCCAGCGCGCCTGTTGGCAAAAGCATGAACTACACCCTATTGGTACATATTTTAGGGAACAAAAAATCTGTGGTCTCAAAGCAGCGATCGTTCTCCTTCTCCTTCTCTCTACTCTCCATAGTATGGAGATCGCCGTACTAAAAATGTGTCTCCAAAAATGGGGAAAATAGGTGTCGCTGCGATTACAACGGGTATCGATAAGGAGTGGGGATTCAAGCGTCAATTTGAAATGAACAGCCTTCATTTTATTTAAGGTTATGTGTCATCGTGGTTTTTCTGATGATTTTTCAAATACCTTTCTTCAAATCTATATTGAATATGAGTTCTCTGAATTATATGCAATAAAATGCAAGTCGAAATCAATGAAATTCAAAAGAAATCACTGATCAAAAAAATTGTACCTACTTTTGTTTATCATTGTTTATTGAAAGCAGCTATGTTAGTTGGTTTACTAATCTTCAAAATTATATAAATCCGTAGTGAGGAGCAGTACACATCAAGACAACAAAAGGTAGCAGTCTCAGATTTATCACTTAGGTATTAGAGTAGATTCTTTTGCCAATACTCAGCTGAGAACCGATATAAACCATATATTATGTTATGCCAACAAAATTCTTCAAGAATATTTACTTCTGAACCATGTAGTTTTATTGGTTAAATATTCTTATTCAGAAGAGTCAACTTCTCACGAGGGATGACAATTTCGATTTCGTTTATAATGAATCCATCATCTTTTTGATATCTTCATCGCAAAAGTGCTCTTGACAAACAAATTGATTGGGAGTTGATTCTTGAGATAAGGTTTTTTCCAATTTTCTCTCAAAAATGCTCTCGGAAATTTTATCTCTTCTCCTTTTCTTTCCGATGCCAAAACACTCTTATACTAGCGCACGCTTCAACATTTCACCATCGTCATATGTTGTTCTCTTATCAAAAATCGACAATAATAATATTCCTATCATCTGTCACCAGGGAAACAGTTCACTCAGCCAACGAGCCAACTACAATTTGATTTGTGTTAACAAAATTTCGCACTCTCGTGATGGCCAGCGCGCCTGTTGGCAAAAGCATGAACTACACCCTATTGGTACATATTTTAGGGAACAAAAAATCTGTGGTCTCAAAGCAGCGATCGTTCTCCTTCTCCTTCTCTCTACTCTCCATACGTACAGCCAGAGACATTTCTCTATGCGTACAGCGAATCTGCCACAGATTACAGAGTAGAATGGAATCTGCGAACAGCTGGTGGCAGGAAAAGATATTTGTTTGTCTATGGTTTTTAATCCAAATGTTGTGACTTATGAACTATTATTGTAGAAAAACAAAATTTTAATTTTTAGATCTTTACTTTAGGTGAATGTTTCTCAGTAAATCCAAAATAAATATTATGGAAACTAATATATATTTAAACTCCTAGGATTTGTATAATCGCTGCTTAACTATTCTAACTAGTGACTAACAGTGCCTGCGGTTTTTCCATAGACATATATATCTTGTTTGAATCAATCTTTCTAATACTATTTTATTGTGACCTGTGACGAGCATTAAAATATTTCAATATGGAAGCAGTACCGCGCCTACCTATGATTAGTTTTCTATTGAAGGTGTCATCTGAAAAAGCCACTTTCAGCCAACCATTGAAGCAGGTTTGTATTTTCAATGAATAGTTGAAAAATTCTGTAACAAGTCATACTGTTGCTTTCTTCAAAGGATTCAGATTAAATATATTTCCCATCATAAATTTCATGATGAGTTTACGAAACATTCTTCGAACAATCAACCATTTGACAGTTGTCGGGTTGCCAGAATGAAATGACTCAAATCTTTTTTAGTTGAGAAAAGCTCAAGCATTGACAATTGAAAAGCAACTAATTATATCTGAACTCAAGATCTACAGTACATATTGTAAGTTACAACTGGTCTACGTTTCATGAGAGGCCAAAAACATTGTAGTATAGTATAGCTCAAACATATAATTATTGAGTCTTATGATCTTCTAGGTAACTCTAATCGCTATTTTTGAACTTACGATCAATATTTCTGAGGTACAAAACATATTGTGTATGGTCTGTATATACACATTTGGTAACCGAAAGTTAACAGAGTGGTTACTCTGGTGACAGATATTGAACCGAATTGTCAGGGATTCGACATATACGGCCCCCTTACCAACCAGAAGAAACCAAAGTGTATATATGGACCACAGCCATAATGTGGATTGTAATTTCATACCACATTGGAATTAGATCTAGACAAACTGTCTCTGCTTTCTGGTTGGAATCAAATTGATAGATTCTCAGATCCAGCTTTATGATAAAGGTGTAAATACAGTTTCTTCCTATCTTGAATTTTTGGTTGAGAATTCTGTTACTAAAATATTTTTTTCCTTCAATTTTGAAAACTAACATTTACTATTGATTCACAACTAAGTTTGAATAACAATGGAAGTATAAAAATCTATTATCTGTAATACCTCTACTCATACCTATACATTGTTATTGATTATTCAAAAAAAGGTTAAATTATTTCAAATAATACTCACAAATCAGATTCACAGATGATACCAGTATAATGGGTATTTGAAGAATCATGAAAATGTATCTTTATTAACACATTGACTGTCCCCATTCTGAATTTTTTCTTCACCCCTCATCCCCCCACGTCCAACACATTCATCCAAAGATAAGGAATACTTTTGAGTGATGAAATATATATTGTATGAAAAAATTTCTGCAGCCATTCAGAAGTGTCCATGTTCGAAATCTTCAAGTACAATGGAAGGCTTGATGCTGACATTTCTTGAATCATGCATGATTAATTATGATTGAGGTTATCAATACATACTTCTACAAGACATTCATCCCATATAAACCGACTACACTGCAGCATTCATGAGTAGTAACCACATTTATCTTGAACTTTAAATGACTCCTGGAGAAATCTTTATGCATCATATATGTTGCATGGGACAGTGAATGTATTAAGCAACATGAAATTTCATTTCTGTTTTCGATTTGAATGATGAGTTAACAGCAATTGATTGAATGAGGAGTGAATTGTTGTTTTTTTTTAAAGTACATATCCCAGTACTATGGAGAAGAACCTGATTCTTTCAATAATGAAATTCATAACTTGGAAAGTTTGAGAGGTGGAGCAGTTCGGCCAACTATTGATATTGAAGGAATTCAACTTCTGAAGAAGTATTATTGTCAACTGCATTTCCTGAAATCTCGTTTTCCCATGGAGGAGCTTCAGGCAGCTGCTGTTTACTTTTCATGGTAGGTTTATGTTTTACATATACATATGTCATATATTTTTTTTTATACATGGAATTTTTCAGAAGGTTCTGATTGAGTGAGAAATTGTTCGATCACACTTCAGTTGAAAATTTTAGTTTTAAATCAGTTTTTCATGTTGTTTCAGGCAAGATCCTTATTCAACAATGGCTTGTACCATACCAGATATAAGATTCGAATTGATGTGCATCTTATATAATATAGGAGCACTGCATTCCCAACTTGGAGCAGCAGATCAAAGAATTACCCCAGATGGAATGAAAATAGCATGTACTCACTTTCAATGTGCTGCTTGGGCGTTTCAGGTGTGTATATTACAAAAAAATAGGGTTAACGGAATAGATAATGCTTATTTGAAAAAAATTATTTGAGTATCATTCTAATCAATACTCGACAACAGTTAAGGTATTCCCAATTTATTGGGAATACTGTATGAAGAAACAAAGCTTCTTTCAGTGTGAGCGGCAGGGATAAAAAGTCGAAAATATCTCAGATTATCTCATCATCCCTGATAAAACACTGAAAATGAATTTAATGAAAATATCTTTTGTAGTTCTGTTTTATTTTGGGTGACGTTAAGAAAGAATTACCCTTTGATAGGGTGAATCTTGATACACTGTACATACTTCATACCAGTGAACTCATGCAGTTTCCAAAATACCCACACAATGGGTTTTACCCAAATTGCTTCATTTGTCAAATGAATCAACAAAAATTCATTAAATTTGGTATATGGGATGACCACATGGATCTCAGAATAGTTGAGATGAGAGTTTTTCTATTTCCAGAGCCAGACTTAAATTTTTGAATTATTTCAATAACAATAGTTAAGTTGAAAATCTAATATGACAAATTCGATGCTCACCACTACTATCTTCCAAAGTATACCAGATAGAGATTCCAACATGACCTCCTTCTAATCTTAATTTATTATTTTTTTCCAGATGTTTAAGGAAACATTGGAAATATTTGATATTCAAACGATTCTCATGAGATTTTGTAATCATTCAATGTTATTGCCATTCAATTAAGTCGTACCATTTAGATCGAAATCGGCCATTTCTTGAAATCTATGAAGATTTCAAGAAATGACCTTCAACATTTTTTCTAATAATTTAGTAACTTTGTCCTCTGGGAGTATGGGGTAGTACCTATGCGTCAAATCCGGTAGTTCTGATCTTTTGCACACTTGCGTCGAACGCAACCTTGTAGAAAATGTGTTTTTTTTTAATATCGGCGATTACTACCCTAAAAGACTGGTATTAGAATAAACTTTTTTAGGACGTTTTCAAAGAAGACTGAATTTGCTACAATATGATACTACAATTATTGTCTCTGTGGACCCAATAGTCTCCGAGATTCATTTTTTTTTTTTCAATTCTCCCATTGAAAAAATGAAAAATGATATTTATATTCAACATAAGACTTGTTTTTTTTCGAATTCGAATCGAAAAAGGGAAATTTGGATATATTTTTGAAAATATCAGCACTCCTACAAAGAAGGCCATGAATTTTATTATCGAATTGGTCTATGTATCCGTTAAAAACAAAAAAACACAATATCTTTCAATAATCCAGAGGTTCATTCTTCATTCAACAAAGGGTAGGCGTAACATACACGATACATTCAAACATAATCGATATTTGAACAAACTAAGTCAAATGTTCAATACAAATATTATACATTTTTGAATGGGTAAATTCAATATATAAAGGAGAAAAAAATGTTGGAAGTCGTATCTCGAAATCTAGGAGGCTGATTTTATTAAAAACTAGCTGACCCGGCAAACCTAGTTTTGCCATTTAAATTATTTCTAGGGTAGATAATAATAACTAACACATCGTGATTGCTCGATTGGTCGTAAGAAAAAGGAATGCCTTTTTTTCTGTTCTGTACGATTTTTTTTGGGAATATTTTGTTATGTAAACCTTGCCCTAACAATAATAAACACAACAAAAAAGAATTGTCCAATTTGGTGCGATCGTTTGAACAATAAAGCATTTTGAAGTAAACCATAGATCCTCTTTTATTAATATAGATATTACAAAGTCTGATTGTTGAATTATGAGTTGAATGCCAAGAAAAAGTACCTACATATCGAGCCCTCAAAGCATATATTGTTTTTCAATTTTATTTTTATTACTTTTTCATTGGCAAGTTCTTTTTTGAAGAATGAAGGATTTCTCAAATAGGAAATTACTGGTGGAGATATTTATAATGTGATCTAGTCAGTCTCCAAACAATGAATTGTTTATCTGTCAGTAATTTCGAATCTTTTTTATATGGTGATTTTAACAGTTTTCTGAATTGTTTCAGCCACATAATCATTCACGTATTGATAGTTTTTTGTTCATTTCGTTTCTTATTTGTAGCCTGAGGAAGGCGAAATTTAACGCCGAAACGTCGCTCTAGGAATCCTAATTGTTTTATTCAGTTATTCAGGATCCATTTCAGGAGCAATACGCTTTTTACTATATATAAACGACTTTCCGAAGTATGTCTCGGGTGCACGTGCCACGCTGTTCGCTGACGATTCTAATCTAACTGTTAATTTTTCAACTAGTGGGTCTGGTCGAGTGGCAATCGAGTGGTTTTCCGCCAACAGGTTGAATGTGAATGAAAGTCAAACTCAGAGGCTACATTGTAGTTTGAGTAGTCTACCTGAGCAGAGCGTGGGATCTGTTAGGTTTCTGGGTGTTCGGCTGGACAGGAAGTTAACTTCGGAGGCTCAGGCTTTGCAGGTTTCTCGAGTGGTCATCAGGGGCGCCTTTCATTGCGACCTGTCATCTCCATTGTCTCTTGACACATTGAGGATGGTATATTTTGCCATTGTTGAATCTCATTTGAGGTATTGCGTGGTTGTCTGGGGTAATTTTTCCTCGAGAAAGAAGATCTTCAGAGTCTAGAGGAGAACAATAAGGTTTATCTTCAGTTTGCGGTATAGGGAATGCTGTAGGGCAAAGTGTGGAGCTTCGGGTTCTCACGTTCTCCTATCGTTGTTCATTCTAGAGTCCTTTTTTTATGCTCTACAGAAAATCCACATGCGAAAGTCATTTGTAATGTGATTCTCTAGAAATCAAGGTTTCCAAAATTTCAAAAGTTTGTCAAATGGAGCGATTCGAAAATATTATCCAAAACTGGAAATCGCCCTATATCAATGAAACCGAAGGCGTAAAACCCATCATGTGGGGTATTTTTCGAACCTTCTGCGTGTCATCTATCACTGTACAAAGTACGTACAGTTTATCAGGATTCAGTCTGTATATACACATTTATACATATACAGATGTCTTATGTTTGTTGGTAAAACCAGCGAATTCTTCACTCGATACAAGTGTTTCTCTAGAAAAAATTATTGTGCACTCGTGTGCATGAGATTGTATGATTTATCTTCCTTCATATTATATCAGGTCAATAAGTTTATTCAAGAATTTTAAAAACGAGGCATTGAAATTTCTATTAGAACTTGAGCCATTCAATTTGAGGTAATCTTTCAGATTATTTCGAAATTAATTCAGATACATAAAATCCATTGATATAAAATTCAGCAAATATTACGATCTAAATCGAATCAGCCAACTATCATCACTCGGAGTATGACCACTTCATTAAGAAACAGTAGATGCTGACCTCAATCTCAGTCTTATTTGACCTCGTCAGAGCAACAAAACTTCCACCTTGGCGGAAATTCTGTTGGTACTCAACAGTGAGTGTTTGTATGCTCGGTTGAGATCGCCATATTGTTGTTTTTTATATGAATGTGTTTTCTGTATCTGAATCAATTTCGATTATTGTTTATCTGTTTAATAAATGACTCTCTCTTTCACTCTCTGTATGAAGACGATATCCCTTTTTATGATTTTCTATGATTGTGACATAAGTATCGTTTTTTTTTAATTTTTGTGTTAACTTGCAATAATACTTAAGAAAATGAACTTTTTATAACACTCTGTAGTTCTGGTTTTTTGCAGACTTGTTCATGATGTTGGCCTAATAAATAATCCAAGTTTGTGATCTCGAGCGCCGAACGCAATTTTGTCAGAAATCGAAAAAACCGCGAAAAAATCTTTATTTTTTTGCATTTTGTGATGAAGGACTCATTTTTGAAAAAACCTCTTTAGGACGTTTGAAGAGTAGACTTCATTTGCTACAATATGGTACTTAAACTGTCTCTGTAGGTAGACCCAATAGTTTCCGAGATTCAGCCTTTCAAATTTAATAATTTTTTTCGAATTTCGCAATTTTTTCTGTTTCGAATAAATTTTGATCCTGATTTTATTATCGAAGAATGTACTTTCATTATAGGATATTGAAAAAAAGTTGCTCAAATTATTTCATTTCACTTTAGTCAACATAACTCAATTTCACTTTACATCTCTTATATAGTCTGCTCTACTTTAATCTCCTTTGCTCGGCGCAACTCTACTTTCCTTTGCTCCGCTCTGCGCTCTACTCCACTACACTCTATTCAACTCTACTCTGCTTTACTGTACTCCACACGAATCTTCTTTACTCTAGTCTACAGTACTCTCCTTTTTGTATAATCTGAAGCCATCCTTTTCCCTTTCTAGATTAATTCCCCGTCTGTATACGCTTCGAATAGACTATAAATTTTTATGGATTGGTCGGAGGCTTAGGATTTAAAGGCATAAATAAAAGTTGTGTCTTTAATAAATTGTTATTGGAAATGAACTACCAAGAGAACTTAGTGAAACCTACATAAAATAGGTTATGAATGGGGATGAATTCCTTCCTTCTCTCAGACCAACAGGTCAGAGAACGAGAGTTTCTCGGAAAATACACAAGGTTGCTTAATAATCGGGATAACTGCAATGGTTATTTCTTCCAAAATTAAACTAAAGTCTCTATCTCGGATTTTATATTCACCTTGTAAAATATAAACTTCATCGAATACTTGAAAACGGACGCACTTTATTCGGAAACTTTTTCACTCAATTAAAAATTACGCTTTAAATTTCTAAGAACGTAAAGGAGGCTAATTTAACTGAACAAAAAAACTTAATGTTCTTACTACACACCTTTGAATCTGTCATCATGATTTTATCTGCATTCTGTACATACTATGACATCTGTTGAGTAGTAGATTTTTCTAAACTTGAAAATGCAGATCTCTTCGCACTGTCTCAAAATACAATGCCTGGAACACGCTTCGACAGCGGCCTAGCGATGGAGAGCATGGTGCCAGCCCGAATAGTCCTACGCCAGTCTATATCGTAGTTTTCCAACCATCTATTACCATATGGCATTTGTGGAGTGGTGTATTCTACAAATTCTCTGTTCTTATGTAGTTATCCTCTATTTTCTCCATAGTTTTTCATAGAAACGATGTTGAACGAATTGGTCTAAAAGATCGTGTTCAATCCCACTTCACCATTTCTAGGTATATATATATAACTCAGTGGTTAATAGCTTCTGATGTTCTTCAAAAGATGAGGAAACCACTCTTCCATTCCTTTCTGCAGGAGTATAGGGAATATTCCCCTACTCTTGGTGATTTATAGGTTGAAATATGCTCACTGCTTACTTCAACCGTTGTCTTGTAAATATTTTTTTAGCAACATCCCGATCCTCCTTACGATGATTCTTGGTCTGTGTTGCTGTATCGCTACCAGTTATGGATTAACTACCTGGGAAGTGTGTTTCGAGTAGAATGATCGATCGTTTCTCTTCTCGTTCGGTGTCTGGTACTTCAAGCGACATTATATGGTTGATTCCCCCCTTTGTCTCCACTTTTTGTAGTCTGTCTGCTGTGGGATGAAAGTGATATTTTTACAAAGAGCCTCTTTGCTTTTTCGATTTCCTTATTATACTGAATTATCCTCTCATTGTACTCCTACCATTTTCCGTCTTGTTTGGCCTTATTGAAGATTCGATGTATCACCAATTTGAGGTTTCACAGGTTCTCGTTCCGCCAAGGTGAATCCTTACTTGTTCGAGAGTGGACAACCGGAGTGAAAAGCCTCAAATATTGCCACAATGAATACTCTCGACCCTTTTTTCCAGATCGTAGTGTGGGTGTTTTGCCTCATTTAGATTAACGTAAAATGCATAAATTAGTGTAAGATAATGCTAGATTATTCAGTATTTTTTATGGCTGATATAAATGTAAATTGTTGAGGAGAAACTGTTGAATTTTTTTTTTTTTTTAGGTTTTGAGGGAGAATTACTATCAAATGGTCACATATATTTCAGCTATTGAAATAGTTCATTTTATGGAACTTGTTTGCTTAGCTCAAGCCCAAGAATGTATATTGGAAAAAAGTATGATGGATAATAGGAAAGCCTCAATTATTGGTAAATTTTTCACTAGCATTATCCATAAGAATTAGATCATTATCATTCAGAATCTTATATACAGAGTATAAATGAATCGTTGCGAAAAATTTTAAGAGGGTCTTTCATATATGTAAATTTTTTTTGATCATCCTCTGCTCAATATGGAACTTGAAAAGCAGTTTTATTTAGATGACAGAAATGAAAGTGCGCAGACATTCTATGGAAGCGAGAAGGCAATTAAATAAATTTGGTGATGTTCCAAAGGGATAGAAAAAACCACCCCTTAAATTTGTTTCGCAAGAAACTTTTTTTCCTTACCCATATTATACCATTGTGAAATAGTTATTTAATCAACAAGGTTATTAATAAAAGCGATTAATTATTGAGATATTTTAACGTGTGAGCGAAGCGAGCACGTTAATGTTCGAGATCATTAATCGCTCAATTAATAAACGAGTTGATTACAAGATTTTTCCGTCGACCACATTTCGAATTTAATGTGAAATCTTGATTGCAAAAATTTTCTATCGATACCGAGTCAAATTTGACACCTTATAAATTCTCTATGCTCATATCGGAATGTTGATATTTATGCGGCCGATCGAACAATTCGAGAAGTCCATAGAGGGCATTTTCGAGTTGTTACATTTTGAGTAAATCAAATTTATATCGTTCCCTATTATATCTGTTAAAGAATGTGTGGATTTGGTGGAAGCTGGAGTTGTAGTACATAGATATATTGATTACTCTATAACCATCATAATCTCAATTCACCTGCTAGGAACTACGAAAATCAATGCGACATACAAATAAAATAATTATCTGGGAAGCTGCTGAATACTTCTATGTTCGATTTACCATGACAATAATGCATTAATAGGAAATCAACCAATAACAGGGTTCATTAACAGCTAATTTCGTGTACGTTGAACAGTGCTATTATTAAGAGGTCGGCGGAAAAATTAATTTTATATTCGTTAGCTTGACTCATTATGACCTACTAATTTCTCTTGTAATTCCTTGATAAATGTATCATTTTTTTGAGAAGAAAAATTCATCAACAGATCTGTAGCATGAGTGGTATAGGCTGGAATTATATTAACTGACAAAGAAACTGCAGCACCCAGAAGGAGCTGTTTAAATTTTATTTATTTTTTTGGTAAAATATAGATTGTATAGCAAGGAGTAAATGATTAAAATTATGGGAAAAGAAACAAGGGGTTTACAATTTTTTTATTAAATTTGTTAATAATGTGTTTGTCCAGTGCGGTTATCTATATACTCCCCAACACGTCTTGTCATTGATGCAAAAAGATGGTCTATTTCTTCTTCAGCGATACTATCCCAAGCTACCTGTACTTCATGTCTCATGTTCAAAGTCCGTGGGAGCTGGGGTAAATTTTCAAGCCTTCTACCCATGATGTCCCAAATATGCTCAATGGGCGAAAGATCTGGGTGACCATGGCAAAATATTCACATGGGTCGCTTCAAAAAAGTTTAAACTTACTCTGGCAACATGAGGTCGAGCATTATCGAAATATATGATTCCAGAGGCGATTAAGGTAAGGGAGAACATATGGCTCCACTATTACCTGAAGGTAAGGCAGCGCTATCATGCTACCCCGAATAAAGACCTACTTGCATGTGCAATAGCACCTCATACCATAACGCCTACTGTCCGGTGTACATGACGCTCAACATTAAAATGAGGTTCACGTCTTTATCCCCGACGTCGTCTAACCCTTCTTCGGCCATCATGTGCACCCAAGGAGAATCGAGATTCATCAGAAAAGACGACCAGTTGCCATTCTACATTCCAATGTTGCCGTTCTCTGCACCACTATAATCGTTGCCGGCTATGCTAAACCGTAAGAGGTAACACAAGATGGGGTCGATAATGTTGCAGTCCAAAAGACTTTATACGGCGGTGAACCGTTCGGACAGTTGCAGGATGGCCTTGTTCTCCTAACCACCCATCAGTCAAAGATCGAGTTGTCACAAATCGGTCTCTAATGGCCATAAGTCTTAGACGCCGATCTTGAACTTCATTTGTGCCCCTTAGACGTCCGGTGCCTACTCTTCTTCGATTTTGGTCATTAACAAACCACGCTTGACAACATCTCATAACATTAGTTGGATTTCTGTTTATACGGTTAGCGATTTCTCGAAATGACAACCCTGCCTCCCGTAGAACAATAATTCGGCCTCTTTCAAATTCACATAGCTGGCGATAAATTCTGCGTACACATGCTCTAGGCATTTTAACAGCAACTAACCATCGACTTTGGATCTCCTCCAACAGCTGGTTTGTTGTAAAATTTAATAAATTTGCAAATAGTTTATTCATTAGTTGTTTTTTTATGGTTTTTCTCGTTTCGTGAGCCTACAGAACAGTGTCGTGCCCCACCTTCGTAGCTGGGAGATTTGATTCCGAGAAATCCGAAAACTACTCTGTCTAGAACTAACGACAACTATTGACACTTTCTGTTCTGAAAAAGTGGTCAGACCTCATATTAGTGAAACGCGGTGGTTGAGTACACCATAGAAGTTGCTGCCTTAACGATGTCATTTCAAGAGATTTTTAATGGCTGAAAATTAATTTATTGCTCAAATATCATATATTATTTGGGAATAAAATAGTCAGACCACATATCAATAGAACAGAGGCAGTCAGAAGTCACCGAAAGTGCGGATATTGTAATTTTACACAAATCAAAGAGCGTCACCACCAGATGTTCCACTACCTGACCTTTGAGAGTGGGTGCTGACTCATGTACACCACCAAAACTAACTAATATTTAAAAATATGAGCCATTACAAAACTCCTGCCGATTTTCGTCGACAGCTCTCGGGCTATATGATCAGGCGGACGGACATAATCTCTATCGATTCTCTATCCCAATCTGTGTATTCTTATCCAGTAATTCCCTTTCTCTACTCCTGAAATATAACCGGTTTTTCACAAAAAATTGCCCGAAATACGGATGAATTAGGCACAGAAAAGACATTCCATACTTTAGGAAATTGAAATTTTGAAAAAAGGTAACTGAGATCCTGAGGATGAGTTTCGCGTAGAAAAAACTTGGTTTGTGATATACTTCATCTTTTCACTCAATTCAAGAACGGCAAACACCCTACTTTTTATATGATATTCTCAGGGAAAATCACTGTTTGAATCTAATGATGTAGAGTAAGATCCCAGAGCGACCAGACATAACTTATTTTCACACAGATGAAACTTGAGGATCTCAGTAGAGTCTCATGTGCTTTGATTACCTGCGAACTTGTGGAGCTTGCCTAGTGACACCTGGGCGGATACCAGGTGGCAAAGGCAACTAAAAATAAGTGTTACCCAACTTATTTTCACATGGCTGATCGTTATATATGTTTCGAACAATAATATTCTGGAGTTATATTATAAGTGACAGACACTTTCCATGGGACGAAACTCTTGCCAGACGTTTTGAAGCTGCACAAAAAATAAATGAACTTTACTTATTTTCACATGTCTGATATTGCAATATGTCATTGAAGTAACTATGAAAAAGTTATATTTCATCATTCAGACGAATAGTAGTGACCAAACATCTCCTAAACATGAAAATTATTTAGCCGGGAGTATAAGCGCTAGCACTATGCATGCCTTTCAAAGTGAGTGGTACTAAGGTAACTCAGAGTCCATTTACTGTATACTATACATTGCTCGCACATGGCACATACACATACCTAAGAGTATCAACTCTCGCACATACACAGCACGTACTTATACCCAAAAAACTGACTGACAGCATTCATAGTCCCTTGTTAATTAAGATACAATGGGGTAGTACTTTCTTTCGAATTCTTGAATAGTTAATGGACAGGAATGTCTCTCATTAAAAGAATAATTCTTTTATATTTTCGTAGATGATGCCAGCTTTTGCAGCAATAGATTGCAGTACAGTACAGTATCGATTATTCGAAATAATTTGGACCAAAGTGAATTCGGATAATCGAAATTTTGGTTAATCCGAATTTTTTTGGAAAATAGGAGCTTAGGATGCCTGTATCATAAGATCGAGAAAAAAATAATTTATTTATTTATTTATTTATTCAGCAATAGTAACAGTAGTACAAATTAAATCACAACTTTCAAATACCTTATGATAGCATATATATACACAAAAAAACACAACAAATGTTAACAAAACAAAGAATATAAAATTAATAACACTATCCCTACTGCTAAAAGTTTCATTTTTGTGCAGCTTCAAAGCGTGTGGCAAGAGTTTCAGCCCATGGAAAGTGTCTGTCACTTGTCACTTATAATATAACTTCAGAATAGTATTCTCAAAAACATATATAAAAATCAGCCATGTGAAAATAAGTTACGTAACAATTATTTTTACTTACCTTTGCCACCTGGTATCTGCCCAGTTGTCACTAGGCAAGCTCCACAAGTTCGCAGGTATTCAAAGCACATGAGACTCTACTGAGATCCTAAAGTTTCATCTGTGTGAAACTAAGTATGTATCAAGTTCCCATATGAAAACCTCATGGTTTCGGAAACCGCATCGTGCAAGCAAGGCAAATGCCACATTCCGCACTTTTTAGGAAAAAAAACTATTTTGATAACTGGAAGCTTAGTGAGAGAAAGTATATTTCGCAGATGTGTAATTTTGTTCTGAATATCTGTCTTCTCCTTCACAAACCCCTTCAAGTCCCTTTGTCTACCAATGTTCTGAGTTTACAGAAGCTTTGCCTCAACTATAACCATTTTTGTAATGATAATAATCGACATGATGCTGTTGCCAAGATTCTTCACCAAGAATTGGCACTAAAAAAACAACTTCTAAGTTCGAAAAAGTTATTACGATTACCATCCGGAAAATGAACATCACAAGCTCTACTGGGATAGCACGGTTCTCACAGACCGGAAAATAACCCACAATAGACCAGACCCCATATTGCTCAATAAGGATGAGGACAGAGCACTATTCATCGACGTCCCGATTCCAAATAATAACAATCTTCTATTTATCTTCATAAAAGCCCTGAAGGCATTAAACTAATGAGGAAGCTTGGCATAGAATGAAGATTACCTCATTCACTCCCCAAACCAGAGTCGATGGACCCTTAATATTGAAATTATATCTATAACGTAAATACAGTACCCCCAATGAGCTATTAGACTTTCATGGAGAACCAATAATTTTGTGGTGAAAATTTTAAATATATATTCAGGGTGATTCAGAACTCGCGGCGAAAAATTGAGGAACGTATACAGGCTGCTATTCTTGATAAAAAAAAGTAAAATAAAATTTTTGGATATTGCCTTGTTTCCGAGATATACCTAAGTGTTAAATTTTTTCATGTCATCAATTTTAAACTATAATAGCTAATAAAAATACAGAAAAAATGCCACCATTAGTATCGATACATGCTTGGCAATGCAGAATAAAGGAATTGTACACTAATTGCATGCTTTGCCTATTCTGAGTGGATTCGACTTCATTAATAATTCGTTGTTTTATTATTAATTTAAATTCCGTAAACTTGTTGTTTCAAATGTCCCCATAAAAAATAATCCAAAGGATTCGAATTAGGTGATCTCGCTGGCCATAGCAGAATGAGCGTCAGAAAACACCCGGCGAGATGGTTGTCGTCTGTTGGGAAATCTTATGTTGTACCTACTCCCGCCAAGCTTTTAATGAGTTGCCATCACAAAGACCGTACACAAAAATAATATCTGCATATTCATCGTTAGAAAACTGCATGTTTAACAGAAGCACTAAACCAGCAAAGCAATTTTTAAATTGGCAAACAATAAGTGTTCTGTCACCAAGTGACATTCATCTCATTTATTTCTAGGCTTACTGTAATTCATGAAATTTAATTGGTTGCATACAGAAACATTAATGTCCAAAAACTCGGAAACGAAGCCTCATCGGCCGAAAAGTTTTTCCACGTTTAATCAAGAATATCAGTCTCTATATTTCCCTTAATTTTTCGCCTCGAGTTTTGAATCACCCTGTATAATAAATTCAAAAGGTATTTTCGATCATTTGTTGAAACAGCGCTATGATTAAAATCATATTAATGTAGGAAATTTTTGTTTGTTTGTGATAACGCTATATTTTGAAAACAGGTGAGAACATGGGTTTTTTAAAATTATTTTTACGTGTATAAATTTTACACACCTGGAGTTTCGTCCGTTCCTCCCGACTCACCCTGTATATGCATTATATTACATTAAATGTTGAATTGATTATTGAGCAGATTTACCTAAGAGGAAATTCAGCAGAATTGAGTTAGGTATGATGTGTATACGTACACGCAACATTAAGGCCAGGCGCAAATAGAAACGCGGGTTAGTGAGGTGACGAAGCGTGAGTTTTTGTAGGACATGGAAAAGACCAAGACCGCCCAAATAAGGCTAGGCCCAAATAGAAACGCAAGTCAGTGATGTGACGCAGCGTGAGTTTTTGTAAAACATAGAAAAGAACAAGACCCCCCAAATAATGCGTGACACTGACTTGTCAGATAGTAGGTACAGCGTAGGAAAAAGCTGCGTCACCTCACCTTCCTGCGTTTCCATTTGTGCCTGGCCTAAAGCGTGACATTGACTTGTCCGATAGTACGTGCAGCGCAGGAAAAAGCTGCGTTACCTCAACAACCGGAGTTTCTATTTGCGCCTGGCCTGAAACTTGTATGAAAATGTAATAAATAATAAACTTGTTATTATATCACCCTTGAGTTGACTGAGTATTCGGCACTTATTATTTCACAAATCATAATATTAGGTAAATAGTTTTTATCCACATATTTGGCTCGATTTCTTTTCTTTTTGATTCATCTGGAAATTGAAAAGAACTGATGGATTTTCAATTAGTTAAATATTTCGAAGGCACTCGTGAACTTTTGCCTTATATAAAATGCATCTTAAAATTTTTACTTGAGAATTAAAAAAAAAATCCATCATTCTAATTCATTCAACGTCAACAAACTAATCAATATCTTGATTGTCGGTCCACTGGAGACGCTTCAAACATTTTTGCGTGTGACGTCACCATTGCAACGCCTAAATACATTTCATTAAAAGTCAGAGATTCTACCGCTCTCTAAACAACTACATCTCATCAGCAAACCTTCCTAGTAATATTATTATTGAAAAAGTAAGCATTGAGAAGAAATGATGCTTTGTGAAATGGAAGAATGGGAGAAGGAATACACCACCCAGAATTTCGAAGTTAATATCATTAAATGGTATACTGATGGTTCAAAAACTACGCCAGGGCGGGCGCTGGAATATACGGGGCAAGCACCAAATGTACAGTATCGTTAGGCTCCTGCTCGAGTGTTTTTCAGGCAGAAATACTTGCAATCGACAGATGCGTGAAGATAAACCTGGAAAAACAAAGTGATCCATTTTAATAACCAAGCCGCTATCAAAGCATTGAACGCCTATGTCATCGACTCAAAGCTTACATGGTAGTGCAGAAGGAAACTCAATGAAATGGGCAAGAACAACAAGGTGTCCTGGGTTCCAGGTCAATTTGAAATCAAAGGAAACGAGGAAGCCAACGAGCTTCCCAAAAAGGGAGCACAAACGCCACTCACTGGCCCAGAGCCTTTCTGTGGTATAAGAAAATGCACCTATAGGAAAGAGCTTCTGGAAAAGGAAGAAACCAAAAGAGAAACACTCTTGGGGAATCTTTCAGGAATGGGTCATTCCAAAAAAATTCCGACTTCAAGATCCAAGAAGTATATGGATCTGAGCAAGAATAAGTTACGCCTCCTCACCGGCTTCCTCACGGGACATTTCGCCATAGAAAGTATATGATAAAACTGATGAGTGTATATTCTGTTGGGAAGAGGAGGAAACTCCTGTTCATCTGGTTACTGATTGCCTTGCCATTGAAAGCCTGCGTGATGAATGTCTTGTTCGAGAAAATAAAAAATCCAAGATAAGGTTAAATGTCCGCATTCGATGTCCCCCTGAAGACTAAGAAACTTTCATTTGAAGGGTTATTTGATCCAGGCTCTCCCCATGGAGTTATTTCAGTGGATCTTTTAAAATAAATCAAGCTCTATCGAATATTAGTATGAGAAAGAAATGCTCAATCTGAAAAATATCATTTGCCAAGAGTCTAACTCACAGAGTTCACGAATATACAAAATTTCCTTTTTTTTTGAGGTGGCTATTTTTCAATTGTTAATAACTTGCATCTACAGGCAATATAATAAGATATGATCTTTTCAACAGCAAAGGTGGCTGTGCAAGTAGTGGATTATTATAAGAAGGCACAAATCATGCTTCAAGGAGGTGTCTATGAAAACAACTACAGCGATTATGTCCAAGTGGCTACATTCAAAGAATGGGGGAAATATTTAAATTTTAAAGTGGCGTATCATAAATGTATTACACTTCTATACCAAGGTCAACAGGCAGAAGAACAACAAAAAATGGGAGAACGAGTAGCTTTATATCAGGCTGCCGCAGAGCAATTGGAAGATGCAAGAAAACTTTCCGTTGGCCTGGAAAAGAAACAAGTAAGTTTCGTTATATCAACATCAGCTTTAAAAATAATAACGACTTAATTACCATCAAAATGTATTTCCTATTTCCGGTATATAATATGTTTTATTTTGTTTAGTTCACGCAAAATACATAGGTTAGGTTTAACGTCTGTATACATGGCAGCACTCAAAATTCATTGCAACACTTTAACGTTATTTATTTATTTGTAACAGGAACATAAACGGCTAAGTTAATACCCAAAAGGATGTAAACAAGTAGAAAATGAAAATTTACAGAAGTACAATGTGAGCACATATTATGAACAAAACAAAAACAAAAGGACTTTGAAATGATAACCGCTTGCCCTATATATTTTGAATAGGGGTTGTAGACCTCAAGGTTGAAGCGATGTGGTTTTGAATTTGATCTTAAAAGTTATCCCCCTGAAATAAAAAACCAGTCAGCGTTTCAATGTAATTCGTTAGAGAGAGCCGCTGTTTTTCAATGACTTACTCTACATATCTATTGATTACGCCGGTACCGGAATCATACAATAAAAATATCTTCAGGCTGGCTATTAACAAGTGAATCAAGAACATTAAATAATCAACCTCCAGTTTAAGTTTTTTTTTTTTTTTAACTCAGTAAAAGGCGCCTTGTGGAATTGTGTGAAAGAACGGCGCATTAATGTGTATTATTATATACTTACTTCAGACAATCAATAAAAAATCTAAAAGAATAACCGTCTCCAAAACTCAACAGTCGGCGAAGTTTATCAAAGAGACCGACTATCTTGGTGTGCCGTAACTCGTAAACAAAAAAGTCCGTATGAGTGGCCGCACATTTCATAGGCTAACTGGGATAGTTATTTATGAGCAGGATGAGGCATCTTTGATCGTTTTCCATCTGGCGGTATTCCCCTTTTTTCTGGCTGAATTGAATTTTTATTCGGTACTTTATTAAGTACATCCTCTTGTAAAGTGATGAACTTATCGCAAATTTTCAATTTAATCCTATACAATTCGAAGTAGATTACTGTGACGTCCGTGACATTAACATCAAATTTTGCATTTCTCACCACACAACCCAAATATTACACCTCATTTAGTCTAGGTGTAGATAAACTACCCGGGTGTAAATCCAATCAGCCAACGAATACTAAAATTGAGTGTAAATTACACCGAGTGTAGAAAAGTGCTACACTTCCTATGCAAACGAAAGGACCTTTAATAAAAATTGTGGATGTTGTTGACTATCCACAGCAAGAAATGATCAATAGATGGGGTCATCTAGTATGATGCTCAAAAAAATGAGTCTGTGCTTTCACTCGATGCAAGTTTTAATGCTATACCACTTTTTTATGCGTCAACTTTGGGACCCATAAGCAAGGAGATATGTTGTTCAAAAAGCCACACTTGACATAGAATTCAGTGCTCTATAAATTTTATTCCGAATAATTAGTCGATATTCATATATGAAAGTGTTAGTTTCAATTGTGCAGTCAAGGATAATGGATCTAACGTTTTTTTTTAATCGCATCTGCTTTGGTTCTCAAGAAAAGGAAAAAAAGGAGGCAAAGAACAGTGCGGATGAAAAATGGTTAAATAGACTCTCGAGTCATGAATATAGTGAATTGCTTCGAGGTCTCCACAGTGAGCCAGATGACAAATTTTTTAAGAATGAATGACCAACTGTTTTTACACCTTATTGCACTCGTTTCACCATATACATATAATGAAGCAAGATACGATTATGAGGAAATCCATTTCACCGCCGCCGTAGGATCGACCGTAGGCACATTAAGAATATATTGACGAGACTGCAATAAAAATTATTATTGTTTCAATGTACTCCTTACACGTTCAATATATTGATCAATATCGATATTGCTTCTATAATATTGCCCGTGTAAAGTTACTTTAAAAGTTTGTACATTAAGTGGATTTTCACATCTCTCCAACATCTGAGAATTTCTAGATTTTCTTTCATATTCAATTTGATACACTTATTCTTTGCAGTTCTCGTGTTATGTTGAATTAGTATTTTAAGATTTTATTTTCCTATTCAGTGCCCAAATCTCTAAGGATCCCTTTTATAGATTTGTTATTTATATTTTGATTTCACCTTTTTCAGGATATCACAGAGGCGTTGGCTTTCACATCAGACTTTGTAGAAGGAAAGAAAAAAGCTGCAAAAAATGAAAATGACTTTATATATCACGAAGAAATTCCTAATAAAGATACTTTTCCAGAGGTGAAAGGAGCATCTTTAGTGAAGGGAATACCCTTCAACATAACGGATGTTGAGGTAATTATTTCAACTTCTATTATATGGCTTATAATTTTCAGTAATGAAACTTCATGAACGCCAAGGAAAAAGAAATTGAAATTTTACGCCTTATTCAAAATGTCAACTCTCAAAGCTTAAACATAAAGATTCCTGAAAAGGCCCTCCTATTTTTTTTACTGAAAATACTTGACGCAGGACCGTATAATCTTTCAAATTTTATTGATGTCGCTTAAAGACGTGACATTAAATTTTGTCAGTCCATATGAACTACTGATAGTAGTAGTAGACAGATTGTCGATTATCCAGCTGGGGACAGAAGAATACGCTCATTACAAAAAGTAATGCTTTTCTCGGTAACAATTTGAATTGCTTCTATTGCATTAGCAAGAACACACGATAAACTCTACAGTCGGCGAAGAGATGAATTGTGGAGGTTGCAGAAAAATTATGATGGCTAGAGAGTAATCAATATATCTATGTACTACAACTCCAGCTTCCACCAGCTCCACACATTCTTTAACAGATATTATGGGAACGATATCAATGTGATTTACTCAAAATGTCAGAACTCCAACATGCCCCCTATGGACTTCTGGAATTGTTCGATCGGCCGCATATAAATATCAACATTCCGATATGAACATAGAAAATTCATATGGTGTCAAATTTTACTCGGTATCGATAGAAAATTTTTGCAATCAAGAATTCACATTCACGCTTCGCACGTTAAAACATCTCGATCATTAATCGCTTTCATTAATAACCTTGTTGATTAAATAACTATTAAACATATAATTTATGAATGGATGGATATTCTGTGTGACGTCACTAGTTCAATCTTCGCCAAAATGAATGGTTTTGAAAGCTTGACATCGAAATATGATGACAAGCGATTGACACCGATTTGCGGTTCGAACTATGCCAAAAGCTGCTTTCAACATTAACGAAATATTTTCGAACATTTCTTCATGTGACGTCACCTTTTTAACTCTCAAATACGTATCTGCCAAAACCTACGAAATGTTTTTGAAAATGTTCAAAATTATCAATTTTTTTAAGAAAAATGACTGAAAACTGTAGCAATAACACCATTATAGGGTTCCTTAATCTATATGAAAAGTGTCCCTTTCATTATGATCCACAATACGTCAATCTTCTAAATCAGACTCCATTTTCTAACATGCTTGTTCAACGTTCGCCTTCTCATTTGCCTCGAGAGGACTGGCAAGACAATCATGTCGTGGTGCAGAAATACCATCGTTTCTACGAACGTTCGCTAAAACGCTGGCCAAGGCTTGCCATGCCGTCTGTACCCGCCTTAATATTAAGTGTCTGCGTCGTGAGTTATTGAAGATCAAAAAATCAAGATTATCTCGGTTTCTATGGCTGCAACGATATAGGGTACTCTAACTATTTGTCAAAATCAGCTGATTGTTCGTTACCTTGGGGCACACAAACCTTTTTATTATCATTGTAAAGAGGCATTTCTGAGAAAATTGTAATCTAATCACTCTAATCTAACGTCGGGAACAATATTTTTTCCGAAAACATGCACAAAACACATAACTCGACCCAAACAGCATGCGAATCAATAGAGGGAAAATCTTCTGTGCCCCACGGCAACGATTGTCAGAGTTAACATCTATTATCAGAATTGTAGAGCACAAAATTTGCGAAAATTTTTGTCTGAGGCCTTTTTCATACGGTCAACCGTATTTGAGATAAAGGTCGGAGAGCACGCAGTCCTTAACAATACACACTGTGATGCAAAGGTCAACTGTGAATTTCTGTGACTGATACCTTGTATTTAGTTATCATATCAGTAACAATGGAAAATTTCTACTATTTCTTAGTTGATACATTGTAGTCAATAATATTTCACACATATATTTTATATTTATCAGATAATACTTATCTACTTCGTGTAATTGAAAATTGATTTATTGAAAGAAATATGGTATACCTTATACAGGGATAGTCTTTGTCAGCCGAAAATTCTCTGGAGAATTCTCTACAGAATTTTGACAAGAAAACTGCAGAAATTATTTTGTATTCAACTGAACAGTGAATTCTACCGAAAGTATGTATGTAGCTGCAGATAATTCACTGTGCATGAATTCACAAGTAAATTCTCTAGAGAATTTTTTTAATTTTTAATTAAATTAATGTTAATCAATATTCCAAGAGAAATTTCGTTCACTCCGTTTTGAAATAAAATATGATCTACATCATAGCAATGCATGTAAAAAATACTAAAATCTATAGCTGCCGTTGGACACTCGGCCGCAACTATCTCGCAGTCAGGTGTAAGCAGGTAACATTTCGATATATTTCTACGTTCATGTTTTTGGTATCAAATTGAAGTTAATTTTTTTTTCGAATGGCTGCCTGTGAAAAAATAGCCGCAAGTTGATGAAAGAGATGGCGCGCAACGCCACTTGTTAGATGAGGATGGTGGATGCCAGCCGTGTGAGTATTTAAAGCCATTGCGCATGCGTCGATAGATAGAGTTCTTAGCCGGCGGCTGAAACAATAGTAGGAACGACTTAACATTTACAAAATTATAATTACGTAATAAATATTATGAAAAAAACATAAAGTATTAAGAGATTTATTTTATAATAAAAAATAGTTTATTCATCAAGTACAAATGTAATTGAATCTCAAGAATTTTTTTTCGTGTTTTTTCAAAATCAGTCTCTTGAATCAAGTTATACTTTATATCAGTGTATTACATTTTCCAGTCCAAGTTCAGTTCCTCGCTGCTTTCACAATTGCAGTTGTCACTATCGTCGTCGCAATCAGAGTTTTTTTCATCATCTGAAAATGTGTTAGCTCAATTACATAATACATTTTCGGAGTTGAACTTCCCAGAAACCATGTGGGTTTCAGGGCACCATCCAGAAGAAGCCAACCATTTATTCTCCGCACTAAACTTCAAACAGTGCTACTTAGAAGCATTGAGCAACATCGAATTGACGAAAATCGTCCGTAGCACCTTTTGTTTTAATGACTTCCACAACGAAAAAATGTGGGTTGAAAGACCCCTTTGATTTTTTATCTTTTGCCGCATACATCTTGTTGAACATGATAAATCGTCCAGTGTCTTTGGAATGAACTTTGGTGAGACTTATCATCTTTTGAAAAAATTCTTATGTTTCAATATTCATTTAATCAGACCTTATTCTTATTAGAATCTATTTATATGCATGGCGCCCGAACTCTCAATATTCGTATAGCTCCCGAGGAAAGGTTAATACATAAATAATATCAACAGAGTTGTGTACAACGAGCTCCAAAACGTGGTTATAATATAAAAATAATTCAGATGCACTGTTGAGAACCCTAAGACTCCTTTTACACCACTGGTTCTTACCGTCGAGTTTTTACCGGAAAATAACCGAATGAAAAATTATTCATCGGGCTTTATCCGTACGGTGTGCACATCCCGCTCTCGAATCTCGTGGCGATAAGCGCCGCCGAAAGTGCAATATGGTCGTTTTCCAGTGCGAAACTAAACCGGAACTCGTGTTCCAAAGATCATTACATCCGTAGATATAATTCGGAACATCGGGTAAAGACCCGATGGTGCGAAATGAGTCTAACTGTCTCTAACTTTATTTCGGAAATCTCGCTATTTTAACAGATGGCAGACCTAACTTGCGGCTATTTTTTCACAGGCAGCCAAACATCGTCCTATTCGAAAAAAAATTAGCTTTAATTTGATATCAAAAACATCCGTGTTCGACACGAACGTAGAAATACATCGAAATGTTAACTGCTTACACCTGGCTGCGAGGTAGCTGCGGCCGAGTGTGCAACGGCAGCTATGGATTTTAGTATTCTTTATATGCATTGTTATGATGTGGATAATATTTTATTTCAAAATGGAGTGAATGAAATTTCTCTTGGAATATTGATTAACATTAATTCGATTTAAATTACTTGCGGCCACTTTTAACAGGCTGCGGTGTCATCAGTGTACTCTGCTGTCCATAAACGTATGTAAAAATGTGTGTTTGTCTATGTACGTAATGAACGTAGTAATTTTGCAGTGGGATCTCAGACTATTATAGAATACATGCTTCACATCATGGTCTGTCTTCCACCACACCTTCATATTGAAAACTAAAAGAATAGTGTTGATTGAATTCCAATTATCTTCTGTTTTCTGACTTGATATTTAGGTTTCTGGGCCTGACTTGTTTGCGAGGTTAATACCAATGGAAGCACACGAAGCATCATCCTTGTACAGTGAAAGAAAAGCAAAAGTTTTGAGACAATATGGTGAATTGATTGAAAATAAAGATCAGAAGCTTGCTGAATTCATGTCGTCTTTGCAAATTGAGTTTCTTAATGATGTAAGTATTTGTTGGTATAGACATTTATTTTCATGGATTCACTCTGAACTGCTTTTAGATGAGACAAGCAACAGGAATACCCCAAGAGATCGTTGATAGAGCCGCAGCTTTATCAGCAAAACCAAATGCAATTCAAGATTTGATAAGTTCTATGACCAAATTGTCCAATAGTTTCCATGAAGTCGAGTCATTATTGAATGAGATTGACGACTTATTGAAGGTAATATTTCAGGAATCTGCCTGAAAACCTACCTATTCGGGGTATCTAAAGTTCGAGAGTTGAGCCTATTTGAAATGTGAGCATGCGGGATAATAATATGGTTCTATATTCTTCATTAATCTGAAAGAAGAAATTGCAACGATAGCGCTGCCGGTTAGACAGGGAATGAATAATTAATATTCTTGAAATTGTCTTCTTTTCCGATATGATTAAGTAATAAATTCTGATTAGCTTTTCGTTCGTATTCTTGTGTACATCCAAATTGTTTTCAAAATAAATAAAAACAATGAAGAATCCAGTATGAAACGAAATCGGATTCAATCCCCTCCTGATCGAAACTCAGATGAAGATATGGCATATGTCCCATATTTTTTTTTAATTCAGTACGCCGGCTTGCTTATTACAAGGAACATGCGTCTTACGAATATAAAGTTGGGAGCACGTTCAGTTCACAAAAGAAATGATTCCAGAGGTAAAATAATGAAGAAGGATCACACCTGAAATGGCGGAAATGAATATAATAATAAGTTATGTTATGAAGCAAATACACTTACGGATTAATTTTTCAAGAGGGTTTCAATCATTCGTATCTAAATTCAATGTTATTTCAAAAGAATTCACAGCTCGACTTTGCATACTTTTAAACACTTTTTTACGAACACTCAGTATGTGCTGAAGATTTAAAATGAAGAAGAATTTAACAGAATTTAAAATAATTCAGAATCTCGGCAAAAGACAATAAATATTATCACCGATATGTGCCATTCAAAGTGAAAATTGAATTCCTTAGAAAAAATAATGTAGTGTTTCATGACAATAACGAAATTTCTGTAGGGGATGTAAAAAAATATAGATTTTGGGGCTTGAATGAAAAATCATGATATTCTGAGTACTGCCCTGAAAATATTGATATTCCATAAACCGTTTGGAAGAGCTTTCTGAAGTGAACAAACCCATAAAATTTGATCGAAATCGGACCTTGCATTCCTGAGTTATGGCTATCGTAAATGTAGGTCAATATTCATTAATCACCCCGTATCTCCGAAACTAATAGCCTTAGGATACAAAACAAGCAAGTTTTCTGAAAGGCCTTGATGACCTGCATTCACCATTGAGCTATGGCCAACGACTCATGAAACACCCTGTAGATCTACAACAATTGTCCCCATCGAAATCTTCTTTAAGTGAAAAAACTGTTTACCACAATCTCACCGATACAAGAAATAACGTTGAGCGGTGCAATAGCAAAATTATAAAGCAATTGGAGAGGCACGAAAATCTATGAAAGAAAAAAAGAAAGGTTTGAGACAGACGCAATACGCAATGATCTTTCCTTATGAAAGTTGAACCGAGAACCAGAAGTATCCGATGTGTAAACTGTTGGACTCCATATACAATAATGATCTATTATTAGTTTCAAAGGAGTGGAAAATAAAGAAAAATTTGCTCAAAGTTAACATTTACTCGTGATATCAGTGAATATTCGGAATTGATGAAATGGAGATATCTTCTGCCAATAAGATCTCTGCGAAGATGACTACAACATTTGACTTTGAATGTTGGTACGTTAAGTTTTCTCATTTCATCATTGGGAGTTGATCAATTTTGACTTTATCAGGAAGACTGTATACTGATTTCTTCAGTTCAATTATCAATTTTCATTAAATATCGACCACATTATGAAAATTAAGTTTACTTCTCATCAAACTCCATGAAAATGTTCAAAGAACATCTACTAAAAAGCCGAATCTAGTGATAAAGTTCGCAATTTGTACACAATGTTGATTTTGTTCTAAGGACAATAGAAGTTTCAGTTTTTTTGTTGTTCAAGAAATATAAATATAATTACTTACAATTATAAGTATAGAAGTTGAACACTAATTCAAACATAATCAATCAAGCTCTTCCAAAAAACCAACATCTCTACACCAACGCAATCTTTGCTGTCCGAGCTCAATGAATTGATTACCATCGTCCAAATTCAGCAGCCATATGTTATTTACATAACTGAAACCTGGCTCTATTCCTGATGGTTCTTGCTCCATACTAGGTTATACAATCATTCGCCAGGCCAGCATCAGAACCATCGACTACGGTGTTGTCTGCATCAATCTTCAGCATAAATGTATCCCATTACGAATGGCATGGTGTAGATAACATATTCATCGAAATAGCAGACATACATGTTTCCTTCACCTTGGAATGTATTTATAGACCATATCCTTGCGCGGAGGTCAGAAATCTTGTCGAGCATCTCTTCCTTAAGCATACTTTGTTTTTCAAAGGACTTCAGCAGACTGTCCTGGTGCCCATAAGGTAGAGGCATGGTCAGACTCTCTCCACACTAGATCTCATAATTACGTCCGTTGACAACCTGACTGAATTAACCTTCCTCCACTAGGTAAATCAGACTATGTGATCTTAAAGTCTGAGTTGCAGTTTTACTATCCATCCATTAAACACGTCAAGTTCTTCAAGAGACTAGATTATGTGGGAGTGTCTGCAGCGTTGGGGCCTTACATTTGATCTGATTCATTTTCCGATGATGAAAGCGTCGATGGGTGATTAATCTATTTTTAAGTTAATTCATGGTCTGGATCGGTTCGCATTATCATTTAATGCCATGGAGTCAAATTTCATTTTACTTTTAAGACGATCATTGTTCAGATACATTTTCCTTTAGATCCTTCAATATATTCCTCTAAATTTTCTTTTCAGGAAGAAGGACACTCAGAAAAAGAATACCAAAAATCGGTAGGGGAAAGGCCACCTAGTATTATAGCTACTGATTTATCCCGAGAAGCAGCAAAATATAAAGAAGCTCATAACAAAGCTAATGAGTCAAACCAGAATTTGCACAGAGCAATGGTAGCACATGTTGGAAACTTGAAAACATTATCACAACCGTTGAACCAGTTGCAGATGAGCATGCCGTCAGTGAAAATGCCTGATCGTAAGTTCCAATTCATTTTTACCTGGCAAAATCTGAACGGTTAGGTATTCGATATTATTTTGTTACAAAAGTTCAAAAAAATGTGTAGAGGTCCTTTGAAAATGATGGATCTATGTAATTAATTATTATTGGTGATGCCTCAAAATTTGTTTTTGATTAATTCGTCTATGTTTATGCTCTGCATGATTTTTTCGGAAGATATTTTCATCATACAAAATAGTGAGCAGTCATTAAAGCATATTTTATTTCGTTTATTTCATAGAATTGCTATAAAATAAACGTGGTTTGAGAAGCATCCTAATCAAACTGTACAAACGGTCATTAATCGATAATCTGCCGAGGTATACCAACTGCAGATATGTTATTGTTGTTCTCATCTCATAAAGAAGTAGGTAATACTTGAAAAGGTGTATGTTGAAGAGTCAAATTTTTTAACATTGAGAGATCTCAAATTTCGGCTGTTACGGGGTGTAGGTGAAGGCGTAAACTGCAGTTTTTTCTGCTGCGGTTTGTTGATATGAAGCACCCCGGTTTCATAGACTCATCTCTGTAGATTTTTGACTTATGCATGGCACGGAAAACATCATAATTTCAGGACCATTCGACGTAACTCAACCATCGTTTTTCCCAGTCGATTTATTAAGTTTCAGAGCATCTTTTGACTAAGATGTCTAAAAACATGGTGTATGCACTGATTAGATTTTGTTTTTCCCGCTTCGAAAATAAGAGATAAGTTTCGTTTTTCCAATTGTAGGTAGCGCCGTTTAGGAATTGACAGTTGTCAAATGATATTTGAAAATAATTTGAATGCATTCCTACGACCAAAGATTATAGAGTAGAAAGATAGGAAACGCCCTCATATCGCTAGTACTAAAAACCGACTACATTTTGGCCAGTGAAAACACATTTGACAATGAGATGGCGCTGAAAACGTATTATCAATACAGAAAAACTGTTTAATAACAGTTTTCTCTCTTTCAAATGAGGGGCGCGAAATTCGAATTCTATTCCTTCCACAAAACAAAAAGATGGTTTTTTTGTGACCAGGATGTTAGTTTCCATCTGAACATTGTTTTGAATCGATTGGTAGCAATGAAATACGCTGTTGGATGTGATGAATTTTTATTTGCAATCTATAAAAAATTTACAAAAATTTGAAATTATGGACAACGAATAGAGCTTTGACTAGGATACAAGAGTACATGGTCATCTGCTATAGTTACGTCAAAGGTGTTTTTTCTGTGAAAACGTTTCGAATTATTAATAATAATAATAAACTGTACAATTTATATCAGAAATTGATATGAACCAATATTCAATTTACCGTCATAGGATACACATTTCCGTTACTTACATATTATTTACAAAATTTTCAGAACCACGATTGAAAAAAACCTTAGAGAGGTATACAGGACCTGTCTTGAAGCCCGTCAGTATAATTTCTTCATGCTTTTTCATGATTTCTTCATGGTATGGTCTCTTTATGACACAATATACAAATTGATTGACGAATGAACACTCATAGAAGTGTTCATAAAACTTTGACTTTCCAAACAACAATTTGACAGTCACCCGATTCCCAAATCGAAATCCATAAAACTTTTGCATTTCTGAATATATTGAAGGCAATTGAGAATCTTTGAATGGACGTGTAAAAGTCATAATTTCCCCTAAATGAGCCCTTCATGTAAGGTATGCTTCCTGCATACAACAATTTACGTGGATGAACAGTTCTCAATCGACTTGCAGTAAAATGTTCTTTGCACATGGTGTATAGTCAGTAGTGTTTGCAAGCCTTTACGCCCTGAAAATTTCATCCACTTCGTAGCACTGAAAATAAAAATCAATGAATGACGGAGTCACATGTTACCAGTTTTAATACTTACATTCCCATTTTCCTTAGTAAAATTCGTTTTATTTGATCCACAGTTCTTCACCATACAATAATTTTCGAACGATATTCTGAGGTTTTCGCCAAGAAATTAGACAAAAATTTCAATAATCAGCAACTAGAACGGGCTTGAAAAATAAAAGGCGATACGAGGTTGTCTATGGATACGAGAATCAAAACATTCAAAACCTGTTTGATCAAAATGGCCATATGACTCCGACATCTCGCAAAATTTCATATGTCCCTCGAATTGATATTTCAACCAGTCTTAGGGCCTTAAAAACACATTTGAAACACAGATGGCGCTCACATCACTCTAGTCGCTTCGTTTCCTATCTTTCTACTCTATAATCTTTGCCTACGACTTGCGAATGTGCTGTATTTATAAGCGATTATTGGTTTGTGAAAATGTATTACTTTCGAGAAAGGTCGCACAACATTCATTTATTGAACATGTCGTTCAGTTTTCTGTATGGACAATCAAGAACTACAGCTAAGAATTCGGTGTTGTTGGACTATCACCCTTTGTTGTTGGAAATTGAGGCAGAGCCAAATTAGATGAACATTAGGGACGGATAGAGCTAACAGTTTCATGGCAACTTCAGCAATAAAGGAACTGTATTGAAAATACGTAATGTGAATTGTGCGCATGTATTAAGAAACAGAAATATATTAATCTGTTCGAGTTTGTTCTTCAAATATTCCTCACAAGTATAGTGAAAATTGCGTTTCAGTCAACTAAATATAATGAATATTTCGCCAATCAACTGTGTTTTATTGAAATCATATTGAATTGCCCTTCTCACGAATACAATTTGTAAAACAAAAATTATCTTGAAGAAAAATAGAAGTACTCCTTCGAATCCTTCTATAGTGTTGAAATATCTGCAGATTCGTTTTTACAACGAAAATACAAGTGTAAATCACAAATATTCGTTAACATCTGATTCTTTGATGGATCAGGAACACAGAGATGACTGTAATCTGTGATCGATATAAACGCATAACTAAGATGTCTAAAACACTGGTGTGTGCACTTGTCACTTTTTGCAAGCATCAAAATTTCAGAAAATCGGGGATATGGGATCAGTTTCGTGGCGGCGCCACCATGTCATTTGATTCGTTCTATCCTTGTTCTACCAAAGGTAGTCCAATGATACTCTCTCGTTTTATTTTGTTTTGCGTTGATTTCGAATATCGATCAACGAGTTCAAAATATGAACTGGCCCATTTTGTCAGCTGTTAAGGAATATTTGTGCTTTACAGTTCAATTTTCGTTGTAAAAAAAAATTTGTCAATATTCCAACACTATCGAATAAGGGTTCGAATGAGGATTTACTGTTCTTCTTCAAGATAATTTCCGTTTGACAACTTGAATCCGCATAGGCGGAAATAAACATTTTTTGTGGGGGGGAGGTCTGAGGTGACCGCCCCCGGGGTAAAGATGTTGGGTGGAGAAGATGTGCAAAAATTCTAGAAATGGCTAAAAAAAAAAAACGAAAAAGCTCTTTCTGGGGGGGGCACCATGGGCATCTGGGGGGGGGGCACGCCCCCCTCCCCCTCCCCCTATTTCCGCCTATGTGAATCCGTGAGGGGGGTAATTCAATATGATTTTAATGAAACACAGTTGATTGGTCAAATATCCAATATATTCAGTTGACGGAAAGGGAATTTTCACTATATCTACTAAGGAAGAATATTTGAAGTAACAGACTCGAATAGATTTATGTATTTCTGATTCTCAATACATGCTAACAATTCACACTACGTATTTCTAATACAGTTCCTTTGAAATATTGCTGAAGTTTCCATAAAACTTAGCTATATCGGTCCCGAATGTTCGTTCATCTGATTTGGTTCTGCTTCAAATTCCAACAACACCGAATTCTTAGCTGTAGTTCTTGATTGTCCATACAGAAAACTGAACTTACTGAACGACATGTTGAATAAATGAATGTTCTACATCCCTTTCTCGAAACTAATACATTTTCCCACACCAATAATCGCTTATAAATACAACATATTCCTACGTCGTAGGAGAGTAATCAAATTATTTTCAAATATCAAATGACAATATGCTCTGTCAAATTCTAAACAGCGCTACCTACTGTGGGAAAAACGAAACTGATCCCATGTCCCCACGAAATTAAAAACAAAATAGAATCAGTGAATACACCAGAGTTTTAGACGTCTTACGCATAACAAAATAAAGCGAGAGAGTATCATTAGATTTTGTTTCATAGAACAAGGATAGAAAATGGTGGCGCCACCACGAAACGAATCTCTTATTTTCGATTTAGTCTAATGTCATTCCATTCAAAAATTGACGAGTGCATACACCATATTTTTAGACATCTTACTTTTGACGTAGAGATATTAGTCCGAGAGCTGGCAGCAAAAACAACTACCTCATGAGTTACCAAAGGTTTGGTTTGGCACTTTGGTTCAACTTTATTACGAAAATTTGAAACCGCCCGTCTGCCGGGCGTGAGTGGTCGCCTTATGGGATAAAAAAAATTGAAAAGATGAGAAAAAATCGATTGGAACTTCCTAATCGTTACCAAGATGAATGTTGTGTCAAAATGGTCTATAGTATATCCAAATCCAAGAGGCCAGCGGTAAACATTGCAGCATGAAGTGATCACGCGTCAAGAACGTGATAACGCAGAGGTGTACTAATAAATTGAATTCCGAGAGCGTTATATTTTAAAACTTTTTGAGTGTTCCAGTTCCGGTGAAAAATGTGTATGCTTATCTACGAGTCTGAGTAATGAACAATTAATCTAAAGTTCCCACTTTAATATATACTATGTATATAAATGTGTAACAATATTTTTTTTGTAAAAGTGACTACCCCGTAGTGTCGTCAGAAGATGCAGAACTTTCCTCTAAGTTGACGATGACTGGTGTTATATCATCCATAATATTATCCAGTTTCCACATGTCTACCTCAACTTTTTGTTTGACATGTTTCACGCACTTTCTCCATCTTTCGGAAGTAACCCGTGAGAGAGCCTCTTGAAAAAGATTTTGGACGTCAGCCATTTTAAATGTGGTGTTTTTATCTGCCACAAAATTCTTGACATCGGCCCAAATCAATTCAATAGGGTTCAGTTCGCAGTGGTAGGGCGGTAATCTAAGTACAGTAATATTTTGGGCCTTTGCGGTTTCATCCACAATGTATTTTTCAAAGTTTTCTTTGTTCTGCCTGACTATCTGCAACTATTGCGCTTTTATGAGGTCAGGGGTGAAATCAATATTTTTCTCCCTCAACCATTGTTGGATATCACTCTTTTTGAATTGTGAATTAGGAATTTTTTCCATTTTCCTTGAATGGTAAGGAGCATTATCTAAAACTACTATAGAATTTTCCTCCAATTTAGGAACTATACCCTCGACCACTTTTCGAAGGACTGACCATCCATTTCTTCATGGTAGTCACCAGTTTTTTTGGATTGGAAAGTCCAGAGTCCTCCAGTTAAAAAACCAGTGTCACTGCCAATATGACACACTATAATTCTTTGCCCTTTGCCTGGAAAAATATATTCACTTCATTTGAAAAAGAATGTTGAAATTGTTTTCCACCAAAAAGGTACTTACATCAAGTTTCACAAAACTTTGATTGCTCGATCAACGATTTGGCATTAGATTTCCCGAAGGAAATCATTGAAACTTTCATATTTCCGAATATATTGGAGGAGTAGCAGTTGAGAATCATCAAATGGGCGTGTATAGATAATTATTTGGTGAAAAAATGATATTCAGAATGCTTATGACCAACTTATCGACTGAGAACTAATTGACGTTCATCCGTCACTCGATCGTTGATTCTCTGATCAAGCTTTATGAAACCAAAGGGTTAAACTCAAAATTCAAGACCTTCCCAGACGGATTTTTAATCCAGTAGATAATCCAGCAAGTAACGCTTGCCGAGAAGATGTAACTGTTTCATCGGTCCACACTTTGGATTTAGTATGACCGGTATTTACCCAAGTTTCATCCAAGCAGTAAATCTTCCTGTTTTCATCACGGAAGGTCCTAATTTTCGTGAGATAGTTTCTTCTCCAACATTTAATGTCGTCACGGTTCATTAAAAAACTGTTGCGTTGGCGACGTCCATATTTGAAATTAAGTTTTTTCAATATTATAGAGAAGGTACTCTTCTTAAAATTTGGCATTTCGAGTCTTCATTAACTATTTTTAATACTTTCTCTATAGTCGGGTGTTCATTTCTGAAGAAAAACTCGTGAACTTTTCGCCGTATTACATTTTTATCGAAATCTGATAAGGACTCCCATTTGGTGGTCCGATTTTGATTTGTTGCCGGCTGTGATAGAACACCGGAATTTATGTATTCGGAGATAATTCTCCTAACACTTCGAGCTCCAATGCCAAGTCTCTCAGCAACTCGGAGTTCTACGTCCTTTAAACACATTCCTGCATTTTGAATAATCTCAATTTTATAAGTATTCAAAATCATATCTTTTATCTCGGCACTGAAGTGTCGTTTCAGACGTCTCTTTTTTGGAGGACTTAAGTCAACACGCGATTCCTCAGCAGTATCAGTACTTGACATTATCTTAAATGCTTGTAACTTGAATAACTTGCTACAACTATAAACCAATTTACGAAAGAAAAAGCAATGAATGATCTCTGCAGTTCTGCACAACAATTCGCATACAATCAATGAATCAAACGTAATGCGGTACTGCATTACTCCCACCTGCAAACATGGCGTTCCTGAAGCTTTGACCAATAAGAGGAGTACCTTAAATAAGATCACGCGTTAGTCAGTTTGTTTACGCTGGCCTCTCGGATTTGGATAGACTATAGGATCTTAACTGAATTGTAATCGTAAGCGTCTGCCAACAGGGGTGGTCGCTATTTCGAAACAGACGCTGTCAAATACAGGATGGTTCAGATCATAACCAAGAAATTTTAACCACGTATTCTACATCAAAAATAAGCCCTAGTTTGTCATACAAACAAATGTCGAGAAATGTTTCCTCTCCGAGATACGGGGTGTTGAAATTATAGAAAAAAAATGTTTTTTATTAATAACTTTCGCACTGCTTGAAATATTTTTATGAAATTTGAGACATAGGTTTTGAGCGTCAAGGAGCACTTTTTGCATAATATCATTTTTTTTCTATTCTACCAGTGGCCTCCGTACTGCAGCGAGACTGAATATTTTCAGATAAAAAAATCCTTAGTTAATTTGGAGCAAATTCGGTTTCTTGACTTTTTGCTGAGCGAGGCACCGTTTCCGGTTAAAAAAATAAAACACATTCTCATGCATGAAGAAATCGCAAAAATTTTATATAGCAATAAAAAGGTTGCTACAGTTTTGTAGCAATTTTCTAAGATTAGATAAATTCAACACACACCCAACTCCTATTTTTAGGGTAGATTAATTTGATTAAAAAACTTAAATGACAGTTTTGGTTTCCAATTACTCGTTTCAATACAAGCATAACCATAAAAGACTGTAATTTCTTTATTGTGGAAAGCAAAGTGTGCCATGGAGGATACTTCGTGAATTTGATAGGAATCCAACAACAAAGCAGTCGAATAGCAGCTCGCACAATTCGATTTTCTATGTCAAAAATTCTTGCAACTCGTCCAAGGTTTACGAGGTGATGAACAGCGAAGGTTATTTTTTTGCCAATGGATTCTTTGTTCAATTGAGCAGAATAGAGACTTTTTAAATACCATATTATGGACTGATGAATCGTGTTTCAGTCGTCGGGGCGTGGTAAACTTTCATAACCAGCATGTATGGGCCCACGAAAATCCACATCCCATTCGATCAAGAAATTTCCAAGTAGAATTTAGTGTTAATGTTTGGCTTGGAGTTTATCATAGGCTTGTTCGTAGAGTGGTTTGAAACGGTTGTGAACTGTACAGAGCAAGCGCAAATGGATTTTCGTTACCCTAAAATGGAATTGCGCTTGCTCTGTACAGTTCACAACCGTTTCAAACCACTCTACGAACAAACCTAATAATCACCTATTTGGACCCTATTTCTTACCAGAACGAGTTAGTGGTGAAAATTGTTTACAATTTCTAATGGCAGAGCTTGCAAATATGTGGGAAAATATTCCAGTAGAATCAAGGTTAGCGGCTTGGTTTCAACTTGACGGTTGTCCAGCCCACTTTCATAGAATTGTGAGGAACTGGTTGAATAGTAATTTTCCTAAAAGATGGATCGGACGTAATGGGCCAGTCAGTTGGCCTTCACAGAGCCCCGATATTACCCCTTTGGACTACTTCGTATGGGGGTTTTTGAAAGAAATCGGATATATGACTTCTGTGAACTCAAGGGAAAAACTTATTGGTCGTATTTAAAATGCTTGCGACGAATTAAGAAATCGAAATTTAGATGCTGCCATCGGATCTATTAGACGTCGATGTGAATTATGTGTTCAGCAAAATGGGTCATACTTCGAACATCTTCTTTAAGTTTGGCGATTTCTTAATGCATGAGAATGTGTTTAATTTTTTTAACCGGAAACGGTGCCTCGTACAGCAAAAAGTCAAGAGACCGAATTTGCTCCAAATTGAATAAAGATTTGAAAAGTAATTTTTATTGTCGGAAAAACCAGTGGCGTATCATTTTTTTATCTGAAAATATTCAGTCTCGATGCAGTACGGACGCCACTGGTAGAATAGAAAAGAAATGATATTATGCAAAAAGTGCTCTTTTACGCTAAAAACCTATGTCTCGAATTTCATAAAAATATTTCAAGCAGTGCGAAAGTTATTAATAAAAAACATTTTTTTTCTATAATTTCAACACCCCGTATCTCGCAGAGGAAACATTTCTCGACATATGTTTGTATGACAAACTAGGGCTTATTTTTGATGTAGAATACGTGGTTAAAATTTCTTGGTTATGATCTGAACCATCCTGTATTTGACAGCGTCTGTTTCGAAATAGCGACCACCCCTGTTGGCAGACGCTTACGATTACAATTCAGTTAAGATCCTAGACCATTTTGACACAACATTCATCTAGGTAACGATTAGGAAGTTCCAATCGATTTTTTCTCATCTTTTCAATTTTTTTTATCCCATAAGGCGACCACTCACGCTCTGCAGACGGGCGGTTTCAAGTTTTCGTAGTAAAGTTGAACCAAAGTGCCAAACCAAACCTTTGGTAACTTATGAGGTAGTTGTTTTTGCTGCCAGCTCTCGGACTATATGTTTCGTCTCGTAGTAATGACAAATTATAGATGCACTCCCCAAAAACCATTCACATTTCTTATTTTGCAAACTCCACATAGATGACCCCTCAAAAATATATTTTAAGGCCTGATTGTCCGTTTTTGACATCACTTCATTCCCAAACAAATAATGATGAAAAAATTCTAATATCGATCGATATAACTCAGTCGGAATAATTTTTTATGAGAGGGCTATAGGCTTTTCTTCTCCATTTGGAAAACGATGAGATAAAATACTTGAGAGCCCAACAAAACTCGCATCACACGATAAAACTAGTGGTAATTCTTGTTGAAAAGGAACCAAAATTTCACTAGACGTCAATTCTCTTTTGATCCATTCGACTGCCTTATGACACTTATAATTCCACTGAAATTGTGTCTTTTTCAACAAATGATATAAAACCTTTATATTATCTGTCCTATTCCTCAAAAATGGCTAGCCAATCCTAGGAATGCCTGTAATTCTTTTTTAGATTTGGGTGTTGGTAGGTTTTTTATAGCCCTGACTTGAGCTGGTGAAGGCTTAAGACCTTCCTTATCTAGAATAAAACCTTATATTTCTATTTCATTTGTGAACAACTCACACTTTTTCTCATTCACTCGCAACCCTGTCTCACTCAAAGGTTGAAAAATGGTCTCAAGAATTTGTCAATGTTCAACATCCGATTCGCTTGTACAATAAATACAAAGTTATGTCATAGATTAATTTGATCAGTAGCTTCATTGATAAATTTATGAACTCAATCTGCTGTCAAAATCTTGGATTTTTCGGAATATATCCTTCAGATTTCATTTTTAAATGCGCTATCAGCCGGAAGTAATGGGAAATATTGAGATTTTCATTGACTTTCAGCGTAGATTTTAAAATAGAATATTTCGTCCACAATGACGCAGGACGAAATTTATTGGACTGAAATTGAAAAATAAATTAATCACGTAAACTAAATGAAAAATAAAATTACATACCAAAGAGTTCGCCAATAACACGTTCTCATCTATGGCAATGATTTTATTTTTCAACTTCCATTGATTGAATATTTCATAATCCTTGTCGTAAATTAGTCTGGATTGTTCTAGTTTGCAGCTTTGCGTGTATTATTTCCAAAGAATATTATTTCAGGAAAAAATAATGGAAGCGTGATAGGCTCGTTCTCAACCATAAACACCAGGATATCCTAACGAATTTTACTCGCCACTTATCAGATATGACGAATTATCCGCTCATGTATGGGACGCTAATAATATTATTACGAGATGCTCCTCGTACTGGAACGCTGACGCCAGCTTCGTCTTCGCGGAAAGTGTTAGTGCGAGAAGAAAGTGATGACTCGGATTCTTCCAGAATCCAAGGTTTCCATGTGAAAAGAGACACATTCTAGTTAGTTCCATTTTAGAATTCATTCTGTTTGTAACTCCTTTCCGCTCTGTTCAATTATAAAGTCATTTAGTTTTTCAAAATTGTGATTTATAATTGAAAGAATAAAATTCTTTTTAAAAACAGAGTTTGCGGACTGAAAATCATAATTGGCGCTGCGAACAGGATTTCGCAACGGTTTTCGGTTTTTTCAAGAAACGAACTAACTGAAAATAGTTTCCACTAGTGAACACAAACTGTTCGAGGAACCCCGTTGAGTTTTAACTCTTAGTGCGAAATTCCAAACTTCACCAACCCACTTCGACCAGAAGGAAGGACGTTCCACCCTAGGATGCAAATCTTGGTGTAAGTCCTATTTTCCACCACATTTCCTATATCACCAGTATTCTTTATTTCGATGACAGACTCATCTCATCAATTAGAGATAATTGCTGAAGAGCCAGAAATTTTAGAATCTTTGAATTCTCATAATATTCAAGAACGCTTACTTAGGAATAATCGATTTCGGCCGTATCCTATTAGAAATTTCAATAACGAAATGAATCAAAACTCTTCTAACACCCCAACACTCCCAACAGTAGCCGACCCTATGTCTAGACAAGACATCCAATTATTACTTAATTCTATTCCAGAATTTTCACCGGGTAAAAATTTATCAATTGCTTGAATTTTTCGATCCGTTCGAAAATCTTAAATGAAGCACGAGACTTCATCTCTTTCCAAAATGCGACGGATTGGCCTTCGATCAGACGTGCTCTCCTTCAGAGATACGGAGATCAAAGGAACGAAGAACTATTAATTGCTGCGGTTTCACAATGCGTCCAAAAAAGACACGAAAATTATTTAGATTATTATTGCCGAATTTCAAAAACTCTGAGTGATCTCTTACAACACCTCTCTTTGAATATACAAGACCAAAATCTATTAACTTATAAAAAATGCGAAGCAGAGAAATTGTCACTAAAAACATTCCAAGCAGGATTACTCGAACCTTATAGATCCTATATAAGCAATTTCGAGTTGAAGAGCTTAGAAGAATGCATCAATAAATATAAATTTTATGACAACAGGAAACAAGAATGGGAATATTCCGAATTTCTTCGTAAATCCCAAGAAACCAAGAAGCCTTTGGCACAACCTCATTTCAAACAGAATCAAAATTATAATGATCATTTACCTAGATTTTCTAATAACAGTTTCAATCAAAATTTACCAACAAGATTTTTCAATAACGCTTTCAATCAAAATTTACCAACAAGATTTTCCAATAGCAACTCTAATCAAAACTTACCAAACATTGTTTTTCCAAATAATCAACCTTTGAGAAATAATCAGAAATTTTTCACAAATCAAGAAGTTTTTGGTACTAAACCAGGGTCAAGTATCTATAAATCGAATCCAGAACCGACACCAATGTCAATTTCGACCAGAAATACAAAACCGACGCCTATGTCGATTTCTACCAGAAATTCGAAATTCCCACAAAAACAATTATTCAACGTACAATTCAAACCCGATGATGTAATCGATCATGAAGCTGAATCTTACGAACCCGAACATTCTGAAGAAAATGTTATGAATTTTTCCGAAGAAGATGAGAATTATTATTACGAAATGGATGAAAATTTTCAAGAAGCTCCTCCAGAAACCCCAGGAACTTAGATCACAATTCCTTGAAAATAAAATCAAAACTTCTCACATTTATCTTCCAAAAATAAATTTGAAAATTTTAATAGACTCGGGTGCCACAAATTCAGTCATTAATAGAAAACCAGCATTTGAGAAATTTTTCCAATTTTTGTTCAAAGAAAAATTCAGTGTGTCCGGATTAGGAAATACAATTAACGCTGATGATAACATCAATATTCCACTGTTTTACGAATTAGGAATCCTCGACAATATTCATTTACATGTTGTCGACTGGCATAAAAATTTCGATGCTTTATTAGGAACATCCGATTTGCAAAAATTAGGTGCAAAGATTGACTATCAAAACCACATTTTGGAAATGAAAAATTTGAAAATACCTTTTAACCTCGAGTACTCCACGAATAAACTTAAACCAAATAAAACTATAGCAAGAACATTTGTAAAAATTCCAGTATCCCTAGAAAATGGTGACGTTTTACTACCCGAAATTAAGTTTAAAAAATTCTCAACACCAGAATGTATAGCACGAGCAAAAAATGGTATTTGCCTAATTCCTATTTCAGAATCAATTAACGGGAATTTAGAGATTAACTTTTCGGAAAGAATACCCGTGAAATCAATATCTGAAACAGAAATATGTGCTCCTCAAATTGAAAATTCTAAATTAAAACTTTCAAAAAATATTCGTACGCAACACATGAATTCTGAAGAAAAACGAGAAATTTTGAAACTTTGTAGTAAATTCAAAAATATTTTCTATAACGAAAACTGCGATCTCTCTTTTAGCAATACTGTCAAGCATAAAATAAGAACGAAAGATGAAGAACCCGTTCACGTTAAATCTTTCAGACACCCTCACAGCATGAAAAAGATTATTCAAGAACAAATTCCAAAACTTTTAGATGATAATATCATTCGTCCATCTATTTCACCCTACAGTGCTCCAGTTTGGATTGAAGACAAAAAGAAAGATGCTTCCGGCCAAAAGAAATATCGTATGGTCATTGATTATCGCCGTTCAAATGAAAAAACCATTGAGGATAAATATCCGCTCCCGCGAATAGAAGAAATTTTGGATAATTTAGGAAAAAGTTGCTATTTTTCGACACTCGATATGGCAAAAGCCTTTCACCAAATCGAAATGGACGAGGAATCAATAGAAAAAACTGCATTCACCGTGAATAATGGTCACTACGAATATCTTCGTATGCCCTACGGATTGAAAAATGGAACCAGTACATTTCAACGCGTAATGGACAATGTACTTAAAGAATATCTTCATAAGTTTTGTTTCGTTTACATGGATGACATTGTCGTATTTTCAAAATCGTTACAAGAACATATTTGCCATTCGAAATCAATTTTTGAAAAAATTAGAGAATTCAACCTCAAAATTGAACTTGACAAATGTGAATTTTTGAGTAAAAATGTCGAATTCTTAGGACACTTAATAACTCCTGACGGAATATCTCCGAATCCCTCTAAACTGAAAGCTGTTGAAAAGTACCCTATTCCACGCACAGTGAAGGAAATCAAATCATTTTTAGGATTAATAGGTTATTACAGACGATTCATTCAAAATTTTGCTCACATAGTTTCTCCCATGACCAAATGCCTTAAGAAAGGAGCGAAAATTAAAAATGATGATCCCGACTATGTGAATGCTTTTCAATTATGTAAAGAATTATTGACAAATGCTCCGATATTAGCTTATCCAGATTTTGAAAAAACATTTAAATTAACAACAGATGCTTCAAATGTTGCAATTGGAAGTGTATTATCACAAGACAACCGCCCAGTTGCCTATTATTCAAGAACCCTAAATTCAGCCGAAAAAAATAATTCAACCATAGAAAAAGAACTCCTCTCAATTTTAGATTCAACAAAACATTTTCGACCATACCTCTACGGACAAAATTTCATAATAGAAACTGATCATAATCCCCTTGTTTGGCTTTATAAAATAAAAGAACCTAATTCCAGGCTCATAAGATGGAAATTGAAACTTGATGAATTTGATTTCAACATAATTCATAAAAAAGGAAAAGAAAATAAAGTTGCGGATGCCCTATCGCGAATTGAAATCAATAACAGAGAAAATGAAGACTCTTTATTATCAGAAAATGACCTAAATATAGAAGTTTCCTCAATTTTACCTAATATTAATGATCTTCCGGTACTTAGTGATGAAGAACTTGAAAATATTTTGAACCCCCCAGACAATCGTCAAAATAACGATGATCCCAATCATCAACATGAAGCAAATAATAATGATTCTAATGCCACCATTCATTCAACTCAAGAAGACAATGGAAAAGTTATTCCAATCACGGAATCTTCTGTGAATATATATCCGAATAGAATTATTCTAAATATTGGCGAACAATACAATTTGAAATTCACAAAAAATTTTCAGAAAAATACTTACAACATAACAATAAGACAAAATTTCATGGAAAATGATTTTTCAACTTTTTTCAAAGAAATTTTTAGACCGAATGAATCTTACGGAATATTTTTCAGAGATAATAAATTACGACTCCCTTTCATCAGATTTTGCAAAGAATCCTTCAATTTCTCCGTGAAACTTTATATAAGCAACACCCTTTTATTAGATGTACCTTGTGAAGAGAATCAAGTCGAAATCATTTCAGAATATCATGATAAAAACCATAATGGTATTTCAGAAACATTTAATCAATTATCGAAAAAATACTATTGGCCAAAAATGAGGAATAAAATCACAGAAATCATAAATAAATGCGAATTATGCCTTAAATCAAAATACGAGAGAAACCCTTATAAATTGAAATTTTCAGGTCCCCTCCTAGCTAAGCGACCTTTCGAAGTAATCCACATTGATACATTCTCTTTTCAAAATTCGAAGTTTTTAACAATAATTGATTTATTTTCAAAATACGCGCAATCATACCTTTTAAAAGACGGCACTGCTTTAACAATTCTCAATAAATTACGTCATTATTTTTCACATCACAATATTCCACAAAAGATTGTTTGTGACGAAGGACGAGAATTTCAGAACAAGACTTTCACAGAGTATTGTAAATTGAACAAAATCAATCTACATTTTACAACAGTGAACAATCCGAGCTCAAATTCTCCAATTGAACGATTCCATTCAACAATTTTGGAAAAACTCAGAATTCTCAAATTGAAAAACCCAAATGAAAATCCAGCTAATCTCATGATTACAGCAACATTAATTTATAATCAATCGATACATTCAGCGACTGGTTATTCACCTTTTCATTTACTTTATGGTCCATACGACAAATTACCAGAATTTGATTTGAATATGACTATTTATGAGCAGTATAACGAAAAACGAAAACAGGAAATTTTGCCATTTTTTGACCATATTTACGAACGAAATAAAAACAAAGCTCAGAAAACATTAAACAAGCTGAACGAAAAGCGAAATGACCCTCCAAATTTAGAGCAAGCAGAAGTTTACGCCGAACGAAACAGACCGAGAAAAACGGATCCACCCTTCGAAAAAATTATTGTTGAACAGCAACAACAAAACAAAATAAGTGGTCTAACTACAAAATCAAGAGAAACAACAGCGCACATACAAAAAGTCAAAAAACTAAGAAAAAACGTTTGTTCTTTTCAGGATACTGCTGATCCTCCTGATTCAGACCCAAACAAACCAGGCCCTTCAGGTCCACGAAATAAAAAGTAATGGATACTTTGAAGAACCTTTGAGTCATGCCAAAATTCTTGATCATTACCATAATTTTCTTTTCTTCATAAATATTACCAATTTGCAAGACAATTTCGATCAGTTGAACGATAATTTTAATGACCTTCAGAAAGACCAAACATTCGATGAATTACCCCGTCGACTTTTTCACCAATTGAGTTTGAATTTGGATCAAATCGAACAAATCTTACGAAAATTTGTCAATAGAAAAGTTAGAAGAGGTTTGGCTAATTTCATCTGAAAAGGTATTTAATTCATTACAGGTAACCTAGACGATGATGATCTGAAAACTATTAACGAAAATTTAGAAAGCCTTCACAACAGCAAATCTTCCGAAATCGAAAGGATAAATAAATTAACTTCTTTTGCTAATCATTTGTCAAAAAGATATTCAGGCTCTGCTAAACGAAAATATTATTCATACTAAAGCATTATTCCAGAATATTGAATCTACCGAAGGATTTCGAATCATTGTAGAATACCAAATGCTTCAGTCCCAAGCACTCTTGAACACTTTATTAATGCTAGAAAGGACTATAAGTTTTGCAATGAGAGAAATTCCAAATTTAGAAGTCATTAAAGTTGAAGAACTTTATTCCATCGGGACATATCTTGAAAAAATTTATAAGACACAGCAACTATCACCAATTGATCATGTTCATCTTTTCAAAATAATCGAATATGCAAAAATGTCTGTCATTGGAACGGAGGAAACTATCACATTCCTTCTCAAAATCCCAATTCTCAAACGAGTAATTGCTTCATATTCCCGAATCTACCCTGTACCCAATACCCAAGATATTGCTGTGATCCCGCCAAGGACGTATTCCATCAAAATCAACAACGAGGAATATTGGACCAATGAAATATGCAAATCAACATTGGGAAGTTCGATGGTGCTTTGCCTTCAACAGCCTACCAAGGAAGCATGCATTCTGTCAACCCCAGGTCGATGCCAAACAACACTAGTGAACAACGACTTCAACATCATCCACCCGCTGAAGAATCACCAGCTCCTGACCCTCTTCAAAAAGAACAAAACAGTACTAGAAGACTGCCATGGAATTCTATAATCCAGGGAATCAACCTTCTAAGTTCCACCTGCCGAATTATTATTGAAGAATCCATCTACGATGACACAGTTCCGATTTTCGAAATAACTGCCTAAAACATTTCGAAAATTTCATTGAACTCCACCCACAAAATTGAATTTCACCTGAGGCATCTGAAAGAACCAACTTCAATCCTTCAAGAAGCAGAAAAACTTTCAGACCAGCCCATGTACTTACATCCAATAACTCAGGTCATTCACCAGTCTACAAGTGTGATATTGTGCTGTTTCACAATTCTTGGAATCATCTTCGTTATAAAGAACAAAACAAGGATCTCCGAGTTAATCTACAGTCCAAGGAAAATCATACACGTAGAAATGGAAGACATCACCCAAGGCCACCCAGCAGATAACAGAGACGTTATCTCTTAAGGGGGAAAGTATTACGAGATGCTCCTCGTACTGGAACGCTGACGCCAGCTTCGTCTTCGCGGAAAGTGTTAGTGCTAGAAGAAAGTGATGACTCGGATTCTTCCAGAATCCAAGGTTTCCATGTGAAAAGAGACACATTCTAGTTAGTTCCATTTTAGAATTCATTCTGTTTGTAACTCCTTTCCGCTCTGTCCAATTATAAAGTCATTTAGTTTTTCAAAATTGTGATTTATAATTGAAAGAACAAAATTCTTTTTAAAAACAGAGTTTGCGGATCGAAAATCATAATTATATAATAAAGACAGCAACACTCAACGAACTTCAAAATATCAACAAATGCCATGGTTACTGTAGAAGTTAGTTAAATGGAAAGAAAATCATAGGAACAGTGAATTAATTTTAAGATCGATTTTTATTGCGATGAAATTATTTTCCCGTGAAAAATGAAGTCTTGTATGCACCACGAGCTTTATTAGATCCTAACGCCCATCGGGCAACATTTATCCCTTGGTCTAAAGACTAAAGGTCCTCGGGTCGGATGTTAGCCTCCGGCAGTTGGTACATGAATAACTATTAGGATATTCTCATTGTCGGGGTTAATGCTTGAAAAAAAAATCTCGATAGCGTGGATAGCAACAAAGTTACTAGTACCCTAGTTATAGGGCTTCTCGGGCTGCCAGTCTCAACCTTGGCAATGTGGATGTATTCCTTTGTACCTATAAAAATAAATTCAGGAGACATGCAACGACTTTTTCCATTAAACTTTTGGAAATAGGAGTCTTCTTTTTTGTATAAAAAATTTAAGAACTTTGATCGCTGTTCACTAAACTGTTTTTTTTTTCTATATAGAATGTAGTCTGTAATTGAACGAAGATCTGTTGGTTACAATGGAATAAAATAAAATAATAATGGCCCTATGGTCTATGCTATCGAAGAACCATATTTTCTGGTTTTATTTTCATCACTTTAGTGGAAGATTATCATATGTTAGATGACCTCGATATTGCGAAATTCAAGTGAATGTTTAAGAAAACTTACTTTCAGCTAATATTGATGAGTCTGCCCTGAAAGAAGTGGAAATGCTATTAGGGAAAGTTGAAGAAATGAGAACCCAACGAAGTATATTATGGGCCCAATTAAGAGATGCACTTCAGTCTGATGATATAACATGCGTTTTAGTTACCAAAGAAGAACATCAAAATGTGGAGGATATTTTTTCTAAAGAACTACAAAAGCATCAGCACTTGGTAAGATATATGATTATCGAATGAAATTCAATTATAATCTAGTTCTAGAACATAGGTTATGATCGTTTAATTCCTTTTGCATTCGAATAACCTAGACAGTATACCCTGTCGGAATACGAATTTGAATTTTGTCATTATCTAAATCAAGGCTGAAATTTTAGGTTATAGTTTAAAACAAAGGGCAACATCAAGAGATTTAAAATTTGGCAGAATGTCTGTAAAGTTATGTCTGTGTAGCGCCTTGTTTGTGCTATTGAAAAGATCCTCGTGATATATGAATAAGTTCCAACTTCTCCATGTACAAAAAATACATCCCGTAATTTCTATAAAATACTATTTCAATTCATATCGTCCTTACAATTATGTAACTTGTTTCTTCGTTCCCATTGAAAGAAACATTGAAAAACAAATTTACATTTCGTACGTAATTATTAAAACTACTATTGGTTAACAGGAAGTAGGAATTCGTGGGTTGATTAACAAACCATAGCTAAGTGCCAACGTTTCGCAAAATATATTTGCTTCTTCAGGGCAGAGCCATAATCATGTTTTCCACAAGTTATTAATATTTTTCATTATTAATAATATTCATAATTAATAATGATAAGTGTTATCCCTATGTTTTTGTACATATCCATTATCAAATTACACAAAGAATTTTTACTAAAAAAAACTCATGTGATACACAGAAAAGAAACGAAGTATAAAAAATTATTACATCTTTTGAAAAAATACCTTTACGTAGAGGATAGATTTTTTCAGAGCAGGCAGAACTCAACTCATTTATTCATTGCTGTATCCCGTTACTGGGAATAAATCTACAAAAATACATTAAAAAAAAAAGAACAGACTATAATTCCTTAGGGCTAATTGCGACTGTGTGCCCTCCTGTGACTGAAGAGACCCAACCGTGACCTACAGATCCTTCCACATTCCGGGCATGGATAGTCACCAACCAGATCTGGCCGCCGCTGAATTCTTCTCGAGTCTCCATTATAACTGTGCACTATAGAACTCCAATGTGATCTGTCTAACGCTAGTTGTTCCCAGTTATGATTGGCATTAACTGATTTTAGGGATTGATGAGTGTATCCTTAAAACGCTTATACTGGCCTCCTGTTTTCCGGGCTCCCTCTGTCATTTCACCATACAGAATCATTTTGGGGAGTCTTGTGTCTTGCATCCTCAGAATGTGGCCGCTCCATCTGAGTCGGACCCTTGTTACTTGAGTCTCAATTGTTGTACAACACGCGCGTTGCAAGACTTCCGCATTCGAAACTTTGTGGAACCATCTGATGTGCATTTTCTGTCTTAGATGAAGTTGTTGCGTTTGTTCAAGCTGTTTAATATGTCGCCTGTAGGGCGTCCAGCTTTCGCTTCCGTAAAGAAGCGTTGGGAAGACGACTGCTTCGTAAACAGCTGTCTTGGTCGTCAGATTGAGGTCGTGATTTTGAAACACTCTGACCTCTAGCTTGCAGAATGCCCGTGATGCCGAATTGGGACGGTTGTGTATTTCCGTGTCTAGGTTAGCCCTATTATTTATGAAGCTTCCCAAGTATTTGAACTGCTCCACCTGCTCCAGAGTTTCATTCTCCAGGCTGATATGTGTTTGAAGGCTAAGGCCTAAAGCTTCGTATATATGTTTATAGGTGTCCAGCATTACCTGTAGATCCTCTGGGCTGCTAGCGATGAGTGCGCAGTGGTCTGCATATTGAAGTTCCGTGATAAACTTTGAACGGGTTTTTGCTCTGAGGCGCTTCAGGTTCAGTAGGTCTCCATCAAATTTGAATCTTATTCCAACACCTCTTACAGACATTCTCATGTCAGCAGTTATCGAGACAGCTATGGCGAAAATATTGAACAGTAAAGGCGCTAACACGCAGCCTTGTTTTATTCCTGAGTTGTTTGAGAAATGGTCGGTTGAAAGCTTTTACACGCTTCTAAAAATTTTTCGGGTACTCCAAGGCGTCCTATGATTTTCTATAGCGCCCTCCCATTCACCGAGTCGAAGGCCTTACTTAAATCGAGGTAGGCTGTATAGATCCTTGATTGTTGTTCACGGGACTTCTCTTGCAGTTGTCGCAGTGTGAAAATTAGGTCCACCGTACCTCGATTTGGTCGAAAGCCGCACTGGGATTCGGGTAAAAGCTTTTCTAAGAGTGAAAATAGACGATTAGCCATAATCTTCGAGAGAATTTTGCCGGCCACGCTAAGCAACGATATGCCCCTGTAATTGTTGCAATTTGACGTATCGCCTCTGTTCTTATAGAGGTTGATAACTAAAGCGTCTCTGAAGTCTTGTGGCACATCTCCTTGTTCCCAGATCTTGCGGAATAGTGCTAGGAGACTATTGACAATGTCTTCATCCAGGGCTTTGAATATCAATCAACGATTGATATGCGCTAATTTGACAAATTACTGCAAGAATTTACGCAGGAGCAAATCGTTGATTTCATTTTTAATTGATTTTGTTTCAGAGATTGGGAGTGAAAACCCTAAAAAGTTTATGAAGAAATTTTGTCCTGTTCGACTGATCCATCTTTTTGTAGGAGCTGCGTTAGGAGGTGTTTAAAAGCTGCACTGGTAACGCTGTCAGTGCAACTTTGATTGCGGTTTCGGCTAGATTATCTTGTGGAACAGGTATCTTGAGACGACAAGGTCTAAGACGTAACTTTAGCAACGCAGAGAGCCATTTCCTGCTCAAGCCAATGTTTAGGCTAGGTAATTGTGGTAAACAGAGTAATACCGCTCATGTTCGGTCGCCAGAGCCTCGTTCGTAAGAACAGGGTGCACCGCGGCTAGGTGAGGTTGGCATTTGATAGGAGAGGCTATGAAACGCATCCTTTCCCCTTACACAACTGGTTCTCCGAACTCATACAAGCTCACAGAGCTTCTGATAGGTAGGTACTTCGGTACCTATGGAGAATCAGGATAATATAATATAGTAATAGCTTTTCTGTGAGTTTGAGGATCATCCATTCATTCTAAAACACCCTGTATATAGAAAATATACTTTCATTTTAGCTGAAAGGAATTGTGGGGATTGGGTTTTGTTTTTTCGATGAAACTCTTGACCCATTTCATAGAACTCGCCGAGTGTTACTCAGAACTCTTCTGAAGGCGGCTACAAACGGCATGGCAAGCCTTGGCCAGCGTTTAAACGAACGTGTGTGGAAACGTCGATATCCGTTCATCGACGACCATACACATGACATGTTAATTTGGCAAGACTTTTCGAAGCAAGTAAAAAGGCGAGTGTCGACAAGTCCCGTTGATGTGTGTTTAAAATTCCGCTTTCTAGGCGAACCCTGGTCAGTGCCAACGTTGGCTTTGCCTTGCCATATGTTTTGCATACACACGATTCGCAAATGTTGGAACGAGCGGACGTTTGCCAAGGCTTGCCATGCCGCCTTTAGATCAATTTCAGCCAGCGTTCGAAATGATGATGTTGGATTTTCGAACATCTTATTATAGCTTATAAATTCGAAAATTTTGTTTTTTCGATGGAACTCTCTTGGCCTGTTTTCGAAACCCCCCGAGTGCTATTCAGAACTTTCCTGAAATTAATTTTTGCGGACGAAATTCACACTTGAACGTTCTGCGAATAAAATCTCTGGAGTATCATTTAACAACCTACAACGAATAAACACTCCCAGTTTTAAACAATACATTTATTTCGAGATCTACTATTGATTTCAGTATGCATAGTCCATGAGAAAAAAAGTGGCTGCTAGAAAATGGCTGGCAACTTCATACCGGTGTTTTTTATTCCCATTTTGATTACACAATTATATAGAGTATACACAAAAACATACCAAATTTGGATTCAAGTTTCCATCAAAAACTATTTTTTCAAAATGATAACCCCTTTTTTATCGCATTATGATTCTATTTCCAAAATCAAATGAATAAAGTGCGAAATGCGTAAAATTGACGATTCAGTTTCCTTTGCGTTCAATGTTTTCAAAAAATGCCTGATTTCTTGGATCTCATTCTCATTCATGGCGGAAGTAATCATGACGGAAATTTTATTGAAACATCTCCTGGCCGACCTAGAACATCAAGAGATATCATCCGCAGTTAATAAACAAAATCAAGAACTCAGAATGACATCAGGAAATCGAGAAACAGAAAAATTTTTAATATAAGATTTTATTCAATTCAGGGCAACATCGAAGGAAACTGATTTTCCAAAAAATCAAGCTCAGTAAACTTTGTAAACTGTGTCATTTGAACTGACAAATCGGAAATATCATTGGAATGGTAGATACCTACATTATAGAGGCATAATTGGTAATATAAGAAAGACACTCGAAGGGTGTACGTTTCTTAGGAATTCATTAGTCACTTTCAGAATACAAATGTTCAGAGATATTAACGCAAAGAATTGAGCCGATAGTACCTAGAGAACACGGTTCAGAACTTGGTTCCAACAAGATGTTGAGCACATACGGCACATAACTTAGTTAATGTGTCTAATATCTTATACCTCACGCTGTATAAAAAAAGTAACGTAACTCGGCAATAATTCTTGTACGAAGAATTATTAAGGAAAATCGTGGCACCCGTCGATTTTTAATTTGAAATGTGATTTATCTTATGCTTTTTTGAATTTGATATTTCTCACCCCCTACGCCCCGTACCCCTCTACTTCATTTTTTCAAATGAGAATATTTGGATAGTGATACAGAAAATGATAGTTAATTTGATTACCTATTCAGCGATGTGGCTAAAAGTAGAATTTATTGGTTGTGCCGTTTTTTTATTAAAAAATTGCGAAATAATTAACAATTTGTGATTGGAGAGTACTGCAATCGGACTATCATTCTTTTACTAATTATTATCAAAGGAAATCTACGAATCCATGTAATTTCGAAAGCAGGTCACCCTTTGCTTTTTAAATTTGAAATCTTTCATCAGTTACGCTCCACACCCCTCTACTTTTTGTTTCCAATAGGAATATATGGATTGTGATATATCAAATGAAAAGACATTCGATTGCACATTGAGCGGTGAATGAAAAAAGAATTTGGCTATTTTTTCAATACAAAATTAACAATTTGTGATTGGGATTCTTATTCTTGAAATAATAAATATTGAAAATATCTGCCGATTTCTATTTTCGAGGTTTGAGAAATGCATGCAGTTTTGATGTTGGAGGTTTTTAACCCTTAACCTTCAACAATTTTTTCTATTGGAAAAATATTGCTTGTGATATATCGCATCAAAGGTCATCCGATGACCTGCTTTCGAAATAACAAATCCATGGATTTGTGGATTTCCCTTAGTAATGATTAGTAAGAGAATAATAGTCTGATTGCGGTACTCCCCAATCAGAAATTGTAAATTATTTCGTAATTTTTTAATTAAAAAACGGCATAACCAATTCTACTTTTAGCCACATCGCTGTATAGGTAATCAAATTAACTTCCATTTGATGTATTACAATCCATATATTTCCATTTGAAACAATAAAGTAGATGGGTGCGGGGCGAAGGGGGTAAGAAATATTTAATTCGAAAAAGCATACGATAAATTGCTCTTGAAATTAAAAATCAGGATTTTCCTTAGTAATTCTTCGTAAAAGAATTATTGACAAGTTACGTTACTTTTTTGGAACGTCAGTATTTTTAAACAAAAGTAGTTGCCAAACAATGTTCCTCTTCTCTGGCCACCATTTGGTCCGATCTAATGCGTTTCCCTTAAATTAAATTAAAAAATACATAGGATGTCTACCAGCGAAAGCTATGCTTTTCTCATTTTTATTTTAAACTTTTTCAGACTACTTTGATTGAGCAGAACGCAGCAGCTCAGGATAACATCATTAAAGCTTTCATTGATGCGTATGCTAGATTTTCTTCAACTCGAAGATATTTACAAGGTGTTATAACCAAAAGGCAATCAACAATCAATTCCCTGATCTCTTCCTATGATAGTTATGAAGATTTACTGTCGAAAGCCAATAAGGGAATAGAATTCTACACCAAACTAGAGACTAATGTCACTAAACTTCTTCAAAGAATAAAGAGTTCCTGTAAGGTCCAGCAAGAAGAACGTGAGCAGATGCTTTCCAAAATAACTCCACCCACAAAACCCGAATCTAATCCAACCGAATCAAATATGCCAAAATTGAAAGATTATTTAGAATCGATGAGGAAGAAAACACTACCGAAATCAACAACCGAACAAGTTTACATGGGCGCTAATTTTATGGGAAGTATAACTAATAATGAAACCCAAATTTGGCCTCTAGGTGTAAGACCTACACCACTTGGATCAGAATTAAATGAAGTAGCAACTGCTGCATATGATTCTACCAGTCGATTATCAATGAATTCTTCTTATATACAAGAAAAAAATCCACAATTCACAAATACAAATGATAAATTTGATCCAATACAACATGGGATGAATGCCTTTAGTCAACAATATATTGCCTCAGGTGGCGTACCAAGTCAATCAGTAATGGGTACTCATCAAAAAATTCCAAGTTTTTCTGCAGATATTGATATGACACTAGAAAAAAGATTGAAAGCTCTAGTACTCAATAATGAAGAAGGTACTTCTTCTGTACCTTATCAACAATATGATAATCAAAGTTACATGTATAACTCTGTGCCTTCTACTAATGTATTGTTGAATAAAACAGAAGTACCGATCCAACAAGGACTTGCATACGCCAATGATGGATTGAATAGATCAAATCACTTCGGAGCAGGAACTGGCACAGTTAATCAATTGATTACAGATAAGAATTTTTCCAATCTTGTGACTGGTCACATTAACCCACCAAATGCCAATACATTGCAACCTAGTTCTTTCAGTGACATTGGAACTGCAAATATTAACGCAACTCAAACAAGCAACTTTTTACAAAATCAGACTGGCAACACCATGGCACAGATGAACTTGTCGAGTGCAGATTTGACTCAACCTGGTAGTAGCACTTTCAACCAAATAAATTCTGCGAATATGAACCTAACTGATTCGAGAACATCTTACACAGCTCAATTCAGTTCATATATCCCAACACATTATCAACAAATCAATCAAATTCCTCCTGCTCAACCAATTTTGCAAGAGGGACAGAATACATTGAATGATTTTTATGCTAGTGGTTACGCTACTTCTTTGAACTGTCAGTCATCAGGTTTGGCAACCGTTCAAAGTAATAGATATTACAGCGCTGAAGTTACGTCACAGCCTGAGCAAACAACAGGAATCTATAGTGCTAGTTATGGAACAGCTCAGACTTATCCAACAAATCAGATGCAGTCGAATTCGTATTATGCATATGACGGTCATCAAAATTCCACTCAACCACCTAACTATTTTCCTTATTCTGATAATGTACAAACGCAAAACTATAACACACCTTCTACATACAATTCAAATGACCAAAATAGCGAGTTAACTTCAGGATATAATACAAATGCATTCAACCAATCTCAATACAGTGAAGGTTATGTTGGTGCAGGTTCCCTTCTTGCTCCAAATCCATGTAATCCGATTTATATGTACACCCAAGCTGGAATGAATTATTCATACAACCTCAACAATACTACTTCGAGTAATGGTGGCTTAACTTCACCCCAATGTCTACAGACTTCTGAAGCAGGCAAATATTCCTATCCAAACTTACCAAAATCTAATTATATGATTGCAGCACATTCGGAAGAGAAGAAAGGGTCTTCTACTATTGATTTACTGTCGGGTCTAGATTTTTCTATCAGTCAAGAACCTCTTGAGCCAGAACAAAAAGAAAATGATCCAACAGAAAAAAGACATCAAGTTCCAATTTCTGATCCACAAAACATTTCCGTAAATACAGTTTTACATAAGATCAAACCAGAAGACAATGAGATTGACACAAGCTGTTCTAAAAGCTCTGATCCTACATTGAAGATCACAGAAAGCAAGCCTTTAGACAATGAAAGCGTTAAAAAACTATTTTGTACTGAAATAGAGAAGTATGAAAAGTTCGTGGATGTTTTGAATAATAAAACATTAAATGGTTCTACGAATCTAGACTCAAAATGGAAAGAAATCCAAGATACTCAAGATGGTGAGGGTATGCGGAAGAATATATCTGTGGCTAGATGTTATCCTATGAAGAATCGTTATCCAGATATTCTTCCTTATGATCATTCTCGGATTGCATTAAGTTCAACAGAAGATGATTATATCAATGCCTCTCTTATCAAGGTAATATGATACTTTTTTCTCAATTAATTCTTTCTGAGTTGAAAACTGGAAATTAAAATGAGCTTTGTATGTAACATTTCAGGATATTTCATCATTTGTTCCACCTATCATAGTCACTCAGGCTCCACTCCAAACCACCATAGTTGATTTTTGGACTATGATTATAGAGCAACACGTGAAAATTATCGTATGCTTTTTAGGTCATAATGAGGTATTTATTCTTCAAAAGTTTCGAACGTGTCTTGCAATTATTGAATTCGCTTTCATATTCCAGAACCAAAGAGAAATCTACTGGCCACCAGATTGTGGTAAAGATTACCATGTTTCCAACATGGTATTACGCCTACAAAGCATCAACACTAAAACTGACTGGATTGAAAGATTAATATCCATAAATATTCCAGAAAGGAAACAATTTGCTACTGTATTACATTTACAATTCACTGACTGGCCTGAGAGGTGAGTACGATACGAACGGCTGAATCAGAGATGTTTTTGAATATTGAAGATTGTTTGCATTGAAAAATAAAGGTATTTTTGGTAAATACATATGAGATTTCTAGTAGGGAAGGAACTGGTATGGTTTGAGTTTTCCCAAAATAATATTGTTTCGTTAAGTTTGTTCAATGAGTATTAGGAACTAGAAGAAATTTCTGATAAATTATATGAAATTTATTCATCATAGATGCTGTCATCACAAATTCATGCCGAAAAATAATCTAATTTCCGACATAAATTAGTAATGATGCGCAGCAGATTTGAAACTCGCCAAAAAAATTTCAATTTGTAGATTTGGTAACATCTGATTGGAAAAATTAATCTATAGGAATAAAAGCCCCCTGAGTTCTTCCTTAACCCTTAGCGTTGCGGAGTCCCTCGGACTCTCACATGTTGAAATTATCGTGTAAACTTCGATTTAATTGGTCGAGTACATCGCGTACCTTCCTGTGGTAGGATAACCCATCGATAGCTCAGTGGATCATAAAGTAAGTCATGGGTCTGTTCTGTGCAGTGGATTTCATTGCATTTTCACGAGAAGTACGTTTTCTGAGCAGCTTAGAGACCGTCGGACTCCGTGACGCGGATAGTGTAATTTTTCAATTCAGAGACCATGGCGCAAAATTCGAAGGTCGTGAAGGCAACAGATTCAAATTTGAAGTTGAAGAGAAAAAATACCCATTTATGTGTGGACTGCAAAAAATCAATTTGTTTGCAATGTGGCAAAAAAATTTGTATCGTTGCATTGAAACTATACGTGACTCGTAATTTTTTATTTTTCTGCAATGAGATTTGGACCATTGTCAGAACTTTTTTCTTTATCATTAGAAGTGGAAATTTTTCATTTTCCGTTATAACAGAATGTATTGAACATATTTTAATAGAAGAAAAACTTCGATTTCACTTATGTCCAATGAATCAAGAGAAAATCATGATGTCGATTTTTAAGAGATATTTTTAAGTTTATTTTTTGTTTATCACATTTATTGAGTTGTTTATTAGATGTTATTCATATTCAAATACTAAATCATATTTCAATGTTTGTCTGTCATTATTTTTTCAACGAAACAGGAACCAATTCGCCATTTAGAACAGAAAAAAATCGTTTGAAAACTCCGGAGTCCCAGGGACTCCGCCACGCACGGAGTGTTAAAATTTCTGGCCACGCCGGTTAAGGGTTAATTTTGAATTGGGTTATTAAAAAGAGTTATTTTGGCGAGGATATTTAGAGTTGAGCGATGAAAAATAGTATTAAATGTTCAGGAGGGTCTCACCAATTTTGTGTTTGGCTTCCTTTGAAGAATTATGTAGTGGGTTTATAGCTATACCTATGCCTCAATTACTTATATCCCGCCACATACGGTTTCCTCAAAGACCTCAAATCATTTTTTTAAATTTTTACGTCAAAAGCTTTGACTTCCATCACATTGTTGTTGTTTTTATAATTTTTCTTCTTTCTCAACCAAAGTTGCTGGCATTAAATAGATATTCGTGAAGAAATCTACTCTAAGATATATATTCGTCGATAGTTAAAAGGAAAAAGGGAGTTAACCCTCCCAGATCATCCTAGCTTAAACAGAGACGCAGATAATGGCCAAAGTTGAAAATTCACTTGAATGCATTTTCCCCTATCTCGTTGGGTATCACCAATTTTGCCCACCCTGTACACAGAGAACAGAAAGGAGTTTGAGATCAAAAACATAAGTATTGAGTCAACTACAAATTTACCATAGGAGAGATAACGGTCGAAGGAGTTGTGGGAAGCATTGCGGAGGTCAAAGAATGGGAAAGCGGCAGCTCCCCCCCTATTGAGCTGATAAAATATGGACCAAACATATTGTTGCTTCAATAGGTGGGTGGAAGGTGCAGTGAACTCTAAAAGAACTGGAACGGCATCTCGATGCAAGCAAACTGAGGAAGACTGAAAAGGAAGATGCAGAGCAATCTATCTCTGCGCTCTGTCAATTGGTTTCTAACGATGTAAACAAAAACAACCCTGGGCGTTCAAGTGAGACGACTGCTACGTCCGACGTCTGATGCGGTTGTTCGATTGGTTGCCGAACCATTAGAAAGAGATGGGTTGCTCTACATCTTCCGTCTCAATTGGACACACTTTTCGTCGTATTTCGGTACCCAAGAGGCCCTTCTACTTCTTTTAGAGCTCACTGGGAAGGTGAGAAGGTTCCAGAGGACTGGAATTTGGCTTATGGTATGTGAGCAAATTATTGAAAAAGGGGATAAAAATATTTGTAAAAACTACAGAGAGATAAGCGTTATGAGCTCGATGGGTAGATTGCAAGGCTGAATACTCAAACAAAGTCTAAATAGCAATATTGTGGAAATAGAGGAACTAAGTGGCTTCCAAGCAAAGAGATCTTGCGTTGACAACATATTAATAGATAAAAGGGATTCAGGAACTGGTACAAACATATGATGTTCGTTGATTTGGAGAAAGCGTATAACAAAAATTGAAACCCTGACTAAGATAGGCCTGGGTAGTGCGTATGTGAAAGCCATATGGAATCTGTTTGTAAACTTCGTTGATCCTAGATTAACCTGACAGAATTTAACGAAAATGTCAAAATTAATCTATGATTAACTTTAATCCCGAATTGAGCAACCGTTAGGGTGGGAAAAGCCTTCTCAAACACCTTCTCGATGGAATGATGCAGGGTGATGCATCCCAGAGTATCTCAGAATAGAAGACGAACTATAGAGGACGCAGAAATGAAGATTCATGAATTTAGAAGATGTAAGGAATTGAAGAACCTAGGAACTAAAATTTCGGAGTAGGGTACCACAAACAAGACATTTTCAGTAGAACGCACAAGGGAAAAGGCTTACTGTGGCCAAATAATATCAGGTTGAAAACAACTACAGTGCTATTGTAGAACCGATTTTAAAATATGGGAGTGAGTGTAGGCAGTTCTCGAGGGAGACTTATATAAAGTTGAAATGGTAGGAATGGATTTCTGCAGAGAGCGTGCGGGATATCAAGGATAGAACACATTCACAAACGCGGACAGAATAAAGTCAAGGCAGTTGCTGCGGTATGGTCACTTAAAGAGAAAGATGGCCAAGGTTAGCAGATGAGTATGAACCGCAGAGCAGAATATGGACAACGAATAGAGCTTTGAATATAGGACAAAAAAGCATATGGTGAAATGCTATACGTCGAAGGTGTTATTTCCGTGTAACACATTGTTTTGAATTGATAAAATTGGTTGAGTTTGTACAATCAGAAATTAATATGCACCAATATTCAATATAGCATCATAGCATACATAATACAATTATTTATATTTACATATTAGTTTCTGAATTTTCAGAACCACATTTAAAAAACTTCATAAGTATACAAGACCTGTATGTTAGCCCGTAATCAGTACAGTTTCTTTACGCTTTTTTATGATTCCTTTGGTTTTGTTTCCTTATTCAACAATATACAAATTGATTAATGAATGAACAATAGACTCTCAGCAGGTTTCACAAAACTTCGATTGCCCGAGCAACGATTTGACAGTCATTCTATACCCAAAAAAAAATAAATCAATAAAACTTTCTCATTTCTCGTTATATTGGAGAAGTAGCAATCGAGAATAATTGAATGAGAGTATTGTAGATCGCAATTTTCCCTAAACATTCTCTTCATGTAAAGGATGCTTCCTGCCTACAACAATTCACATGTATGAACAGTCATCAATTCACTTGAAGTAAAATATTCACTGCACATGGTGATAGTAGGAGAGGTAGCGTACAATTTTTTTCACTGATTTGATACCGCATGAAATTCATTTTGGGGGTAGATTGATGTTCAAGTATCATGAAAGTGAACGTCAGTCGCCTCGCCAATGGTGGCGACGTGTCAAATTGGCCGAAAAAAAAACGATTTTTTATGAAATCACTTGATTTCATACCGCACCAAAATCCGTAATATATGTTCGGATCATTCTGAATGGGAAAATAAACGTCAGCTGCATAAACGATGGAGGATTATACGTCAGCCGCCTGTATGAACTCGACCAAATTCAGGAAAAAAAAACTCATTTGATACCGCATGAATTTCACAGAACTGTTTGTGTATACCTCAAAACGAATAAAAACCATTGTCAGCTGCATCTTCAACGGTGGAAAGACCGTCAGTCAGCGTCCTAAACATGCACGCGTTAGGGCGATCGGCCACCGAATGCGAAGTTGAGCGAAGCTGTGCTATTTCAATGCTAAATCACGAGCTACGTCACTCGATTCGTAGCTTGTCAATTATATTAGTACTGAAAATGCTCAGCTTCGCGCAACTTCGCGATACCGCACCTAATTTTGGTGGGGTATCAAATCATTTGAAAAAAAATTTTTCGGCAACTTTAACACGTCGCCACCATTGGAGTGGTGACTGACGTTCACTTTCATGATACTTGAACATCAATCTACCCCCAAAATGAATTTCATGCGGTATCACATCACTAACTACTATGAAGTGTTTGCCTGAAAATTCTATCAACTTATTCTACTTCTTTCTTTTATATCATATAGGTAGGCATCATCTGGCGTAATGTCAAGCATTCCTTGTACTTTTTTTCCAATTGTCAGGTTATGCTTTGCACTTTTCACTATTCTATTATCCGGCATTCTCTATGTGTTATGTGTTCATTCTAATATTCCCTGAGAATTCTATCGTCTTCGAATATTCGAAATAAAAATTGATAAATAACTGAGTTACATGGTACGAGTTTATTGAAACATTTCCATTTTATTCGGTGAAGCAAAAAACTTAATCCTTATTTGATTCACAGTTCTTCACTATGGAATAATTTGCGAAAGACATTTTGAGGTTTTTACTAAGAAAATACACAAAAAAAATTTAATCAGCAACAAAAAGAAGCGAGATAAACCACAAACGGTACGAGAATCAGAATGGCCATCGGAAATCTTACAAAATATCATATTTTTCTGCAGATGGCCCTCAAATTTCTCTACCAGCCTCTAAGCTGTTTGAGGCTCGAATGGCCGTTCAACGCAACTTTTGATAACTATTGACCCTATGCCAGGAATAGATTCTATGCAGAAATTTTTTTTTTCCTAAAGTGCAATACGAATATACTGATGGCAGATATTAAGTAGATAAAATTTACTTGAAATCATATTTCAATATTAAAGAATACTATATATATTGTAAATTTGTTTCAGCTCACTTCCAGGATCCCCAGTTCCTCTCATAAAATTCGTGAAAGAATTCATAATACTTCAACAGCAGCAGAAATTATATTCAAATCCTATAGTTATACATTGTTTATCCGGAATTGGTAGGAGTGGTGTGGCTTGCTTATTGATGTTAGCCATTTTGGAGGCCACCAACAGTACAACGCTGCCTGATTTAACTTATCTAGCGAATAAGCTAACGTCTTTCCGGAAGAACTTTTTGAAGGACAGAGAGCACTTGAAATTTGCGTACGGTGCATTTCTAACCTATATGAAAGAGATAATTTCCAATAATGGTAATTCGAGTTTAATTTCTTTTTGCTATCATATTTCCAAAGCTTGTATAGGTAAATAGATCTCGTTTTACTAATTATTTTAAACATTCATAAATCCCACTTCATATACCATATATTATTTGAATGCATCGTATCTGACAGAATTAATAACAAAAAACATAATTTACACTTAGTGAATCAGGTGAACCGGAAGCTCAGCGCTCAGATTCACTACAGTCAAACGAGAATCTGGGCGACCAATCAAATTGAGACTTACGAACAGAACGAACATCTGCTTTCGTTTTCGTCCCTGCCACTTAACCAGGGAAGATTCAAGGGCATTGAAAAACAACTGGCCAAAATGATTGAGTGAATCCTCTTGTTGATACTCTTTGGACGTTACTGTCTATGTGAATGTGTGGGGGGCCGCTCACGAGGCGTTGTGTTGTCGTTTAGTTTGAGAAACGTAGGCGAGGTATTCATTTCAAGCATTGTGCATGGCAGTATGACCAGGCGTTTAACGACTATCGTTTTTATGTCCAGTCGTCTCAGTGGTCTCGAAGCTACCGATTTTTCGGTATATCTACCGATTTGAGGCTTGCCCTTCCGATATGAATTTTCCACAATTCTTAGGAAATCGGTGACCAACGGACGAATGTGATGATTCCTAAACGCGTCGTTCAGGTGTGCGGTCGGAGAGGTGTTCTAACATTGGAAGACGAGCTTCGTTACGAACAACTACTCGACGTATCTCCCACGCGTAGCATTGCCGACAACCTTGTGAGATTTCATGAAAAAATAAAGTTGTGCATTGCCTTCTAGTTGGAAATCGCAGTTTTCAGTAGAGGCAACGCAGGAAAGCTGAAAATATTTCAGATCGATTGAATAGTTCTAACTATTCGGATCGGAGAATGAAAAAATTCATGTATTTCTGACCTGATAAATGAAGTTTGACCAGTTGAGTGGATTTCCATAAAATATCGGTAATTTTCTAGGTAGAGATTGCCTTTTCATGATCTTCGTTATTTGAGGAAGAGAAATTGGATTTTCATCTCGAGAGGTGGAAGCTGATTAATGTATTATACATATAACCTAAATGAAAATACAGCTATTCTTTCATAATACCAATGGTTCGATAATGTCTTGTTTGTTCCGAATCATTCCCAAAATTGTCGCCTCGTTCATTTTGCGTGCTTTATTGTTCTAGAAAACATTTTGTCCGTACGTCATCAGCTCCAAAATAATCCTTTTAGTTAGGCTGTACCGTTTAAAAATAATTGAGATCATTTGGCGAAGGAACATCATTCGAAGTTAACCTTCGAAAGAGCCTACGAAAAAACCTGGCCTTTCTCCCGATTCGTGAGTAATGTTGATCTGAAATGTCGAATGACATAAAGGTATATACGCGAGTCGCTTTTGACACTGACCGATCGTTTTGCAACATGCAACATTTTCTTTTCAATCACACTCAGAAGCAAGTGCTGCTTTTCTATTGCGCTTTCAGTTCCATACTCTGGAATGATTTTACTCAATCTCTACGATTAACGATTAAATAAAAATGCGTCATATTTTTTGAGTGATTTATTTTTCTGTTATAGATAATACATTTAACTCTTCAGACCCCGTGGAAGGTGAGAAATCTGCAGAAAGTTCAATAAAAAATGATCCTCTGAACTGCCTGGATCCATTCTGGGCGAGTAAGCGGGACAAGAAGTAATTAAATTTAGGTATACATTGAGAAACCTAATTTGTTTATATCTCAATTTTAATTCTTGTATGATATATAATATATTCAAATAAATTCTGATGACTCTTTCAACTTCTTTTTTATGTTGCATTCACCTATCCACAACCTAATATCCCCTTATTTAGCAGAAAATGCCCTGCGAAGAAAATTTCGCGGTAGATTTCAATGCCATATGGCGTAGTAGTTCCATTTTCCATCAATTAGGTACATCAATTCTCACAATCAATGTTGAAAATAAAATTGTGACAAAACCAACGACCTGTCGCTACCGTAACCCCCTTTTCCAGGATTGCGACATGAGCGGCCGCTACCTACGAAAGCCCTATTCGGGTTCGGCTTTCGGACGGTCCGAGAATGGTTCTAGAACTGCGCAGAGGATTTAATACAAGGGCGCAACAGTTTTGCGCAGTCCTAGAACCATTCTCGGACCGTCCGAAAGCCGAACCCGAATACAGCTATAATTCGATTTATCGTCCCATCAGTTTCTGTTCTACTTTTGGTGTATACACTATCTACAATGAAATCTTTATTAAAAGTTATAACTGGAGGAGGATGAAGAGGATATCCTATATCACTTATTGGATATCACCCAAATTCTTTTGAGAAAGAAAAGCAATTCGGAAACTATATTAATCAGTTACACGAAATATTATATTACATACCCAGGTGGAAAGTGTTTCATTTCTAATAGACAGAAAGACAGAGGTTTGTATACTATTTTATTTACAACCACTTTTTCCACTTCCTATTATTTCAAATTTGTATCGTTGTCATGGTAACGGGTTGTCAAAGTGGCAATACTGAATGCGAAGCTGAGATTAGCATTCGGTGGCCGGTCAGCCTAAGATAGACCAAAGATTATAAAGTAGAAAGATAGGAAACGCCCTCATATCTCTAGTACTAAAAACCGACTTCATTTTGCCCAATGAAAACACATTTGACAATGAGATGGCTCGTAGTTTCAATACATCTATTCCTGGTATTGGATTTCAATATCTACTTTGTTGAGACCAGAAAACAAACATCCTGAGCGACAAAACAGAAGTATGGTTTCGTTTTGTGACCAGGATGTCAGTTTTCATCTGAACATTGTTTGGAATCAATTGATATCAATGGAATACTCTGTCGGATGTGCTATATTTTTATTTGCAATTTATTAACATTCACAAAAATTTGAAATTATGGACAACGAATAGAGCTTTGACTAGGACAACTCTTGTGATCTGCTATAATCTTAAGCCCGTTTGCAACAGCCGAGAATTCTCTATCTCTACAAAATTCTCGCAAGAAAACGGCAGAGATTATTTTGTACGCAACTGAACAGAGAATTTTACCGAAAGTGCGTATGTAACGGTACATAATTCACGGCGCATGAAATCTCGAGTAAATTTTCTAGAGAATTCTCGGCTGGTGCAAACGGGCTTTAGACCTAATAATACATGGACAGGCCTTCACGTGTTGCATTTTTGGGTGGTTGTCGGTAGATTTATGGATTTTCTATTAATTTGTAGCAATTTTTTTACTGAAATCGACTGCGAAAAAGTTATCTAATCAACTATATTTTTCTCATACTTGAAACTTTCAAGTGCTGATAAAATAATAGATTCCATATTAAAAAAAATTCTACCTGAAAATTTTTTTTCTCATTTTTATTAATGTAAAAAAACTTGGGAGTTGTGTAAAACGACAATATTATCGCATTCGCCAGGGTCTGATTTCATATACACTGAAATTACTAGTGATTTGGGAAGATAAAAGGAACCCTGCTTTGCGTTATGGCTACATAGAGAAAAATTAATAGTTGGAGTGTATTTTTTGAGCATTTCACCTTAATTGAGCAAAATCCTGTGTGGTATAAAGAAAAGGGCAATAATTTTGAGTGTGTTTATTGATACTTCCACAAATATTATGAAATTTCCTGCTGGGGAAATATTTATATGATGATTAAGGCAGAAACACATTATTAACACGCGACGCGAGCTGACACGGAAACACATTATTAACATTTTTTACGCGCGTGGGTCGCGTCGGGTGTTCATAGTATGATTCTGGTCTATAGAAGACAATACATTTGATTCGACTCAACACGCATCACGTTTCATCAGCTCGCGTCGCGTGTTAATAATGCGTTTCCGCCTTTAATCATTCACATTTTTTTTTCAATTATTTTGATAGGTTTTCCATGAGGTGGTTTTTAGGTAATGTTTTACTGCTCCTGTTTCTTTATCGTGTGGCTTTACAGTGTTAGATTTCTGTGACACTGATCAACTGAAAATATTGAGTTTTGAGTTTGCCGATGCCACAGGGCTTACTAAATATCAACATGATATACATCTTTTCTCTTCCTAATATTAATTCCAAATTGAAGTAGTAACTATTAGGTTTAGAACAACATTCTTTATTCTTTATAATATTCAGTAATATCTACTATCTAAACGTAAGTAGAATTCATGAAATAGTCTTCGGAATTTAAGTCACCTCTTCAAATTCTTGCTGTGACCTTATGAAATATAGGAAGTAGACTAGGTATATTCCTTGTAAATTTTTGTTAATCATGTCTCTCATATACATGAAATAACAAAGAATCTCCTTTATTGGTCTATTATTTCCATAAACAAATCTTTTTCGCTTTATTAGCATGTAGCAGTCGATTCTGAAACCCTAGTTTTCTGCTAAATTGCTTGTGAGGAGAATGAAATATCGATTGAAAACACAGTACCTAGTTGAACAGTTAACAATAAACATATGATTTTTACATTTTCTACCATATGTCCATCTCTTTCTAACGTACTACTCGCGGCCTTTCTCTCTCAGGGCCTGTTATGTCCATATTTTATTAGGTCTATGGCTATAATACGTAAAAGGTGATATGGTCTCTTTATCACACAATATACAAATTGATTAATGAATGAACAAAACACTCACAGCAGGTTTCATAAAATTTTGACTTCCCAAATAACAATTTGACAGTCACTCGAAACGAAATCTATAAAACCTTTGCATTTCTGAACATATTGAAGGAGTAGCAATTGAGAATCTTTGAATGGACGTATAAAAGTCATAATTTCCCCTGAATGGGCCCTTCATACAAGGGATGCTTCCTGCTTACAACAATTCAAGTGGATGAACAGTTCTCAATTGACTTGCAGTAAAATGTTCATTGCACATGATGTAGTCAGTAGTGTTTGCGGGCCTTTACGCCCTGAAAATTTCATCCACTTCGTAGTACCATTGAGTATTAATACTCAATGGTAGTACTGAACATAAAAATCAATTAATGACCGAGTCACATGTTACCAGTTTTAATACTTACATTCCCTTTTTTCTTTTCATTCGATCCACAGTTCTTCACCATACAATAATTTTCGAACGATATTTTGAGGTTTTCACCAAGAAATTAGACAAAATTTTCAATAGTCAGCAACTACAACAAGCTTGATAAACAAAAAGTCGTACGAGAATCAAAACATTCAAAACCTCTTTGATCAAAATGGCCTTTTGAAAACTCACAAAATTCCATATGTTTCTGCAAATGTCCTTCGAATTAATATTTCAACCAGATTTAGTGTTTTAAAAACACTTTTGAAACACAGATGACGCCCACATCAATTTGGTCGCTTCGTTTCCTATCTTTCTACTCTATAATCTTTGAGATAAACGTTTTGAATTTGAATAGTAATATGTTTTAATTTCGCGAATCCAAAGAAAGAATGTTATCAGATGAGGAATTTGAGTTTGCTGCTACTCCACCAGAAATTCGAGAAGCAGCAAAAATAGTGGAAGAAAATCTTCTAACAATCAAAAGCCGCCCGAGATATGACAAGGCATATGATACGTTTAAGGAATGGTGTAAGGAAAACAAAGTTCAAAATCCCGGCGTTACTGGCTTATTTTAGCGAACGTGCCAAAACAAAGAAGATATCAACGCTTTGGTATACTCCATGCTCCATGCTCTATCAAGTAGAGAAAAAGTAGACATATCTTGTTAAAAATTGATCGAAGCCCCCTTCGACCTCTCTCTAGTCGACGCTGCTGACCAGCTCCTGTGGCCACGTATGGTACCCAATTCTGCGGTGCGCTGGTTGAACGAATAAAGGCGGAAACACATTATTAAAACGCGACGCGACCCGATGCAACGTGATGCGTGTTGTATAGAATCAAATATATTGTTTTCTATAGACCAGAATCATACTACGAACACCCGACGCGACGCCATGCGCGTACAATTCATCCGTTCCGGACGCGTCAGCTCGCCTCGCGTTTTAATAATGTGTTACCGCCTTAAGCAGCGGCCCCACTCTCAGTGCCGCTTTTAACTGTTCACCTCATTTAAGTAATTCTCCTTCTAGTCTTCTCATTCAATTCTAGTGCCAAATTGTTCTCGAAAGGAAATGTACACTCAGTCTTCTCAAAGTTACTAATTTAACCATTTTGATGTTCTTTTCATTATGAATGAAATGTGTCCACGTGTGAATTATTTCAGAATCTTCAAACAGATTTATAATTCTTACCAGTACTGCTCAATTAATATGTCAAATCGAGTCAAATCATTCATTTGTCTGCTCAGAACCATGTATTTTATTATATTTTATAATTTACATAGATTTTCAGACCTCTCTATATCTTCTCACATTAAAATGGGTATTTAGCACTAGAATTCAATCTTCTCAAGTCTTTCTCATTGATAATAAATACTGATTTATTGTCTTTTCATGCTATTTCCTTTTGTTTGAATCAGTTTATTTCATTTCTCAGTCAACTCAATTGCCTACTCAATTACTTATGACTAATCACTGTTGACGAGTTTCAGATGAATGAATCCTCATGTTCTCCAGGGTGGCCCTGGATTTAGTACTTTTCTTTCAGAACACGATGTGAACATCTCACCTATGGTTCAACGATCAATGATAAACCATGATACAAATTGATACATTATCGTCCCTGGCTCCACCCTGGAAGGCCGGCTCTGGTAATCGTGCACACTCAATTACTCTACAAGTAAGTGTGTAGTGTTTGTGTCTATTTAATGGATGCCACATTGTCCCATGTACACCAGTGAATAGGAATACGCCGGCTGTTGATTAGTCAGTCGGTTGATAACGCTTATCGAGATTGGACGGGCGTACTTACTGGTGTAGGGTGTAGTGGTGAGCCAGTGATATTGTACATACAAAGGTACTTTATAAACTGCTCTAGATTATATCTCTTTATTTTAGTTGAATAATGTCTCTCTGTTGATAATATTTGTTTTTTATTACTGTATTAGCTTCATGCAGGTTACTTGTTCTTTTATGATTGTGAACGATGTACAATAAATGTTTTTATACCATCTCCAACTCTATTATCGTGTCGTATGACAAGTGGACTGTATAGTCCACTACTCCTTTTTGACAAAATCATAACACCCTCGATTTTGAACATATCTAAACACGCAAAGTTAACGGCATGTTATTGGCATTATTAAAAAGAAAAAAAGGATAATCCACTGTCTAAGGAAAATATTGAAAGTTTTTTGGAACAAGCGCCTATGGAATTTCTTGTTCAAAAGGTATTTTAGGCCAAAGGGTAGATCATTTCTATATTAATTTGTTATTTTTACTTTTGTAGGTTGCGCTGATTATTGGTGTCTCGGGCGCCTGCCGATGGGAATAATTATACAATATGATAACAACAGACGTTCATTTTTTAGAAGAAAAGGTCATGATTGAAATACAGAATGGATTGCATTACTTAGGATTACATGACTCTTCGGATTCGTAAAAATATAGGGGATGGAAGGCTTTTCATGCAAATAAGATATGGAAAAATTACTAAACAATATATCGGGCACAACACTGTTGTGTGTTTGTGTTTCCAAAAAAATTGCAGCTTTTCTGAAGCTGCCCAATATTCGAAATTTTACTGGTCACTATGTGAGAAAAACAGCGGCTACTTTGCTCGCAGACAATGGTGGCGACCTCATTCTAATTAAACGGATAGGAGGCTATAGTTCTGCCGCTACTCAAGTTAATACTGCAAAATTGATTTCAAAGTTCAAACTCTATTCAAACTCTGTTGTTTTTTATATGAATATGCAATGCCTTTAAAATTCAATTGAAAAATTAAAGTGAATTTTTTGTCGTTTTTGTCTAATCAGTGAGAGCGTATTTGAATGCGTATGTTGGTGTATCATTATACCATTTTGAAATATTAATATTCAACGAAATTACAAAAAAAGTTTTACTTTCCAACCGGGTGGAATAAAGTGCTCACATTCCACCCGGGTGGAAAAATGTCATTATTACGTGTAGGTTGTAAATAAAGGTTTTTGCAATATAACGAGGGGATAATTCGAAAACACTGCGGGGTTTTAAGTCCTCACAAAACAAACTAAGGACAAAATTGAATTGATCATTCCTGGAGCGAAGGACTCCAGGAGCCATTAAAAACCGAACGTGAAGGGACGACTCTCGCGCCGCTCCAATTCGAGCGAGGATAGTGATATCGTAAAACATCGAAAGAAACAAGGATAGAATTGCTTTCGTGGATTTTTCGCGTTTCGCAAGATATTTTTGAAAGATAGACGCCTTTTTTTTGAATGGCGAGAAACTTTTCCACTGAATTCATTGGATTATATAAATTTTTCCATGCTTATGAAAAATTAAATGCAGTAGATATTCCAAAAAAAATTTCAGGGAGTTTAAAATTGTTTAATTGATTTCTGCAAAAGCATTCAACCGGATGCAGATAAGGCCGCTCCTCATGAAAATATGGGAATTAATGAATTCGGCGTGCTGGATTGGAATGCACGTGTAGTTTCATCTCTACATGTAGACTAAACTATGATCAATTCAATTTTGTCCTTAGTTTGGTTTGTGAGGACTTAAAACCCACTGTAAGAAAGGCAATAACTCCAGGGAAAAAATGATATGCGCAAAGGCTGCAATCATAAATCGATGGATTTGAAATTCGTGGAGTTGAGTGAAGTAACGAGGAGTGAATTGAAGTGACGTGGAGAGCAGCGGAGTGGAGTAGAGTGGAGTGGAGAGGAGTGGAGTGGAGTGGAGTGGAGTGGAGTGGAGTGGAGTGGAGTGGGCTGGGGTGTGGTGAGGGGAGGTGAGGTGAGGTGAGGTGAGGTGAGGCGAGGCGAGGCGAGGCGAGGCGAGGCGTGGCGAGGTGAGGTGAGTTCAGGAGAGTTGAAGTGAAATGAAATGAAGTGCTGTGGAGTGGAGTGGAGAACAGAAGTGAAATTAGGAGTAGATAATTGGGGCGGAATATTGTTGAGTTGAGTGAAATGACAAAATTTCGAGAAAGAAAATTCGTCTGGTGAAACAAGAAAGCACAGCTAATGAGTAATGTATTGAAGAATAAAAGAATTTCGCAACTAAAAATTCCTCCCCGGCGGGGAATCGAACCCCGGTCTCCCGCGTGACAGGCGGGGATACTCACCACTATACTGTTAGGTTTCATAAGTAACATTAGCATAGTTATATGTGATGCAATGTATGATAACCAAAAACTGAATAAAGAACTATACTGTTTATCTATTTATTCAATTTTTATATTTATATATATATGATCTGTGATAGTTAGGTTTAAGTTGATCATTGTTGCATAGGTGACAATATTTGTGGTTGGCTGTTTTGGGGAGATATTACTAACCGAAGAGCACAATAATTTCAAAAAGCTTTTAACTGAAATAGGACTCACAAGCTTGGAAGTTACAACTTTAATTAATAAATGCTCTTACAGCGTTGCTGTCTCCACGACAAACATTCTGATGAAACATCTGAAATCATGAGCTGTGATGGGAAAATGAAGATCTGTGATAGAAAGGTGTACAAATTTTACTTATATGTTTATTTATATAACTTCATTTTGTATGTACATATTTGTTTTGACTTAGTCTGTCTACTGTGATATACCATGTCTGTGATCGATTTATGTGTTTGTTTATACACACAAATTTTTTAATATTAAGTTACGACGTCCACTCCTGGGTAACTGGGGGCGACGGGCTTCAGATGAGTTTCCCGTAAGCAACAATAATAATGTAGTTAGGTTTCATAAGTAACATTAACATAGTTAATATGTGATGCAATGTATGACACCAACAACTGAATAAAGACTATACTGTTTATCTATTTATTCAATTTTTATATTTATATATATATGATCTGTGATAGTTAGGTTTAAGTTGATCATTGTTGCATAGGTGACAATATAATTTTAACATTGGTTTCATGAGTAGCCTTTTATATTTATATAAATTGTGATGTATGAAGCTAATATGAATAAAGGAATATACTACGAGTGAGGATGAGGAAGGAGATGCCTTGTTCTTACCGGAAGTCAGGAATGGTTACAGATACCTGGGCATACAACAACTGGAAAGGGACACAGATGCAAATTATGAGACAGTGAAGGCAAAAGCAATGCAAACCACAAAACAAATATTCGAATCAGTTCTCACTACTCCACAGAAAGCCCAACTTTACAACAGCACTGTGGTACCCAGTGTCATCTACATCATGGGCAACTTATACCCCGATGAAAAAAGAGCATCAACTCTGAAGAAATGTAGAGATATTGATAAGGAGGTGAGGAAAGTCCTTGTGAAAAATAATATAAAATGGAAAACAACATCAAATGACCATGTATACCTCCCAATCAGCAAGGGAGGAATCGGCCTGAAGTCTATCGAGGTGGAAACTGAAATTCAGATGGTCAGGAAGGGCATATACATCAGGTCACATACTGAAATGAAAGAAGCAGAGGAAAAATACCTGGCCCTGCAAAGAGGAGAATGGAGAAATCCTCTAAGTGACCAAGAATTCGTGATGGACAAATATGAATGCCCTGAAATTAGATATGACACCCAAAACATCAGGAAAAACTGCAGCTTGCTCAAGAAACACATAGAGACCACATTCCTTGGCCAACTACAGGAGGGATGGGCCCGGAACATGAATTATGGCCGGATATTTACGAAAGAAGAGGATATTGAGATTCCAGCCTCCCTGTCCCCGCTCATGGATGGATGGAGATTTTCCTTACTGCATAGTGCCGCAGAGGAGCAAATACATGGCTTAGGGTGTATCCCGGGAAGACAGAAGAACTGCAGAAAGGGATGCAACAAAACAGAAACTGCATACCACGTAAGCAGTGCATGTATCACACGTGCATATACTACCAGGCACGACTATGCAGTACACTGGATCCTGAAAACGTTGCTGAAAAGCCTGGGTGCTCCGGAGGCCATCGGGACCAACCTACAGTTTGGCAAAGCCACTCTCAATGTGGATTTTGAGGGTAAGAGAAAAGTCGAAATAAGAGCTGGCATGAAGTTACTCACGGAAAAACGACTGCACCATAATAAGCCAGACATTTTTATACATCTATGGAATCCAGAGGAAATACTGATCCTCGAAGTCTCAGTCGCTCACCTGCAAAATTATCGACTGCAGGAGAAAATCAAGAAATCAAGGTACGCCATCAACAGCTGCTCCCATGTAGACCATCAAAATGTGGGTGAAATATCCAGGGACCTGAACCTAGTTGGAGAGCTACAATCTCTCTACAATTGCCCCGTACACCTGGGAATATTCGTGATCGGTTGCTTTGGGGAGATAGTGGCAACTGACGAGCACAAACACTTTAAAAAATTACTCTCTAGAATAGGAGTGACAAATCTTGATATGAAAATCTTGATCAATAAATGCTCTTACAGTGTTGCTGTCTCCACGAGCAATATCATATTAAAACATCTGGGCTCATAGCCTGTGATTTGACTGTGATAGAAAAAGATTAATCTGTGATAATAAATAGACTGTGTTATTTTATTTAGAGATTTTATTCAAGTTTATTGTACATATAATGTTATTTGATGTGAATGGTGTTACCTGTATATAAGTGTTTAGCCTAGTTAATGAGATACTTACGATCTGTGATGTTGAGTCGGAGGACGTCGTCTGGCTCATGTTTCCTGCAACAAACGGTGATATTCAGTTTCATAAATGACACTATGTATTTATATTTTGGAATGTATGAGACTGATGGAAATAAAGAATATACTACTATGTATTAGGAGTTTGTAAATAAAGTATACTACCGAGGATATATTTAAAATTATAGTTTGATAAGTTGTTCCCATGGTAATAAATTTACAAAAAGACAGAAAACAAAACAACAATGAAGAAGAAGAAATTATTGGGAATATTGGACACTGTTTGATTTCTATTGTTTATTTCGTGACGATGCCGACGTTTCGAAACAAATTCGTTTCTTTTTTAGGCTACAAATAAATACAAAAATATATTATAAGACATACAAAATATGACATAACATGAAAATAAATTACCTAGTTACGCTAAACAATATTGTACGCTTCTTAGAAACATCTAGACATCTTAAGGAAATCAAAAATTTATAGAGCAGGTACACAATGCAAACATCTATCTTATCAGATATTATTTCCACATTTATGACAGTGCACTAACCATCAACATAAGCTGACAAAATATTGATCACGAATCAGGGCCGCCGCCAGACACATTTTGCCGCCCCGGAAAAATAAAATTTCGCCGCCCCTGCAAATGATATTTTGTCACCTTGCTGTGACTATATTGAGTTTAAGTTGGTACATCATTTTTTATGGAATAACGTAAAACCAGTTAAAAAGTAGATATTTAGAGATAAGTTTTTCTTATAAATTGAGTAAGTGTTGAATCTGAAAAAACGATAGGAAAAAGAAGAATACAAAATTCTAAACTCCACAGATAAACAGATATATTATATGAAATTCACAACAGCCTCAATTCGGATAGACACGATATACTATTGTAAGGTTGATAGGTACTCTTGCTTCTCAAGTATTTTAAATTCCTCCCAGAAATGAACATTTCGAATTCAGATTGGCAAACAGAATATAAACATTATTTCTAAATTACCTTGGAAGCCGTCCCAAAAACTATACAGTGAGTGTCGTTTATCAAAAAGACCGACTGGCTAGAGAGCATTAACTCAAAAAAAGGGACAGTGAGTGGCCGCTGCGGTGGAGATATTTACAGGCTGACTTTGATAGTTATTTATCAGTAGAATGCGGCATTTTTTATCGTTTTCCATCTAGCGGTATTCCCCGTTTTTCTGGATGAAATACATTTTTTTTCGGTACTTTGAGAACATATGTGAATTGTTTGGCGACCAAGCGCAAAAAGACATGTGTGTGAAGTTGGCCCAGCACTTCTCGATTATCGAAAAAAAATTTTTTGTGCTGAATTGTGCTAGGTTTGTGCTGATTTGTGCCGTTGAAATTTTTGTTTTATTCCACACGGTTCTCAAAATATTTCACAAAATGTATAGAATGGGCTAGCCCAGCACTTATCGAAAAAATGAATTTTGACGAGTGAAACAGGTTGTGCTACCCAGTGTTGGGCCGTTCGAATTTTTGCGAAAGTCCCTCTTATCTCCCGGAAAATCGAAAATGAAGAAAAAAGTTAGCCCAGCACTTTTGATTTTTCTTCTCAAAAAAAAGGGACAGTGAATGGCCACTGCGATGGAGATATTCAAAGAATAACTTTGATAGTTATTTATGAGGGTATTCCCCTTGTTTCTGTTCGAAATGCATTTTTATTCGGTACTTTGAGAACATTGTGAATTGTTTGGCGACCAAGGGCAAAAAGCCGCCTTTTCGATTTCACTCTGATAATTAATAATGATTGTCTTTTCGATTTTGAAGAAAAAAAAATTTATGTTAAAAAATTGGTATCGTTTTATCAACTGATTTGCCGCCCCCAGAATGTGCCGCCGCGGCAGGGTGCCCGGTTTGCCGGTCCTGACGGCGGCCCTTCCACGAATAGACTTTTAATACTATTGACGAAGCCAGCCATTACTATCAATGAATTATTGATAGTTAGAAAATTCTAGTATTATTACTGACTGGTACACTAAACCAATAAGTATACTTACAGATGCATAAATTTTTACAGCAATCATAGCATGCAACAAAAAACTAATATAATGGAGAATTTAATAAGAAGAGCTTTAAAACTAATCAACAAAAAGTTTCGTAAGAAAAACTTAGATAAAGTTGAAAACATATTGAGGCAGAATAACTATCCCATATACTTAATTAAAAGAATAATAAATGAACACACATCCAACGGAAGTCGCATAGTCAATGTTCCTTCTAGCACGACCGTCTCTTTCTACTTTATGTTGCCCATACTTAGATGGTCTTTCTCACAGAGTAAATAAAATATGAGTTGAATGTCAAGTTTCAAGTGCCTTTGGCTTCGGGCTGTTACCAAAGAATGAGCTTGAGAAATTTGTCAGAAAATTATGAGGCATTTGTCAATGTCCGAGGGATATTCGGCGGAAAATTTGTTGACAAAAAAATTCATAACTCAACACATCAAACCATTCATTTATTTATTGAAAGTACAGTTAGTGAAAGTGGAGTTATTAAAATTTAACTTATATGATGCATTATTGGCACCATTCCCAACTGCAGTATTATTGATACTACGAACTCGGTTAAATGGGCAAACTAGTAACATTTTTAATGGCCTTATCGATGTCGAAAAAAAATTGACAGTCGCGTTTTCGAAATATGTAGGTACTTCATAAAATGATATTTTTTGAACGGAACACCCTATATTTTCTCATACAGTTCGATTCGTAATAACATTATCAACAACAAAACTCATATCACCTTTCTTCCTGAAGTTGAGAATGAGTGACTTATGTGGAAATATTTATTTCATTGACTAGTACAAAAAATTTATTTTTAATTAAATTTAAAAATTCAAATAGATGTTCAATCAAAATTAAATTTTTGCAACCCATATTTTTTTCTTATTTTTCATCTAGAGCTGGTTAAAATAAGCAAAAAATGTATTCAAACTTTTTCTGTAAAGTGAATAGTTTCAGAAATATGGAAGAAAAATTGCATTTTTCCGGTAATTATTATTATTAATTAGTTTTGCTGCTGTATAGTTGGCTTTGATTTTTTTGATAAATTTCATTATATATAGATTGACTAATGAAAGACAAAAACTCTTTTACTCATAATCAGTAGGTACTCGCTCCCAATAAAATTAAATTATTTCAGTTTCGAAGGGAGACTCAACTAACATGTAAATTTTTCTCAAAATAATCAAGTAGTTGTCTGACAACACAAAAGAAAACTTACACAATTAGATAAGTGCTAGTTTCCATAGTCACCATTTTCTATCAGCAGTAACAGCTTAATTAATCAGTTATCGTTGGATCTTACGGGAAAATGCACATTCTCGTATAAATTTCTGAATCTATTCACTTTACAGAAAACGTTAAGATACATTTTCGGATTTAACCTGTTCTACATGGTGAACAAGAAAAAATATAGGTCGCATTTGCCCTAACAGCAATTATTTCAATTTAAACGAATGCACACGATTTACGACCAATTATCTCTATTCAAAAATAATTGCGGTAGCGGTTAGAGGGGTAGTGATATCGAATTCATTTTTTGACCCGTCCGAGCGTTTTTTCCATCTCAAGGATCCAAATTCGGCGTGTGAAAGTTATTGATGGAATACTGAGTCACTCTGTATAATAATAAAGCGATGGAAAAAAATACACTCATGCAGAAAATTGATTTGCCTTTCCAACAAGGTGCTGCTCGACCCCTTTTCCCTATTCAAAAATGAGAGCTGTTGAGGGATGCAGCTAGAGGGGTAGTGATATCAAACTCATTTGAACACCCTCATTTGTCCCCCTTTCAACAAAATTTGACCTGTCTGAGCGTTTTTTTGTTATTCCATTCCAAAGCTCAAAATTCGGGGTTGAAAGTTATGGATGGCCCACTCTGTATATTATTTATATATTATATTAGTCGTCCAGAGGGTCCAGGTATCCGAGATTAATAGAAATAGTTTGTGCTGAAACATCAATTTTCGATTTGATTACTAATAAGCAATATATATTAATTTGAGAGAATAGTGATAATCACTATTGCAACAAAAGTTGGATATAGTGATTTATATCAAAATTTCAAGTGAAGAACGGTCACTTCAATTTTCAGATTTTTCCGACCCCTTCAAACGCCTGACTGACGATGTTTCCACCATCGGGAACGTGACTGACGGCCATTTTCACTCATGATCATGAATAATTTACATTATTACAAAGTTTGTTTTTGGTGTAGCAGGGGGAAAATCTGCAATACAGACGAACCACCCTCTATTGAGGGGGAGCAGTGTGGGGTTTCTCACTCTCCTGAGCTCGAGACCCACTAAAAACCCTCAACTGCTTCTTGAATTTTGGTTCCGGGCATTTGCCTATAAACCGTTCATCTCTTGGTCGGTTTTCTTCTCGCATACTATTGTGCTGGGATTTATGTGTTTATCCTCTATTGGATCAACACTTTATTGAATTTTTCAATAAGTTTCTGTTGTTATTTTAATCTCTTTTTAATTGATCTCTTGGTCTCCTTCGGTAAATTCGCATTCTCCTTTTGTCTTCCTCTGGGTCGTAGTCCACTAGTCTCCTGAGTTCTTGATTCGGATGGTTTTTCGCTGTTTCGAATAATTTCTCTGCTTTTCTGTTCATGAATTCCGTTATGGTTTCCCATTTCAGGTCCTTATAAATCTGTCTATTCCTGACAAACCAAGGTGCATCTATTGCACATCGTAGCAGCTTGTTTTCAGTGGCCTGAATTTTTTTGATATGGCTCTTTGCCGCGAAACCCCAGGCAACTGATCCATAAGTCAGTTGAGGCCTAGCAACGGCTTTGATTATCTTCAATTTTGTCTCTTTCGACATGTGGCTTCTTCTTCCTATCAGAGGATAGAGTCTATTCATCGCTGCTTTCGTTTTGTCGATTGCTTGTTTGATATGACTTTTCCAGGTAAGTCCTTTGTCAAGCGTTATTCCTAAATATTTGGCTTCATTTTTCCAGTCGATTTCTTCGCCGTCAACATCCAGTTTCGTTGTGGGTCGCAGTCTTCTCTTCTGTAGTAATATTGCTTGGCTCTTTTGTCCATTGAGTTTGATTTTCCACTTTATGCACCAGTCATTTGTTTCGTCAATCGTCTCTTGTAGAACTCGTTCTATTACTTCTGGGTTGCGGTGTCGAGTTGCTATGCCTGTGTCGTCAGCATATAACGTTAGCATGGTTCTTGGATTTTTCGGAATATCGTAGATGTATATGTTGTACAGAAGTGGCCCAAGTACTGATCCTTGTTGAGGAGCATTCTCCTCCCACTTTCACGTAAAATCTTCTATTTCTGAGATAACTCCTGATCAACTCGCATATTTTGATCGAATATCCAGCACATCTCATCTTATATATTAATCCTTCATGCCATACTTTGTCGAATGCTCTGGCGACGTCTAGTAAAACAAGACCTGTAGCTTGTTTATTTTGGAATCCCTCTGTTATGTACTCTGTGAGGCTTAATAATTGTTGTTCTGTTGAATGCTCTCTTCTGAATCCGAACTGTTGTGGTGGTATTAGTTCCAGATTTTCGGTTTCCTCATTTAGCCTCGTGGCGATAATTCTTTCTACTACTTTTCCGACAGTAGACTTATCGGTCTGTAGTTTTATGGAAACTTCTTCTCTTTGAATGGTTTATTGAATACTATGACTTCTGCTGTTTTCCATTTTTCTGGGTAGTGTTCCGTCCTCATAATTCCATTCGCGATATTTGTTAGAGCGGCTATACCTTTTAGGTAATTTCTTTAACATAACATTCGTTATTTTATCGCTTCCGGGAGCTTTCCTCTTCTTCAAACTTCTAATTATTTCCCTGATTTCATTTGGCGATGTTGGCTTGTCTATTTCAGCAGTCGCTGGTAATTCATCCATTTCTTCATCATTTTCTTCAACCAGTTATTCCAAATCTTCATTATCGTCGTCTATCCTGTAATTTATTCTCGATTCTCGTTCGATCGAGTCCGCCAATGCATCTGCCTTATCAGTATTGGTATAAGCCATTCCCCTTTCTCCGTGTAGGGGTGGAATTTTAGTCTTTTCTCCTCGTAGGCTTTTTTGCATTCTCCATGCAGAATGATCTATTGTATTCAGTTCTTGAACCCTTTTGTTCCATCTGCTTGTTCTTAGATCTTTCAGGGCATTTTTTAGAACTTGGCTATGTCGGTTGAGGTTCCTTCTATTTAGATCATTTTTGTTCATCCTGTATATTCTTCTGAGTCTTCGATTTTCTTGTATAAGATCTTTTACTTCTTTAGGCGTATCGCCATGCGGATGACTTGGTGCTGGTCTCTTCACTCTTCTCGTGCTTTTTTCGTAAGCTTTCAATATAATCTCTTCCAGTTTATCAACCGCACATTCCAGATCGTCTGGAGTGCTTATTGTTGGAATTTCTGTTATATCCGATTGTATTAAATGGCTGTATTTAGTCCAATTGGTATATTCTCTTATTTCCAGCAGTTCTTCTCTTGATTCTTCTCCAATTGTCAATTCCACGGGATTGTGGTTTGAGGTTCCATCTTCCAAAGTTTCAATCGAGAATTCTTGAGTTATATTTTTCAATATCGCGATATCTATTATATCTGGTATTCCTCTTCCAAAAGCAAGATATGTCGGTAACTATGGCATTTTGTTTTTCGGCGAAATCCTTGAGTTTTTTGCCATTTCTATTCTCTGTTATGCTGTTCCATAATGGGGATTTACAGTTGAAATCTCCGATGGAGATTTTCGGGTTTGATCCTTCCAACATGTTGTTTATCTCTTCTTCCAATAGATTGTTTTGTGGTGGCTTATACGCCGAGGTTATTTCGACTCTTTGCCGATTTAATTCGGCAACAATCGTCACTTTTTCTGTTTTTCCTTGTGTTTCGTCGGATCTACTTTTAAAATAGTGTTTCAGATCTGTTCTCACCAATATTGCTACTCCTCCTCCGGTGTTTGTAATTCTGTCACATCTATATGTTTCATAATTCATGAAATTCAGTCTTCTGTTCCGGTTTATTCTTGTTTCCTGTAGGGCTATAATATCAGGTTGTCTTTCTGATATTATTTGTTCTATCTCGGCTTTCCGAGTGTTAATCCCGTTTATGTTCCACGAGATTATCTTGATGGAATTCTTCCTAATATCCGTAAGGTCCATTAATTCAGTTTACTAAATAATGCTTGGAGTTTTTTCTCCATTTCCCTCTCAATTTTCAACATTATCTTGATGAAAATTTTTTCCGTGAAGATATCTGAATCATCGGCTGATTCAGATATCTTTTTCTTCTCCTGTTGGCTGTTCACAGTCTGTTTCATTGTAAGCTTCTTCTGTCCTTTTTTCTGAAGGGGTTTTGGAGTCTCCCTCTTCTTTTCCTGCTCTGTAGGTTGGGTCTTCGCTACTTCCTGAATTTTTTGTTCAGAAGTTGTTGTTTTTGTTACCTTCTTTTTCTGTTCAGCTGATTTTCGGGAATTCTTCTTTCTGGTCACTAACTTGTACTCGCTACATCCTTTGTAGCCAGCTGGATGGACTTTTCTCCACATAAGACACCTGTGGCATTTCTCTCTTCACCTTTTCTGGTGAGTGTGCAGTCATTGCTGCTATGACTTCCTGAGCACTTCACGCATCTCCACGGGAAGGAGCATTTGTTCTGTGCATGTCCGTACCTTTGGCACCTTAAGCACTGGCTTGGACTTTCTGCCTTCTTTTTTGGTTCGACTGTAATACAAAGGTTGAAGAGTCGTTGGATGTCGAATATCTCCTTCTTTTGGGTTTTAACCAGATATAATGGTATCGGCTTTTTCGTTTTGTTTGATGTCATTTTAGACACCTCAGCATCATCGATTCCCTGGAATTTCAGGTCATTTTTAATCAATTCCAGATCTGCGTCTATTGGAAGATGCCTAATGACGGCGTAAATTTTCTTTTCCTCTTCCATCTGGTATGTGAAATACTCCTTTCCAAGTTGGTCGAAGAATTTAGTTATTTTTCTGTTGTCATCTACAGTTGTGGCTATAATCTTGATTCCGTCTTTCACTACAGTAGCCCGGTTATAGCTGAATTTCTTGGTATAAAGAGCTTTTGAGATCTCTACCCAATCTGATGTACCCATCATTGTGATGGGTGGGATTTTATCCCTTTTAGGCACTCCCGTTGTCTGCTTGACGGTCTCCTCATCAGAAGAGGAGCTTTCTTTTCGCGCGCGTTTAGTTTGGGGCGCGTTTGGGGCCTTCGCAACCAACGTTGCATCATTTCTTCTTGTTTCGGGTTGTGAAACAATTCCTTTAAGGGAATTATTTTTGGAACCCGCTACCGGTTAGTATTAGTGGCGCAAGTGGGGGATTTTGGCATATTATTTCGGGTCATTTCCTCTCTCAAGAGGCGCATCTCACCGACCAACTGTAACACAGTTTCGGTCAGTTGGACAATTTGAGCTTTCAACTGCCCATTTTCTTCTCTGAGCTTTACAAGCTCCTCGTGTTCGCCTTCGCTGAATTCTTCAGCATCGGTCGCTTCCATGTAGGAACCCTCATTATCTGAGGTTTCCGACATGGTTTTATACTCAAAAATCCCAAAATATCAAATAATTTGAAAATAATAAAATATTCAGAAATCTTCACTGAAATAGTCTAATATAAAACTATGGTATAAAGCCGAAAGTTTTCTACGCTATGAGAAAAATCAGACAAAAGATACGAAATATGAGCTCACCTGATGTTTTCTGCAGTACCAACGAAAACAAATTCTGGACACTGAAGATGAACACCAACTTTAAAAATTTTAACGAATTAAAATTCCGATAACAAATATAGAACCTACACAAACTTCACAGTCGGAATCAAATATTCCGTAGCTTTGTTAGTGGGCACTTTCACCTCGACTTTCTCTTCCGCTTTCTTTTTTATAGCACTAGGAGCACTATGGCACGTCTTCTTTTGTCAAGCGAATGACTCGGAATGAAAAATGATTACAAATGATTACAAAGTTTCACGTGGAGATCAATCACTTTGTAGTAATTGAAAGAACAATTGAAATTTCAAATTGAGACTTCAAATAAAACCCTGTAGGTGTCTCTAGTTAGCATTTGCAGTCCCATGTTTTTTTCTTAAAATTGTACAGTGCATCTCATTTTGGGTGAGACAGCCAGGTTTCTCGCTTGTCATTTAAGATAGAGCCTTGCGGTTTTCACGTTCCTGCCCTACTTTTATGTGAAACTCAAGTTATTCTAATCAGATTTTGCATAACTGTTTCCGTTTATGAGATACAGGGCGATTTTGGAAATTGACACTTTTCGGACCCCTCCTTCATCTCCGAAGTTATTAGAAATAATGCTGAGCTAAAAACTGCGTCTGATACAAAATTCTGCGTAAAATCCAGTGGTGTACTCAATTTTTTTTTTCGGGGTATGGTTTTGAAGATACTACACAAACCTATATTTTTTTCAATGGAACACTCTGTATTTCATTACTTCGTACTTCGTTGAATTCCTAATTCTTTTCCCTTCGAAAAGATTTATAAAATTATATAGGTAGGATGTTCAGAAATGCTTAAAACACTAAAATATCACATAATGATGATTTTTTGTTAGTGAGCCTAAATTTCCCAAGTTTCAATAAGAGGATTATTACTTTTGATTATTAAAAGTAGAAATTCATGGATCCTTATTGTTATTATTGCTACTATGCGTTTGGAAGCTTTGTTCAATCAAGTAGGCATAGGAGAGAAAAAAGCAAATCTGTTCTAGCAGTCCCGAAGAACTTCGTGCCTCAACAGAGAAATTACAAAACCGCCCTTTTATAATATTGAATAAACTTAGGGAAAATGGACAGCAATTTGAATAGTTTAATCAGTAAAATATTATGCAATGTTGAAAATTTGTATCAATGATAAATATTTTATTAGTATTTCTTCTGTATCTAATTTGTATTATGAATTTTTGTATTATTTATGTGCTGCTATTAAGTAGGCACCTACGTTTTGTTTTTCGTCTTAGTGATGAGTGTATAATCTTTGTTTGCCCTCGAATTGATTCTTCTTTTATATGGGCGATCCATCATCATTATGTGATGTTTTTGTGTTTTTTAGCATTTCTGAACATCCTACTCATATGATATTATGAATCATTTTAAAGGAAAAAAATTGACGAATTCAACGAAGTAATAAAGTACAGGGTATCCCATTGAAAAGAATATAGGTTTGTGTCGTATCTTCAAAACCATACCCCGAAAAAAAAAAGATTACGCCACTGGATTCTACCCAGAATTTTTTATTAGACGTAGTTTTCAGCTCAGCATTATTTCTCATAACTTCGGAGATAAAAGGAGGGATCCGAAAAGTATCAATTTCCAACATCGCCCTGTATCTCATAAACGGAAACTATTATAAAAAATCTGATTAAGATAACTTGAGTTTCACAAAAAAGTAGGACAGGAACGTGAAAACTGCAATCTATTTCAAATAACAAGCGAGAAACCTGGCTGTCTTACCCAAAATGGGATGCACTGTACAAGGAATCTCTCCTTTTCATTTCATTATAATATGGTTTTTTCTTAGTTTTTCAAATGAAAAAAAATTTAAAAAATCTAATTCATTATGGGCTCTGGGGGGGGGGTGATTACCCCCTTTACCCTCCCGTAGGACCGCCCTTGGGATTACGATTGGAGTAGACTAGACGTCAATAATAGTTGTCGGTATTCCTCTTGTTGCTCAGTGAATTGATTTATCATTCGGTACTTCGAATTTCTTGTTATGCGCGAAAAGCTGCTCCTTAATCCTTGCTTCTAGGCGGCCGCCTTCCATGTTCATCCCCTAGCGACATTTGAAAAAATTTCATAAACAAATAGGTACCTACATTGGGCACATTTTGAATGACCAGCAATGTTGTGGATTTCCTCCAATATTTATTTTGGAAAGATGCAATTGTCGGAAGAAAAATTATATCAATTCCGTATAGACCAGTACGGGAGCTCGAGCCGAAGTATCGCCAATATAGGAACATTTGTTCATCTCCAAAAGAATGTCGCGAGAGGAACTCTTTTATCGAAGAGTACCTGTCCAGTAATTTGTACTGTTACCTCGAGTAGTACTCAAAACAGACCTTGCAGAGAATGGAAAGAGTCCGCGTTGTTGTATGACTCACACTGGTACAACGTAGCAGGTCGTTCAGTCAGGTGTGTTTACCTGTTAGTTCAACACTATTGTGAAATGAAAGGTGCGCTTTAACATTCCTGTGTTGTCTTAGGAAATGAAGAACATTTCTACGTGAAATTTAAAATGTTGTGCCAAGTGCCGTTCGTTTTCTTATTTATTTTCATGAGCAAATTATGGACCTCAAATTGTGCCATAACTATCGACGGTGTTCAATGCGGCCAAAGAAAATGTGACCTAGGTGATTACTGTTCGGTACATGACGGAACTTGCAAACCATGTGTTTCAATATGCGCCCAAGATCACCACAATTTCGAAGAGATGGAATGCAATAGAAATTGCCAAGGTAATAGTGTAGATGTACCTATATTTATTTATGCACAATAGGGACATAAAAATGCAAATGGATGGGTTCTCAATGTATCGTATATAATATAATGGAAAAAATATACATACCTTATCTTCATTGATGTCGAAATATTAGGTGATGACTCATTAATTAAAATTCTTATCATCTTCAGATATAGGTAACGTTTCAACAAGGTATATTTAAATATGAATCATCTTCGGGATTTATTATTTTGCAGATTCCTAATTTTTATTTCAAATTACCCAATAATCAAGGAAGTTGTCATGCACCCACTACCAGGGCTAGAGGCAGTAGCGGATCCATGGGCCCCCAAGACCAAAAACTTATCCCTCGCTTGCACTAATATAAATGATTTTTCTACCCTTTATTCCCGAAAATTTACGCCAACGTTTTGCACTATCACAATAGCATCTTCACGAGGGTGACGGAAAACTAATATATTGTGATACAGAAACATGCGTTGTGAAAATCATATAATAAACTTTTTAGTTCAATTATGGCTTTCCGAGTGGCTTTCCATCAAGGAGCTTTCCATAGGCCTCATCAATTCTATAGTATCTATGAGCGTTAATTCTACCAGGAATGAAAGAAAAATATTTCTTCTTCACTTTTTCACACATTGATAAGAAACGGATAAAAAATTATCATCATTCACTATCACCAAATAATTCTGCACAGAATGAAACTACTCTATTCAAAATTTTGTCAAGAAGCAAAGAAAAATGTCTGATAATGCTATTAAATATTGAATATTCGTTTCTTCATATTGTATCTTTGAATGATTGAACATAAGGTGAATTTTCAATATTGATTTGTTAAAATATAGGTACCTCATTTCACAAGAAACTATAATGATAAATTTACCAATTCGCAATCCGCTCAATAGTTGTTATTATGGTATACCTAGAAATGAAATTCAATCCTATTCATTCGCAGTGAATAAAAAAAACAATCAAATAATTGTTTCATATAAACATATATAATCACATAATCTTATCCTTTATCAATGGCATTAAACTTATAATTGTTTCTCGTAAAGAACTATAAGGGGGTTTCCTCGGGTGTTTCATTGGTAAATGATCATACGGTAACCTGAGCTAGAGCCACCCTAGGCCAAGGCGAGTCCAAAAAACCATATTAGATGAGTCTAATCAATTCCATAACCGAGATACAGGGAGCTTTATGTATTCACCTAAAATTTGAATTTCTCATAACTTTTGAACCAAAAAGCAAAATGACGTGCTGATGATGAAATCTACTGAATCTAAAATTTTCTGCTATTTTCAAATATCTCCATCAAATCCAAAAATTTTGATATACAGGGTGTTGAATCCCAGATAAGAAGATGTCCCATATTTTCAATTACGGACCTGGAATTTTTTGGAAATTTAAATGTGAATCTATTGACCTATGCAAGTGAATCATATATTCCAAATATCAACCGACTGTACTGGTTGGTTCAAAACTTATGAGAAATTGATATTTTAGGTGATTACATGAAGCACCCTGTATCTCGGTTATGGAATTGATTAAACCTATCATATATGGGTTTTTTGGACTCGCCTAGGGTAGCTCTAGCTCAGGTTACTGTATGTTCATTTACCAATGAATCACCCTGTATACAAGCTGTGTGCCGTAAGTAAACCGCCAAACGTTGACCATGAATTCAAAATATTTTATTTATTTATTTATGCTAAGCAGACCAAAACTGCTTAATAATGGTCTTCCACAGGGATCTGTGCTGGCTCCACTCCTTTTTAACTTGTATACAGCTGACTTGCCACTTACATCAAGCCGTAAATTCATGTATGCTGATGACTTGGCTCTCGCAAAGCAACATGTCAATATGGGAGACCTGGAAACAACCCTATCCGATGACCTGAACATACTATCTGGTTACTTTAAGAGATGGCGACTCACACCAAGCATTTCAAAAACGGAGACATGCTGTTTTCACCTTAACAATAGAATGGCATCGAACAATCTAAATGTCACTTTCAACAATAGTATTTTACGCCACAACCACTATCCCAAGTACCTAGGTATTACATTGGATCGCACCCTTTCTTTCAACAAACATAACAAACTTGGCAGCGAAGTTGAGAACTCGCAACAATATTCTATACAAACTGGCGGGGTCGACCTGGGGAGCTGATGCCTCCACACTACGCACGTCCGCACTCAGCCTGGTCTTTTCTACGGCCGAATATTGCGCATCGGTTTGGCTAAACAGCCCTTACGTTAGTAAAGTGGATACCGTTCTCAATCAAACAATGAGAATTATTTCGGGATCTATTAAGTCCACACCTATCGAATGGCTACCCGTATTGTGTCATATCGAACCACCGAAAATCCGTAGACAGCAGATATTGGTTCGTGAGTTTAAAAAGGTCAGCGAAAACCTAGACCTACCGATCCATCAAGACATCATAAGATTCAACCGACTAAAATCAAGAAATCCAACTGTAAAAACAGCCCAACAGCTTGTAACCAACAACTTCAACGGATATGAAGAGTGGATAGCAAGCTGGCAGAGCAGAGCTGATCCAGCCTGGCACCCCTTACTAGATCCAAAAAATCCACCACAGGGTTTCAATCTGCCCCGTAAAATTTGGGTTCGATTAAACAGGATCCGGACTGGCCATGGAAGAAGTGGATCGGCCTTGTTCAAATGGGGGAAGAGAATGAGTCCGGAATGCGATTGCGGTGCTGCTTCTCAAACAATGCATCACATTGCCTATGAATGTCCGACTAGGAGATTTTCTGGCACAACTTCTGACTTTTTGCATGCAACAGCGCGGTCCATCCAATGGCTTAACCAACTAGATATCGAGCTGTGATGCTACACATAATTTTGTCTGTACACTGTATATTTTTTCTTACAATATTTTTATATTTTCTTGTGCTTGTGCAGTTAACTTCTGTGGATGTTTGTATACGCCATAAGCTAAATAAATTCAAAATAGAAATATAACTATATTTTTCTTTACCAACTATAGGCCAAAAAGGCTTAGTTTCGAATTCACAGGATTGAAGTTTAATTATTTAGGAACCAATGAGGGCTACCACGTGTGAATTCACCTCTAGATGTGCTAGTGTAGCGTGTGATCCACATCGTAGACTCGACTATACAGGGTGTCCCAAGTTCGAGTGCCTATTAGACGTTTCTGGAGAACTAGACATATTTGAAATCTGAAAATTGGGATTATGATATTGTACGAAGTTCTCTACAGAGCTAAAATATTTTCGAAGCCCAAAAACTTCCGGTTATACAGGGAGTGAAAATAAATTCGACGAAAAAATTTTTTTTCAACTTTTCCATTCCTGGTATGATCGAGTATTCAGTAGTGAATACATTTCTGTTAAAACCATTGTATTAAATCGAATAGTTTTCAAAATATCCTAAAAAAACTGGAAAAAAAGTCAAATATGTTCAGTCAGTAATATGTTCATTATTCTTATTTTAAATATCCTGAGCGTAAACCGTTTTTACAACATCGAAGAGGAAGGATGTGAAAAGGTCATGCATCTTTTGGATTTCAAAAATATCATCACAGAGTGTTTCAAATTTTGTGTTGAAAATTGTGATCTTAAATTGGCCATAACTTCTGTTTTTCAAATTAGAACCCTATTTTTTTATAATTGTGTTGGATTCTGCGGTCAAAAATAATGATAGTTTTCTCACATGATTATGCTCCTAAATTCAATAATTTTTGAGTTATTTGAGATTTTCTGGATTTATGGTGTACGTAGGTCTATGGATCCCACATAACATCAATGGTCCAATATTCCATTTCACTCATTGAAAGAAGATAGAAATACATACCACATTGAACTCTATGGGAACCCATAGAGTTCAATGACATACCACGCCATTAACCCTACTCAAGAGGAAGGTTACGTGGTTAACTTCGTGTGACGTCATTAAAACGTCATAGTTACATGGTTATCCTAGCCAAAATGTGGTTACCCAAGTAACTACAACCTAACCATAGTTAACCACTAGCGCCAAAATTCGCCTAAATACCCTCTTGGATTCAACAGAGTTACCCCACAGCCACAACAGAACATTTTAATTCATATGAAAACCAACCAAGCTTTAGTAAACAGCTATAACCGACTTCAATGGCAATGAATTCTTTATTCTAATTGCATAGAAAGAACTACACAATTTTTCACAAACTGCATCCACATGGTAATTCCACCTCAAAGAACTATCAAGATGAATTCCTAGGAACTTTATAGTCTCTTTGGAGACAATATTTTGTTCGAGGCATTGAATATAACTAGACGATTATTTAATTTATATTTCTTATACTGAAATAGATGCACTCAGTTTGGTTTGCGTTGAGTATGAGTGAGTGCATTCGACCGACACCAATTCTCGAAACTGCGAATCAATGCATCACAAAGTTTAGATAGCTCCTCAAGGCTCCGAGCCTACACCGAAACTGATTTTTCATCATACAATTTTAAAATATCCGTTTATTGATTTATTTTTAACAAAAGATGTTTGCAGTCCCCACCATGAGCTCTAATACATGCTCTACACTACACCTTCTGCTGATGAATGATTGCTTGAAGGTTGATTCTCACTATACGTTCCGTATCCATTCCATATCCATACCATATAGCTTCCATAAAATTTATGCGTGTTCTCACTATACTACTTTCCATATTCTCTACCTCACATGTTTTCGACGGAAAGGTCGAATAGTGGGATTGGTAAGGTAAGGATAGTGGGATTAGTCTTCCTTCATGCTATTATACCATATCAAGTATCAATGTTGAGTTGAAGATTGTGCATGGCTATTGGCTTCACAGGTTAGAAAAAATTACCAGAACTGCAGATTATTTCGAAGTATACAGAGGTTATCAAAAAATCAATACGGGGACTAGATATGGTACCAAGACGGAACACTATTTCCACTATCCTTACTGAACGGTAACTTGATTCGTTTTTTCGGAATTTCATATTATATTTAATTTTTATTATTCGATTATTTTCTATTTTCATGTCAGTTCTTTTTTTGTAGAAAGAAATACTGAGTTGTATTTCGTTATTTCTTAACTGATTTATTCTTATTGAGTTGTTTCTTTTTTTTTATTCGTTTGTTATATTTCAATTGATGTACCATATATTTCATGAATAAAATTTATGTTGGTTTTGGAGAAACCGAATCCTCATTGAGAAATTGTTTCGACAGAAATTGAAAAACTATAGGGAGTGCCCCGAAAATTTTCAAGCGTAGGGCCCCGGAAATCGTCGATCCGCCACTGATGGGGCTGATGTATTTGGTCAGCAAGTTAAAATCTGCAGATTCAATTCGTACTTAATTCGAGTTAGATCTTCATTAAAAAAAAATTATGCGTGCGCTCCAAAATCATAATATACGTTCGATAGCGCATCAATCCAGGAATAGGTTATATCCAAATCACAGATTGAAAAAATTCCTTCGTTTGGAGTCTTGCCTCCAAAATGAGTGCAAAGGGAGTAATTTTCTTGAATTTTCTCTCATGATTTTCCTAGTTTCGCCGTCGGTCATAAAAGCCTGAAATCAACGAAGTATCTTCAGCAAGTGAGTTGCTCACAAAGAAGCTGTTACTTCAGACCAAGGAGAGTAAAATGTTGAGGCATCTTAGTTGAGCCCCTTCTATTCCAGTATCACACCATTGAAAACTGTTAAACACACAGATTTGTTTTTAATTTTAGTATTATTCTTCTAATCACTAAAATCCGTCTTTCATTATTTTTATTACAAAAATTATTTTCACCTATTTCATTCATACATTTGGTGTGGCTACAATACGAGGAGATTTATAGACAAATACAGGTTGTTTTTAGGGTGAGGCTTTCACAAGCATTTTCAATGCGTTATCTTTTTAGTTCGTCAGCACTATCCACTTCACCGTCACCGTACATTAATGTTTGCAAATGACCCCAAAGGAAGAAATCACAAGGGTTGAGATCTGGGGAAGAAATGGATCCGCCACGTTCTATCCGCCTATTCGGGGACCCATTATTTAAATAATTTCGAACGTTCCTTCGAAAGTGGGGTGGTGCTCCATCCATTAACAACCACATTCTCTGTCGAATATTGAGAGGAACATTTTCTAGTAATCCTGGCAAATTGTTCTGGAGAACATGGAGAAAGTCTTCACCTGACATTCGTGGTGGTGGAAAAAATCAGTGGCGGCTCGTGGTCATGAGAGCTGAGGAGGCTAATAGTTTTCGAGGAGTGTTGGAACAAACTTTTATCAGTCAATAAAGTATACTTCTTCAATATAATGAAAAGTTCCCAGTTCTAAGACTAATTTTCAATGCAAGGGGATGCTATATGCTCCTTTGACTTGTTAGGCCTTTCGATAGAACGCGGTATATTTTTCAAATCTGAAAACCCCGTTTTGAACCATGAATACATGAATACATATTCTGTTTGATGAGAAAATAGTAAAAATACTACCGCCGGACAACGCCCCTACCGCCGGAGATCAAGCGAATATAGTCGAAGACGGCACGAAAGAATCGATGGAGAACAGGGGAGCTGTGCCTCCTCTGGTACATTTTACGGGCGAATATGGTACAGTAAGTCAGCTGAATTCTTGTTCGGCTAGTATGTGAGTCCAGAGAACGTATGCGTGAGTTACACTATCAACGGAAGCAGCAGGCCCAACAGCCTCCGTCCGAATAGGCAGTCCACAGCCCTCTTAACACAGTGTTTAAGAGGGCTGTGGGCAGTCCTAGGAATTAGGAAATATTCACATTCGATGCGGCGGATGCGTACGCGGCCGGTGGATTGTATGATTGTTATGGTGGATTTTTATGAGCGGAGGACCGAAAAATGAACTAATTTTTATCTGAATATCTAGTTCAAGTGTTCGGAAAATTTATATAGAAATTACTTTCTGAAAATAAGGACATGCCCAAAATGAATGTATTTTAGCTCTAAGCTTTATGAGGAGGCTTAGCCTCCCTTGCCTCCTCTGACGAGCCGCCCTTGGAAAAAATAGCCCAATAAGCATTCCACGCAGGAGTCCGATTCAGACAAAGGAAAACCTTTGCTGAAAATCTGTTCTTCTGATAGCGTGAAGGTTTTCTGTAGACCTTACATGGGTATTGTAGAAATTGTTTACTCCATTTCTGGTGAAAGTGGCTTCGTCAGTAAACAGAATGAATGTTGTTAGATATTGGTGATTTAAAAGCCACACGCAGAATTCTTTTCTTCGAGTATGATCTTCTTGTTGGAGTGCTTGAAGTTTCTGGAAATCGTATATAGGGGTACAGTTGCTCTTGTCTTAGTGTCTTTCAAACTCTACTGTGGCTCACTCCGACGATCCTGGCTATGGTCGTGGTACTTGTTGTCGGTTGTTCCTCAACTATGTCCAGAATTTGCTCCTCTATTTCTGCCATTTGCGATGTTACAGGCCTGCCAGCATTTGCTCCCCGGGATTAGTGCATACTTCCAGTATACCTACATATTTGCACCAAGTTTATGAACACTCCGAAAATTCACAAAAATCTTACGCTGACTCTGACGGTTTCCAGTATACTGACCTTTCGCCGGCACAAGCCTACGCATAAAGGTATGGTTTCGGTATAGCGTCGGATGCATGCAGTGGCTGCAGAATGTGACTACCCATATGCAATTACCAAGCTGCAGTCACATTCTGTAGAACTGTAGCATTGCATCCGAAGCACTACCGAAATCATACCTTGAGCCCTGGTGAATATTTTATATAAATGATTTTTGGTACCATGACCTATTTTGAGGAGTTCTATTACCTGTCAAAAAAAAAGCCTCACCTTTGAGAACACCCTGTATTGAACTCTCTATTCTTAAAAATATAGAGGGGGCGGGTGTAGTTACCAGAACATCAGAACATTCAGAGCAATTTCAGGATTTTTTCGTCTGCTTAGTTGCTAATATGAAACAAACAAGCAAACCAAAAATCCTGTAAAAAAAAAATTTGAAAATTTGTATGCGAAAGGAATAAAAAAACAACTCGTTGAAATCTAGGGAAAGATGATAGTTTTCGATATCATTATGCATTTATAGAAGGTTTCCTTTGCTATATTATTTAATGACCGATTATCCGATAGGTACCTATTTTGTAATTGATCTGAACGTTCCGAAAATTACCATTACCCCTCTAGTCCGATTTTCACCAACTCTGAAATGAAATTGCTCAGAATGTTCTGGAAACTGTTACTGCCCCCTGTAGATTTTTAGAATAGAGTAACGTTTTCTTCGCTTGATTAAAACGTCCAACTTATTAAAATTATTTATTTACACTTATTACACATATAACTCACAAACTCACTATTACACTACTATTTATTTCCACTTTTGTTTATTTCCACTAGTCGCTTGCACTGTAACTGTACTTGTACTTGCCTACCTGCTCCTCCGCTGGGCTTTTATAGGCGCCGGAAACATTCAGGTACCTTCGCGGTTATTCGAGAACTTCGCGACCGCTCTGGTTCTCGAAAGGTCCGACCGCAAGGGCCGGACTGGTTACACTGTCCCCTCCTTAAGCCTGTTCTGTCCCAGAACAGATTTAGTGAATTCCTCCGAGGACCGTGGCGAAACTTGCACCCATCATCATTCCTACAGTAGCCATTCTGATGGAAGTAGCACTCCACAGTTTTTCCAGGCTCCCTGGCCTGCTTTGGGTTGAAACTGCACACCAGGATCCGTATATCAGTCCCCTGAAATACCACCTCCAGCATGCTTCGCACAACTCGCCAATTCAGCTGGTCCAATCCACAACCGAGCTTGGGAACAGCTAATTTCCTAACTCCAAAGCGTTGAAGGTCTTCTTTCAAGCTTTGCAGTGCCGTCCATAGGTTCTGATAGGTTGGCTTCTGGTAGGAATGTTGCTTGGTGACTAGATAATAAATGAACCGACCTTCAGCCTTCAATTTCAAAACTTTTCCGATTCTTGGCTGCTGTCGCAATAGTTGTTCCTGACGTCCCTTGCTATTCCTTTGCTCATACGAAGGTCCTTCGCTACGCAATGAGCGAGAGAGTATTCCTCAGACACGGTAAAGAGATCTTGATGTACTTCCTGTGTAACGCCGAACCGTGCAACGCGTGTCTCACCATAGCAATCCATAAACTTCTGGTAATCGCTGCTACCTTGCATCGGGGCTTCCACAAGATGTACTTCTTCTTTGTCCTGCGCGTACGGGGCTAATCGGTTGAAATGGACAACCTTTGGTTTTCCTCTGGGGAGCTTCCTTATCCGGTAAACTACATCATTTATCCTCTTGATTATTTCATACGGTCCCTCCCACTGTCTCTGCAGCTTTGGTGAAAAACCTTTCCTCCTTTGTGGATTATGTAGCCACACCAGATCTCCAGTGGTGAATCCACAATAGCCTTGATGTCGTAGCGCATTTTCATTCGATCACTTGCTTGCTGCATTTGATTGCGTACCTTGTCATGAATGTAATCCAGCTTGTTCCTTAATTTACTAACGTAGTCCTCCCCAGCTACGTCTTCTCCAGGCTTACATCCAAACTCTAAGTCGCAAGGCAGCCTTATTTCTCGGCCGAACATTATACTGGATGGAGTTTCCTTGGTAGATTCTTGAATCGAAGATCTATATGCCATGGTGAATAGATGTAAATATTCATCCCAATCCCGCTGGTGATCAGAAACTACTTTGGCTAGATGTTTTCCCATGGTCCGATTCATTCGTTCGACCATGCCGTCTGATTGCGGATGAAGAGGTGTAGTCCTTGTTTTGTGAATTCCCAATTTGCTGCATACTTCTTGGAATAACTTCGATTCAAAATTTCGGCCTTGATCACAATGCAGCTCCAGAGGTATTCCAAATCTGCAGAAGAATTCTCTGACCAATTTATCAGCTACCGTACTTGCCTCTTGATTAGGAATACCGTAGGCTTCCACCCATTTCGTGAAATAATCCATCGCTACCAAAATGTACTTGTTTCCATGGTCTGTTTCGGGAAAGGGGCCAGCGATGTCGATAGCTACTCGTTCCATGGGAGATCCGACGTTATATTGCTTCATTGGTGCTTTTCCTCTACCATAAGGTCCGTTAGCAGCAGCGCAAACCTTGCATCTTCTACACCAATCTTTAACGTCCCTCTTACAATTTGGCCAATAGAATCGCTGCCTGACTTTTTCCAATGTTTTGGTTATCTCGAAATGTCCACCTGAAGTTATGTTATGTAGTCTGGTCAGAATGTCTGTCACACGGCTCTTCGGCACAATCAACTGAAGTCTCTGCTCAGTTCCATCTTCATTTTCCCAACAACGTTTCAGAAGACCTCCATCAATCTTCAGCGTTTCCCTTTGTGCCCAATACGACTTTATATTCTGGCTCAGTCTGGATACTTCTTCCCAAGTAGGACGTTTACCGCTCTTCTTCCAACTCAGGATTACTTTCAAGTCGATATCTTCCTCTTGTGCTCTTTGAATTTCTTCAGGTAGCCAGTCGTCTTCGATTACGGTGGTCCGCCTTAAATCGATCTTTTCTTCCAGACGCGAACAATGGCTGGAATTCTGGGGACACTCAATGGTTTTGGTCGAGCCATTGTCTACCACAGCGACTCCTTTTAATTTCCCAGCTGTAGCCCTTTCAAATTCTGGGCGCTTTTGCTTGGAACGCCTCCTTTTGTTGCAGTTCCAGCACACAGCATCCTTTTTCCTAGCAAGCAATATTCTGCGGACTTTTTCTCTGACAATCTCCTCAACAGATCGATCTGTTTCTTGCTCTTGTCTTACACGAAGGTGTCCCCTATGCGACGCTTGCTACGCTGCTTCGATTTCCAAAGCCTGGGCTAAGGCATCATCTACGGTTCTAGGGCGTGCTAGTCTTAGGGCTTGTTGTATTTCACTATCCTTTATCCCATCCACGAATGTCTGGATTGATAGCTGTTCCAGGAAGCTATCTGGAGCAGATGGATAAGCCAGCCTGACTAATCTCGCCACATCAGCTTCAAAACTGCTGGAGATTTTCCCCTGTTTTCTGCACTCGGTTCTTTATTTGTGCATGGTATACTTGTTGTAGATGAGCATCACCATATCTCATCTGATGTTTCGATGTAAGAACTTCGTAACAGGCTTGTTGGCTCTCCGGGATCGTCTGCAGAATGTTGAGTGCCTCTCCTCGTAGAGCTATAATTAATGCCGTGGCTTTTTCGTTATCGTTCCAATTGTTCGCCAGCGCAGCAGCTTCAAACTGTTTTTGGTATGTCGACCATGGTATTTTTCCATCAAAAGTTGGAGGCTTGATCTTCATTTTACTACCTTCGCCGTCATTTTCCGCTTTCGCTGTGCTGTAGGGTGTTGAAGCCAGAATATCTGTTCTGTTTGACGTTTTTTTCAAGGAATCTATCAATTTGGAATGATGTTCAATTATTCCTGCCATTTCTTCCAATTTTCCATTAACGTCGTCATAAACTTTGTCAAACTTTTCGTCAACTCTTTCATAAACTTTGTCAAACTTTTCATCAACTCTTTCATAAACTTCGTCAAATTTTTCGTTCACTATATCAAACTTCTCGTCTACTTTTTCAAATTTTTCATTTATGGTTTCCAGTTTCTTATCCAATTTGTCTGTAAGTTGACTCACCACATCGTTACAATTTTCCTTAATCTGGTCCATTTTCTCATCAATTTTCTCATTCAATCTTCTAGAATTTTCTTCCAATTGTTCATTTAACTTACAAGAGTTCTCGTACATTTTCTCATTCAATTTTCTCAAAAAGTCCATTACCGCTTGAGTCTCCATCGCGTTCTGCAGTCTTGTGGTCACTGGCATGAACTCCAAATATCCAAAATTATTTATTTAATTCGAGCGATGTTGAACCGCACACGTGACACCAATGTAACGTTTTCTTCGCTTGATTGAAACGTCCAACTTATTAAAATTATTTATTTACACCTAATACACATATAACTCACAAACTCACTATTACACTACTATTTATTTCCACTCTTGTTTATTTCCACTAGTCGCTTGCACTGTAACTGTACTTGTACTTGCCTACCTGCTCCTCCGCTGGGCTTATATAGGCGCCGGAAACAATAACCTTCGCGGTTATTCGAGAACTTCGCGACCGCTCTGGTTCTCGAAAGGTCCGACCGCAAGGGCCGGACTGGTTACAATAGATTAAAACGCTTGTTTAAATATCATCTCGTTCGATACCATATATTTCAGTTTACCTTTACCCACCTAGAGATGGTATTGTAAATGCGGAACGAATGTCGTGATTTGACAACCCTTTTTTGTGAAAATCATATAATCTGTTTTTAGTTCAAGTTTGGATGTATCGGCCACATCAATTCAATACTCCACTTTCATTTTAAACACCTTTTTAATTATTGACAGTTCTACAGAATGTGTTTTCTAGTGGTATCTTAAAAATACAGTGAATTTCTAATTTTAATAAAAAATAAAGTCAATAAAGTCGAAAATCATAATATTCGCAAAAATACTTAGCGTAAAAATGCATTTTCAAGCACCTGATTCGTTTTCAAAAATTTTCCGGGTAGGACCCCCCGATATAGGGCCCCTTAATAGGTCTCAGCTGAGGGTCCCAAGTGGTCCCAGCCCGGGCTTGAGGAAAGAGATAATAGTCGGATAGAGCCAAATCTGGTGAATTAGGCGGTGTTCTAGTCATTCAAACCCTAAATCACGAATTTTTTGCATGGCAACATGAGATTTGTATGCAGGGGCGTTGTCCTGCAAAAAATAAACACCTTTGGATAGCTCCCGTGCACGCTTTTGGTCAACATTCAAACATTTGGGGATCCATTTTGCAGCAGTTTTCCTCATGCCCAAATTGACGTGAACTATATGATAAACGTGTTCGTATGGAATATTCAGTGCTTCAAATATCCGTCTTAGCCCAATTCGACGATCTGATAAAATCATGTCATGAACTGCATCGATATTTTCGGGGACTGACACAGAAACTGGCCTTCCCGATCGGCCATCATCTTCAATGGAAAATTTACCTCTTTTGAAGTTTGTAGTCCAAATTTTCACGGTCTCATACGAAGAACATTGATCACCAAGGGTATTAAGCATATCTTCGTAAATCTGCTTACCTCTCAACCCTTTTAAATATAGGAACATACATACTTGATTATGGTTCGATACTCCAATTTTTCGATTTTCAGAATTCTGGTGGACATCTTCTTTCTTTCAATTTATTTCGTAACTCTGGTTTACTTTTTTGACCTCAAACTTCACACTGACACTTCTAATGAATTATTGTTCGTTGCCATGATAACGCAAATTTTTTTTTATGCATGGAACTAGTCTAGGCTAACTAGATATCAATACATCCTCGTATATTACTGTGAAGTTTAATTGAAATCCATCCAGTAAATTTTGCTGAAAACTTTTACGTACATTTCAGGTGTAATTTGACGGTATTGATTAATGATCAGAGTTCGGGGATCATCCTGTGATTCAGGCTGGGTAGCGTAAATCTTGGATTTCAGGTGACCCCATGGAAAAAAGTCCAGTGGAGCCAGATGAGGTGATCTGAGTAGCCACTCAATATGTCCTCTTCTTCCAATCGATGCGTGAAGAAAATGGTTATGAAAAAAAGGCCTGTCATGTGATTTCCCCTTGAGTATGCACCTCACGATTTAATCTTGTATTTACAATACCGTTAAGATAAAATGAACAATCGTTCGAAACATGTTATTTTGATTACCATTAATTATTTCACTGACCACTTCACAGAACTGGAATCGGCGATCGGGATCATGCTCATTCAGTTCCTGAACCGAGCATATCTAATGAGGATGGAATTTATGTTGTTTGAGGACACTCATGATTGTTTTGCGTCAACACCAGATACATTGGAAATTTCTTAGTACTAAAGGTCGGATCCATTGCTACATGACCTGAGATAGCCACGTCCCTCGATTCGTCTTTTTCATTATTTTTGTTTCCGAATGTAGCATCAGATTTAGCAACCATAACTTAAGCAGTGGATACATTTTTTCCTGTATGTCGTTCGTTGAATCAATCCGCTACTACAAATTTACAATCGCTTTGACAAACTTGTAACGTTCTTAAAAATTCACGATAGACTAAGGTAAATCAAAAACATTTTTGCATAAGAAATACTTTTCTAGACAAAAAATAAACAACATAACTAACTACTAAATACCTCTGAAATGTGTCGGATATGAATAATATTCTAGAGATAAATTCCACATTGCCTCTTTCACTATTTTCGCCATTATCTCATTATCGATAGATATTTTGAAGCCAAATTTTTGGATCTAGGCGGTTTTCAAAATAAATTATCGCAACAACCCTCATTCCTATTCAAAATCAAGGGGCTGAGCAGAACCCTTTTAGGGGGTTGATGTTACGGGGATAAAAAAGCGGAAAGGTTGTTCCCCCTCAAATAATAAATTGACGTGCAAGAGCATTTTCATTTTAAAGTCGGAAAATCGAGTTTTCGTTGGATTAATCTGTATATATAACTATGTGTTTTTAATATTTGCAACATTCCTCAAATTTAAAAATCTTACTTATGATTTTTGTTTACAGATTATCTACATAACCTCAGATATTCACAGAAAAACGGGACTGGTGTATCAGGAAGTGAAATAGAAAAACTGAAAGGTAATAATAATTGATTGAGAAGTGGAGTTAATGTCTGAAAATTAAATATGAATATGTTAACGGCGTGCAGACAATTATTGAATTCAATAATTGAATGAACGCCGTTAACATAATAATAATTGATCTCTAGTTAATTCAATAAGAATGATTGACATCTCACTACCTCTGGTGGCTCTGGTGGGGTTATAGCCAAAGATATTACACTAGGTGTGTAATATTACATTAGGTGTGTAATATCTTTGGTTATAGCCCATAAGTTAAGATTTTGTGATGCGGAATACAGATTGGTATTGGTATTGCAAATAAACAGTAATCTATAGACCTATTATATGTGAATCTATGCACTGACCGACGATATTTTGAATTTTGTACTGTTATTTTTATGTTCTCAATTTAATCGTACAAATTGGAAACATAATTGTAACAATTTTGAATGCTGATAAATATGCTCTGAAATTTAATATCTTTTCTTTGCAAATACTTTTCTAGGTTATATTTATATTCCAGTTCTCTGATTGAAAATTTAGTATATTATTGAAGATCTTTTGTGGCCAGATATTTAGCTGCGCCTGGAACCCGTTGGTAACAGCTAACAGCCGAGAATTCTCTACCAAATTTTGGTAAGAAAACGGCAGAGATTATTTTGTATGCAACTGAACAGTGAATTCTACAACTTTCGGTAAAGAATTCACAGCGCATGAATTCTCGAGTAAATTTTCCACAGAATTCTAGTCTGTTGCAAACGGGCTTAATAGGTATAAATAGAGCTGCTAGTCCTCCCGATTTTTAAACTAAGTTATAAACCTCCTGATTTTTCTGCAATCACCCTCTGTGCCTCGGAGCCCTACGGGCTCATCGGGAGCATTTTACCTTTTTTCTTTTTTACCAATTACATGGTCTTCATCCTTTTTATTTGTAGTAAATCAAAATAAGATTGACTCACAACAAAAGTTGTTGTAGTAGTCAGGCGGGGATGTACCGTAATGTATATGTATATCACTACATATTACATACTTATGAAACAAAGTCGCTCCCCAGCGGGGAGCGGACAGACGTACCTAACCATACATAGATATGGTTAGATATTCAAAACTACCCAACGGATTATGATGCGGTTATTTTCAATAGATGGAGTGATCCAAGAGAAAGATTTATATGTATAAGTTGTTTATGGTTTCGGTTGAGAAGTCGGAAGGAGTCCATTTCAGTCCGGCTATTATGGACGACGCTGAAAAAACTATATTGAGAGATAGAGAAAAATGACCAACTAGAATTTTGTAAAGGTCGCGAATTTCTATCGGAAACTCCGCGATGCCATATATCTAACTCTCAAGGATAACATACAATAATCAGGTTCAACATTTTGTAAATTTGATTCGAAAGTATGCTCCACTTGAAAAGGTCTTTTGACTGTCTTGAAATAAATCAATAATACAAATGACTAAGACCTTCATATTCGGCATTTATTGCTGACGAAAAATGCTCTTTGCAGCATCTTCCTTCAACGAATAGTTCGCGAGATATTGCTGGTTGCATATTTTGGCAAAGAATTAATTAAAGCGTACTTCTCATTGCGACATCCAGTCCCCAACACTTGGCCAACCACTCGGCAATATAAAGCCGCCCCTACACGTAGCGTTTGTTCATCTTGAAGTTGGAACCCACACACCTCTGGAGTTTCATCGTATGTCGTGGCACATACGCCGAGATTTTTCTCTTGAGGCAGACGAAAAAGTCAAACCTTTGCGGTACACCTATTATACATTTAAGTGTATGGCCAGTCTTAGGCGAGCGATAGCTCGTGTGTCTTCGTGTTCAAATCGGAGCGAATGTTTATGAATTTGCTATTATGTAATTATATGTATTTATGTATTTTGAGTGTTGCTGGGAAGTTGCGATCACGATTTTTTCAGGTTATTATTTGGGTTCAATTTATTTTTTCAAGTAGGTTCAGACCTACTTGAAACGGACTATTTTATCAGTAAAATAGTCCGTTCAAGTCCAATAAAGGAAATTAACGAAAAGTTGGTTGTCCGAATATTCTTTGACTATGAAAATTATATTTCTCAATGAGTACGAGAGCCAGAAACAACTGTTGTTTATGACTAGAGTCGTCTGTGGATCGCATAGTTCGCTATTCATTGTACCTTATCATATTTCCCGATAAAAAACGTCGCAATGTCTTTTCTGAGTAATCTGGAGTTAGAGAAAAATGATTAACCACAAGTTTGTGAAGCTCGAAAAAATCTATCACTTTCCAGGATGCCATAACTAACTCCTGAGGTTTCAGCATTGTGAATTCGATTCAAAATATGGTTCCATTTGAACAGGTCTTTTGAGTAAGTAATAATAAAATGAATTAATATATACTTCATTCAACTTTATTTTAGCAGTCGGTTGGCCATGGAAATTTGACACATTCCACTCTGTATAGTACGAAAATGTGGGGTTATGAAGCTTGTCAAAACATTTTTGGGTTTTAAATCAACGCTATGTTGCCCGTTCTACGTAAAAGTTTCTGTTATTACGTATTTTATCACAATGTCGAATCTCTTCGGAAAATATGTGACGAACATAATTGAAGTTTATACAAACTGATTGAAGGCATACCAAATCCAGTTATTTGCATGGAAAATACAAGAGATCAGTATAATATCATAATATGCACTAGCTTGAGGAGAGTTAATGTTCTTTATCTTCTTTGGCCAAAGTTTGAATACGTAACATCAGTTGTAGATTTCAAAAATATTAACCCGAAGATGAAATGCATATGATGCAGTGGTTGGGAATAGGTATCTCTAGAAGGAATTAACAGATAATTACAAGAATGTCAAATTCTTCAACAAAAATCATCTTGCATCAATATAAGTAAAAGGAGTTGAAGGAAGTTTCAAGTTAAGATGCAACTTCACCATTAAACAAAAATTTCACATGAATAAACAAGTAACAAGACAACTTGCGCGTATTTGCGGCTATCCATCTTAATACATTGATGTAATTATAATAACTAGTATAGCCAGGAGATCCACCTTGTAGGTAGATTCACCTTCACTGGCAGATTCGCCTTTCGTCCGTAGCTCGGGCCTACGGCCCTCGCGATACGCCTTTTGTTCGTAGCTCGGGCCTTCGGCCCTCGCTCGATTCACCTTTTATAAATATCTAGGCCAAAAACGTGTTTTAAAAGCCCGATCGATTTAAGGCACCTCGTTCTGTGATCGCTGCCAAGCCGTCAAAACTGACGTTAACCTTTAAATCACACTCTGACATCGATTGTCAAAGTGCACTTTCACTTAATTTTCTCTGATAATCAATAGAAAATAATTTAATTTTGTGGAATGTCACTCGATTTTTAATAGACGTCAAAAATTTTCAAAATTCTTACGCTTTTTTAGGTAATATCGTTCGGGCTCCGGGAAAAAAAACAGGCCTATTTTAATTTCGGGTTCTTCGAGCTTAGTTCGATACCCATCCCGGCTCTCGAGCTACCGCGGATCTCTCAAGCTAATCAAATCAAATTGGTACCTTTTCGCGAAAATCGTGAATTTCGCGATTTTCTCACGCAATTTTCGGACACTTCTAGACGGGGTAAAAATACGATCTAGGCATTTTCGGAAAGCTCGATTCTTACTCTTGCGTTCCATTTACCGCTCTACCCGGCCACGCGCCTTCGGCGCTCGCCATTTCAAATTTCCCATACCCTCCACCGACACTTCAACGTGGCAAAAAATTTGATACGATTCAGTGATCATTTTTTATCAACGTTATAGTATTAACTAGTATAGCCAGGAGATCCACCTTGTAGGTAGATTCACCTTTACTGGCAGATTCGCCTTTCGTCCGTAGCTCGGGCCTACGGCCCTCGCGATACGCCTTTTGTTCGTAGCTCGGGCCTTCGGCCCTCGCTCGATTCCCCTTTTATAAATATCTAGGCCAAAAACGTTTTTTAAAAGCCCGATCGATTTAAGGCACCTCGTTCTGTGATCGCTGCCAAGCCGTCAAAACTGACGTTAACCTTTAAATCACACTCTGACATCGATTGTCAAAGTGCACTTTCACTTAATTTTCTCTGATAATCAATAGAAAATAATTTAATTTTGTGGAATGTCACTCGATTTTCAATAGACGTCAAAAATTTTCAAAATTCTTACGCTTTTTTAGGTAATATCGTTCGGGCTCCGGGAAAAAAAACAGGCCTATTTTAATTTCGGGTTCTTCGAGCTTAGTTCGACACCCATCCCGGCTCTCGAGCTACCGCGGATCTCTCAAGCTAATCAAATCATTTTGGTATCTTTTCGCGAAAATCGTGAATTTCGCGATTTTCTCACGCAATTTTCGGACACTTCTAGACGGGGTAAAAATACGATCTAGGCATTTTCGGAAAGCTCGATTCTTACTCTTGCGTTCCATTTACCGCTCTACCCGGCCACGCGCCTTCGGCGCTCGCCATTTCAAATTTCCCATACCCTCCACCGACACTTCAACATGGCAAAAAATTTGATACGATTCAGTGATCATTTTTTATCAACGTTATAGTATTAACTAGTATAGCCAGGAGATCCACCTTGTAGGTAGATTCACCTTTACTGGCAGATTCGCCTTTCGTCCGTAGCTCGGGCCTTCGGCCCTCGCGATACGCCTTTTGTTCGTAGCTCGGGCCTTCGGCCCTCGCTCGATTCCCCTTTTATAAATATCTAGGCCAAAAACGTTTTTTAAAAGCCCGATCGATTTAAGGCACCTCGTTCTGTGATCGCTGCCAAGCCGTCAAAACTGACGTTAACCTTTAAATCACACTCTGACATCGATTGTCAAAGTGCACTTTCACTTAATTTTCTCTGATAATCAATAGAAAATAATTTAATTTTGTGGAATGTCACTCGATTTTTAATAGACGTCAAAAATTTTCAAAATTCTTACGCTTTTTTAGGTAATATCGTTCGGGCTCCGGGAAAAAAAACAGGCCTATTTTAATTTCGGGTTCTTCGAGCTTAGTTCGACACCCATCCCGGCTCTCGAGCTACCGCGGATCTCTCAAGCTAATCAAATCAAATTGGTACCTTTTCGCGAAAGTCGTGAATTTCGCGATTTTCTCACGCAATTTTCGGACACTTCTAGACGGGGTAAAAATACGATCTAGGCATTTTCGGAAAGCTCGATTCTTACTCTTGCGTTCCATTTACCGCTCTACCCGGCCACGCGCCTTCGGCGCTCGCCATTTCAAATTTCCCATACCCTCCACCGACACTTCAACGTGGCAAAAAATTTGATACGATTCAGTGATCATTTTTTATCAACGTTATAGTATTAACTAGCATGGCCAGGAGATCCACCTTGTAGGTAGATTCACCTTTACTGGCAGATTCGCCTTTCGTCTGTAGCTCGGGCCTACGGCCCTCGCAATTCGCCTTTTGTCCATAGCTCGATTCCCCTTTTATAAATATCTAGGCCAAAAACGTTTTTTCAAGAGTCCGATCGATTTAAGGCATCTCGTTCTGTGATCGCTGCCAAGATAATTCCGTCAAAACTGACGTTAACCTTTAAATCACACTCTGACATCGATTGTCAAAGTGCACTCACGTAATTTTCTCTGATAATCAATAGAAAATAATTCAATTTTGTGGAATGTCACTCTATTTTTAATAGACGTCAAAAATTTTCAAATTTCTTACGCTTTTTTAGGTAATTTCGTTCGGGCTCCGGGAAAAAGAACAGGCCTATTTTAATTTCGGGTCCTTCGAGCTTAGTTCTACACCCGTTCTGGCTCTCGAGCTACCGCGAATCTCTCAAGCTAATCAAATCAGTTTGGTACCTTTTCGCGAAAATCGTGAATTTCGCGATTTTCTCACGGAATTTTCGGACACTTCTAGACGGGGTAAAAATACGATCTAGGCATTTTCTGAAAGCTCGATTCTTCCTCTAGATTTTTATACCCAGCATGTCCCCGCGTCTCGCCTTCGGCGCTCGCCATTTCAAATTTCCCATACCCTCTCCCGACACTTCAACATGGCAAAAAATTTGATACGATTCAGTGATCATTTTTATCAACGTTATATTATTAATTAACTAGTATAGCCAGGAGATCCACCTTGTAGGTAGATTCACCTTTACTGGCAGATTCGCCTTTCGTCCGTAGCTCGGGCCTTCGGCCCTCGCGATACGCCTTTTGTTCGTAGCTCGGGCCTTCGGCCCTCGCTCGATTCCCCTTTTATAAATATCTAGGCCAAAAACGTTTTTTAAAAGCCCGATCGATTCAAGGCACCTCGTTCTGTGATCGCTGCCAAGCCGTCAAAACTGACGTTAACCTTTAAATCACACTCTGACATCGATTGTCAAAGTGCACTTAATTTTCTCTGATAATCAATAGAAAATAAATTAATTTTGTGGAATGTCACTCGATTTTTAATAGACGTCAAAAATTTTCAAAACTCTTACGCTTTTTTAGGTAATATCGTTCGGGCTCCGGGAAAAAAAACAGGCCTATTTTAATTTCGGGTTCTTCGAGCTTAGTGCGATACCCATCCCGGCTCTCGAGCTACCGCGGATCTCTCAAGCTAATCAAATCAAATTGGTACCTTTTCGCGAAAATCGTGAATTTCGCGATTTTCTCACGCAATTTTCGGACACTTCTAGACGGGGTAAAAATACGATCTAGGCATTTTCGGAAAGCTCGATTCTTACTCTTGCGTTCCATTTACCGCTCTACCCGGCAACGCGCCTTCGGCGCTCGCCATTTCAAATTTCCCATACCCTCCACCGACACTTCAACATGGCAAAAAATTTGATACAAAAAATTTGATACGAATCAGTGATCATTTTTTATCAACGTTATAGTATTAACTAGTATAGCCAGGAGATCCACCTTGTAGGTAGATTCACCTTTACTGGCAGATTCGCCTTTCGTCCGTAGCTCGGGCCTACGGCCCTCGCGATACGCCTTTTGTTCGTAGCTCGGGCCTTCGGCCCTCGCTCGATTCCCCTTTTATAAATATCTAGGCCAAAAACGTTTTTTAAAAGCCCGATCGATTTAAGGCACCTCGTTCTGTGATCGCTGCCAAGCCGTCAAAACTGACGTTAACCTTTAAATCACACTCTGACATCGATTGTCAAAGTGCACTTTCACTTAATTTTCTCTGATAATCAATAGAAAATAATTTAATTTTGTGGAATGTCGCTCGATTTTTAATAGACGTCAAAAATTTTCAAAATTCTTACGCTTTTTTAGGTAATATCGTTCGGGCTCCGGGAAAAAAAACAGGCCTATTTTAATTTCGGGTTCTTCGAGCTTAGTTCGACACCCATCCCGGCTCTCGAGCTACCGCGGATCTCTCAAGCTAATCAAATCAAATTGGTACCTTTTCGCGAAAATCGTGAATTTCGCGATTTTCTCACGCAATTTTCGGACACTTCTAGACGGGGTAAAAATACGATCTAGGCATTCTCGGAAAGCTCGATTCTTACTCTTGCGTTCCATTTACCGCTCTACCCGGCCACGCGCCTTCGGCGCTCGCCATTTCAAATTTCCCATACCCTCCACCGACACTTCAACATGGCAAAAAGTTTGATACGATTCAGTGATCATTTTTTATCAACGTTATAGTATTAACTAGTATAGCCAGGAGATCCACCTTGTAGGTAGATTCACCTTCACTGGCAGATTCGCCTTTCGTCCGTAGCTCGGGCCTACGGCCCTCGCGATACGCCTTTTGTTCGTAGCTCGGGCCTTCGGCCCTCGCTCGATTCACCTTTTATAAATATCTAGGCCAAAAACGTGTTTTAAAAGCCCGATCGATTTAAGGCACCTCGTTCTGTGATCGCTGCCAAGCCGTCAAAACTGACGTTAACCTTTAAATCACACTCTGACATCGATTGTCAAAGTGCACTTTCACTTAATTTTCTCTGATAATCAATAGAAAATAATTTAATTTTGTGGAATGTCACTCGATTTTTAATAGACGTCAAAAATTTTCAAAATTCTTACGCTTTTTTAGGTAATATCGTTCGGGCTCCGGGAAAAAAAACAGGCCTATTTTAATTTCGGGTTCTTCGAGCTTAGTTCGACACCCATCCCGGCTCTCGAGCTACCGCGGATCTCTCAAGCTAATCAAATCAAATTGGTACCTTTTCGCGAAAATCGTGAATTTCGCGATTTTCTCACGCAATTTTCGGACACTTCTAGACGGGGTAAAAATACGATCTAGGCATTTTCGGAAAGCTCGATTCTTACTCTTGCGTTCCATTTACCGCTCTACCCGGCCACGCGCCTTCGGCGCTCGCCATTTCAAATTTCCCATACCCTCCACCGACACTTCAACGTGGCAAAAAATTTGATACGATTCAGTGATCATTTTTATCAACGTTATTATATTGACTAGCACTGCCAGGAGATCCACCTTGTAGGTAGATTCACCTTTACTGGCAGATTCGCCTTTCGTCCGTAGCTCGGGCCTACGGCCCTCGCGATACGCCTTTTGTTGGTAGCTCGGGCCTACGGCCCTCGCAATTCGCCTTTCGTCCATAGTTCGATTCCCCTTTTATGAATATCTAGGCCAAAAACGTTTTTTTAAAAGTCCGATCGATTTAAAGCACCTCGTTTTGTGATCGCTTCCATTTCCGTCAAAACTGACGTTAACCTTTAAATCACACTCTGACATCGATTGTCAAAGTGCACTTACTCTTAATTTTCTCTGATAATCAATAGCAAATTATTTAATTTTGTGGAATGTCACTCGATTTTTAATAGACGTCAAAAATTTTCAAATTTCTTATGCTTTTTTAGGAAATTTCGTTCGGGCTCCGGGAAAAAGAACAGGCCTATTTTAATTTCGGGTCCTTCGAGCTTAGTTCGACACCCATACCGGCTCTCGAGCTACCGCGGATCCCTCAAGTTAATCAAATCAATTTGGTACCTTTTCGCGAAAATCGTGAATTTCGCGATTTTCTAATTCAATTTTCGGACACTTTTAGACGGGGTAAAAATACGATCTAGGCATTTTCGGAAAGCTCGATTCTTCCTCTAGCTATCCATGTACCGCTCTACCCGGCCACGCGCCTTCGGCGCTCGCCATTTCAAATTTCCCATACCCTCTCCCGACACTTCAACATGGCAAAAAATTTGATACGATTCAGTGATCATTTTTATCAACGTTATTATATTGACTAGTATAGCCAGGAGATCCACCTTGTAGGTAGATTCACCTTTACTGGCAGATTCGCCTTTCGTCCGTAGCTCGGGCCTTCGGCCCTCGCTCGATTCCCCTTTTATAAATATCTAGGCCAAAAACGTTTTTTAAAAGCCCGATCGATTCAAGGCACCTCGTTCTGTGATCGCTGCCAAGCCGTCAAAACTGACGTTAACCTTTAAATCACACTCTGACATCGATTGTCAAAGTGCACTTTCACTTAATTTTCTCTGATAATCAATAGAAAATTATTTAATTTTGTGGAATCTCACTCGATTTTTAATAGACGTCAAAAATTTTCAAAATTCTTACGCTTTTTTAGGTAATATCGTTCGGGCTCCGGGAAAAAAAACAGGCCTATTTTAATTTCGGGTCCTTCGAGCTTAGTTCGACACCCATCCCGGCTCTCGAGCTACCGCGGATCTCTCAAGCTAATCAAATCAATTTGGTACCTTTTCGCGAAAATCGTGAATTTCGCGATTTTCTCACGCAATTTTCGGACACTTCTAGACGGGGTAAAAATACGATCTAGGCATTTTCGGAAAGCTCGATTCTTACTCTTGCGTTCCATATACCGCTCTACCCGGCCACGCGCCTTCGGCGCTCGCCATTTCAAATTTCCCATACCCTCCACCGACACTTCAACGTGGCAAAAAATTTGATACGATTCAGTGATCATTTTTTATCAACGTTATAGTATTAACTAGTATAGCCAGGAGATCCACCTTGTAGGTAGATTCACCTTCACTGGCAGATTCGCCTTTCGTCCGTAGCTCGGGCCTACGGCCCTCGCGATACGCCTTTTGTTCGTAGCTCGGGCCTTCGGCCCTCGCTCGATTCACCTTTTATGAATATCTAGGCCAAAAACGTTTTCTCAAAAGTCCGATCGATTTAAGGCACCTCGTTCTGTGATCGCTGCCAAGCCGTCAAAACTGACGTTAACCTTTAAATCACACTCTGACATCGATTGTCAAAGTGCACTTTCACTTAATTTTCTCTGATAATCAATAGAAAATAATTTAATTTTGTGGAATGTCACTCGATTTTTAATAGACGTCAAAAATTTTCAAAATTCTTACGCTTTTTTAGGTAATATCGTTCGGGCTCCGGGAAAAAAAACAGGCCTATTTTAATTTCGGGTTCTTCGAGCTTAGTTCGACACCCATCCCGGCTCTCGAGCTACCGCGGATCTCTCAAGCTAATCAAATCAAATTGGTACCTTTTCGCGAAAATCGTGAATTTCGCGATTTTCTCACGCAATTTTCGGACACTTCTAGACGGGGTAAAAATACGATCTAGGCATTTTCGGAAAGCTCGATTCTTACTCTTGCGTTCCATTTACCGCTCTACCCGGCCACGCGCCTTCGGCGCTCGCCATTTCAAATTTCCCATACCCTCCACCGACACTTCAACGTGGCAAAAAATTTGATACGATTCAGTGATCATTTTTTATCAACGTTATAGTATTAATTAGGTGTATTTATTAGTACCTTAAGACATTTACATTGTATAGGACAAGTCAAATGAAAAATAGAAAAATCCATTTTCGAGAACTTATTCTCCGATGACATTTATCGATAATCCTGTAGTAAACTTTTCGCATTAATTCACTCAAACATAAAATTCCCAAATGCCACCACTTTTTTGGGTCTCCCAATAGAAGGAAATTCTTTGTCATACTCTTCATTCACAATCTTTCTGATTGTGGAAATATTCAGCTGAAATATAAGTCTTTTAGATTCAGATGAAACATTATATAAATTCTCTTACATTGAATATGTACGCTATCGTCTGACGTATTGTGGATTTTAGAATATCAGCGTATAACTCATATATCTATTATATTCTATCGATAATGGGACCTCGAAAATTGAACCCAGCCCGTGGCCGGAATCGACTTATGCGCATGTGCAGAAATATTAAGAATAAAAATACCTGATTAGTTCTGTCTCTTTCTGATACATGGTTTTATGAATTGACAGGAATGAAATGATTTTACTTCACAACCATTCGAATATTTTCGACCTTAACCTATCAATATGTTGATATTGGTTTGAATCAGGTTCAAACTCAGGTTTGCATTACGTAGTATAATTTGTATTTCTTCGTTGATTTCTAGTAACTAGAAGTCAGAATTCTTGAAACTTCATCATTTTGCAACACTAGACGCTCGGATTCATAACAATAGTGAAATATTATGTGTTTTCCACAGAAATGCGGAGTGCGGAGATTAACAAAAGTGATGTTGAATCAACAAAATTGTAGGACTGTGAATACATTTTTCTAGGTTGTTCACTATCGTATATTGTCTGCATTGTATCTAGATAAGTCTGTTATTGTCTTGAAATTCAGTTGGGAGTTGAGGTAATAATTCTAGTTCAGTTTATATGATTGTTTTTTCAGCACTGAAATAGTGAAATATCTAAATCGACATCTATATATATAAAGCTCAACTGTAGTTACTAGTATCTACAAGTTTCTCATCTTCTGGCAATATTCTTATTGCCAAATTGATTATTGTATTGCTTCTATTGAAGCATGGCTCTTTTAATGAGCACTCTGTACTTTTATATATAAAATATAACTACATATTACATTAAATGTTGACCAAAGAATATTTTTTATTGAGTATTGAGTAGATTTACAAGAGGGGAAATTCAGGAGGTGAGATAAGTATGATGTTGACACAAACACGCAATATTAAAACTGGTATGAAACAGTAATAAAACGAAATTGTTATGTTATTATGTCACTCTTGAGTTTACTGAGTATAGACAATACCATTCCTATTCGGCACTTATTATTTCACAAATCATAATAATATTGAGTGAATAGTTTTGATGCACTCATTTGGTTTGATCTCTTTTCGTTGATTTATCTGAAAGTTGAAAAAAACGGATAAATTCTCGATGAATTCAATATTCATTAACTTTCGCGTCGAATAAAATTCTTCTCAAAATGTGTACAAGAATTTGAAATAAATCATCATTCGAATTCATTCAACGTCAAATATGATTCTGTTATCTGTGAATATGAAAACAAACTAACCAATATCTTGATTGTCATTTTTGAACTTCTAATTCGCGCATGCGTACAAGTGGAATACTCCCAACGATTTGGCTTAACTTTTTGTCGTAGTCTAGAACGCGTGTTATCGATATTGGTATAATAGATATATGGTATAACTATTTGAATGAGCGGACCTGAATTCTAAATAGCACTTCCTGAAACCCTGTCTCTTTTTTCAATCACTTTCGGCATTTTCGAATTTTCGTAATAAAAATTGATATTAGTTGTGGCAACGGCGTTATGACATTGACGACATAGAAATACCAAACTAAAATAAATTTGAATGAAGTATACAAATAAATGTTTCTTTCATCTTCGGTATTCATTACTGATGAAAAATTGCCGGTACATCATATTCTTTCAATGAATATTTCACGAAATATGGAAGGTTGAATTATTGAAAATTTCGACAAGGAATAGATGAAGGTGGTGCTTCGGACTTCGGATGAACGCCGGAAGGGGCAATGTATATAGTCATATGAGTATATTTATAGTCACTGTAATAATACAGTGACTCTAACGAGACAGTGGCGGAAATTTAGCAAGAATATGGCGGACTAGAAACACAGATTTCAATTCTTTGATCTCTAATTCGGAATGCGGATTGGCTCACGTCACGTCACGTGACCAAATCCGCCATATTCTTGCTAAAACGATGAAAAACGAGACCACAATTGTCACCACCGTCTAGTTAGAGTCACTGTAGTTTAAGGTATTTCTAAAACGTTGTTTGGCAATTTCGAAAATTTCAGTAGAGGTAACTGAGCGCAGAGGGTAAGTGTGCGCAGTGCGTATATCTAGACTATGCAATGTATGAAAGAGGGGTTCATTTGGGTGAAGCAAGGGCGCAGAATCACCAAATTAGTTTTTCATAGGAGTGCGCCGTGCGACGGTTCGTTAACTTTTTATTTGCAATCAATCAAATTCACTAGTTTTCTTCATAATTAATCTCTGCAAATTCTCCCAGGTCTAAGTTCCGAGTCCGACAGTGTTAAACAATATTTTATTCGATCATGCGCATATCAATCTAAATATATATAATATAATAAAAAATTTTAGGTTCTCTTAGCTGCTCAACACTATAAGAACGTCAATTCAAATTTTGGCTTACTGGGAAAAGTGTGCGCAGGTAAGTGTGCGCATAGATTCAATATATGGGCATTTGTTCAGTGAGGAATGAATTATGACATGTTGATTTTCTTGGTTAAAACTCGATCAATATTGCCTATTTGTTCAGAAAAATATGAAGAACCACCAACAGTGGAATGTATCAAGTGTTGTGTTCACCAGGAATGGTGGCACGAACAATAATGCAGCGCATGTAAAGAGGCTCTTCTGTATTGACGATAAACAGTATTTTTCTAATAGTGTAACATTTTGATGACATTGATTTGGTATTTGTTATGATTGTAGTTCACTAAGCACTGCGTTTACTTGCCTCGTGAGGGTGCGCACACTTACCCGCAATACGGGGCATGTTAACGCACTCCGACTTTCACCATTAAATTTTTTTTGCAGAAAGAAAACGTTATTGTTTGTTTGCTTTTTGATGTTTTTTTATAGATTAGAAAATTCTCAATCTTATGAATATGTTTTAATTTTCCTAGCTTCAACATTTGGAACAGGGTATTGCCTGAAATGCAAAAGTGCGCACAGTTGCCCCGAATGACTCTTCATCTTTGGCACCTTCAATTTTGTCATAAAAACAGTTTCTTGATACAGCTCTTTCTTGAGCAACAGTTTTCTTGGTTGTAGTTTTCGCACTCTTATAGCGTTCGTGATCATCATCTGAGCCAGTGCTTTGCCAGGTCTTGAAGGCTTCCTTCTTGTTTTGAATTGCTGTTTTTACTGATTCATTCTACCATGTTGTGTCCTTATCTTTTATAATGCCTTTTGATACGCCTAAATTTTCATTTGCTTCTGTTATACAGAATTGATCAAATTTCGACCACATGTCGGTGCAGTTCTGGTATTCGTGTTCCAAATCGTTCTATAGATAGTCGTGTAAAGAGTTTAGAATGGGAGCGTCCTTATCACCCTTCAGGTTGATGGTTTAACCATTTTATTCTTTTTGTGTTATCTTGTGCTTGTTTAATAGGTTTAGGCATTTTAAATTTTTTTACTAATATTCTGTGTTGTGTAATTAAGGATTCGCCAAGTACCTATGACTTTGCAGTCTTTAAAGCAATGACGTAGTTTCTTCTCGGTCAAAAGGTAGTGAGGATTTACCACCACTTTTGGTGTGTTCGTCTTTCTTTTTAAAATGTGAGTTTAAAATTATTTGATTGTGTCTGATTGCAAAATTTACAATTTCGGTGTCCTGTCGATTTACCTCCTCGTATACAAAACCTCCATGATTATGGAGAGGTACATGGAGCCTCCATGCACCTCTCCCTAATCATCTGAAGCGGTACCTATATGCCCACTGAGGTCCCCACCGCATACTCATGTCAGTAGTTATATAGAAAGCTATAGCGAAAATATTGAACAGTAAAGGCATTAACAACCAACCTTGTTTTATTCCAGAGTTGGTTAAGAAATGGTCGGTTGTAGAGCCATTATGGCACATCTCCTTGTTTCCAGATCTTGCGGGATAGTGTTAGGAGACTATTCACAATGTCCAGGGCTTTGAACTTATTATTTTTCATATTTGTTATCGCACTTATGAATTCCGACATTGAAATTTTATTATCAAGCGATGTCATCGGACTATACGCGGGGAGCCGATCTAAAAAGATAAATTATTTTGATTCAAGAACTGCGAGTAATGCTCCTTCCATCTTTCGAAAATTATTCTATCATCAGTTAGGATATCTCCATGAGCATCTCTTATAAGAAAGTCAGCTTTTCTGCTTGGAGCGTAAACAGCTCTAGTTGCTTCGAAAAAACGCCTATAGTCATAGTTGTCGACGAGGTTGTCGGCGTAAGCTTGTATTTCCTAGCTTTTTCTCTCCACCAGCTATCCTTGATTTCTCTTATTTCTTGACAGACCTCGAGTTTTATGTTTATAAGACTATTTTGCTGTTTTCATTGCTTTGTGTTTTGCCTCCAAAAAGGGTTCGATATGAGTTTCGCTGTCGGCGAACCAATCTGGGGATTTTCGGGAGCGTTCTGTGCTCAGTATTTTTGTCGCTGATTTGAATCGGAGCCAATGACTGTCAATGTCGTCGTTACAATCCACTGGTGTTAGACCTCGTGTTAGACTATCTTTGAAAGCAGCTGTGAATCTTTCTGTTGTGGGAGGGTTTTGTAGTTTGAAGATTAGAAGGCACCCTCTTAGTAACTTTATCTTGCATTAGTATTTTAGGAGCATTGAGATCCTTAAGCTGCATTCACAATCAATTCGCGGGCCGAAGTGCACTTCGGCACGAAATTTACCATTCGCAATAATCTTGGAACCAAATACTCAAATGAATCAAAAATGTAACTGATCAAAACATAAGCATCAGCATCATCTATAACCGGCACGAAATTCCTTGCTGAAGTGATAGTTTGGAACTTGCAAGAAATTTTGTCTTGAATTTCATTGTGAATGGTAACGGAGAACGCCATCTGCTAAGCTTCCGTGCCGAAGTGCACTCCGGCCCGTGAATTGATTGTGAATGTAGCTTCATTCTCGAGATTACCAGCCTATGATCAGTCCAGCATTCCATATCTCCTCTGGGTTCAGTGACCAAAACCTCTGTGAGATCTTTTCTTCTCACGATTACATAGTCGAGAGTATGTCAAGGCACTGAGCGCGGGTGGCGCCAGGTCCCCCTTGAATTGGACATCGTAATAAAATAGGTGTTCGTTATACACAGATTGGGTTTTGCACAAAGAGCCAGCAGACGTTCTCCGTTCGAATTAATGCTGTCTGTGCAGTGTTTTTCTATTATTCCTGGCCACAGTTCTGAGTCTTGACATCTACCCACTCTGGCGTTGAAGTGTGTCGTAGAAAGTGTCCATTTAAGTTGTCAGAGTAGTTCGAAGTGGGTACGTATAATCCAATGTTAATAAAAGTGTCATTTGCTGCAGGAAAGCGTAGGGTTATTATACTTTCTGAGATGCCAAATGGATTTTCGCTTAGTTTGGCGGCCAGGTCATTTCTAATGGCAAAGCCTATGCCATGTTGTATGTTTTCGCCTTCCGGCAAGCCCTTCCAGCTAAAAGTATAAGCTTGTTCTATCAAGCTACCTTCGTCCGAAAAGCGTATCTCGCTTAAGGCAACTATTGCAATGGATGTTCGTTGCAGTTCCTTATCGATTAGGGCGGTACGACTCTCGGGTCGGTCGGCCTTGGGGTTATCTAGCAAGGTTCTGACGTTCCATGCTGCAAAAGCTATGTGCTTTTCATTGGTGGTTGTATGATTTATGAGAAAAACAATAATGTTCAAGACGTTCATGAGGTGGAGAAAACCGAAAAAGATAGGTACAGAAAATAATTGTCTTTGTTGCCTTAAGACAAAGGTCTTAGGCAAATAAAAGAGATGTGAACTCAGAGGCCTCGGATGCAAAGGCAGGTCTGACGAATTTTGCCTTGGTGGCGATAATTATTAATCAGAATAAATTTCAATTTTTGTATTGAATGCTATATTTATATTCAAGTACCTCCACTCATATCAAATAATGATGAAAGTAATCGATTCGAAAGTAATGAGTTATTTATTTCTCAGTAGTATGATGGTTTATTATATTATCTTATTCAACCAATAGACCAAATACATAGGTTTCACTCACCCATTGGGCATTTGTCAAAACTTACCTTAGCATAAGGAGAGTTGTAACAAGTGAACAAAATTCTTTCACGGTAGAATTCCTCAGAAACCTCAATGATTTCATTAATTCTGAAGATTATTTCTGATGGAATAAAGGTTGGGCTAGAATGCTTCTGGACTGAGATATGCTAGTTGAAGTAAAATTTGTCACTTGTCACAATTCTCCTCGGTCTCCCCTGCTTTAAATAATACGTATATGATTTCAAGGACAGATTTTTAAGTAGGTGTCTTATAATAATGATAATAATACTCATCTCATAATTTTTTTTTCCAGAACAAGTGCGGACCCTCTCATATATGATAACAACAACCTTAGTTCTCGTATGTTTCATGCTGTTTGTGTTGGTAGTTGCTGTAAGCTTCCAATTATACAGATGGAAAGTTAAAAAAAACATCAGTCTCAAGAATCTGAAGTCCAAACTTTTCAAGGTAAGTTGAATTTCATTTGAGATTGTTAATTCTCTGGGGTTTTTGACCCACAATTTATTTTAAGGAATATTACGAATGTGGCAATTGGCAATATTCATCGCTATTCAGTAGACATGAATTATTCATCTCTTCAAATGCGAATTTAGTTTTTCTATATTGGTCTATCTACAACACATTTTCTAGTGAAGCGAACCATCTTTGCACACTCCAGATGTTTGATATGACTGATATGTGTATAAAGTTTGAAAGTCAAACCATCCTTCCATACTGTGTGTCATATGCTGCAGATAGATCCACCAATGCTGTTCCTGTTTTTAGTTTATCATTGAAACCTGCTTCGATGAAAGTGGTGAGGCTCAGAACCTGATCACAACAAATTTTATTATTCCTGAAACCCCCTTGCCAACTTTGGAAAGCGTCTTCTAGAGTCGATTCAATCCTAAAAAGAATTAGCCACTCCAGAATCCTTTCCCCGATTTAAAATTCCAATGACTTTTACCTTTCGGAACTCGGCCAGAAAATTGCCAAAATTCAGAATGAAATATAAATGGAAACAAAAATTCCGAAGGAATTGTCGCTCGTTGCGCCCGATTAGGCGCATAAACTGGAGTGCAGTACACATAGTACTCCTTCCTTATAATGTTATTATAAAAAGATAACAACCAAGACAAGGCCCTTTTTCATAAATGTTTGATGAACTCAGGATAAATTCCATCGGATCCAACAGCTTTCCGAGATTTGAAAGATTTCATTGAAGGTTGGATGAAGAATTCAATATCCAATAATAATAATAAACGACGGCCAAAACCATAGGGGCAAAAATTCGCCGAACGAACAACGATGGTCCAAAATTACACAAATTATATGCGCCACCATGGCAGAAACGTCTTCAACACAGAACAGAGAGACTAAGAAGAGACATTGGTCGACTGACGGAGTACTCGAACGGGAATCGCGGAAGGAAGGTTGTGAAAGCTGCCAAAGAAATCATGGATAGAAACAGAACACACACAGAACGAGAGACGGAGAATGCTACAGCTCACCACTCCCTCGACACTCTGTAGCAAAAGCTAAGTCTGTATGCAGAACGCCAGAGAAGATATAAAAGCATTTATAGCCGGAAAAGAGATGATAATTCATTCGAAAAGTCGGAAGAAACTTTCGCTCACTCACATCGTCTGATGGAGAAAATGGAAAGTTACCACCAAAGGAAGCCATTGAACAATTCTGGACCAAACAATTATCAACGAAACCTCAGTTCAATGGAGATACCGGATGGATTGAAGATGAAAAGTCTGAAGCTATAAAATATGAGCCGATGCAACATGACATGATCACAATTGAAGAAGTAAAATCAGCTATCAGAGGATTACACAGCTGGAAAACACCTGGGCCTGATGAATTACAGAACTTCTGGATCAAGAAACTTTGGATCATGCATGACAAATTGACCTCCGCAATAAATGATGTCATTGAAAATCCTGAAAGAATGCCAATATTCCTTACACATGGCACAATGTACCTGTTACCTAAAGACCAAAGGAATACAGAAGACTGATCCAAATACCGACCAATCACATATCTTCCAACGATGTACAAATTAATCACATCGTGCATTTCAAATCGAATTTACAACCATTATTGCGAAAGGAATAACATCATCGCCATGAAACAGAAATTATGCACCAAAGAGAGCCGAGGGTGCAAAGAACAGCTAATAATTGATTCAGTTATCTGCAATCAAGCGTTCTCCAAGCGAAGGAATCTTTACGCTGCGTACACAGACTACAAGAAAGCATTCGATTCCTTACCTCACGAATGGCTCTTGACTATCTTGAATATTTACAAGGTGAATCCTAATATAGTTAAGTTCCTGAAAAACGCCATGTCAACCTGGCTGCTAGTCTCAAAATGAAATCAGCAGATTACAACAGGACCTATTCCAATAAGATGCGGAATTTTCCAAGGAGATTCGCTGAGCTCTCTGTGGTTCTGCAAGGCCCTGAATCCCTTGTCTCATAGATTGAATTCTACGGACTACGGATTTGCCATCAAAAGCGGCAGTAGAACTATGATGAAACTGAATCATCTCCTTCACGTGGACGATTTAAAACTTTTCGCATCTACCAAGAGGCAAATGCAATTGATGCTGAAAATGGTGGAAGGATTCTCGGAAGACATCAAAATGAAGTTTGGACTAGAAAAATGTCGACTGCTGAACATAACGAGAGGGAAAATAGAAGATGGTACGTTCAAACTCAAGGAAGGTGCAGAAATTGAAGCATTAAAGGAAGGAGACACATATCTGGTCATAAAACAGGCAAGAAAAATCAATCAGAGCCAGATGAAGAAAGAACTAACGGAGGAGTTCACCCAAAGATTGAGAGGGATAATTAGAACAGGCCTTAAGAGCAAGAATCTGTTAAAAGCTATCAATACCTACGCTTGCTCGGCGCTGAGCTACTCATTCGGTATCATCTCTTGGACCACCACCGATTTAGCAGTCTTACGGAGAAAAATAAGGACGATGCTGACTAAACACAATAAACATCACCCCAAAAGCTCAATAGAACGGACCGAGCTGCCACGACATCTTGGGGGTAGAGGAATTGTTGATTTGTCCAACCGTATGTCCCAGGAAATTGAAGGACTTCGAAAATATTTCCTGAGCAAGGCTGCTTCGTCAGAACTCCATCGAGTAGTTTGTGTTGCTGATAGTTCTACACCGTTAAAGCTACAACAGGATCACTTGGAAACCGTCGAACACTCTGCAGAAAGTAAAATGCAGAAACTGATTGGCACACCTTTGCATGGAAGGCACCAGAACAAGGTCAACCATGATTACGTCGACAGAAGGTTGTTTCCTGAGACAGAGGGCTTCATGCTCGCCATCCAGGATCAGGTGATTCCAACAAGAAATTACATGAAATATATCGCCAAGGATGCCTCAGTGGCGGACGATAGCTGTCGTTATGGCTGTGCAACATATGAAACTATCCAGCACATCACCGGGGGATGTCAGAAGTTCGCGGGCACGGAGTACAAAAATAGACATGATGCTGTTGCCAAGATTCTTTACCAAGAATTGGCACTAAAACACCAACTTCTAACTTCGAAAAAGGTTCCGTATTATAATTACCATCCGGATGCTGTGTTAAATGAACATCACAAGCTCTACTGGGATCGCACGGTTCTCACAGACCGGAAAATAACCCACAATAGACCAGACCTCATATTGCTCAATAAGGATGAGGACAGAGCACTATTCATCGACGTGGCAATTCCAAATAATAACAATCTTTTAGATAGGCACACTGAAAAAATTTCAAAATACAGAGATCTCGAGGAACAAACCAGAAGACAGTGGAAGCTGAAAGATATCAAGACCATCCCTAATGTCATTTCATCTACAGGCCTGAAGAAGAAACTACTAGAGAACTTGAGGAAACTTCAGTTGGACGAAAATATCTATAGAGTCATGCAGAAGGCAGTACTGCTCGGAACGGCGAGAACTGTACGCAAGTACCTACATGGAAAATTCAGAGGAACACCGTCTGCTCCTACAAGAAGTGCGGGTGGAGCAGGAATCCAACCTACAGGAGGGAGCCGAGGAGCGACCCAGACCCAACCACCACCACGAGCCCGAAAACCTGGAGAGGGCTCCAACGGAGCTTAATCCTTTTGATATCTGGGATAAGTGAATTTTCCTCTGGAGAGGAGTGTGAAAGCCGCAAGGCTGAGGTCAAATAATACTTGATGAATTATAGGAGCGGTATAAAACGAAAGTACTAAAAAAGGAGGAACCATAACAGATTGTTTCGAAAAGAGCAGAAGACTTGAGATCTAAACTTAAACGTTACTTTTAAAAGCTAAACAGTTATTTTTTCTCCTTACCATACTTTGAATTCGCAAAAATTACATATATCAATGGGAATTGATATTTTAATTTATTCCACCAAGTGCCAACCGGGCACTTCGGAAATATCAAGTTGGAGAACGACCATTCTAAGAATTATCGTTCCAATAAAATAATGCGACTAGCCCGCATTATGACCGAGCGTTTAGGAAACCCTAGATAGTCGAAACATCTAAACAATGACATATATAGGTAATTCAGTATCTACCACTGAATTTAGCATTGTGCAAAGCGGCTCTTATACAGATGATTCTGCATACCCATATATGCTTGTCTGACATACATGCTTGTCTGACTATTAGACCTATTTTGACTAATTTGCTCTACCCTTATTTGCCTCATGTCTCGTCATAAATGGGAATATGTTTTCATGTCACACTAATTATTCTTCTGATTGATATGTTATTTTTTGTAGAAAAGTGAGGCACCTGCAGAATTACAAATGGAGGATCCTTCCAATAATAAAAAACCTGATTTACGTTTAGACATCACTAACATGTCTTCAGTTTCCGATCATAGCCCTGTAACTGCAATGACATCGGTGAATACGAGAAGGCCAGCTGAAGATACTGCCTTGGATTACGCTTATGACAATCATGCAATGACTTCTAGTTCCCGTTGAAACATATCATTTCTAGTGGTAAATTGAAATATCATTGAATGAACATTTTTTAGTAGAAATATTGTAAAATTTGAGGATCGAGAAATATCTTCGGTTACTGATGGTCAATTGAAATAATCAGAATGGCTTTATTTGTTATTTCAATTTTACTCGATCTTACAGATAATATAAACTGCATTATTTCAAATGGAAGTTTCTAGAATGAAATATTAGGATCTTCGTTAAATATTTATAGTATGCAAAATATTTCCAACTATTCCATTGCATCAAGTTTATCAGATCCTCTTCTCTATATCAAAGAATCTGCCATTATTATGCAAAATATGAACCATGTCAGGAGGAAAACGGCAATTAATTCCAAACTCTGTAGTCCAATGTAGTAAAAACTAACTCACATCACATGCTACGGCAATTATTATTTTTCTTGGTTTTTGGCTGAGTAGTATTTCTTTGAAAGGGTCATGTTGACGGATACCTATATTTCTATTTGAGAGTTACAAAAATACTCTGGCCCATTGAACTCTAAAAGAAGAAGAATTCAATGCTCTGACCATACTTTCAGGCCAAGTACTTATATGTTAGTTATAGTAATGTGTGCGCATATTCCATATGGTATTTTAGTCACTTTTCCTATCGAAATCTGCCTATTGTGTGAATAATCTGTGAAAGAGAACAAAAATATTTATCAGTTTTTGTATAACTTCAAACTAAAAGATCAGATTTCAATTAACATCATGGCCTCACTGAAATTTTTGCGGGGCGTCCAATTTAATTCAGCTCAAATATGATTGGAATCAATTCATTTCCTCTCAAAAAACTAATTTTTGTACTTAAAATTGGACTCTGTTAATTTACTATCAACCATTTACCATTACGACTATTCTATTCCGTTAATATTTTAATATTTATTTACAGGAATAATTAGAATTTAAAGAGATAGGTACGAATAGAAATTACTGTCTTGAAATTCAAGGTTTAATATTCTGTAACAGTATTTTTCTGATTCGAATTTTGTAAAATAGATATGGGAAACCGTTCTTGATTATAACATCATTTTGTGTCTATTATTATATGAGATTATTTGAAAATGATTCTCGTTCTTTTTAATTTAGGTACCTATGTGAATATTATAATAGGATCGTTCGTAGAGTGGTTCACAACTGTGCCGAGCAATTAAGCTCAAATGGATTTTCTTTACCCTAAAATGGAATTGCTCTTGCTCTGTTCAGTTCACAACCGTTGCAAACCACTCTACGAACAAACCTTATAAACAGTAGTATAATACCTCTATTGTGATAATAATCATTATGATTATAACAATCATAAGATCTGTACGAGTTGCGGTTTATTGAAATTTCTCATAATAAAACTATTTTTACCCTATATACTTTTTCTTACCATTTAATATAATAACTATACAAACTATTCCTCCAGCACACTGTTGGTAGCAATATCGCTGTTTTATATTTGAGGATTGAAATAATTGCCGTAGCCAAATTTCACATGTTTCCAGTCGACATATCACTCCCTGCGCTCTCCTATTTTCAAGAGTTTTTCGTGTTCATCAAGCTTGTCGGCATTCTCTTTAAACATCACCAGATAATCGTTTTATTGAGAGGCGTGGTAGAGTTTTTCATGTGGGATTCTTCAGGCGGCTTGTCAGATCTTTCAAAAATGATTGTCCATTATTCATAATCAGGATATTTTTTCCAAGAAGAGGGCAAATATTACATAATATCTTTGTGCATTTTAGATAGATAAACAAGTATACGAATTCGAAACAACGTTGACAGCAAATTAATATTATAATCTCAGGTTGAGAGTGTGACTAGAATCTATAAGTCTTCAATATTTTTTGTTAGCTTTTGGTATTTACTATTTTCAATGTTTTTCGGTGGAAAAAAAGATAATGATTCTCGTTCTTTTTCTACAATAACCCTATTACTATTATTTATTAATTAATTTCGCAGACATTTCATCATTTCATTTGTGTTCATGAACAGATTCGTTAATTTTTTGCATCAACTCATCCGTCACAATTAGAGGTTCCACTTCTTTCCTCGTAATGAAATTCCCGACACCACTTGAATACGTTCGGTTCATAGCACAGTTTTGATCTGTCCAAAAATTTCAGTCGGAGTTTTTCCTTCCACGAGAAGGAACCTTATGACAGCCCAAACTTCGCACTTGGCAGGAATTATTGTTGAGATTTGTCTCAAAAACGAACACTATGAGGCAAGTTTTGGTAATGACGGGAATCGGCGGTGCTTGTTGGTCAGGAGACCCCTCAATACTACATTGGCAGTTACCAACTGCCAAGCGCCAATATCGAATTAAGAGAGGTAGGTAAAAGCTGGCGTTGTGCGAACACTTTTATTTTACTAAGATCCTACATGGAAGTTTTTGGGGAAACATGGTTTGAGATGACATGAGATGTAAAAAATAATTTAACAATAAAAAAGAAAATACAACCAAAAATCTCAATCTCAAATACCTTATTTATGTACATTTTAAAAATTAATTACAAGTGTTAATAAACTATCAGTATAACTCGAACATATATGTATATTTATATACATAATGTAATGATTCTTATTTGTGGGATAACAGCAATGATTAAATTGTGAACTCTTTTTTGTTCAGTAGAGCTTTCGAGATTTACATATTTATTTACCTCTTCATAAGGAGAACTATAATGAAATAACAAGTTAGTATGAATAATATAAATGAATATTGTTAATAACTTACGAAAATGAGAATATATCAATAATAGATTGAGTTATGAATGTAAAAGAACATCAACAGATTTATATTACAGAATATTCAGCTGCCAATAACTCATTAGAATTTCGAGTTTGAATCTAAATATCACTTTTCATTTCATAGTTTGGATATCTATTGAAATAAAAAAATTGAATTATTGATATTGATTGAATCCAAAGGGATTGAAAAAGAAACCATATTACTAAGACCACCCATATCTGGTATATCTTTAGTAGTCCTGATACTACTTTCATGTTGCGCAATCTTTTGTTTTAATTTTGTTGTAGTTTCGCCGTGGTAACATTGCTCAAAACTAAAAGAATTAATTTTGCATAAGAATCATTACAATTAAACTAGTCAGCAACGGATAACAAATCATATACATAATGTATCTAGGTTAATGGTCGTTATTTATAACTTTGATTCAAAGAAGAGAATCGACCTGGTTTTCCAAAAGAGAAATTCTGTAGAGGTTAGTTTTTTCTTGTCGAACAACGCCTACTTTACCAGGTCGATTCCCTCAATCAACGTTATATATGTTACGGCTAAAGATAGATGTGAGCATAAACTTAAGATTAGCCAGCTAAACTTAATTTTATATAGGAGGACCGGCTAAAGTTCGATAAAATACTCATCTGCGTCAGGGGATTTCATCTTCAGCCGGCTAATGTGCGCATTACCCAAAACGAAACGGCTAAAAATGTATTCAATGGACACGCGGAGGAGTGATGTCTTTTGAATGATCGAATAAGAGAAGACGAAATCACGAGGCTACGTTTTTGTTTCAATTTTTAGGATTGAAATATGCAAAATAGCATCGAATACTATTGTATTGAGGTTTTGTTACATAACGCCCATGGGTTTTCAATTTAACTTTTAATGAGTTAGATATAGTTTTTCACAGGACAATAGGAACGTAAATAGTAATTTGTCCTGTGAAAAACCAGAATATGACCTCACAAGGAAATGAAATATAAGATATTAGACATACAAAATTTTTTTCTGTGAACAAAAGTATATATTCCTCACCATTGAATGATTGGGTGTATGGAAAAATTTTCTATGAAATGGAAAAGATAGTTTCTAATGTTTCAACTTCTTTCCAACCGATACTTTTGCAAAAAAACAAAAAGAATTAAGAACATGAATATAGTTGAAAACAGTTTTTTCTAGCTGATATAGTTAAAAATTTCTTTCCAAGTCATTCAACATACGGATTCCAAAATACGGCCTGTCACCACCCTTGATGAATCATTCCCTAGGATTCAAGTGCAGTCATCGTAAAGCTTATCAGCCAAATAGTCCGGTTAGCTACAAAAAGATTGGGTACTGCTACCTTATATTTCCCCAGAATTTGTTCGCAGCATCATTCTTGTCTTCATTCTCTCCTTTTGCTCATTCAATTCTTATGCAAATTATTAATGATAACAAGATGAAAGATAACCATTATCAGTTTTCCCTCAAAATCAACGTAGCATATTCGTTTGAATTTCGTAATCAGGCGTTTAGATTCGCTAATAAGATTACGTTGAGACACAAATATGTGAAATTCATACAAAAATACGTGGCATTAATAGTTAGATTATATTACTATTTCTTCACTTCTTTTCAATTGCCGAAAATTTGCGTCCCTCAAGCCTTGCCATATTTTTTCTCCTTTTCTATTAGCTTCTACATTTTCAGCCGATGGAATGTGGTTACACTCAAGTTTAGCCGGCTAAAGATAAAAGAAACTAACATTAGCAAATAGCCGAAGCTAAACCTAAGTTTAGCCGGCTAATCTCAAGTTTATGTTCACACCTATCTTTAGCCGTAACATATATATCAAGATAAGAATTTGTGAACAATCTTATGAATTTGTATAAAGTTCAAAATTTGATGAAATGATTTTGCAACAATAAGAACTCAATCAAAGATAGAATTCTGAACCAAAGTAATTTAGTTGAAAAAGCATCATTATGATGGTTTGACCGAAAAATAATTAATTTTCGACAACCTTAAAGCTTAAATGATATTTATTCTTATTTGTTATTGCCCTACACAAAACCTCTTTCTAATACGATTACCATTCACATATGGATAGTAGCTGCTGTGTATCTTGCTTCACCTCTTTTCCATCTCCACTGCGTTGGTCGATACTGAAAGTTAAGAAACAGTCTTTACAATCTTGCTCGCAAAAAATTGACATAGACTTCACTCAGTTACCAATGTATTATGGAATACCTGGTGGGATAACTTTTAACATGGTAGCAATGTGTGTGGCGACAGTCCGCTACCAGAACCATAGCAATTTTATATGGTTTCTGCATCTGTATCGTTAGTTGATTTTAAGGATCAATACACGTTTGTATAGATATATAGAACTAAATTTGATATATTCTTCTTGAATTTATTCATTTGCCGTATATTGAAAAAATAAAGTTTCTGAATCTCATACTGTCATGATGAAAAGTTTATATTGAATCTGTTCTCCCATGATCCTACCATTTTTATATTATTATAAAGAGTAGAGTTTTCGGAATCAACTCTATGAGTCCCAGCTCCGAAGGTTGGGCGCGAAAGGAGGTTAGCGTTTTCTGAAAAATGCCAATTATGTTGAGAAATTGGACTACAAGTACATGTTTTTTTTTTCACTCTGTATAGATAGGCTATCAACATTATTGGAAAACTTTTCGGTAGTTTGTTTCAATACCGAAGAGTTTTTCCACAATTTGGCGTAAAAACAATTGAAATCGATGAAAAATTACGACAGTTCTTGGACAACGAACTTCAAACAAAATTTTAGGTGGCGATGGGGTAAGCGTCTCGGCCCCCACCGAAAATATGAACTATATACGCCACTGATTGATGAAGAATTCTGTGAAGGTTGTTTGTATGAGAAGCAACTAAGATGTCTAAAACTCTGGTGTATTCACTGATTCGATTTTGTTTCTAATTTCGTGGGGATATGGGATCAGTTTCGTTTTTCCCACTGTAGGTAGCGCTGTTTAGAATTTGACAGAGCATTGTCAATTGATATTTGAAAATAATTTGAATACTTTACTACGACTTACGAATATGTTGTATTTATAGGCGATTATTGGTGTATGAAAATGTATTAGTATCGAGAAAGGGATGTAGAACATTCATTTATTCAACATGTCTTTCAGTTTTCTGTATGGACTATCAAGAACTACAGCTAAGAATTCGGTGTTGTAAGAATTGGAGGCAGAACCAAATCAGATGAACGAACATTCGGGACGGATATTGCTAAGTTTTATGGCAACTTCAGCAATATTTCAAAGAAACTATATTGGAAATACGTAATGTGAATTGTGAAAATGTATTGAGAATCAGAAATACATCCATCTATTCGAGTCTGTTCTTCAAATTTTCTCCATTAGTAGATACAGTGAAAATTCCCTTTCCGTCAACTGTGTTTTATTAAAATTATATTGAATAACCCCCCTCAAGAATTCAATTTGTCAAACGGAAATTATCTTGAAAAAAAATAGTAAATACTCCTTCGAACCCTTATTCGATAGTGTTGAAATATTGACAGATTTGTTTTTACAACGAAAATTAACTGTTAATCACAAATAATCCTTAACAGCTGACAAAATGGGCCAGTTTATATTTTGCACTCGTTGATCGATATTCGATATATCAACGCAAAACAAAATAAAACGAGAGATCTTTGGACTTCTTTTGGTAGAACAAGGATAGAACGAAGCAAATGACATTATAGATAGCAAAGATTATAGAGTGGAAAGATGGAAAACGAGGCGACTAAAGCGATTTGAGCGCCATCTCTGTGTCACGCGTGTTTTTAAGACGCTAGGACTGGTTAAAATATTAACTTGAGTGCCATTTGCAGAAATGTATGAAATTTTTTAAGATTTCAGACGTCAATTTTGATCAAAGAGGTTTTGAATGTTTTGATTCTCATTCCGCTTTTTGTTTATCTGGCTCGTTCTAGTTACTGATTTTTGAATTTTTTTGTCTTATTTCTTGGTGGAAACATCAAAATATTGTTCGAAAATTATTGAATGGTGAAGAACGGTGGATCAAATATTAAAATGTATTTTACGTGATTAAGTTTTTCACTCAACTAAGGAAAATGGAAGCGTAAGTATTAAAAGTCGAAACATGTGAATCGGTCATTCATTGATTCTAATTTTCAGTGCTTCGAAGTGGATAAAATTCTCAGGGCTTGAAGACAATTACTTCAGCAAACACTACTTACTACACCATGTGCGATGAACATTTTACTGCAGGTCAATTGAGAACTGTTCATCGACGTAAATTGTTGTATGCAGAAAGCATCCCTCGCATGAACGGCCTATTAAGGGGGAATGATGATCTTTATAGATCCATTCAATGATTCTCAATTGCTACTCTTTCAATATATTCAGAAATGCAGAGGTTTTATTGATTTCCATTTGGGAACCGAGGGACTGTCAAATTGATGTTTAGAAAGTCAAAGTTTTATGAAACCTGCTGTGAGTGTTTTGTTCATTCATTAATCAATTCGTATATTGTGTCATGAAGAGACCATATCATAAGGAAATCATAAAAAAGCACCAAGAAACTATACTGACATACAGGTCTTGCATATGTCTGTAAGGTTTTTTTTTAAGTGTGGTTCTGAAAATTCTTTAAATAATACCTACATATCGTCGTTAAAACCCGAAAAATGTGTAACTCCCAATTTAATCAAAAAAGAGATTTTGATGCCATCCCTTAGCGGGTTTCAACATCTACATGCTCAGAAATTTGCGTAGTTCCATCGAACAGTTAATTATTTTTCCCGCGCAAAATAAAATAATGTGTATCTCCGTGCTTGAAATTGTTTAAAAGAATACGTGTACCTCCCTTACACTAGCACGGCGTCAGTGCATATATCCACATCGCATCAGTGGATAACATAAGAAGTAGTAGAAAAATAGTGCTGCTTTGCTGTGAAAACAAAGGTAAATATTAAGGGAGTACGGGTAATAGTAAAAAGTTTTTTGCCTCTCCTGTAAAATCAGCTAAAACGGAGTTACACATTTTTCGGGTTTTAACGACGATATGTAAATAACTGGAATATTTATGCTACAGTCCATTCAAGAATGATTGACATCTCGGGTGGCTATGGAAAATCGAATTTAAGTTGGTAATAGCCCATAAGTTGAGATTTAGTGTTGCGGAATTCAGGTTGGTATTGTGAATAAACATTGATCTATAGACCTATTATATGTGAATCTATGCACTTGCCAACGGTTATTTGAATTTTGTAGAGCTGTAATGCCCGTTTGCACCGTTTCGCTGGTAACCATGGTTAAACTAATCGATGTTTAATATTTAAACGTTGCTTAGCGGTTGACGGTTTGCACCGTGGAATCATAATCGTTGTTTAGTTAAGGGCCACTTGCACCGTAGAACTAATCAATAGTTTAAGTCCAAAACTAAGTTTAGGTTTTATGGTTATCTTGCACCGTGTCGAAAACCTCGTTTAACCTCCTCAACTAGCGGTTAAAGTAAATCCCCCAAATTCGGTAGATTAAATAGAAGATTAATCGTAAACTTTGAAACCTAACCAATAAATAACGATACATCAGTTCCAAAATGGTTGTCACGGCGTTATGATTGATTAAATTTTCACGCGTCCCATTTTGGAGCTCCAACTGTCCAACACTTTATATAGTATTTGAAGCAGAAACCAACGTCGAAGATTCCAATTGGTATTGAGTAAAGTGAAAGTGTAATTTTCTGATTAGTGATTACTGGATAAGGGTTCTTGAAAACCATTTTTGCGGATTGGTACGTCCCCAATAGGGACCCCAAGAACCAGAGCGACCACTGACCAGATACTACCAGCACTTACAACAGTACCTAGCCGGATAGTGCTGAACAACAAAAATTTTTTTTTAAATCATGGATTTAGAATTGGAAGAAGAAATTTTTTTAGAAGACGATTTAGATATTTTGGAAATTATAGATTTTGGATTTCCTAGACGTATTTATATAAGGTCAAATTATTTTCAAAATATGGATGAATTAACGTTCCTCAAGAGATTCATACTATTGAAAGGTACAGTTCTTTGAATTATGGAAATAATAGAAGATCAACTAGAATACCCACATGACTTGTAAGTATTTAGTCTACAATGATTTTTGTTTGAGTCAATGTGAAAGACAATTGTGAAAATAATAGATTAATTTTTCCAGAAACAATAGTATTTCACCAATAAATCAACTGCTAACAACCCTTAGATTTTATGCTAGTTCAGGGCATTTGGCTTCTATAGCAGACTTCATGGGTATGCATGAATCTACAGCTAGTCGAGTAGTGAAACGTGTCTCTATAATTTTGGCTCAGCTTTATGGAAACTTTGTAAGAATGCCAACACTTGAAGAAAGACTCCGAGTGCAAACAGAATTTTATGACAGAGCTGCATTTCCTCGAGTGATCGGTGTTGTTGATGGCACTCATATTAAAATTCAGTCACCAGGTAAATCACTCTCTGAAATAGTGTACAAACATTTAAAAAATATGTATTTTGTTCATAGTACTATTAATTTGTAGGGGGTGATGATGCTGAAGTATATAGGAATAGGAAAGGATATTTTTCTATAAACACTCAAGTCATATGTGATGCCTCTCTAAGACTTTTGGATGTTGTTGCGAGATGGCCAGGTTCTGCCCATGACAATACCATATTTAATAATTGCAGAATTCGCCGCAAATTTGAACATGGATCTTTTCCAAATTGTGTGCTACTAGGTGATTATTGCATTCCTTCTTTATGATACAACTCCATAGCAAGATTTGGCTATTATTATTGTGAGTACTGAAGGCATTTCTAACGACGAAGGTGATCCTCCACCAAGATCAGCAGAAGATTCTTGACATAGAGATGATATTCTTCCTAGTGCAATTGAAGAAAAAGTTATGTAGCTATGATTATTTATTTTTTTCTTCAGTCATAATCATGTCTTAGAATAAGTTTGGATGAAAGCTTTATTACTCACTTTTCTTTCTTGTTTTCTGCTCTGTTTCTTTGTTTCAGATATTATTCGAAATGGAAAGAGAAAAAAGAAATTTTCATATCAATGGAAAAGAAGCCCTTCAGTATTAAAAGCTTATTCTGTAAACAAATTTGTCATCACTACACTACTCACGGGGAGACAGGGATTTTTTACTGAGGTTTTTCCCTAAGCTCTTGTATCATACTCCAAATTGTATGGTACCCCGTTACACTAACCCTTGCTAAAACCCATACATATGCTATATTGTTTGATAACTGAAAATGTATTACTGACATTCAAAAGAATATATTCAGTTTATTAGCTTGGCATAGAATGAAGAGTTTGACTTAAAAATTCTCCCATCAAATTAGTCGTTATACCCTTAACTAATAAACTGTATATATATATATATATATATATATATATATATATATATATATATATATATATAATGAAGAAAGTGATCACGCCTAAGCGTACTCCATTTGGGGGCCTTGACGATGACAAACTGGCTAGCTCAATTCAGATCGTAACACTTGTCGATATTCATATCGTCGGGTGGTATGCATCTGAATTTATCCTCATTATATATATATATATATATATATATATATATATATATATATATATATATATATATATATATATATATATATATATATATATTTATCCAGCATACTATGTTGCGTCCATACATTGTCTTTGGGCCATACACTATTGCGTCCTGAATAATACTGCGTCCGTATACCGGACGCAACATTGTTTTTCAAAGTTTTCTCTGGTATTTCGAGGGATTCAACGACAGGGGTGGTCGCAAATCGTGAAGGACGTCGAGAGCTATCTTTGGAACAACTATAGATTTCATTCATCTTTTGATAAAAGAGTTATTCCATGTTGAAAAACATATCTCCAGACGCAGTAAAGTGCGTCTCATGAAACCTAAAGTATATTTTTAGTTCACGCAAATTCCGCTTCGGGGGCGCTTCAAATGATGAAAACTGATATACAGTCAATATACGTCTTTCACACGACGCATAATGTTGCGTCCTAAATCTGGCAACTGTGTATACAAGTAAACCAAGTTGTATTTGCACAACTGAAATGATTTAGCTTCCTAGGCTCCAAGGTCATCCCGAAAGTCTATTAGGTGAAGAATTGGATTCTGTCTCTAGAGCAATAGCAGGTCCGATTGAAGTGCCCTTATGGTGTTCTTTTGACTGATATTGTCATTATTATTTTTTCGAATGAAAAAAAATTATAACTCACGTGAATTTTATTCCACTTCAATTAGAAATCAAACGATAACACTTTCCAGAGAATAATCGGATTTATAAATTGACATGAAAGGTATCGCTTTATCCGCTTAAGCTTATGTCATCTCATTTCACTTGAGAATTAAAATTTTTTTATTCCACTGGATGAATAAACGTCAACTTCCCTGTATTTTCCTCTTCATTTCTTTTTGTTCCCGAGGGACCAGGAACCTAGCTATAGAGTCATACGGTCATACAGAGCAGTTTTTGTTGATCGGTCGTCCTGTAGGCCATCTGGCATTTGTGAATTGGTGTATTCTCCAGATTCTATGTTCTTATGTTGTTATCTACTACTTTCTTCATTGTCCTCAATAGAAACGATGTTGAATTTATTGTTCTTGAAGATTGTGGGTCCCCATTTTGTTGTGAAGGGAACTTTTGTCCTTCTCCATTTTCTGTGTATATGACTCATTCTAAGCAGCTTCTGGTTATCTTCAGAAGATGAAGACGAATCTCTTCTAGGATTTTTCTTCACACTTCTGGTGATCTATATAGATTGAAGGTGAAGGTCTATATTGCTGTATCGATTCTAGTTATGGGTTTACTACCTGTGAAGGTTGTTTTGGGAAAACTGAAAGATCGTTCCTGTTCTCCTTCGCTGAATTATCCGTCTGGCTTATTGAGCGATATTGTGGGGTTGATTACTCCTTTTGCCATGACCTTTTGTATTCTGTGTGCTGTGGGATTAGAAGTGACATTACCACAAAAATTAAAAAGTTCTACAAATTATGTCAACTCTTGTATATATGTAGTGTCCTTGTAATATATTACATAATAAGGACTGTCTGTCAAAGTGTATATCACAGAGATGCGAGTTCTGATTGAATTTAGAACAAATCATACTGTACACAGATGACTGAAACAATATATTTGTCCTGGGCGTAGTAAGGTTGAACAAGCGTACGGGTCTAGAACTTGGGCGTCCTACATGAAATCCTACTCTAGCAAGTAGATGTGCCATTCAAGGGTCCATGAAGGAACCTCAAACAAACAACGCCCTTCCTGACATCAAGCTTAACTGCACCGAATTTATTCAACAAAACAGCATGATCTTACTCGAAAAAACTTCTTTGAACAGCCTCCATTAGTCCGAGAGTTGGCAACTAAATTCGGCAAAAGTTTTGTACTGGCGCATAATTTAATATGATTTAGTATTGAGGGTGTACATAAGTCAGCACCCACTCTCAAGGTCAGGTAGTGAAACACCTAGCGGCGACGCGCTTTGATGTAGGTATATGAAATTACAACAACGGTGTGTCAGTACACCACATAAGTTGCTGCCTTGACGATGTTGTTTCAAAAGAATTGTATTGCCTGAAACTGTATTTACTGCTTTAATATCATATATTATTTGTGAATGAAATATTCAGACCACATATCAATAGAAGAGAGGCAGTCAGCAGTCACCCCAAAGTACGGATATTGTAATTTTATATAAATCAAAGAGCGTCGCCGTCAGATGTTCCACTACCTGACCTTTTAGCGTGCTGATTCATATACACCATCAAAACTAACTCATATTTAATTATGATCCATTACAAATCTTTTGCCGATTTTCGTCACCACCTCTCGGAATATATGTCATTGTGATGTGTATGGCAATCGTATATTGGGTTCCAAGCAATTCATCCAAACTCCAGTTTGCTCGTCACAAATGTATTGAACAGCAAAATCATGGTTTCCGGTTCAGAAAATATCTGCTATTACGCACGATGAATTCATACAATCTTTGCCTCGTACCAAGTAAATGATTAACATGAGGATCAAATGTAAAAGTATATAGTTCTTTTTTCTGGTGTACGTGGCGACATTGTACTCAAAAATGCTCAATGGTAGTTGATTTCTGCCACACCAAATCAAGAATGGGTCCACAAGGCACGCTGCAGGAAACGCAGTCTTCAATAGTCGGCATGAGCCCATGCACGAATAGGATTAGTTAGATGCATCCTCACTTGTTCAAACTTCCGGGAGTGGATAACTGGAGTGGAAGGCCTCTAAAATTCCCTGATAGACTTTTTGTTCCAGATCGTAATGCGAGAGGTTTGGCCAATTAGTTTCGAACTGTTGTAAGTTTTGCTTCAGATGGAACTTAATGGTGGATCAGTTCCTCTTCTGTTATTTTATATTCGATTATCCTATGGTCAGAGATTAATGGTTTGGTCACCATTTCCCAACCTTAAACACTTCTTCTGGAAGCTGCGTTGACCATTGTCACGTCCAGAACCCCTGTTCTTGCCCTAGTGACAGAACCCTGTGTTGTTCCCAAGTTCTTGAGATAGTTCTTCATTCTGCCAGAGTTCTGCAGGCCAGAATAATCTCCAATTCTTTCTTTGGTCTTTGGAGGTACAAATGAGAGCTTTGGTTATTTGTATATGCCATAAACTTCTCTCAGTTGGAAGTAAAGAATTCGCATTGTGTCTCTCTATATACCCTGATAAAGTATGAATTCTGCAAGCGGACAAGATGTGCATAAGAGTTTTCGTCGATCACGGCTAGCCCTGCAAGATGTTGAGGTGACCACTTGCATTATATTCTTCTTATACTACCTAGTATTCTAGTATCTAGTATCACTCCATCTTGATGAACAAATCCTCCCGTTTACGCCATCAGCTCAGCCGACTCCATAAAAGCAGAAGATGATTTTTACAGCAAGTCATGGTCTTTCAATCTCTTGAAATATATAAAGTATATGTTTACTCATATGATATTCGAATGAAAACTTCAGTTTTGCTTGTCTGGCATTCTAATATCTTTTGTTCTGCTGGCGTGATAGATTTTCCTACTAGCTTAAGATCGATTCATATGTCGGATATTAGCTTCTCCAAAGCACTCCAGCTCTTTGACTTTGATTTTATGATGAGCTACTATTCCCTTGAGTGGGTCTTGACCTCTCAATAATCTTATTCCATTTCCAACTTTTGTGTATAATGTTGGTATAGCAAACTTTGAAACCCCTGTCTTCCTGCATTCGAGGAAAGTATATCTTTTGTATCGAAGAGTTACAGTTACAGTTTGTTCGGCGCATCTGTCGAATCCCCCAGACCTGCTACCGCGACCAAAGCGGTCTATTGTGGCACACAAACAAGCTCAAAGAGCTAAACTTCTACCTCCAGTGCCATCTTCCAAGCGAACCTTGTCTGCCGATGGGCAGTCACTGAGGATATGCTCAATGGTTTCGTCCAGAATTTCATTTTCCGTCTATTTGACTACCCTGAGAGAGTAGTGACTCTCCAGTTTGCCAAATTTTTCGTAGGATAAACGTAGGATAAACTAACAACTGTGCAGTTAATGCATTCCTAATTGAAGTTATCTCCAGAGCACCACTCTCTCACATTCATTTGTTATAAAAAAAAACCGAAAATGAAATATATAACGTTTTTAAAATTATTACATAATCACTGAAGCTCTTCTTGACAAAAAGACACTCAAAGAGTGTTTGAAACTTTCTGAAATACGATTCCCCAAGTGAGCAGTCCACAAACTAAGGATGATAGCCATCATAAATACAGGGTCTTTCACGAGGAACCTCATTGTATTTTCATGAAATTCAGCACTTATAAGTATTTCACGATGCTGATGAAATCTAAAATATTTTCAAGGCATGAGCACCTCCGGTTTTTCCGGAAATAACGTCAACTTCCGTTTTTCATATTAGAACACCATTTTTTTTATTGCAGAAATAGATTCCTTAGAAAATTTCAAGTTATTTTGATGTAACATTTTTCAGTTTTGGTTGGAAAATTCTCCCTGAGCGGGAAAATTCTAAAAAAAAATCGAAAATAGAGCTCCGCTGAAACAAGAATAACTTCGAGGTTTTTGGATGGAAAATTTTCATTTTTGGGATTTTTCAAAATGTACGGTTGATGTATCCACTTTAAAAAATCGAAATCGCGATTCATGATACAGGGGGGAAAAAAAATCGCTTTCAAAGTTAGGGATGACAAAATCGTGAAAAATCAATTTTTTCAAATTAGAACCCCATTTTTTTATGGCAGATATTGAATCTACGTTAAAAAATAATGTGAGTGTATGCATCACACCCTTGCCCTAAAGTGGATATTTTCTGAGTTATTCACAAAAAACTGTTTTTTGCCTTGAATTTTCAGCTATTTCTTTTCCCTTCACGCCAAAAAGATGAAATTTTCAGGAACTGTTACTTAAACCATGTTTTAGATTTTACTACCCTTATATGCAAGAGAAAAAAGTTACAGGTTGTTCCTAAATAGATGGCGAATTTTGATTCGAATTTGTATCGGAAACCTCTTTATTTCAACTAATCGGCCATCGGTTTTCTCTCCAGTGATAAATAAATAATTCCTTATGAACCATATGCAAAAACTTACCATGTTTTACATTCTTTTTTTTTAATGATAGATATCATTAATTACATCTGCCAAATTCCTCTTTATTCAGTAGCATTTTGTGTTTACTATTAATTTGGTGATAATTCGTATTAAGTTATAAAATCGATCACTATGCCTAATTTTACCAATGAAGATTATTTAAATCTCATTCTACTTCGTGGAGAATATAATAAAGTTGTAGATAGAACGATTCGACTGTTCATTGAGAGGTTTCCTGACCGACCCAGATCAACGAGAGATACCATTAACAGAACCATGACAAACTTGAGAAATGTCGGATCTTTCGTTAAGAAAACTATACACAGAGAAAAAAGTGTAGTAGAAGATGAGAACAACGAAATTACAGTTCTTGCATATTTTCGTGTGAATCCTCAAAATTCTCTCAAAGATGCCGAGATTGATCTGGGATTATCTCAATCGAGTGTTTGGAGAATATTAAAAAAACATAAAATGCACCCATATAAATTCAATAGGGTACAGCATTTGAAGGAAACTGATTTCGTCAGGAGAACAGAGTTTTGCGAAGCTATGATGATTTGATTTCAAGAGAATGAAAACTTTTTGGAATGTATAATTTGGACAGATGAATCTACATTCACAAAGAATGGTTCTTTCAATAGGCATAACAGTCATTATTGGGATGAAGAGAACAACCACCACTTCAGACAATGGAACTTTCAAGAGACCTGGAGTTTCAATGTTTTTTGCGCCATCAAAAATAATGCAATTCTCGATGTTCACATTTATGATGGGACTTTAACTGGTAAGATAGAACACTACACATGTTTGCATTATTTAAAGAATGTTCTCCCTTAGGAGATAGATATTCTGACATATTGACTCAAATAATTGAGCCGCTAGTACAGAACCTTAATGACTTATGGTATCAACAAGATGGCGCGCCTCCACACAATTCACTCAATGTGTCAAATATCCTCTACAGGCTATTTGAAGATCGATGGTTGGCGAACAATGGTCCACATCTTTGGCCACCACGTTCTCCCGATTTAACTCCTTTAGACTATTATGTTTGGGGTAGGATAAAAAATATTGTCTACTCAACTCCCCTGACTGATACAGAGGACTGCATAGAACGAGTCAGAAATGCGTTCAGGTTTGTTTAGATTTTTAGATTCATAGTTTTGAAAGTCAATTTGGTTTTTAAACACTTTTGCAGATCTCTTTCTCCCGATGAAATAAGAAGAGCAACGCACGAAGCATTCCTGAGACGTATAAATAAATGTCTAGAAATTAACGGTCAAAACTTTGAGCATCTTCTCTAGTTATAACTGCGAGAGTTTGCCATGGTTCTCCTTATAGTAACTTGAAGTCGGTTTCAAGAAGGGGTGAAAAATCAACAGCATGGTTCAAATAACAGTTCCTGAAAGTTTCATCTTTTTGGCGTGAAGGCAAAAGAAATAGCTGAAAATTCAAGACGAAAAACAGTTTTTTGTGAATAACTCAGAAAATATCCATTTTAGGGCAAGGGTGTGATGCATACACTCACATTATTTTTTAATGTATAATAGATTCAATATCTGCCATAAAAAAATGGGGTTCTAATTTGAAAAAATTAATTTTTCACGATTTTGTCATCCCTAACTTTGAAATCGATTTTTTCACCCCCTGTATCATGAATCGCGATTTCGATTTTTAAAGTGGATACATCAATCTTACATCTTGAAAAATCCCAGAAATGAAAATTTTCCATCCAAAAACCTCGAAGTTATTCTTGTTTCAGCGGAGCTCTATTTTCGATTTTTTTTTCGAATTTTTCCGCTCAGAGAGAATTTTCCAACCAAAACTGAAAAATGTTACATCAAAATAACTTGAAATTTCCTGAAGAATTTATTTCTGCAATAAAAAAATGGTGTTCTAATTTGAAAAACGGAAGTTGACGTCATTTCCGGAAAAACCGGAGGTGCTCATGCATTGAAAATATTTTAGATTTCATCAGCATCGTGAAATATTTATAAGTGCTGAATTTCATGAAAATACGTTCAGTAGTTTCCCGTATAAATATGGATGAGGTTCCTCGTGAAAGACCCTGTATAGAGGTGTTTTGAAAGATGAAAGTTGTAATAACTGGAGCCAATGTTATAATACGATCACGTCATCGAGTTCGAATAATCCTACTGTACCAGATTCTAAAACATATGTGGCAACTACGCTGGACGCAACAACATGCTAATGGTGAAAGATTGAATAAAATTCGGACGCAGCATTGTGCTACATATGAAAACAAAATATACGCCGGACGCACTAATGGTAGCACCATGAAAGGACGCAATAATGTGCGTATATCAACTTCTTTATTAATAAAGATATTTGAGATCTGAAACGACCAAACTACGTAATTTTTTGCGTAGATTAATATACTTCGATCAGATTCCACCTAGGTAGCGTATTTCTGGGAGACGCAATAAGGTTGCTTTTTGAAAGGACGCAATAAAGTATGCCAGATGTAAATATATATATATATATATATATATATATATATATATATATATATTTACATCCCGGCATCTATAGGTCCTCACCATATGATCCAGCAATAGGTCCTCTACCAGAACCCATGAATATATATCAGATTTCTCTGCGTATATTGGTTATTTGGAAAAGTTCGAATGTGAATCCGCCCTAATACTGGTCAAGAAAAAAAAAAATTTCTTCGCATTTTACTATGTTTGGGTCCTCCCACGAAAATGTTCACTTTGGCTCCTCCATGTGTATATATTTTTATCCATTTTACGATCCTTCAGTCTTCCGCTGTATATAGAATATCCAAAATGTGGTGGACAGTTCTTCCGACGTATAATTTTCATTTCATTTCACAGTGGATCACTCCTCCGACAGTGTTGCCGGAATTAATGGTCATAAAATTAACGGTTTTTATTATTTTATCCGTTCCACCAGTAGTTTTGTCTATAGTGAATCATCACGTGTTGTGGTAACAAGAATATTTCGAATGAAAGGGGGGTACAACTCTCGACTTTTTAATACGGAGGATTGGCCATATGATACATCATTTGAAAGCTCATCCTCTCAACTTTCATAATTTGCAGCTTTTTGTACAATTGAATTGAATTTTAATAATCAATGGTTTTTCATCATATCCCCTAAGAATATTTCCTGATTCGTGCTCTTGCATGAATCTTTTCTCATAGATGTCATATTATTCGATTTTGTTTATTATTCAGTTTTTTGAGTTACTTGAATCAGCAAATATTTGCTTGCGGAAAAGTCACAAAGTATTTAGGTCAGGAAAATCAAAAGAAAGTTCAACTTTAGTTTGAAACAGAAACTCTGTGAATTAGTTTTCCAAAAGAACGTTGCCATAAGTAAGTTTTAAGAGAGAGAATCTCAAGTTAGAAAATTAATTTATTGAAAACTATTAGTTTCACAAATGTTCAAATCGTTGAAGATCATTTTGTAACATCGCTGGAGTCATTTGTTGACATTCGTTGACAATACGATGACGTAATTCTTCTAAGAATTCGATCTGAGTAGAAGAAATTCTATTTTTGTGTGACCCCACAACAAAAAAATCGAGTGGTGAAAGGTCAGACGATCGTGAGGGTCATTCTGAAGATCCTTTTCTTCCAATCCAAAGACTTGGAAATCTATTGTTGAGTAACCCCATTCTGCTGAAATACCAACTCATCTTCTGAATACTGCTCATTATTCTCGATAATGTCAGTCAACATATTGAATCAATGTGATCTTGAACGTATCTCCATTCAGATTTCCTGTTAAGAAAAAAGGGCAACTTATGCGATCACCAAAGATTCCAGCCGCAACATTCAGTTTTTATTGGTGATGTGTATGAATTTACAAAGTTAATTTGGGATTTCCATCAGCCCAACCGTTGAGGGAAAACGAACATTCATCTGTAGAACAAATATTAAAAACGAAATTTAGATCATTGGACAATCGCTCACTCATCACTTCACATGGTCCGAGAGCTGCCAACAAAAATGGTCCAGAGTTTTGTAATGGTCCAAAATTAAATATTATTTTGTTTTGGGAGTATACATGGGTCAGCACCCACTCGCAAGGTCAGGTAGTGGAACACCTGGCGGCGACGCGCTTTGATCTGGGCATGAAAAATTACATGTTCTGAAAATGTTTTATAATAATTGAAAATTTTCAGAAAACTAGTATATAGTGCAAAGAAAAAGGAGAAAGTGGTAAGACCGCATCTTTGTGGAATAAGGCGGGTCAGCATCCCTCATAAGTTGTCGACGAGGTTGTCGTCATGACAGTGGAAGAGTTTTGTAATGGCTGAAAATGATTTTACTGTTTAACTATTATATATTATTTGAGAATAGAAGAGTCAGATGAATAGAACAGAGGCAGTCAGCATACGCTCAAAATGCGGATATTGCAATTTTTTATAAGGCAATGCGCGTCGCTGACAGGTGTCTACCTACCTACCTGAACTCGCGAGTGGTTTGTGACTCAAGTACCTACACCCTCAACACTAAATCATATTCAATTGTGAGCCATTACAAAACTCTTGCCGATTTTTGTCGACAGTTCTGGGACTAACAGAATGTAAGATGAAGGGGGAAGGATGCGTTTTAAAGCCTCTCCACTCAAATGCCAACCTTACCTACTCGCAGTTTTTACAAACGAGATTCTGGCGACCGAACACGAGCGGTATAACATCGGCAGGTCGAGCAGTTCAAATACTTGGGAAGCTTCATTAACACTCTAGAGCTAACCTGAACAGAGAAATATACAACTGTATTTTGGCCACACGGGCATTTTCGAAACTAAAGGACAGAGTGTTTCAAAATCACTTGCTCAATCTGAAGACTAAAACAGCTGCTTAGTGGTCCTCCTAACGCTTCTTTACGGAAGCGAAATCTGTAGGCTCTACAGGCGACATATTAAATAGCTTGAACAAACAAAACATCGTCGTCTGAGACAAATTATGCACATGGTTTCATGAAGTTTCAAATGCAGAAGTCTTGCAGCGCGCAAGTTGTATAACTATTGAGACTCAAGTAACGAGGTCCCTTCTCAGATGGAGTGGCCACATTCTGAGGATGCAAGACACAAGACTCCACAAAAAAGCTCTGTGTGGCGAATTCACAGAGGGAGCTCGGAAACCAGGAGGCCCATATAAGCGGTTTAAGGATATACTGCATCAATCCTTAAAATCAGTTAATGCCAATCATAACTGAGAACAACTAGCGTTAGACAGATCAAAGTGGAGGTCTCTAGTCCACAGTTATAATGGAGACTCCAGAGAAATACAGCGGCGGCCAGATCTGGTCAGTGACTATCCATGCCCGGAGTGTGATTTTGATCACTTATTCTTTAGGGATGGGTCGTCGACGAATTTCTCGTTAACTTAACTAGACCGTTATTTTCCGTTGATCAACTAGTCGATCAACTAGTTGAATTCGTCAACTAGTTGACGCATCAACTACGTGGAATAGACGCTTGAACTTGAAACGGTGTTAACCGATCAACGATATACCGCTAGACTAGACTACTAGTTAGTTGTTATGGCATATTCGCTTGATCGTCGCTTAACATTCCACACTTACTTAGCAATAATTGATATGTGTACTATAATATTGTCAAAGAGGATAACATTTTCAAAAAATTATGAGATAAATGAAGTTATTCGTTTCTTAAACAAAGAAAAAAAAAGCATTTATTTCAGACTTTTATCTTCCTGCAAAAAAAATTATAATGCACTATTCGAATAAAATAATGAGCATATGAGAATCATAAAAATCAAAAATTTCTATCAATTTTTTGGGTTGTAATCCATTTCTCACAATACCAAATTAATTAATTAAAAGGACGAAAGGTCTAACAACCGAAAACAAAAACGGACATAACTTCGTCCTCCAAACTATGAGCATTTGTTTCATTTTCATTCGTTCAATTTCCAACGAACGAAAGGTCCTACAACCAAAAACAAATTTTAAGGTTGGTTTTGGTTTCGTCGTTCATTCGTTCCGTCAACTAGAACTTCGAATCGGGTCGGGATCTAGAACGTCTGTCTAGCGCGTGCGTCGACACAACGAAGTTATTCTACGACCTACGTCGACGTTGGTTCGTTGTTCGTTCTACGGTCTACTATTCTACGGAAAGGGGAAGGGTACAAAAGAAACTAAACACAAACGGGTCGAAAATTTCAACTAGTTGATCGTTGAACGGTTAACCGTTGAAACGTTGATTGTACGTCAACCGTTTTTTCAACTAGTTCGTTGATTCAACGCCCATCCCTATTATTCTTTAGATAGTTTAAACCTATATCTGTGGTATCTACATGCTCAATCTGTGGGTCACGGGTGGGTTTTTTCAGTCACAGGAGGGCACACAGTCGCAAGTAGCCCTAAGGAATTGTTTTTTTTTTTGGAGTCTTTTTGTAGATATATTCTTGGTAACGGGATACAGCAATGAATGAATAAATGAACAGAATTCCAGATTGCAGGGTATGTACAAGATGGAATTTGTACGGATAGAATTTATGGCGCTTTGAAAGCTACGCTGAGAACCAGATTCTGTTGCAGGTTGTCTCGTACTCGATCTTGGATTGAGAGCCACCAGACCAAGAACTGTCACATTCACCCCTTCATTCAGTTTTACATTTCGCTTTTTAGTACACACTGAACCAGTTTCTCGGACTTATGCCATTAACTCGAATACGTACTTTCGATTTACATTTCGCTCCAAATGAAGCTGATTGAATAGTTCAGCCTTTCTGTTAGCTTAGCACATAGGTTATTTTTGAAAGAAGTGAAATAATTTCCAGCCTCTCTGCAATCGTGTAAACCATGATTTCGAATGAACGCAGGATCGACGAAAGAAATTAAGTGAAATGAAAATCGCGTTTTCATTGTGATTTGATTGCAATAAACGGCTGGAGGACACAAGAATAATTATATTATTAGATATAACAAAAAAGGAATTATCAACAGTTCCATTCCGAACACGAGGTAAATCAATAAGTGCCGATATTTGTAGCAGGAAATGAGAACTCTTCGACAATAAATATCGAAGTTACAGAAACAAGTACCAAAAAATACAGAAGTTCAGAATCAAAGAATATGACATCTTTGAGAAAAATTTATGCAAGATCACACAATCATAGGTGATTCGAGGAAAAACCATTGATTATTGAATTTTATTAAATAATTTTTCATATCAGAAAGCTTAAGTGATGTGCTCACAAATGATGTATCACATGGCCAATTTTTCCCTATTGAAAATTTGAGAGGGATAACCACCCCGCTTAGGGGGTGGCTGCTTCACTTCTTGAATGTCTAAGAACCCATAGTTCTGAAATAAAATATTTTTCACAATTTTAAGAAAATATTCTGTTATATTATGAACATCCATTAATTAGTCAAATTAAATAAGATTTTCGAAAAAAGGACAAAAATAGAAATCTGACTTCATAAGCTTTCAAAATATGAGGTATCACACAACCTATCTTCCCTATTCAAAAGTTGAGGGTTGCAGCTGCCACGTTCAAAGGAAGGCTATTTTACTAATAAATTATGAAACAAAAAGTTCCCCCTTTCAAACAAAAATCGCCGTTTTCAACGAATGTGGCCAATTCGCCACATTCTGTTTCGTTTTCAAATGGCCCTACTGTAAGTTCACCGTGACTTATCCCCTTACACCTGCGAACAGGATATTGAAAACAGACACTCATGAAATAATCCAACATCTACATAAAGCGTAATGTACGATTCCCGAATGAATACAGTGTTGCCGAAAACACGGAAGACCAAAGTACGGTGTACTGAAAAATTTTGTATAATCGAGGAGGACCGATCCTATGTAGAACGCTCAAAAATATACAACTCAATATACGCGTGAAAGCGCCCTCCTGGTTCAACGCGACAACTGCCGCAACTAAACTATTCAAGATCGACAAAAATCAGCTCTAAGTCGTCCCGCTGAAATTTTGCCAGGTGGTTGCCTATGCTATGAGGAAGCATTTAACAGGCGATGTGTTAGGTCCTCCGTATACGGACGACTTATCGCAGCCGGAGGACCTATACCATGAAATAGGGCTACTAGAAGAGGACCTATTTACCGTAGGATAAATATATATATATATATATATATATATATATAGTGAAAGTTTTGGTTTTTACCTAGCATATAATATGTTGAGTTTGAATTGATTGGGCATCTAGGTCTTCAAAAAAGTTGTAAACAATTTTATTTTGTATAGTATAAACGTTTCGGCGCATCCGCCTTCTTCAGTATACATAAATCATAAATCGACATTGTTCATTTTTGCTCTTATCTGGTCGGTATTGTTGTGTTATTTATGTTTATGTATATATATATATATATATATATATATATATATAGGAAACCTGTTAAGCTCCAGTAATAAGGATTAGGGGACAACCATATAATAGAGCCTGGTTCATTATTTAATTTCAGGTGATAGTGGATATGAGGTACGAAATTATTTTCTGACACCATTGAGTAACCCTATAAACAGAGCACAAACACTGTACAATGAGTCACTTATTCGGACAAGAAACACAGTGGAAAGGTCAATAGGGATATGGAAACGAAGATTTCCTGTTCTGGCTTATGGATTGCGACTCAAAATAGAAACAGTTTTAGCTATCATTCCTGCTACAGCAGTCTTGCACAACATAGCTAGAGATATGCATGAACCTGATACTCCACAGCCATTTGACATTGATGAAGAAGAACTAAATTTCCTTATCACTATGGGTCAAATGCAAGACGTCCTTGTGCAAGGTGTTGAAAATGAGAGTTACCAATACCAAATGATCAATGAATATTTTTCAAACTTGTAGATCTGTCTGTCCATATCTATTACATACCATTATTTTTATGTGTTGAATATAAAAAAATATTTTGAAAAATATAAAAAGGAACGTTTATTCTAAAGTTTCGTTACAACACATGTGCTTTTTCATAAACATAGGGAAGAGTTCTTTTGAATCGGACGGCCCATGAACCAGACGCTACAGTTTTCTACTACACTCGATAGTAATTTAGCATCCTTTACGTAAATCCTATTTTTGCAACATCGATCGATATCTCTTGGAAAATGGCCGACCCTGTGGCTCGCGCCTTGTTGCAAAAATGGGATTTACGTAAAGGATGCTAAATTACCATCGAGTGTAGTAGAAAACTGTAGCGTCCGGTTCATGGGCCGTCCGATTCAAAGGAACTCTCCCCTACATTATTTCTATTATAATGGAAAAGTTGAAAAGAATTAAGAGGTCTGATTATCTATAATTATATATAATCAGACCTCCTAATTCTTTTCAACTTTTCTTTTTCAATCTCAAGTTGAATATCTGCCAGCAACATTTCTTTTTCATGTTTTGCAGCATTTTGTAAAACTCTTTGCTCCAACTCTTTTTTTGTATATGCTGCTATTTCTAGGCGGCAATCTAATAACTTGTCGTACTTTGCAGCTACATCAGAGGAAGTCAGTGACTTCACAACTATTGCAGGTCGTCTTCGAGAGCTATTTTTTGGTGTTGTATGAACTGTTGAGGGACCTAAATTAAAAGAGACTTTAAAAAATTTCCAAATTATGTGCTCGATATTCTCACCAGGCATATTTTCATCTCGAGAATGAGATGGAACACTTGAGGTTCTCCTTCTCAAAGGAGAGCTAAGCTTTTGTGACAAATCTGATGGTTTATATGATGCCCATGTCTTGTTTGTCTGAATCTAAAATCAATGAGTGAATGTTGGTTTATTACTTCAATGCTTATATTTCACTTTCAACTTGTAATATTGACGCAATTAAGTTAAAAGTTTGAAATATTGTTACATAACTCACATTCTCCTGTGTATGTTCTGGAATTTCAACTCCAGGAGTATTCAAAGGCTCTGGTTCCTCATCCTATAAAAAAAAATTACTACTTCGATTCAAAAACTAAGGGCATTTTGATATGCAGTGCTTCACTGTAGAATAATTTGTTTGTGAATTGCTATGGTACCAAAATTGTGATTTTTATATCAAGTGAATCAGGATAATATAATGTAATGTATAATAATATATATCCACTTACATATATTGATATATCGGGTATGCCTGGTGGGTCAAATACGAATTCTATTTCATTACTTATCTGACTTGGTAACCCATCAGCTTCATTCTGCATTTCATCTTCAGGTTCGCTGTCTACATCACCTCCATATGGTGGATTCATTCCGCACACAGTTTTCTCATTTACTATTGAAAGCAGCAAATCATCACTTGTATGATTCTCTTTTTCTGGAAGTGGAGGACCACCACCAGTGCCTCTAATATAAATTTTCCTATTTGCACATCTCTTCCGCAATTCCTTTTTTTTATTCTCATAAAATCGTTTCAATACATTTGTAGGTCTATGCACATTCCCCGGAGATAACGAATTGAATTCTCTCGCAACTTTCTCCCACGTATTCATTTTGTCCTGGTTCGTGACCGCATCGGTTTTTTTATTCTCTATTATATTTTTGAACTTCGCAACAATAGTGAAGAGACATGTTTTTTCATTTGTCGTGAAATTGCATGAACGAATTCTGGACATTTTCTGTACAGTTTTATCTGCCATTTCAAAAATTTTTCTAGTCCTGCGCAAAACAGCAAACGGAAGTCATGTGACGCTAGCGAAAGTACCAACTAAACCAAAAAAATAACCAGATCTGTGGATTACTATTAATCCAGTTCATTTGAACGACGGTGCAAGTCAAAGAGTTAATCTGAGATTTAATAAATTAATCGTAGTTTTCTTAACTGACGCTTAAAAGTAAAACGGTGCAAGTGGCCCTAAATCATCGATAGGTTTGGCAACACCACTCACAGCATAAAAAATTCAAAATTTCAGCCAAGCACATCATAGAAGATAAATTAAAAAGAAAGAGAAGTCAAGGTTTTATGACTAAACTTCTGTTGTCAAGATGGGAAATTTGAACATTTCTTTTGGAGTTTCGATGCTGTGTTTCGAATTTGAATTGCGAACATGGGTAGCATCAACACATTTTATTAGTCTAGGACCTAGGAAAAGAAGCCTTCTTGTGAAAGGACAGTTGAATTTGCACTTTTTCCTCATCTGAATAAAATGAGGTCCATTTCTTCGAAATAATTTCTTCTCCGAGGAAGCGTCTGGGAAATCCAAATTCAATATTGCCAAGTGCATCAAGATCATCATCAAGTAATATATCGTCTTCCAAATCATCAATTATTAATTCGAATTTTATATCAACACAAATAGGAAACACAGTTGTCAATCGAATTTGAAGTATTACTTCAATCAATGTCTTAATCGAGTTTTAAACGGGCAAATTTCAGCGTTTAGTTTAAACGATGTTTAAGGACCTTATAATCAACGTTTAGGAACGGTGCAACCCGGTTAGGGAATTAAACGTTAAGAATATAATCGTTGTTTAGACAAACGGTGCAAACGGCCATTAATGTTCTTAATTTAATCGTACTTATTGGAAACATAGTTGTGTCAATTTTAAATGCCGATTAATATGCTGTAAATTTGAATATTTCTTATTTTCATATACTTTTCTAGGTTATATTAATATATTCTAGTTCTGTGATTGAAAGTACAGAAATTTTTGTAAATCTTTTGTGACCAGATATTAAGCTGCGCCTGGACTTTCAAGTCCTACTGGGATGTCAATCATTCCTGAATGGACTATATGATGGTATGTTGATTATTGGTTCATATTAATTTCTGATATATGCGTATATTTCACAAATTCAACTAAGTTCATAAATTCAGAACAACCTATTGTACAGAAACAACACCTTCGACGTATAGCAAATCACCATATACTTTATTGTCCTAATTAAAGCTTCATTTATTGCCCACTATTTCAATTTTTGTAATTTTTTTATGAATTGCAAATAAACATATAGCACATCTAACAGCGTTTTTCGTTGATATCAATTGATTCCAAACAATGTTCAGATGAAAACTAACATCCGGATCACAAAGCAAAACCATACTTTTGTTTTGTCGCTCAGGATGTTTGTTTTCTGATAGAAACAAAGTCAATATTGGAATGCAATACGAGAAATAGAATTCGAATTTCGCGCCCCTCAATTAAAAAACAGAAAACTTATCAAAAAGTTTTCCTGCATTGACAGTGCGTTTTTAGCGCCATCTCATTGTCACGCGTGTTTTCACTGGCCAAAATGTAGTCGGTTTTTAGTACCAGCGATATGAGGGCGTTTCCTATCTTTCTACTCTATAATCTTTGATAGATAGATAGTGTTTATTGATCCATTTAGACACAATACAATGTATAGGACAAGTCATAGCATTACATCTACAATGAGAATAGGAAAAAAAAATCATTGAATACAACTGTCATTGAGATATTCATTAACACTATAATAACATTTACTCAACAGTATAGATTTTATTTTCTTGACAAATTAAGTGACTTAATTGAAGTAGGTAGATGATTATACAAAGTAATGCTCATATATCTGGCTGATGTTTCAAATTTAGTTGTTCTATGTTTAGGTACAGAAAAAATTCTAGAATTTCTTGAACTATAATTATGACAGCTGGAGAGTGTAGGTGTATGACCTTCATTTTTCTTAATTAACAATAGACATTTATACAAATATATACAAGGAGCAGTTAGTATATTATGTTTCATAAAATATGGTCTGCAAGATATTCGTGGACTCAGACCAAATATCATTCGAAAGATGCGTTTTTGAGCTATAAAAACTCTTATGAAATCAACAGAGCGGCCCCAGATCAAAATATTAGGTTGGGGAAAAAGAAATCCATTATTTTTACGTGAACTTCAAGACTTTATTTAACATGTTTTGCATTGTCCGATTTAGGTCAAATATGCACCATTTTGTTCTATAATTTGTTGCCATTTTAATGGTAGCTTCATTATGCCTCTCTCATAAAAGTCTTGGTCCTTATTAGCGAAAAACTCCAGCAATTGATTTTCACACTCTTCCCTTGATGCCAATTTCTTATCACTAAAAAAGTTTTGCAATGCAAGAAAAAGATGGTAATCGCTTGGTGCGAGGTCCGGACTGTATGGTGGATGCATCAAAACTTCCCAACCAAGCTCCTGGAGTTTCTGACGAGTCACTATAGAAGTGTGTGGCCTGGCGTTGTCCTGATGGAACACGACACCTCTTCTGTTGGCCAATTCTGGCCGTTTCTGGTCAATTGCTCGCTTCAGACGGTCCAGTTGTTGACAATAGATGTCTGAATTTAATGTTTGGCCATATGGAAGCAACTCGTAATAAATGATTCCTTTCCAATCCCACCAAACGCAAAGCAGAACCTTCCTGGCCGTTAGTCCCGGTTTGGCCACCGTCTGAGCTGCTTCACCGCGCTTTGACCACGATCGCTTTCGCATAATGTTGTCGTATGTGACCCATTTCTCATCCCCAGTCACCATCCGTTTAAGAAATGGGCCGATTTCATTACGTTTGGTCAAGGCTTCGCAGATGGAAATTCGATCCATCATGTTTTTTGGTGTTAATTGGTGTGGCACCCAAACATCAAGCTTTTTTTTAAACCCAGCTATGTGCAAATGGTTTAAAACTGTTTTGTGGTCGATCTTTAACTCCTGGGCGATGCTACGACTACTAACATGCCGGTCCACTTCGATGATTTCAGTGACTGTGCGAGGGGCATCCTTAACGTCAAAAATACCCGAACGGAATCGACGAAACCAAAATTGCGCGTAATTAGCTGTTACAGTATCGGGACCATAAACACTATTCACATTTTCAGCCGCCTGACTTGCATTTTCGCCCTTATCAAAGAAAAACTGTAAAATGTACCGAATTTTCTCTTTGTTGACTTCCATCTTTAACGCCGTGTAACTCAGAACTGAATGGACAAAACAAAAAACGGCAAACGAATTCTTTTAGTGCGAACTGTTACCTTGACAACGAGCATAAATTTGAAATTGTTTGATCGATAATTTACGAGATATCGATCACTACAGCCATCTACCGAAAAAATAATGGATTTCTTTTTCCCCAACCTAATATCATATGCTAGGTGACTATACACCAAGCTATAATAAACATTCAATACAGAAGTGAGTGGAAGGCAATCCTTTAATCGTCGAATGGCATAAAAGGAAGAACTGAGCTTCCTGCTGACATATGATACATGATCAGACCATCTCGAACACTCATCAATATAAATACCAAGAAACTTAGTAGACTCTTCGGAAATTAGGCTATAATGGCCAAATTTCAGGACTATAGAATTTCCTTTCTTCAATCCGAATTTGATGACTTGTGTTTTATCCAGATTCAGAACAAGTTCATTCATCCTACACCAATCGGCAAAGGCTTTCAATAATGATTGGCATAACTCTATGAGTTCCTTCAGATTCTCAGCTGTTACAAGAAATGATGTATCGTCTACAAATATGATAAGTTTTATTCTTATATAGTATGGAAGATCATTTATGAAGAGTATAAATAGAAGAGGTCCTAAGACTGACCCCTGTGGTACACCGAGATCAATCTCATATTCGTCAGAAAAAACATCCCCAATTCTCACATGCAATTTTCTGTATGATACATAGTGTCTAATCTAAGCATGGGCAAAGTACGGCCCGCGGGCCAGGTCCGGCCCACGTGAAAGTCTAATCCGGCCCGCGTCAAGATTTTGAAATAATCGCCAGTATTTTTGTTTTCTAAGTTTGACCGCCTGAGATAAGGGAAACCAATGTCACCTAATACCTAGTTGTCTCAAAGCGTAAGTTGCGGCCTGTTTATTATCATCTTAAAATGTTGAAGATTCATCGAAGACGACCACCAATTTGTTATTTAAATTGCATAGAGATGTGCTCGAGGTTCAGCCTTAGTACTGCGTGTGCATCTGGCGGCGGCTGGCATTATTTCTTGTAACTGCGCAGATAATCGACTTTGATAGTATCCACAGAAAAAGCAAAAGTCGCCAAATCTCCTTCAATGTTCCAATGACTGCATCACAGAACACAAATAATGATGCATGGAATCCAAAAGTTGCAACGAACGGCTTGTTGCTGAGCTCCAAACATGAAGGCAGTATTCAAGTGTGATTAATACACGAAAATTTATTCAATTATTCGATTCTGCGTAGTTTGAATCGATTAAGTAACGGTTTCCTTCTAAATGAAAATTTTTGAGCTTTAAGAACTGATTATTGGATTTCCATTAATTTTAGTTTAGCAAAGTTTGCGCGCAACTTGGCATAGGTGTAGCGTTCTAGTTCTCTCAAATCTAAACTAAATTATTTTGGATTTGGTTGGGAGTCTCGGGACCCCGAGTTATAGCAGTCAACACCACGGTTACTGGAATGATGATATTATGCTCGCAGTGGTTAGTAACGAATCGAGCATTAAAATTTTCGTTTGGTTCGTTGTCAACGTCTGTGCAATTCGAAGTATTTTTGACCTTTCGATTTTCATCGATGAGAGCAATAAAAATATCACACATTTTTTAAAAATTTCAAGAAACAAACAATCACGTCCTTCAAAGTACCTTTGACCAATATTTACAACATTACTACTGGAGGAAGGAGCACTAAATATGACGGGCGGCGTCGTAGGCATATTTAATGAATAATCATAATATCTCGGGAACAACTTCATATTGCTTTGTGAACAGGTGTTTTCCACTATGAAACTATGAATAGCAGCGTAAGCAACCGACTATAGAGGTGCCTACAGATTACTCATGTCATAATGCGCATGATTCAAAAATCTAACATAGGATTTTGCGCGGAAGCGTTCAATGTGGGAATGTGGGAAAACACGTGTCAACTACACGTCTGACTAATTTAACGCTTCCGCACAAAATCCTTTGTTAGATTTTTGAATCATGCGCATTATGACTTGAGCCCACGTTACGTCAGAGTAATCTGTTGGCACTATAGTGACCAGCATTTAGCATCATCACTGCCAATTTCTACCAGAATTCTTACAAGCTCAATAACAGATTCATTTTTCACATACTCATTCGTATCCTACCGAACAATAATTAATTTTTGTAATTTTTTCTACTTTTCTAGGATATAAGTCATCCTATTTGATGTAAAAATCTAAATAAAGTTAATCACTTGTAAAAATGTGTATTTTTCATTTTTTTTGGCCCGCCTAGGTATTTTTTCATTTTATCTGGCCCTCCCCTCAAAAAGTTTGCCCATGCCTGAGTCTAATCCAATCTAGGAAAACACCACGAAATCCAAGGTTGAACAGCTTCCCCAACAGAAACCCAGGTGAAATTGTATCAAAAGCACGGGAGAGATCAAAAAACATGCCCGCAACAACCAGTCCCTTATCCAACGAAAATTGAATCGAATGAACAAAATCCAGAACAGCAGACTCAGTTGACCGTCCAGTTCCGTGGCGCCGCCACGAAACCGATCCCATATCCTCGATTTTCTGAAATGTTGATGCTTGCAAAAACTGACAAGTGCACACACCAGTGTTTTAGACATCTTAGAAGCAACACAGGGCTAGTGTGCCCAAAATTGTGGGAGTGTGATAGACACACTTCTTGAGGATTGGGTTTATGAGATCAGCTGTTCTGTCAAACTCATTCTGGAATTAGTTATTCCTGTTTAGGCAGCGAGTAGGAGTCCCAACTTCAATTTCATATTTCAGTCGGCACTTTCCCTGACCCGAGAATCCCTTCAATTTCTTTATTGAGTCGAATGGGCGCAGCTGAACTGAACCCAGATGGACGGATAATATGAACTGACCTTTACTCTTCACATAAGAAGCTTCAGCACACATTGCTTCGCGACAATAGAAGCAGATGTGGCCCCAACATAAGGTACTATTCATATTAATTATAATATTATTACTCTGCTCATATTTAATATATTGATCTCATTGATGACCAGACTTAGATAATTTAGCTATCACCTCTTGCCCTGCATCATTATTACATCTCAACCTTCTCACTAAATCATTATTCTAACCATCTGCTTTTCTGATGGAATGAAGAGGCTCTCGCAATCAATTTTCATTGATGACTCTATAACTGTAAACGTTGTTTTAATATTTAATATTGAATTCGTTGAACTTTCTCAATAGTTGGGAAGCGTGTCAGATTAATATAAGGGGATATACCTTGGACACTGTAGAGCACCTCTACCAAAAATTAGACCTGTATATAGGGGGAATTGTATAGGACAGCCTGTCAGAATAGTCAAAAAACAAAAAGATCATTGAACATACTCGAGCGCGTCAGATCAAGATATACCTTCTGTATAAAAAGTACCCGGAATTGTAAAAAAAAACACATAAATTTAAATTTAATCATCAATATTTATTTTGTCTCCTTCAAAATAGTCCCCATTGCTTACAATACAACTATGATATCGGCGAAACCACTTTTCCATGCACCGCTCATACTCCGCCAAAGGTATGGCCTTCAGTTCTCGTTGCGAATTTGCGAATTTTTCGGATTCGGCTCGTTTGGTAGGCGCCATTCGGTCGATTGTTGAGCTGTTAACGTGTCATACTCATAGACCCATGTCTCATCGCCAGTTATGATTCGTTTCATGAAATTTGGATCACTAGCAGCTCGAGAAACCATGTCTTCAGAGACCTGCTTTCGATGCTCTTTTTGCAAAAAATTCAGCTCTTTTGGAACGAGTTTTGCTGCGACGCGTTTCATACACAAAACATTAGTCAAAATGTTATGAACGGTCATTTTATCAATGCTCAACTCTCGAGCCAACTCTATAACACTTGAATGACGATTTTCGAGCACTAATTTCTTGATTTGGATGATGTTATCGTCGGTTGTTGACGTTGAAGGCCGTCCAGAACGGGGCAAATCTTCGACCACCTCACGACCGTCTTTGAATGATTTGTACCAATCGTATGCTTGTGTTTTTGACATACAATTATCACCAAAGGCTTTTTTTAACATTTTCAATGAATCGGCACAAGAAAATTCGTTTGCAAGACAAAATTTGAGGCAAACTCTTTGATCAACTATTTTTTCCATTGTAAAATTCGCAGAGCACTTTTGAGGTCGACTGATACTGACAGCTGTTGTAAACCAGAGATATAGAAGGGGGGAGATTGAGCTTCGACCACTGCGCATCCTATTTTCATGGGACAAAAGTGGGTCCGCCATTTGCAGGGGCTTGACACTTCCTTACCCCCACCCCAAATACGGTTTTTAGTTCTGCAATCAATCGCTATGTGGCACTGCATACGAAAATATATATCATATTCTCCACAGATTACTGTATTCTGACATATTGGATTTGTGAACGCCAACAGTGTCAATGTCAATATGCTTTAATGCAAATTCTTGTTTACAAACGAGATCTTATACGAGAGTAAATTAAAAATACCCATTTATTGAACTCGACAGTTTTATCAGGAAATCAATTTTCTTGTAAGAAATATTTGATTCAAAGAACCACGTAATTATAACATTAATCGTTTATACTTAAACCAATCCCTTTAAAAATTGTGTTAATGGAAATGAAAGTCAAACTGTGTAGTCAGTTATTAAGCCACTCCGTGGGGTCAATGATGAAGCTCATTTCTCAATGGGGTAAGTATTTTTTGAAACATAATAATACCAAAATTTACTATTTTCCTTTTTAGAAATCAAGCATCCGCTTCAGCTTCACAGAGAGGCTATCGACACTGCTGACATTATAACTATTCTTGGATGAGTTATTTGATTCGTTGAATGTATCCAGAGCTTGGACATCCACTGCGAAACTCTTAAAGAAGATGGTTAGTATTCAAACAGAACACAATGTTGTTTGGGAGCAGGCGATACAAATTTTCAACAGTATTTTATTTTATTGCCCTCAAAAGAAAAGATCCATTGTGGTGCCCACTTTGAAGAATATAGTGACAACATTGAACGCATTCCTTTACCTTACTCAAAAACTGTTCAATGATCATCACTTTAAATATATTCTCACTGGGGCTTTCAATCAAGATTGTTTAGTAAACTTTTTTGGGTACATTAGAGCACATGGAGTAAGGAATACTAACCCAAATGTTGAACACTTTATTTCATCATTCAAAACTTTAGTTATTAATAATTTCATGTCGATGCATTCCTGGTGATCTAACTGTGAGGAAGATAAAACAGGGAGTTGTTGTTTAGAGACTTTGAAATCTTTCCTGCAGGAAAATATAAAATCCACATAGGTCTTTGGGCAACTAATTTTTTCTTTTCCGAATTATTCATGCATTCTAAGCTTTGGCATGCTGTTTTTGATTTCTATTGCCGACTCCCAACAAACATTGTGTCCTTTTTGGATAATGTTGAAGATTTCTGAACATATAATAATTTCAACCTCATTTCCTATGAACAATATTATTACTGATGAGGATAAATTCAGATGCGTACCAAACGACGATATGAATATCGACAAGTGTTACGATCTGAATTGAGCTAGCCAGCTTGTCGATATTCATATCGTCGGGTGGTATGCATCTGAATTTATCCTCATTATTTTATTCATTGCCTCCCTGTTTAGGCGTGATCATTCTTTATTAATATTATTACTTTTTATTATAATTATTGTCTTAAGCGGGCCCTTCACGTACAGTTTTTCTTGACTCCCGATGCGATGCTCCAGGCGCGTGATTCCCGGAGCGAAGTGGAGAGATGAAACTACACGTGCATTCCAAAACAGCACGCCAAATTCATTAATTCCGATATTTTCATGAGGAGCGGCCTTATTTACATCCGGTTGAATGCTTTTGCAGAAATCAATTAAACAATTTTGAACTCCCTGAAATTTTTGTTGGAATATCTACTGCATTTAATTTTCCATGAGCATGGAAAAATTTATATATTCCAATGAATTCAGTGGAAAAGTCTCTCGGCATTAAAAAAAAAGGCGTCTTTTTTTCAAAAATATCTTGCGAACTGCGAAAAAACCACGAAAGCAATTCTATCCTTGTTTCTTTCGATGTTTCACGATATGACTATCCTCGCTTGAATTGGAGCGGCGCGAGAGTCGTCCCTTCACGTTCAGTTTTTAATGGCTCCTGGTGTCCTTCGCTCCAGGAATTTAGACTGGTTGGAACGTCTCGCGCCGAGTCAGATGCGAGACGATCCAGGAGTGAACATACCCTTCACGTTCGAATTTTGGAATGGAGCGAAGGAGCGTCGCATCGGGAGTCAAGAAAAACTGTACGTGAAGGGCCTGCTTTACGAAGATATGTGACCCTATTGACATTTTACCTCTGCTCATATATTCATTGCCATAATAATAGCTTATGTATTTCCATATTTTTTTTTCCTGTGCTGGGTATATCAATATATGTATATTTTTCATGACAAGTTTTATTTCTCCTTAAAATTCGCCCTAATAATCCATATTATACTATCGACGTCTAAAATACCAGTGAATGGGCTAATTTGAATTTCGCGCCATGCGATTGCAGTTTCCAGTTATACCGACATTTCTCCCGGTTAGTTGGGTGGCAGCCGCATGGGGGCGCTGAGGGCGGGATAAACTGTATTTTGCATCGTAGAACGTGAGTGTCAGATCTATTCTACTCTGTAATCTGTGGCCATTTGTCAGGTCATAGCACGGTATTATGATCACGGTCTAACAATTTAGTGAATATTCTTGTCATTTAGCTGCCATTGCCTGCTGTCAAGTCAAAAGAATGTAAACAATAATAACAAATATGAACGTATTTTTGGTGATATTCAGCGGATTCGTGTGGTTTTATTAGCTTTTTTCGCTGAATAGCAGGATATTTACGATGGCTTACTTCACAATTATAGGTAAGTTCCCAATTATATCAATTTTTGAATATCTTTGATAGGTTTACAAATTTTTTAAACTTATTTCAGTATTTCTCCTTCAAAATTGATGAAAAGACTCATCGAATTGAAAAAACTCCATATAGAAGGAAATTATACAATTAAGTCTCTTAAAAATAAAATACAACACATGAAAGAAGTGATGGACTTTTTGAGACAAGATCAACGTATTTCTGAAAATGCTGCCCATCATTGGGAGAAATCTTTTGATTCAGTGCCACATTGATGAAGAGACATTTAAAAAATGTAGAGAATGATACTGTGACCCTAAAAGTTCCAGTCTTGAGGGAATTGTAATATTCTTCAAAAATCAAGGTAAGATGAGATAATTTAATATGAAACTGAGATGATTTTATTTTTTGTTTGTTTCAGAGGGACTTCATGTACCATCATATGGAATTATAACGATATGTCAATCAGGAATTTGATGATTTCAACTGAAAATAGAGTTTCAAGAGATGAAAATTTTCTCGAAGCATTTGCAACAATTCAATCCCAAAAATTTTATGATCGAGTTGATGATTTGTTCCCTTCCTTGAAAGAACATTTTTTATATTCTTCAGTGATTGGAAGACATTATGGCTTTCTTTTAGTGAAAAATATTGCCAGATCTCATTTTAAAATTAGAATATTCAATCTGTAAAAAGTTTATACTGAAAAATTCAAGGTTCTGCAATTAGAAGACTTCATCAGTTGATTTTATGCAGCAATCGATACTGGATATACAATATTGTATAAATAAAATGAATAGAAAAATGTTTTTTTCTTTTATATATTTAATGCCAGTAGCTACTGAAAAATTTATCGACTTGTTAGCTTTCATCATATCATGTCTTACTTCCAATAAAAAATATCAGATCAATGTATCCACTTTGTGCAAAAAATTTATTGTCCTTCAGATAGACAAAATCGTGTTTCCTTAGAAACAGAAAATAAAAATTAAAACTTAAAAGCAGAGTTCCAGAATTGCATCTCGAAGGAAATTGGGTGAGCAATTTTTCAGGGTACTTTCCTCTGATCGTAATTAGGGAACAGTAGTGAAAAGAAGCGATTCTGGAACAAACCAAATATTGGTGACGCTTCGAAGTCTATATATATCAAACTACCCCATAAGACCAAATTGCTAGAATCTTCGAAATCATGGATTTTATTTTGAAAACGTTACCTATTTAGAAAAGACAATTAAATTAAAATTCATCGTTGGTTACAAACGCTTGAATATAATTCAAAAGGATTCATTGGTTTAGATGATATGTTCAATATTTGGACATCTCATTATATTCACCAGAATACATAAAACAAAAAATTTTTTCCTTCGTTGACATTTTTGGTATTCATTTTGTATTGTACTGAATAAATAAGAAACGAATTGACCGAAATCACATAATTTCAAGTACTGTTATCAACGAAATCATAACATTCAAATTCTGAATTTTACGTCGCCCTGTATATAACTCTTGCCACATGCTATCACTTTTAGGCGGTGCTGTATATATTTCCTGACAAATGGCGGCCTTCAATTTTAGCCAGTTCGCGCAGCTTGAAGCTCAATCTCCCCCCTTCTATATCTCTGTTGTAAACACACTAGTTGACAGATCGCGCTCAAATTTGGCTTGGTAATAAAGGAAGGTCCTACCAACTTTAAGAAAAAAAAAATTACCGATTCCTTTTTGGCGGTTCATTTAAATAACATTTTCCGGGTACTTTTTATACAGAGAGTATATGTATGTTGAAAAGTATTTATTCTCTTAATCTGACAATTTAAGTGTGTCGAAAATTTGTGGGAGGGCGCCAAAGTTACAAAAAATGATTCGCATTAGTTGTTGATTGCGAAATTATTCAAATGAAAAATGAGAACTAATACGAATCTTCTACGAATTTAAGTTCTCGTATTTTCTAGTATCTTCAAACTCACTGCAATTTCTTGTAGTGTAGCACATGGAAGATATCTCTGAGCACTTCTCTGTCCCTTCAATCCATGATATTAAATCGAATCCTTTTCATTGCCACTATTTCAAACTCGAAATTTTTCGAATCTTTTCGGCAGCTTTGCCGCCAATATTCCATTGAATTTGGGATTGGCGCAAACGAATTAGAATTAGGCTACCTCAAAATTCATTATTTGCAACTATGCCTGAAAAATTAGGGAAAACTAAGGAATATATCACGATCATTCACGAGTGATTACGATCCGCTTGTTTCGAATACAGCGACACCTAACCATCAGTTTTAGAATTATGTTTCGTGTTAAGTGTACCATCCCAATAGATGGCACTGAATACAGAAGTGATTTATCTATATTTTTAAGTTAATCTATGCGTGGGACCACGTCATAATCATAGATTAACTTAAAAATATAGATAATCACTTTTATCCAGTGCCATCTGTTGGTAAGGTATACTAAACACGAAAAATAATTATAAAATTGATAGTTAGGTGTCGCTACATTCGAGACAAGCGGATCGTAATCACTCGTGAATGATCGTGATATACATAACAGAGTCTCAATGCTGAATTTTCCACACGAATTCCACCATATTATTGAATATTGGCGGTTAAGCTGCAGATAAGATGTCTAAAACTGTGGTGTAATCACTGATTATGTGACTGATTTTGTTTTACGTCTTGTCGGGATGTGGTATCAGTTTCGTTTTTTTCCACTGGTAGGTAGCGCTTTTCAGAAATTGGCAGTCAATTAATATTTGAAAATAATTTGAATACATTTCTACGACTTCTACGGTGTTGTTGAACTATCCCCCTTTGTTGTTGAAATTTAAGGCGGAACCAAATCAGATGAACTGTCGGGACGCTACAGCTAACAGCTTCAGTAATATATATCCTAAGGCACTGTATTGGATATATGTAATGGAATGGGCTATTTTCCTAAATTTCAAAATATATGCCATTAAAATCCTTACAAATCGAATATATCGAAATATATTTTTTTCGAATTTCAACATATTGAATTTTGTCTGTATTCAGTTGGGAAAATTCTGATTTCAGAAGTGCTCTCTTATGAACATTCTTCGTCATTTTCACAATCCAGCCCATCGAGTCAATAATGGTCATGAAAGTTTTCTCTGATCACCACATACTCAATAAATGTCAAGTTTGGAGATCACATTTGAAAAAAAATACACAATGATACTAAATGTCATAGATATACTCCATTCACTCTTATTTTAGCACTCGGTTGGCCATGGAAATTTGACACATTTCACTCTGTATAGTACGAAAATGTTGGGTTGTGGTGTTGTCGAAACATTTTTGGGTTTTAAATCAACGCTATATTGTGTTGCCCGTTCTACGTAAAAGTTTCTGTTATTAAGTATTTTATCTCAAGGTCGAATCTCCTAGGAAAGTATGTGACGAACATATTTGGAGTTTATACAAACTGATTGAAGGCATACCAAATCCAGTTATTTTCATGGAAAATACAAGACATCAGTATAATATCATAATATGCACTAGTTTGAATACGTTACACCAGTTGTAGATTTCAAAAAAATTAACCCGTAGTTGAAATGCATATGATGCAGTGATGGATTACAAGAATGTTAAATTCTTCCACAAAAATCATTTTGCATTAATATATGTAAAAGGAATTAAAGGAAGTTTCAAGTCAAGATGAACTTCACCTTTGAACAAAAATTTCATATGAATAAACAATTAACAGGACAACTGGGGCTTATTTGTGGCTATACATTGATAATAATTAGGTATTTATTGGATGAACCTTAAGACATATTTTTTCAATGTATAGGACAAGTCAAATGAAAAATTGAAAAATTAATTTTCGGGAACTTATTCTACGATGACATTCATCGAAAATCCTGTAGTAAACTTTTCGCATTAATTCACTCAAACATAAAATTCTCAAATGCCACCACTTTTTTGGGTCTCCCAATAGAAGGAAATTCTTTGTCATCCCCGTCATTCACAATCTTTCTGATTGTGGAAATATTCAGCTGAAATATACTCGTAAGTCGTTTTGATTCAGATGAAACATTATATAAATTAAATGCAGGTTTTTAGCGGCATGCAGACAGGAATTGAATTCCGAAAAAAGTACCACCCAGAGCAGGATTCGCCCGGGTAGCTCAGTTGGGAGAGTACCTGACCGGTAAACGGGGGGTCGTAGGTTCGAATCCTGCTCTGGTTGGTACTTTTTTCGGAATTCAATTCCTGTCTGCATGCCGCTAAAAACCTTCATCTCATTATATTTGAGACACTATCATCACAAATTATATAAATTCTCTTACATTGAATATGTTCGCTAGCGTCTGACGTATTGTGGATTTTAGAATATCAGGGTATAACAATTTGAATGAGCGGACCTGAATTCTAAATAGCACTTCCTGAAACCCTGTCTCATTTTTCAATCACTTTCGGCATTTTCGTAATAAAAATTGATATTAGTTGTGTCAACGGCGTTATGACATTAACGACATTTCATGAGTACCAACCTTTCTTCGTTCTAGTTACAAAAACCTGAGAAATTATTTCATGGCCAACCGACTGCTAAAATAAATGTGAATGAATTATAGACTTGGACGTGAATTCTCATGTCACGTCAAAACAATTTGAACGCTTCCGCGCAAAACCGCATGTTAGATTTTTTAATCATGCGTATTATGACGTGGTCCCACGTCACGTCAAAGTAATCTGTAGGCTCAACTCAACTCAATTATCTGGTAACAGTCCACTGCATTACCTGATTTTGACATACGGGTGTTCAATCATCATTATAATTTACATATATTTTCAGACCTCTCTAGACCTTCTCACATGAAAATGTTTACATATGTAGCAACAGGATTGAATCTTTTCAAGTCTTTCTCATTGATAATGAATACTGATTTACTGTCTTCTCATGCTAATTCCTTTTAGTTGAATCAGTTTATTTAATTTCTCAGCCAACACAATTGCCGGCTCAATTACTTAAGATTAAATTACTGTCGAGTATCAGATGAATGAATCCTCGTGTTCTCCAGGGTGGACCCTGGATTCAGTAGTTTTTCCTTCAGAACAAGATGTGAACATCTCAACTATGGTTCAATGATTAATGGTAAACCATGATACAGGTTGATACACTCTCGTCCGTGGCTCCATCCTGGAAAGCCTGCTCTGGTAATCGTGCACACTCAATTGGTATGATCTACTCAATATAAACTTGTTATCTCATGATACATTCTCACGTTAATTCATCTTGCTCGATATACATGTTAGTGTTCAGCCTTTTGTACTCCTCGAAACCAACTATTAGTGGTACTCTCGATTTACATCTCTCACAATTTATCAATTGTATCTTCTGTTTTTCTGATGGATGTTCTAATCGTGCTTACTTAGAAGCAGTCCGTCTCTGTAAATGTTGTATTCATTGATCTCTCTTCAAGACCCGCTGGTCTTGTAATGTATATTAATTATACTATTCTTGCTCTTCTCAGATTGATTATGATTGTTCCTCTCATTTTTTATTAATTAATTTCGATCTTATTTGTAATATTCTAGAACTCCTCGGATTAATTAATTTGGCTTTTCTCATTCAACTTGTACGATTCATGCACTGCTCATACTTAAATCATAATTACACTGATCGACAAAATTATAGGTTTGTTCTCCCACCTAAGGAAAATATATATATTTTTAATCTTCGTAGCCAAGGTTTGAACGCACGATAAATAAAAAGTCGAAGTTAGCTTTTGTTCTTTCTAAAAATTATATTCGTGATTTTTAACAGAAACAATGCATTATAATATTTGCAATGGTGTAAAAGATTCCGATCGCTTAGATCTTTTGTCTTTTCTGCTGTAGGACGACTCCAGTATTTCTCTAACGATGGACCAATAATAATCAGCAAGCATAGGGGGTTCCCCCTTTGCCTTGGTAGCGTTTTTCGAATGACGCGATGTCTTGATGGAATCGCTCTCCATGCTCGTCACTTACGGCTCCCATATTTTGTGGAAAGACATTAATATGTGATTGCAAAAAGTGTATTTTTAAGCCCGTTTGCAACAGCCGAGAATTCTCTAGAGAATTTGCTCGAAAATTCATGCGCCGTGAATTATATACCGTTGCATACGCACTTTCGGTAGAATTCTCTGTTCAGTTGCAAACAAAATAATCTCTGCCGTTTTCTTGCGAGAATTTTGTAGAGAATTCTCCAGAGAATTCTCGGCTGTTGCAAACGGGCTTTAAGGACATGTTGCATCCCATTTTTTGATGAGCCTGTAACATCGTTTTGACGATATTGACATATTGCGGAGATTTGTGATTCCCAAGAAAATTTTTGGTCACTTCTACAAAGGACAACTAGGCTTCTTTTTCAAAGTCATTCAATGCTGTCAGAAACTGAACTTGTTTCAATAGTTTGTTTATTTTATAAAGTATCGACGGGGTACAGAAGTGCGAACATGGACAATTCACGCTTTTATTTTGATAACGGGAGCTAAACAAACGTAAGTACTATTATTTTTGTAATAAGGTGAGGGATACCTAACAAAAAAAATATAAATCTCTTAGGTGGGAGAACACTTGTTGAATAGTGTTATTGGTCAACTCACATTTAATGGATTTATCTCTCCTTCTTGATCACTCTTGGACAATGTAGTTTCACCTCTTTGCCTATTTCACTTCTACAACTCGGTCTTCTCATTAAAATTCATTATTCTAACCTTCTGTTCTTCTGATGGAATAAAGAGGCTCTCGCAATCAATTTTCATTGTCACTGTAAACGCTGTGTTAATTTTGAATTTATTAAACATGTCTAAGTCTGACCCCAAGTGACTTCTCACTTGAACTGCTCTGGATTATCTGTTATTTTAGTTGAATAATGTCTCTCTGAGTCTATAGATGTTGTTAATATTTGTTTTTTTATCACTGTATTAGCTTCATGCAGGTGATTTGTTTATTTTATGATTGGGAACGATATACAATAAATGTTTTTATACCATCTTCAACTCAATTATCTTGTCATACAGTCCACTACTCTTTTTTGACAAAATCAACACCCTCGATTTTGAACAGATAGAGTGACTTCTTACCAAGGATTATAGAGTATAGATTCACATACAATTTTTTTCTTTTCTATTCAGAATATTTGAAGGATTTTTACTCCGGCAGATATCAGTTCAAAATAGCGGGTCAGGGAAATTGATGGATAGAGTAAATAAAAGGATGAATAAAATATCCTTACATCCTGGAGTCCCAGCTTCAAATGAACGATGGAGAGCATGTTCCTCATATTTTTTTGAATGTGTAGAACGGCTGGCTAAAAGAAGTGATGCAGGAGTGTATCAGATTTACTCAGAAAAATTACTATTTCTTTCTGACAGCCCTAGAGCTCCAACTTCAACGATCAAAACGAACTGGTATTCTGTCTACGATCAGAGCATGTCCCTTTTTTTTTGAAAATATAAAATGGCAAAGAAAATTTATTACTCCATGCACCCATTCCATCAATTTTCTTGGATGGTCATGCGATTCATCGTAAACAGAATATAGGTTCATTTCGATCGTTGAGGTGGTGTTCTAGGTCAGCATGAAAGAATATTTTCAGAGTTCATTTTGAAACATTATGCAGTCCTCTATCAATTTTCTTGGCCGGGCATTTTGAACTTGAAAAATAAGTAATATGCGCTCGATCGTAGACTGAATATTTCATTTCGATCCTGGGAGCTCTAATATGAACAAAAAATTATGTAAGGAGATTTCAGTCATTCCTCAATGTACTCTAGCCATAAATTTTCTTGGCCGGCTATTTTGAACTGATTTATCTTCTGGAGAAGGAATCCTTCAAACATTCTGAACAGAAAAAAAAAGAAGAAAATAGTATGAAATTATGAAATCAGGGATTATAAACCATAATTTATAATCCTTTATCCTGAATATGAAATCAGTCCATCTCTCCTTGTATAAAGCTAATTATTCGCTTCACAATACTATTCTAAAAAAAGGACAAAGAAATTAACCCGGCCGGGAGGAAAACACTATTATATGATAGAATTGAGAATAACATTATTAATTCGAGGAGGATCATACGTTATATATTATATTAAAACAAATATGGTTCCTTCCGGAGTTTCCATCATGTATTCATTTAGTTAGAATGTTCAAAAACGAAGTAAGAAGTTTGCTGTAAGTATCAGAAGTTAGCAGCAAGTATCAGGTAATCAAAATATATTCATTTCATTGATTGAATGAAAATATGAGGTATTCAAAATAGGACAAAGCGGAGAAAATTAATTGGAAAAAATCATCCTTCTCTTGTATAAGTGTTTCAATGTGAAAACAATAAGAATAAATTATTGAATACTGAATATCTTTGATTTACCTTCAAAATTATCATGGGAAGAGCTTTTCTTCATCGAATGTAATTGATCAAAGCACATTCCAGGAAGCAGATGAAAAAATGGGTCATTGATTCAATTGAAATATTACAGTAGGTATTTACCCCATAAAGATCGAATGAGTTTCCATGAAGGAGAAGCAATAACTAATTTCCCTCGTGACAACTTACATCTCATTATGAGTTTATTCACATTCAATGAAAAAAACATTTATTAAAATAATGAAATTCATATATTTCCAACAGATTTCAGTTTAGAAATATTTTCAACAGAACTCAATAGATGATACAATATCTAGAAGTATCCAATTGTCTCTCAATTCCAAAGTTTCTAATCAAATGAAAAAATATTCTAGAAGTCTTGAATAATTTCCTATTCTTATATTGAGAACATTGAGATAAAGAATATATTCACATGGAATTGGAGCATTTTCCTTAAATAGATACCTCAAAACTCCCATCTGAAAGTTCATAACCATTTACTCACTCAAGATGTTTCGTTTCTATCTCCTCCTTGACAAACTTATTCAGTTTAATCTTAACATTATATCCTAGGTTTTTTCAAAAAAGAAAGATCACAATTCATCTCGATTTTTTGCGCCCGAATGTGGGTTACGGAATATGGAGTATTATTTCTTGCTATTAGTAGGCGTATCCAGGTTGGTTACATATTGAGAAGGAGGAAGGTTCTCACGAATTATAAAACTCCTCACGAAACTGTAAGAAACGCCGTCGTAGGTGAAGTTGGATGTGTTTACATTTGCGTAGTAAAATCTCGAATTCCTGAAACTTTTCTTTCTTATTTCCCATCTGTTTTCCGAGTGGAGAGCAGTAGGTGCTTATGCTCGCGTGTTTTGCTATCACTCTATGTAGTATGTTCAGCATGTTCGGAATAACCCATTTTCATGAAAGAACTCCGAGCAACGAGTATTTTTTCATTCTATATATTATATAGCTAAATCAAAAAATACCGTTGCTGCCTTCACACCCGTATATAAAATAAAAGCGTAAAAATCAAGTCATCTTACCCTTATCAACATTTGGCCACTAGTGGTATGAGGATTCCTATAAGCGTAGATAACCCACATTGAGATAGCTCCTATCATTGAAAACAAAATCATGATCGCTAATACACTTGAAGTTCCGATATCATCTGGTGGAGTGGCTCTAATCACGTCTGTTTGTTGTCTGAAAGCGCTAGTCGAATCTGTCACATCTACACCATTTGATTCATGGACATAAGCCGATTTGCTTTCATCATTATCATACGTAGTTGACCGTGAGCATTGACTCATGTTCATTACTCTCGTTTGATCGCAACCTTTCATGATCCATTCCTGTCGGTGGCGGTCCACACCACTTGAGCACCTCGAGAGAGCTGGACACCAAACGCACTGAAATGAAAACAAATAAATTAATTTGTTTGACATTATCGAAACCATAGATTAATAAAACAGGAGATAGAGCATCTATACAAAAACGCGTTCACAATATACTGCCATAAATATGAATTTGGATATCTTGGGTGGGGGAACTGGACAGAGGCGGATTCAGAACTAGTCACACTGTGAATATTTCAGGTAGTCGGCGATAATTTTATATCGAATTGAAAAAATGTTTCAATGCAAAGATTTCGAGTATTTTTCTTATGACAACTAATCAAAGGGATGTAGAACTAATAATACCAAAACACCTGATATAAAAAAGAATTTATTTTGAATACAACGTTACCATACACAAATAGCCAATATGACTTTAACCTACATACAGATTATTTGAAATTTTATTCACTAAGTATAAACTGAAAATCAAAAATTACCTAACCTAACCTAACCTACATACAGAGTATTTGAAATTTTATTCACTTAGTATAAACTGAAAATCAAAAATTACTTTCATGAAAAAAATTCCCTTCAGAAGGGTTAATTCTCAAATCAATAGAAGTGGAAGCAGCTGAATTTTATGGAATTTGTATAATGAGAATCTGAAAGAGTTTGTTCATTGGAGAAATCCTCAAGTCTTCCGTACAGATTTTGCGGAATGAAACAGTAATGTAATACTGCAAACATGAACCAATCATTGGTGAAATAGGAAATGATTTCTTATTGTATACAGTAACTCATGAAAGAATCCTTCTAGATGAATTCTAGATGAAGCATCAATATTTTTTTTTATGGGCAGTTTTAAATTGAATTAAGTTATATTGCATATAAACTAAAGAGCAGTGTTTTTCAGCAACTTAAATACCTAGTTCATCAACCTGCTTCCCCCTTCAAATTTTTATAACACCTCAAAAGTGCTTTTTGGTGTTGAAGTGCATAATGATAAAGAGTTATTTTACGAAACTGTGAGCTTTAACTCAATAATTTTTAACTGTTCGAGGCCATTGCCATATTTATGTATTTTATGCATGCAGCTGTCTTCGAAGAAATTTTTCATTAGGTATTTCCCTCGGCTTTCCAAGCTTTCATCTTGAATTTTTCTTTCCAATGAATTGAGAACTGCTTGTAGGGCAGGAACTTTTTTCTTGAAGTACTGACGACTCACTCGTAATCTTAAATCGGTTTTCTGACGTCAACTAGCTGTTTTTTAATTTCTGTTCTCCGCTTGTCTCCTGCAATTTTTCAACTGAAGTTTTACTTCGAAATATGAGGTATCCTGATAACAGACATTTTCATTTAATAACTCATGAAATTATGGGAATATCCGAACTCTAATTGAATGGTCATTATTGTAATCATAATTACAGTAGTAGCATAATTTTTTCATTGAAATACATTTTAGGAATAAAGGAAACTTTTTTGATTTTCAAAAAAAGTTTCAAACATGACCTCTGCTCATTTTTATGGATTTTCATTCCTAAGACCAGTTTTATTTGCCATAGCAGTTTATAAGGAATTTTGTATACCTCCCTGGGTAGGTATGTATCTAACTTGTTTTATCCATGAACTACAAGAAGCTTTCATTTCTGCAAATCCTGAACTGGCATTCGTGTTTCTTGATATTGTTCCCATTTTCCTTCCATTTTCCTCAAAAACTACAGTATTGATAACAGGTTTGGCACAGTATTGGCTATAATTACAACATTATTGAAGCAATTAAAATCTCTTTCTACTGTTCATCTCGAAACCAGGAAGAATGTTCATACAAAAAAGCATGATATAATAAGAAAAAGAGAATCTACTATAAATTTCAAGTTCACCACAAAACTAGAAGTAGTCAGAAATCACTTGCAAAATTCCAAACAAAGTGATAATCAGACAATAAAGCGAGTTAAAAAAGTGGTAAACTACCTATCTTACCTCACTCGGGATGGCATCTTTTTTCAAATTTACGGTAAAAGTCGATTACTCTCATTATACTAAAGTCTGGAGTATAAATTACAAGAGAAGTGTAAATTGTTTTCAAGACCCAGTGCAACTCTCCACTGCTGTCGTCTGGTTTCATTTCTGGGAAATCTAAAATTGAAATCAATTATTTGATTGTATAAACTCAACATTTCAATCCTATCTTTAGATGGGATTCAAACAAAATTCGACCCTGGCGTCCCCTAACTCCCTCCCCTGATTTCATAAAGTCGTGAACTCAAACAAGAATAAAAGATCAAAAACTTACCAGAATAAATAAATCACTTTCCTCTTTCGTGTATAAATTGCACTTCTATTTCAAACACACGCTTTTACGGCACATCGTTGCTTATTTTCCAAAATATTACGACGTGAATGATTGAAATAATATTTTGACAATTACAAATACACACGCCGTCTTAGAAATTTTAGAAGCGATCTGGAGGGGAATACAAGCGAAAATTCATTTCATTGGTGGTTACAGGGAGTGGCAATAATTTGAAAAATGAACAGTCTGAGAAAATAGCTTATGATCCATCTATTTAATCTATGATCGAAACTAGCAACAAAAACTTTTCATTTTTTATTATTCTATCCGAAATATCTACTTCTAAGAAAAAAAATACAAATGTGGGAGAATGTATGGCGATATCCCGTAAAGTAAATCGCTCAGTTGCAATGTCAATTGTAATTTAACTAGCTTAAGAGGGGTGTACACCGTTTTAGTGGTCAGTTCAAAAAGCGAAAAGGGTTATCTTACGTCAAAAACCACTAATTATATGGGTTTTTCATTTGAATTCAATTCAATCAGTTCGTCATCTCGGAAAATCAGAATTATTTTTAATATTCAAACAGAAAAAAAAAATATAAAAATTATTTCATTGAAGAACAGATGTTCATTCATGTTATTCACTTTCCGAGATAAAATGATTTTTTCAATGAGTTTCCACATAAAAAAATTCTCGACAAGTCTCGCCATTGGCTACAATTAGAAACCTGCTGAAATTGAAAAAAAGACGTTCTCAAAGTGCTGCCATCTTTCCGACGAACGTGGAAACTATTGTAATATTCGTAACTTCTACTGACCGTTCAAGTGTTCTGACAACATCCCACATTCTGGTAGTCTTTCCCCCCTTACTTTATACGAATGGCGAGAGAATCCCGTGGTTTGAACTCCTGTTAAACCCGCTTCGCTCGCGTAATATTTCATAATAAAACGATATCATTTGAATAATTCAAGATAGAAAATGAGCAGAAAATCAAAACTTCACTATGAAGAATAAAATTTGAAGAAATTAATAAGCATGTAACGAAACGAAAACCCTCACGAGAAATAAAAATAAAAACAAACTCCAATGACCGAAATATTCGGCAACCTTCCTGAAGAAAAACGCAACAATCTTCTACGGCCTACGACGTTACCACTTTTTATGAACCTGTTCCTAATCGAAATGATCTTGCCCTGTCACGTTTCTTGCACAAATTCGTATTTCTTCAACCTGTCATATCAGGCGAAATATCCTTCAGAAAACTATGCTGTAAGGAGCATTTTTCATCAAAAATAAATGCCTCAGATTCATTTTCATATTACATAATTCATTCCAGGCAAGTCAAAAGTCAAAATACCTCTTCAAATGAAATATTATTTCAGATGGATTTAGAAATGTTTAAATTGGTTGTCGTGGATTATCCAAGGAAGTAAGATGTATGCCGTCGCGAACTATTCGAGCTGTACAAAATTGTACTTCCTCGTATCTTATACTTTGTTATTTATTTCTACAGGATTTTAGGTAAAGTTTCGTTAACGGCCGGGACGATACCCATCCGTTGTGGAAGGGAAGTCGCGTTCAATTAACGCGTGAGATCATTGAGAAATTAGATATTCAACTTAGTGTGGATTTATGCATCTCAAAATAGCAAAAAACAATTATCAATTAACAAATCGCAAATATAAGTTGAATGTCCATTTTTTCAATGAGAGTGTTTACGCAGTCAAATAGCAAATATCACTTAACAAATAATAAGCCAACTCTCAACTTCTACGTTATTTGAACGCGATATTCGCTTATTATACTTAATACGCAGATAGATGCGCATCGGCCTGTCAGATCCATTGAACTAAACTTTCTTTAGTTCAATGGTCAGAAACCTAACCAAAACTTCTGTCAAAACAAATAACAAAAGGTACGATACTACTTGTATGTTCTGTTTTAATAATTCATCTTAGGTTCACTGATATATAAAAGAAGTTTTTAGAAAAGACGCTTTATTTATCATGAAAATGTGAAGTTATAGATTCATTGTTAATTTGGTCTGCATAAATGGTGCCTTTATACAGCTAAATATAACAAACATTCAGGCTATTTGTTACATAATAATTGTAATAATACTTGTTAATTGATAGTGTTACTTGTTGCTGCATAAATCCACAAAGTTTTTTAACGAGAGTGAGAAGTTGGCTAGTTTTCATCTTATATGTCAATTAAATGCGATTTTCTTATTATATTCTTGATACGCAGATGGATGCATATCGGTCAATCCGCTCACGAAATTTAACCTATACTTCTGTCAAAACAAATAAAATGAATCGAACGATACTATTTGTAAGTTTTGTTTTATTCATTGATCTTAGGTTCAGTGTTTCATAACAGAAGTTTATATTGAATCAATCCAAAATAACGTTCCATTTGGAGAGGGAATTGACGGAGGAGTTCACTCAAAGATAAAGAAGAATAATGAAAACTAGTCTGAACAGCGAGGACTTGACCGAAGTAATAAATACCAAGGCTTGTTCAGCACTGAAGTACTCATTCGTTATCATCTCTCGGATCACCACCGATTTAGCAGCCTAAAAGAGTAGATAGAATAAGAACAATGCTGACAAAACATCATAAACATCACCCCCTAAAGCTCAATAGAATGAACAAAGGTGCCACGTCACCTTGGCGGTCGAGGAATTGTTGATTTGTCTGAGAAAACTGAACGACTTCAAGAATATTTCCTGAAGAAGGCTGATTCATTCGAACTTCATCGGGTAGTTTTTGATGCCGATAGTTCCACTCCCTTGAAGGTGCAGCAGACCCACTGGAAAATCGTGGAGCACAATATGATAAGGGTTATATTGCTCTTGAATGAGCAACCTAATTTTTATGTCGGTTATCATCTGCAAACTCTGACGTAAGCCTCGTGTCATGACATTTCTCTCAAAACGGCGGAAACTTATTCGTACTCCTAAAGGTGCTGCACTGTGCGGCACTGTTGCGCACATTGTGCTGCACAAAAGTTCATTGCAGTGGACTCGCCCATATGAAAAAGTAACGCACAGCTAATCCGGTGGAAACGGACGCTAAATGTGTTAACAGCTTGTTCGTTCTGGAGTGCTGCACAAAATGTTCGTGAACAATTGTGCCGCACACGGTTTTGGTGGAATTGTACCTTAATCGTTTTGATTTTGGTTTGAGTATTGCATTGCGTACTGGTGTAACCTATCCCTCATTTTTATTTGTTGTCCAGATGCCTTCTAGTTTGTCTGTTAGCTATCGGCAAGGCCCTTGTGAAAAGTATCCCAGTTTAATCCTTTTTTCATAGGTGCATCGATTCCTGTGATTTTGTAGTTAATTAACGAGCTCATAAAGAGACCATATCATAAAGAAATCATAAAGAAACTTTACAACAACCTATTGCACAGAAATAACACACCTTTGACGTATAGCAGATCACAATATACTTTTGTGTCCTCGTCAAAGCTTTATTTGTTGTCCATAATTTTGAATATTTGTAAATTTTGTATAAATTGCAAATAAAAATATAGCACATCCGACAGCGTATTGCTTTGATATCAATTTATTCTAAATAATGTTCAGATGAAAACTAACATCCTGGTCGCAAAACAAAACCATACTTTTGTTTTGTCGCTCAGCATGTTTGTTTTCTGGTATCAACCAAGTCGATGGAATTGAAATTCAATACAAGGAATTCGGATTTCGGCACCCCAATTATAAAACAGAAATCTGTTATTGAACAGTTTTTCTGTATTGACAGTACATCCTATTATCAAATGTGTTCTCACTGACCAAAATGTAGTCGGTTTTTAGTACTAAAGATATGAGGGCGTTTCCTATCTTTCAACTCAATGATCTTCGATTAACGGCCGTTTTCAATAAACCTATGTATCCATCGTTTCACTTGCATTTTCTATCTTCAGTAACTGAAATAATAGATAGATAGGATTATTGAAAACGGCCAATAGAGTAGTGTAAAAATGATAATAATTTCTGTGTGCAAAACATTTAAATTTGCTATTTTAAGGTCCAGTTGCAAGGAAGTCCATTAAGATTTGATGCCCCATCAAAATTTAAAACTGTCAGTTTTGAAGGGAAAAATAGAGGATTAGCAATTTGATGGAGTATTAAATTTTAATGGACATTCCTGCAACTGGACGTTTGAATATAATTAAATAGGTCAAAAAACTAAATTTATAGTTAGACCCAAAAGGCATAGGCCTGGGAACTCATCATCAAAACTAACCTGAAATGAAGGCAAATCCTTCGCCAAACAGTTAGTGCAGTTATTGGCATCAAGGCACGTAGGTAAGGCTTTCAAAAATATCACAGTTCCGTTTTTGATTACTTCTCTTTGGAAATTGACTCTATGGTATTCGTAAATAGTTTTTCTTCTTAAAACTGAAAAAAAAAACAATACTAAAAGAGTAAAATAACTATTTTTCAAATTAAAGCTCAACTCACAGAAAAGGGTACTGTCAATAATATAAGCATCTGACAATCCGACTTTTACGGGATGCTGATCGTCCTTGATATTTCCTATTATCAAAGGTATATTTCTATAAACAAAAATAATATCTCCATTTTTATGTAGTGTCGTTTGAAAAGTGAATTCGCCTTCGTCTGCTCTATCCTTCAATGCAACTCTTTCCCATAGAACTGTGAAAGCGGTACCTAAAAAAAAAGACAATTGAGATAATTGAGATTGTGTATACTAGAAAGTATATTTCTGCTAATACTAGCAGAAATTGTGACAATATCTCAATGCCTCACTCCACACAAAGAATATAATTTTTTTTTAATACAATTGAATAATAAAAACAGGGTGAGTCTTTGAATCGGTTATATATTTTAAAAGAAGATTCCTGAGGTCAAAAGATGCACTTTCTTCCCTTACCATTTCTTCCAATTCGACAAGATTGAAAAGATACAGACCTTTGAAAGTCCATTGAAAAAATGTAATTCTCAGTTATTTGACTCCCATGAGCGACGATTTCATCTAATGAAATGATTTTCGGAATAATGTTTTTCACTAAAGTGATCTCGGAACACAAAATTGCACTCACATCTCCATGTTCCTTCATTATTTATATATTTATTTAATTGATACACCATTTCACAGCAGAAATCAATTGAGGAATGGGAAAAAACATGTTGTCCATGAACAACAGAAACTTAACTTGAGATAAATAACAAAATAAGCTCATAATGCATAAAATCCATGCATTCATTCAAACAATGAGGGCTACCGCGTGTGAATTCGCCGCTAGATGTGCTAGTGTAGCGTGAGGTCCAAATCATAGACTCAACTATGTAATTAATATTAAGTTTGTGGTCTCCATATATCTATAATACTTTTATTGATATTACGTGTTTAATGCTATAAAAGAAGTAAAGTCAAATCATTGTCAGAAAGGGACTTACACACATGACGAACAAGATATTGATTAGTAACCAAATATTTCTATATTCAATTTCTCCAATATTATGATCTGTGAAATGACAAGTCCCCGTCATCGTAGATAAACAAATCTTGCATTAGTTTGTCTATGTTCAGGACCTCACTCTACAAAGGCGCCAACTGGTGAGCAAAAAAACGGTAGCCCCCATTGAATAATGAACATAGGGTGACTAGTGAGTCTTTCATTCGTACATATATTTTAAAAGAAGATTCCCGAGATCAAAAGAAGCACTTTTTCCTTTAATTTTTTTTTACCGGTAACCAACAAAACACCCAGGTCCCCATATTCCTCAACCCTGCTGAAGCAGTGACGTCCAATCGAAATCTTCTTCTCAGGAAATAGGACAAAATAAAAATAGAAGGTGTTATGGTTTTACATCAACTGTGGCGACGTTTCGCAGAAGATGCCTTTTGCTTCCTCAGGCCAAAGAAGTGTGATAAACCACTCTATATAAGAATAAACAATGAAATAACTACAGCAGAGTTGTTCTCACCGTTCTTCACCCAGCTGGTGCTCTTTGTTGTTTTTAGGAGGTTCAACTGTTGAACTGCTTAATGTTCGTGAATTGCTATATGAAATAACTATAGTTATTTCATTGTTTACTCTTATGTAAAGTGGTTCATCACATTTCTTTGGACTGAGGAAGCAGAAGCCAACTTATGCGAAACTTTGCCGCAGTTGATAAAAAATCATAACATTTTGTCCTATTTCCTGAGAAGAAGATTTCGATTATTATATGGAAAATTGATCGTTGTTGCCTTACGGCCAAACGATATGACATTACATTTTATAGGCTTTTTCAACAAGAACTTTGTTTTGTTAATCAAAATAAAACAATAAATTCAGATGACAATGATTCAAATTTTTATTTTATTCAGAAAAGGATGGTTTGGCAAATATGAATGGGAAATGATATCTTATAAATGTCCACAACGGTGGTAAATCGCATGATCTAGCTAGCCCTTTAACTGCCACATATTTCTGATCCATATCTTTATATCCAACTTTAGTTGTTAACATCTCTCGATTATTTTGACCGATCTGTAAAACTTTTACAGATCCACCATTTTCATGGTGAATTTTTATTATTTTGAAAAGATTTTCGAGTGAAATGGAAATCAGTGTAACAATTGCCCAAGTTTCTACTATAGATATGTCAAAAACCAAATGTCAAAACTTTCATGTAGATCCAGTGGGGCCATAGTGAAAAACAAAGTTCTTGTTGATAAACCCTATATTACATTCAAAGGGAGTAAATTTTCACCACATAAAGAAAGGCTACTCCTACTTAGAATAAATGCGGAAATTCTCACCGATCATTGGGTTCAGACAAGGCCATTCGACCGCCCAACAAACACATAGTATAACACAAACAATAAACCAAGCCTTTAAGCAGAAGATGCACTGTACTTCAGCCTTTTCGGATGTGAGTCAGGCATTCGACAGAGTATGGTATACCGGATTGTTATACAAGATCAAAAACATTTTCCACTGAAATTCTTTGATACATTGAATTCCTATCTCATAAACAGACAGTTTCGAACCTGAGTAGGACAGGAAATATCGGGATATTACAGCATTCAAGCTGGTGTCCCTCAAGGGAGCATTCTGGGCCCAGCACTCTACCTACTTCATACCTCGGACGGAACTACAAACATCCACCCACACTAGAACCGGAATATTTGCCGATGACAAGGTTGTAATGGCATCACACAGAGATCCAGCAACACATCTCGTTCAAAAACATCTAAATGAACTACAGATTTGAATGAATAAGTGGAAAAGAGACTAAATCCAAACAACTGGACTTCATTTTGAAAAAGGAACGATGCCCACCTATCCGTCTGAATAATAGAACAATTCCACAAATTATAACAGGAAAATATCTTGGTTTCCAATAGAATACAATACTCACCTGGAAAGAACACATAATGAAGAAGAGGAAACAAATTGATATCGAAATTAAAGAAATCCGCTGGCTGATTGGCAGAAAATCAAAGTTATCACATGAAAACAAAATATTATTGTACAAAACCACAATTAAAACAATCTGGACATATGGAATAGAACTCTGGGATTGCGTAAGCAAATTTAACATTGCTATGATATAAATAAGGGAATCAAAAATAGTACGAATGATAGCTAACGCACCATGGTATGTTTCAAACCGTACCCTGCATGAAGACCTTAATATCCCATACGTTGAAGATGTCACCAAAAATAGAAGCCGAAATCACCACGCAAGACTGGGAGACCATCCAAACATTAGAGGTACTCTAAACGCAAATGCCAAACACCAGATTATAGAGACCTTGGCCAGATGATCTAATGAATGAATGAGTTTCTCTCAGTGGAGAGAATTTTCAGGCCTTTAAAATTTTTATATCAAATTAACTTATACATTGCAAATTCTTATTGTTAATTACTATGATATAATAAAAAAATTTATCAAGACGTATTGCAATTTTTCCGCAAAATTCATTATCAAGAAATCCTATGAACTAGTTAATAATATTCATATCTAGCCCAAAAATGTCCAAATTAACTTATTTCGATGTAATAAACCTATTCCTGTGCTTTCTTTCAGTCCTGTCAGTACAAAAACATCTCTACAGGAATAATGTGAATCCGCAATGAAATAATAGATCTTCTGAAAATCTGTCTGTCTCAAAATTATTTTCAATGAATAAAATTCATTAGAATTTTATTCATCAAATGAAGGATTAATAATGAGTAAAACTCTAAGCCCATTACTAGCAGAAATTTTCATGGATCATATTTTATATTTAATATTAAGTAAAATCTTATTTGGGAGAATACTGAAGAATATCAAACTTTTAGAAATTGGAGAGTATCGAATCAACTTTAAAAATGAAAAATACCTTGAGTAAATAGATGAAAAATAATAAACTTCGAACGAATAAGGTAAATAAATGTGGAGTTCATAAACTTACTTGTACAGTGATAAGTGATTGTTCGTCTTTTTATATCAAACCGCTGAAAAACTTCAGAAAGAAATATTTAAACAAAAAATTTCTTCACTGACAAGAGCACTAGAAATTCTACGTTTGCTGAGCATCTGTTGAGTGTAAAGCACTACTGCAACGAATACTTCGAGTCTTCCAAACTCCAAATGTAGAAGCTAAGGGTGAAAAACTGAATCGTTCAGAAAGTAGTAGTATTTTCGTGAGTTTAGTTGCTAATATAAAACAAATAAACGAAAAAAAGGCCGTGAAAAAAATTATAAAAATTGTATGAGCAATAAAGAAAAAATATAGAAAACCTTGAAATATAAGGAAAGATTTCATAACATCGGGGAATATAGATTTCATTTTGTATAAATAAAAAAATTCCTTAGCTATATTATTTAACCACCGATCTAGTCCGATTTGTACCTGCCAGAGACAACTCTGGTACCTGCTCTGAAAACTATCATTACCCCTTCTTGTGAAACTCGAGGAAGCTTTTGTTTGCGGATGTTGTTGAAGAACAATGCAATAAAGTTTTCAATTATGAACTGATTTTTTGTTAGATTCTTCGGATCAGAGAGAAATCCAGATAAAGATTCGTATTATTCGTTATCTCACTGCAATTATTCGAATCTTTCACTGACTTTCACTCAGAAATTTTCAATTATATTCTGCCTTGATCATAACAAGAAAATTAAAAATGAGCGTTACAGATTCCCTCTTTATTTGGTTTCGTCGAAAATTAGTAAAAACCGTAAAAACAGATGACGCTGAAGTTTGTTTTTGGATACAGTGACTCTATCAAACACAGTGGCGACAATTGTCTCGTTTTTCATCGTTTTAACAAGAATATGGAGTATTTGGTTACGTGACGTGACGTGAGCCAATCCGCATTCCGAATTATAGATCATAGCATTGAAATCTGTGCTTATAAGCCGCCATATTCTTGCTAAATTTCCAATTGTCGCCACTGTGTTTGATAGAGTCACTGTATTTTTGGAGTGGTCCATCTATTCTCTGTTCTTTTAATCTATGGGTGGGATTATCTGTCCAGCTAATAGCGGCTACACACTGCCCAGCATGGGTATGAAACTAAAGTAAGAAATTGAGAAGCAGCTTCTGATTGGTGGCACCTTCAATGGCCGCCAAGCATGCGCAAAACATCGAATTGCCGTCCGGTGGCCGGTGCCGTGTTTTGAATTTTGAACTTCGCTCTCTCTGTTATCATCCATCTTTGAGCTAGTGTGCGTGTTGTGATTGTTTACAAAGGTTTTTATACAAGTGCATGAAAATTATTGTTCAATATCCTTGATGTGATAGTACGACGTAAGTATTTTCTGATTAACATGATACAGGTTTAAAAATAATTTCATTTATGTATTTCAGACCTCTTGAATCATCCAATTCGAATAGTGATTGAAAGAATGTTTGAATGCAGTTCGCCTTTATCTCGATGGTTGATTTATGCAGGTAAGTAGAAAGGTAAGTCGTCATTTATTATATTATATTAATATTTTTAATGTTATTGGTTAATGTATCGTTCCTAATATTATATTTTCATAACTGTTTTAATATTTTCCTTTTATGCTACTAATTCTTTAAATATGTCTGGTACTACAGTAAAGTCGTCATCTTCTTGTAAGATTGCTTACTCTTGTAAATATCCTTCCTGCAGTAGTGTCTTCAGAAAAAATTTGCCACCTGGTGAAAAAAATAAAAATTTCTTTTATTTCCCCAAAGATCCCTCAAGAAGAGAAACTTGGATGAAAATTTGTGGTTTGGATTCAAAAATCCATGTTTCTAATTTCCGAATTTGTCAGGATCATTTCAGATTTTCTGATTTCAATAATCCTAGGGAACCGAAGTACCTCAAATATCTGTCAATTCCTAAAGCCCCTGTAAATCCACCTTATCATCAAATTCTCACATCTAATTATCCAAATTCAAATACAAATATTCCATTCAACATATTCGATGTATCTTCGATTGAAAATTGTTTATCCAACTCACCAATCGATGTAACGCACCAGGTGGAAAGTTATCAGCAGTTCTTATTCTCAAAGGGGTTACCTAGTAATCTTTGTACATTTCCACCCACTAATTCTAATCAACTGTCTAGTGATAATAGTATTCAAAATCCTATACCAAGAATCTCACAATCCAACAATCAAGATAGAAACATCTCTTTGATTCATTCTCCTCCTGCTTCTGTTGAGAAGGCACCCAGTACTTCATTTCATTCCAATATATCTCAATCAAATGAGCCAGATGAAGAAGTTATTGTTTCTATTTGTGATAATATAAGCCCCTTATCACATTCAAAGAGAAGACATAAATTTTCTTTCCTGAAGGAGGCTGATGATTCGAGTAAAGTAGAAAAAGATGTGTATCGGATACACAGAAATACAACATCTAAACTTTCAAAATTGAAAACATTATTGAGAAATAAAAGAACTCAGCTTAGTGAAATAAACAGATTGTATAGAGACGGTAAATTCAAATTCATTGAAGAAAATTTAAATTCAGTTAGCAAGCATTTCATTAATTCCCAATTGAGAAACTCGGCAAAATCACCTACAGGTCGAAGATGGACCATAAATGATAAAACTTTTGCTCTCGCCATGTATAAAAGAAGCCCGAGACTTTATAGATATTTAAGATCAGTTTTTAAATTGCCAGCACCTAGAACTTTGCAAACCCTTCTTTCCAATATACCTTTTGAATGCGGAATTTTAAAATCAGTTCTAGAATTTTTGAGAATTCAGGTAGGAAACATGGATGAGTTGGATACATACTGTGTTTTGATTTTTGATGAAATTTCTATTAGTAGTGATCTATCATATAATATTCGGCATCAGAAGATATCAGGATTCGAAGATTTAGGTTCCTTGGGTCGAACATCTAACCCAGCAAATCATGCTCTCGTTTTTATGATAAGGGGCATCCAGAAAAACTTTAAAATTCCCATTGCATATTATCTTTCAAAAGATAGTGTCAAATCTTGCAATTTAAAACAACTGATAGTAGACATAATTAAGGAATTACAAGCAGTGGGTGTAAGAATTTGTGCGACTGTTTGTGACCAAGGCAGTACTAACAAAACTGCCTTGAACTCCTTAGTTTCAGATCACACAGATGATCAACCTTCTCCTTTCCACTTTGTAGTTAATGGCCAGCGAGTTTTCACAATATTTGATGTCCCTCATCTTTTAAAGTGTACTCGTAACTCTATTATCGATGGAAAGTTGGAATTTGAGACAGGGAAGTTTGCTTGTATGGACCATATAAAGGAAGCTTTCCATTTTGATAATTCTAAGAGAACATATAGATGCTGCAGTAAATTAACTGAAAATAATTTCAATTTTTCAGATTCCTATATGAAGATGAAAGTGAATGTGGCAGCCAGACAACTGAGTCACACTGTAGCAGCAGCTATTGAAACTTTCTGTGCGTCTGGATATATGGAGACAAACGCGTTGCATACCGCTGAGTTTTGTCATCAGATTGATAATCTATTCGATTCATTGAATAGTTCGCAGTTTCATAATTCGGATGGAAAAAAATATCGATCTGCATTGTCTGACAACTCGCCTCATTTAGAATTTTGGTCGGATATGTTGCCCAAAATTAATAATTGGAAAATTTTTCGTAATGGGAAGTGTAGTAAACATTTTAAATTTGTTCAGGGGTGGACTATCACGATAAGGTCTATTATGGAATTATGGAAACTCTTGCGGTTTGAGGGTTTGACGTTTTTGAATTTAAGAAATTTCAATCAGGATCCTATTGAAAATTTATTTGGACAAATAAGGCAACATGGATTTGGCAATACAAATCCAAATTCTTCACAATTCGTGGCAGCTCTTAAAACTTTAGTAATCAATAATTTAAGTTCACCGGTGTACAAGTCCTTTAACTGTGAAAACGATTTTTGTGATTCATTAGGGAATTTTGGGGATTTTATTAGTAAATATAATAGGGAAAATGAATGATAGCTGTGAAGAACATACCAATAATTCTGATGTTGTCGATGAGGATGATGATGTAGATGATATTACGGATCAAAATCACGCCTCTTCTTATGTAGCCGGCTACATCTTGAAAAAATTAAAAATTTCGGAATTTTTAGAATGTGAAAATTGTAGGAAATGCTTCTTTTCAGAACACGTATTGAGTCAGCATCTTTTTGTTAGTTTCAAAGAATTTGATGACAAAATTCGGTTGAATTATGCAAGTGAGCAATTGGTTCAAATGGTTGACGAGTTTCATATTGAATTATATAAATTTTTGGACAAAAATGGTCATGAGACAAAATTGCTGGATAAATTCATTTCAAAATTCACCCGGGAGTATCAAAAAATGTCATTCTGTACTATCCATGACCTTTCGCAAAATATTTACAGAATTCTCTTTCGTGTAACAATTTTCAAATATATTCGTGAAAAAAATAAAACTATAAAACCTCCCCATTCTGGACATCTAAGAAAAAATCGAATAATACGTGAGAGCAGGATAAATAATCAATGAACCAATTGCTTCTTGTATATTAGTCGTTTAATATATGTATATATTTTTCCCCATTTGTAGAGCCAAAGTGATTGTGCTAACGGACTCTGTGATATCATGTGATGGTTATATTTATTCAAAGATTATATTTCTTTTCTTATTACTGTTTAAATGGTTCCCTTGCCTGTGTACATATAATGTCCCTTTAACCCATGTTATTTTTTCAAGACAAGCAATTAACTGATTGTGATATTTCCTTTGTATACTTATTGTGATAATTTGTGGTATAGTATTATTTTTGCATTCAATGTTTTTTTTATTTATTTCGTTACTGTTTGCATGTTTTTCGTTGAATATATTTTGGAAATAAGAATGAATCGTACTTTTAACAACCCCTTCATTCAATATTTTCTATCAAATGTTATGATTTTGGACTCTGGGTTTAGAGTTTTTATTTGAAGAATTTATTTTTACATTTTTTTTACTATTTGCATTGTTACTTTTTTGTATATATTTTTCCTTCTTAATTACCTCCTTATTCTCAATTTTTCTATTAAATGTTATTTTTTGAAGACTGAACTTTTGGACTCTGTGATATTATGTCAATGTTTTTTTATATATTATATAAAATTATATTTTGCATGATAGATGCAAATATCAGTTATTATTCAATATTAAATGTTTTCTGCATATATCTATTTTTGTTTCAAAAGTCATCCTGTTTCTGAAAAATTGACAATGATTTTATTCAGACACCAGGAAGCTAGAATAAAGTTCACTAACATGTGACACAAATTATAAAGTATTTCAAAAAATCCGTCAATTGATCATCATTTCACAAATTTTATGTATCTTTCAAGTATTTTTACAATAATTTATGTATATTTATCATTCATTCAATAAATGATTTATGAAGATTCTTGTTTTCATGACTTTCCACTTCTTGAATCACAAATAATAGAACAATTTACTTATTATGACAATCCACACCTAGGTGATTAATCACTTGCCAGTTTTCGCTTGGAAAAGTGTCTAATTTTTAAAACAGCAAAACTGAGAAATTGCCCTTGTGCGCGACACCTCTTATTTATATCTATATAAGCAAGATTCAAATCCAATTTGAATTTTCCCGCCTTCCCCCACTTCTCGGCCACCTAAGATGGCGGCCAATTCTGTTGCCAATGAATAGTAGGGAGTTTACACTTCTCTTATTATTTGTGTTCTGTGCTGCCCAGCTCGGTCGGGCCGATGTGATGTGAAATCGGTCCGTGTGTAGCTACACACGACAGAGGATTTGTCGGGTCTTGTCGTACGGCCTAGCCATCCAACAGCACGAATGACCGACCAAGTTGGATCGTGTGGAGCGCTGTCGGGTGGAAACAAGCTCATTCTGTATTAAGATGTCGACTAGAGGGGTATTCGCTGCTGCAAAAATGGCCGTCACCATTGATCCGAGAGATGTATACTCCAGCGATCGTGAAATTCGACTGACCAAGTTGGACGCCGGTCGTACCGTGTGTACGCAACGCCCAATCTGGTCGTCCCGACCGAGTTGGGCAGTGTGTAGCCGCTTTAATAGATCTGTGGGTTTCGTTCTACGCAATTGCAAAGAATTTTCGAATTTGTTGGCTATTCAGTCGGTGTATTTCAGTTTGATACCTACCAAACTTGAGTACTGTGCGTTGGTGTGGAATCCCTATCACGAAAAATATATTGTAGCATTGGAATCCACCAAAAAACATGGCGTTACCCCTATTCGGCATTACGACTAAAACTCTCTTCTGGTTGATTTCAACATCACAAGTTTGAGAAAGAGGAGAGAAATTTCAGGTGCAATCTTTGCTTTCAAATCAGTTAATGGTCAAGTCGATTCGATGTATCTGCTATCTCTGTTGAATTTTAATACGCCGCGCATTCTATCCAGAACGAATTTTACGAACTTTTAGGATTGCTGTTCTAATATTCAACACCATTTTCATAGTCCGGTAGCATCTATCTGCAGAAGCTTGAATGGTTTACCCCCAGTCGATATATTCTTTCTTAGTTTGAGTCAATTTAGGAGACAATTGTATTCATTAGTTAGAAACTTATTTTTGTTTGTTTTTTTTTGTGCTTTTTGGTTCATATTACATAACCGCGCCTGAGGATAGCTTGAGGTAATATTATACTTATATTTATAGGTTTACCTGTATGTATCTCTTACTTGTATACACCTGTAATTGGGCAGTTGCCTGTTGGATGTAGAAAGATAAATGAATAAATTCGGAGGTGCTGTGCAGAAAAAACGTTGGACAAACGATCTTGGAGGTGCTGCTCAGAAAATGCATCCAATAACTGCTTTTTCCGAATCTCAAACAGTGCCAGGACAAATAAAAAAAGAGGTGGACAATCATATGGACCTGAGATGGACGAACGACCCTGAAATTTTGGTTTCAAAATTCGCATTTGACTATTTAAAGATAGGAAGCACTCCTGGGGAATTTAATTTATTGAAAAAACTAAATGATGATCAAATAAAAATGTATTCTCGAGTAACTGAACAATATTTCTTAATAAGCTTTTTAGGGTTTTCACTCCCAATCTCTGAAACAAAAGCAATTAAAAATGAAATAAACAATTTGCTCCTGCGTAAATTCTTGCACTAATGTGTCAGGAGCAAGATATCGATTGAAATTTATTCTGGCAGGATTCTACATTTCTTAATAAACTTTTTAGGGTGAAAATGTCAGGAGCAAATCGACTAGAAAAAATTGTTGCCTGACAATGAACTGAAAATAAAGAACGTTGAAATTATAATTTTATGTCGTAACGTTTTGGAGTCTATATCAAACTCCTACATCAGACGAAAAAAATTTTCGAAAATCATCTGAATTTTATCTTTTGTTTGACATTAATTGTCAATACATAGAAACAGAGACTGTATAGAAACATTGATTGATTTAATTTTGAAATTACCGGATGATAGTTCCTTCTTCAGTAAATAGATCCAAATATGATCTATTCCTACCGAACAATTTGCCAAATTTGTTCTAATCTTTCTTTTATAATGGTCTGATTCGTGATCGATTAATTTCTCTATTCTTAATAATATTTTTATGTTCCCGTTTTCTTATTTCTAGAGATCTGGACGTTTCACCTGTACATATAAGTTTTACCACAAATACAGGGTATGTTGTAAATACAATTTTTTGATTTTTGTTTTTTGTTCAAAGGTTTAGTTTTTGTTAATATAGCTCTTAAATCATTTTGCGTTTTAAAAACAGTTCTTATGTTGAATTTCGAACCGATTCTTCTTATTTTTTCTAGTTGATTTGCTCCTGACACATTAGTGCAAAAATTTACGCAGGAGCAAATTGTTTATTTCATTTTTAATTGATTTTATTTCAGAGATTGGGAGTGAAAACCCTAAAAAGTTTATTTAGAAATGCAGAATCCTCCCAGAATAAATTTCAATCGATAACTAAACAATAGTTTGAAGGACTACACGAAATGATTGAAACTAAAATCAAAGGAATAGGTTGTAACTCACAACAGCCTTTCGAAACTGAAATAAAACTTGCAGAAGGTTTAACGTATGAAAACTGTTTTACAAAATTTATCCATTTTGAACATATCCAAATTTCCAAAGTAGTTTATAACCCATATACTTCATTCACTTTTATTTTAGCAGTCGGTTGGCCATGGAAATTTGACACATTTCACTCTGTATAGTACGAAAATGTGGGGTTATGACGCTTGTCAAAACATTTTTGAGTTTTAAATCAACGCTATGTTGCCCGTTCTACGTAAAAGTTTCTGTCATTACGTATTTTATCACAATGTCGAATTTCTTCGGAAAATATGTGACGAACATAATTGAAGTTTATACAAACTGATTGAAGGCATACCAAATCCAGTTGTTTTCATGGAAAATACAAGAGATCAGTATAATATCAGAATATGCACTAGCTTGAGGAGAGTTAATGTTCGTTATCTTCTTTGGCTTACATCATTTGTGGATTTCAAAAATATTAACCCGAAGATGAAATGCATATGATGCAGTGGTTGGGAATGGGTATCTCCCGAAGGAATTAACAGATAATTGCAAGAATGTTAAATTCTTCAATAAAAATCATCTTGCATCAATATAAGTAGAAGGAATTGAAGGAAGTTTCAAGTTAAGATGAACTTCACCTTTGAACAAGAATTTCACATGAATAAACAAGTAACAGGCCAACTTCCGCGTATTTGAGGCTATTCATCTTAATACATTGATGTAATAATAATAATTAGGTATTTATTAGTACCTTAAGACATTTACATTGTATAGGACAAGTCAAATGAAAAATGGAAAAATCTATTTTAGGGAACTTATTCTCCGATGACATTTATCGAAGATCCTGTAGTAAACTTTTCGCATTAATTCACTCAAACATAAAATTCTCAAATGCCACCACTTTTTTGGGTCTCCCAATAGAAGGAAACTCTTTGTCATCCTCTTCATTCACAATCTTTCTGATTGTGGAAATATCCAGCTGAAATATAAGTCGTTTAGATTCAGATGAAACATTATATAAATTCTCTTACATTGAATATGTTCGCTACCGTCTGACGTATTGTGGATTTTAGAATATCAAGGTATAACTATTTGAATGAGCGGACCTGAATTCTAAATAGCACTTCCTGAAACCCTGTCTCTTTTTTCAAATCACTTCCGGCATTTTCGTAATAAAATTGATATTAGTTGTGGCAACGGCGTTATGACATTAACGACATATCATGAGTGCCAACCTAACTTCGTTCTAGTTACAAAAACTTGAGAAAGTTATTTCATGGCCAACCGACTGCTAAAATAAATTTGAATGAAGTATACCTTAAACATACTCCGAGTTTTATTTCAGTTTCGATAGGCGGTTGCGCGTTACAGCCTATTCCTTGTAATTTAGTTTTAATAATTTCAGGTAGTTCTTCAAACTGCTGTTTAGTTACTCGAAAATACATTCTCAATTGACATCACTTAGTTCTATCAATAAATTTAATTTCCCATGAGCGACTTTTTTTCCTTAAATAATCTTTTTTCCATATTGATTTTTTATGCCTTTTGGACAAACTATACAAAAAATTTTTTTTTATTTCCGAATCCAAAAGTAGGTTTAACTGAACGGCTGGATCCATATTTTTATGAGAAACAAACCAAAAGACACAGAAACAACTATCTATACTCCAATCACTTTTATTTCAGCACTCAGTTGGCCATGAAGTAATTTTCTCAAGTTTTTGTAACTAGAACGGAGTAATGTTGGCACTCATGAAATGTCGTTGATGTCATAACGCCGTTGCCACAACTAATATCAATCAATATTACAAAAATGCCGAAAGTGATTGAAAAATTGAAAAGACGGGGTTTCAGGAAGTGCTATTTAGAATTCAGATACGCCCATTCAAATAGTAGTTAACCGTGGTATTCAAATATCTACAATACATCAGGCGGTAACGAACATATTCAATGTAAGTTAACTTATGTAATGTTTCATCTGAATCTAAACGACTTATATTTCACCTGAATGTTTCAACAATCAGAAAGATTGTGAATGAAAATGACGAAGAATTTCTTTCCATTCGGAGACCCAAAAAAATGGTGGCATTTGAGAATTTTATTTAAGAGTGAACGAATGCGAAAAGTTACTACAGGATTTTCGATTAATGTCATCGTAAAATAATTTTTAATTTGACTTGTCCTATACATTGTAAATGTCATAAATGATCAATAAATACAGGGTTGGGATGAAGTTTGGCACCAAATTAATATATTTAAAACGGGACGGACGGTAATTTTGAAATGTATTGTCAGGAGGTGAATGGCAAGCACTTCGAACATTTAAAATGATTTTTTAAATGTTTAATTTGATTTTAAATTATTTTCAATAAATTTTTTCTACTAGTAAAAGCCCTGTATTTCTTCTTTTTATAGATTTTCATAAAAAATACGTCATGAAAAGCAGAAAGAGTTATCTAATACAAAGTATTTCGTTTTATTTCTCACTATTGATATAAATAACAACGATTTATTTATTTGAATGGATTTTTTCTCAAATGTACAAAGAGACTGAATTTCTTCTTTTTACAGATAATTTTTACATGGAACCCTATATGGACAGATCCGAAACAAGGTGTACTTTCAGAATCTGCAGAAATATACAGGGTGTTCCATTTAAATAAAAAAAAGTTTTGTCATTTCCGGTTAAACCGGAAGTATCTCATTAATGAAAATATGCTCATCAGATGCATTGTGGTCCATTACACTCAGCTACCAAATTTCAAAAATATCGCCCGTTTTGTTTTAAAGATGTTTATTTGGTGCCAAACTTTATCCCAACCCTGTATACAGGTTGTTTCCAAATTAGACGTGAACCTTGGAGGAGGTGTTAGTATCACTCATTTGCTGTCGTTTGAGCCATATTTGAAGGGTGCAGAGCTGAAGTGAACCAAGTCCATGCAGCCTAGTTTTGAGATGAATGGCTTATATGTTGTTTATCACCAATCAATTCAAAAGTGACTTCTTTATATATTATTATTCTTATGTAAGCATATGCTTGCCAGCTTACCTTCTAACCTTTCAAAATCTAAAGAAGTCCCTTTTGAATAAATTGGTGATAAACAACTTCTAAGCTATTCATCTCAAAACTAGGCTGTATGGACTTGGTTCACTTCAGCTCTGAACCCCTCATATATTGATAGCCAAAAAATCAACAGTTTCCGAGATATTTGAGTTCTTGTGTTTTTCAAAAAATTTCTCACCTTACTTCATTTTTCGTCGATTTGTTCTACGTTGACCAAGTTTGGTAATAATTTTGGATTATTTTCTTCATAAAAAGATATGATACGTATGAAAAAAGCAAAACTACCCTATATTAGATGAACAACTTGAGGAAAGAAAGGACGAAGGAGCGAGAAGATTGAGAGTAAATTTCAGGCGGAAGTAACATCTGAAGAAATTAGAAAGAGGGAATGTGCTTGTATAAGGAATGGTGGAGGTCATTTCGAACAAATTTATGAATACAGTTTCTAATGAAATTTTGAGTTTAATTGCAATAAAAAAATATTTGATTCATAACTTTTCTTTCTTTGCTTCTATCCCCCATTTCAAATCAGAATCTGCTGAAACGAAACTAGTGCTTTAATTCTAACGAAAACATATTCAGGAAATAAAGGAGGAATCAGGTGAGTTTTTGAAATAATTTTTTTCTACAAACGTGCGCGTTCAACCTTTTTCCCGCACGCATTCCAAGTTGCAAAGAGTCACTTTCCCCTGCTATTTCTTTCCCGCACGCATTTGCATGCGGGAATGGATTAGCAGGGGTTTTTCCCGCACGCTAATATTATAGAGTAAATTAAATTCTTTCATGTTTCTATGCACAGAACGTCAACAATGAGAAACCCATAGTAACGACATGCAGAATTACGTCTGTCATTATTATATGAATTAATCAAATGAGATATGATATGTTTCGTGAAATGGAAACATTCATATATTTCAAGCGCTTGTAGAAAAAATATTGTTCCTAATTATTGCGGAAAGTGTCTGGCCCGCACTCAACTGCTTACCCGAACTCTTCTTCGCATCGTTCGGGCAACGGCAGTTTCGTGCGGGCAAGTATCACTTTCCGCACTTGATAGGAAAATAACTATTTCATACATAAATTTTGGAATTTGAAAGTTGCAGGCAAATTGATAATAGAAATTGATTTTTCTTTTCCTCATATACTGAATTTTAAATAGAACTAACTCGTTTTCAACATCAAATATAGGATACTTTTGCTTTTTTCATACGTATCATATCTTTTTCTGAAGAAAATATTCCAAAATTATAATCAAATTTGGTCAACGTAAAACAAATTGACGAAAACTAAAGTAAGGTGAGAAATTTTGTGAAAAACACAAGACTTCAAATATCGCGGAAAATGTTGATTTTTGGTTATCAGTGAGTGATACTAACACCTCCTCCAAAGTTCATGTCTAATTTGGAACATCCTGTATAATTATTATAATATATCAAAGTACTTAAAAAATAAACAGCCGCGTATATGAGTTAGTTGTACTGTTGATTGTTAATTATTTTGACTTCCATTGATGCAATATGGTTTTTGTTGAAATATTTAACATTCTTGTAATTATCCGTTAATTCTTTCGAGAGCTGCCCATTCCCAACCACTGCATCATATGCATTTTATCTCCGGGTTGTTTTTTTTGAAATCTACAGTTGATGCAACGTATTCAACCTTTAGCCAAAGAACATTAACTCTCCTCAAGCTACGTGTCAATAATTCAATTTTCTTTCATAGAAAAAAAAAATTAAATAAAAACTGATCTCTTGTATTCTCCATGCAAATAACTAGATTTGGTATACCTTCAATCAGTTTGTATAATAGTTATTTAATCAACTAGGATATTAATGAAAGCGATTAATGATTGAGATATTTTAATGTTCGAGATCATTAATCGCTCAATTAATAAACGAGTTGATTACAAGATTTTTCCGTCGACCACATTTTGAATTGAATGTGAATTCTTGATCGCAAAAATTTTCTATCGATACCTACAGCGGGTTTCATAAAACTCTTACTGCCCGATCAACGGTTTGACAGTCACTGAAACTTTTTCATTCCTACATATAATATATTGAACAAGAAGCAATTTAGAATCATTGAATAGATGTATATAGATCATAATATGATTCGAGAATTGAATTCCGAATTCTTATGGCTGAATTATTGATTGAAAACAAATTGACGTTTATCTGTCAATCAAGCGTTGATTCCCCGATCGACCTTTATGAAACCGGGGGATAGTCAAATTTGACACCTTATAAATTTTCTATGTTCATATCGGATGTTGATATTTATGCGGCCAATCGAACACATAGACATAGAGACATGGACTGAGCAATGTCAGCATGAAAATGTCTTTTTTATAGAAAGAGAGTAAAGATCGTCGGGCATTTACCTGTCTCGTTTTTGTTCACATAGGGGTGAGTGTGGACCAATCAAAATTCTAGAAAAAGACCCGTCGTGCGTTTCTCTCTGTCACTTTTTTTGACCGTATTTCATGCATAGAAGGTAAGGGAAGGCACAGTCCATGTCTATATGTCTATGATCGAACAATTCGAGAAGTTCATAGAGGTCATATTCGAGTTGTGACATTTTGAGTAAATCACATTGATATCGTTCCCTATAATATCTGTTAAAGAATGTGTGGAGCTGGTGGAAGCTGGAGTTGTAGTACATAGACATAGTGATTACACTCTAACCATCATAATTTTTCCGCAACCTTCACAATTCATCTCTCATTCATCTCAATTCACCCGCTACATTGTGACAAAATACATAATTACTGAGACTTTTATCTATAACAGACAACATAGCGCAGATTTAAAACCCAAAAATGTTTTGACAAGCTTCATAACCCCACATTTTCGTACTATACAGAGTGGAATGTGTCAAATTTCCATGGCCAAGCGAGCGCCTAAATAAAAGTGAATGGAGTATACGTGCAATATGCGCCAATGGCTCCCTTATGCTTCGCTAGGCTACGCTACTCTCAATATGCGGGCACCGTTCAGACACAGCACAGGATTAGTTTTCCTGTGTAGTTACTACGTACTACAGTAGGCTTCTTGCCCCTGAGCTGTTCTCAAATAAAACGGTTATTAGTACACCAACACCGCGCAGAAAGTTGGACGATCAGCTGTTAAGCAAAATGACAAGTGACAAGACCTGATTCGCGGTTCTTCGGATTATTTGTTTTGAGTTCGACTTTAAAATCGTTGATTAGGTATAAGTTTTACTATTTTATCGGAAGTTATTGCCATATATTTGATTGAAAAACTTGGTTTATCCTCTCTTTGCTAAGGAGAGCACAAATATACAAAATACCGGATATGTCTGTACATATGAAGCTTGAAAAAATTAAAAAATTATTTAACAATAATTTCATCTGCTAAAATTTCGTTGATAATCCTCTTGGGTAAATGTATAGAGAGTACTGATTTTACCAAAATTTCATTCAAGTACGTGAAATATCAACATATTTGAAATGAAATGCTATATTTTCACTGTTCGGCGCTACCAAACTGAAGCTTATCGCTTATTCGATGCATTCATGAGAAAAATCATTACTTCACTCTTCAAACCTGAAAGAACGAATATCTTCACTCAAAATCATTCAGTTCTAATTTCATCTAACATTGATTCTTTATTCATTTATTCAATAAACAAAGTAACTGAAAACTTTAATTGACGAAAAAATTCTCAGGTGGTCCAAAAAGCATATAACAGACTTTTTATAGTATTAATCCACAAATTTCAACAATACTAGTTTTCTAATATTTGACGGCATATGCAAACATAACCAAAAAGTTTGTTTACGGGCTACAAGCCCTCGACGTGCGCCAGCATTTGGTTTGGCTACAAGAGGGTACAGCGGAAGGGAAGGCAAGCTGCTCCGGTGCTTCTCACCCCCAAAAAAAATGAACGCGTCGGCGCTCGAGATGCATCGGAGCTGCCCAGGAGCTGCTCAAACGGTCAAAAAGAAAGCAGTATTTAATTGAATCTGTTTTAAAATTTTCTACTAGGTTAGTCTCTGCTGAGCTGTCCTCAATGTGCGGCTAGCCTTGGGCCCTTACTCACTTACGGTGCTGAAACGAGAGCAGAAATAGCGCAAAGGGGAAAATGAGAACGAAAATATTGGAACAGACAGAATACGCAACGCGGACAACCTGCAGGAGTTAGAAGTACAGAATATTATCAGATGGATGAGAGCAAGGTGCCGCTATTGAATAGAACACGTACAACAGATGGATCCAGTTCGAATTGCTACGTGGGTTGAAACACAGAAACGAGACAACCAATTGATAAGCCACCAAAAGGTTGGTATGACAGCTGAACATCAATGTAAAAAGAAGGCAGAATTGAGAAGACTTCGCCTTATTTGATGAAGAAGAAATAGAAATCAAGAGAAGAATAAAAAATATTTATCGGCAACAAAATTGCGGTAACTCATTTATTGTATTATATATACTACTTCGTTCACCAAATGTAATGGGAAGTGAGTTACGCTTATTCTTCTGATCAATCAGCATATTTCCCAGGTTAAAATGATATAATTCTTGCTTGGACAAATTTCAGTGACAATGATAACATTAGCGCATTATGAAAACTTTTCCTTATCTATATCTTTTCTACTAGGCCGAATCGGAAAAAATTTTTCAGACCAAAAGTATTCCTCTTGACCTCAAAAATGTGCTCTCAAAATATATGTACATCTTGAAGACTCACCCTGTACATAAGGGGTGGCCAACCAGTCGATGAGGCAGTTTCTATGTTTTTCATGTGGTTTTATTTTTGTATATTAAATTTTTATTCTATTTAAATTTGTATTCTATGTATTCGAATTTTTTTTTTCAATAAACGTACATATTCGTCCATTCAACTATAGTGTTTTTTAGTTAATCATTGTCCAATTTATAAATTTCAGGATGGTTTTAGAGCTATACATGCAGTTTCCGAATCTTTTTTGAATTGGGTTGTCAATTTTAGGTCAATCTGACATATTGAATCTAATTTTATTATTTTACGTTTTTCTGCTTTTGTTTTCTCTTTATTTCAGATAAAAGTTTCTGGTATCTTGGAGAAGACTTTCTGGATTTTCCTTTTTGTTGGAGAAAGAATCAATTTTTGCAGTGCGAGATGCCCTTCAATATGGAATATTTCAGCTTATTTCGTGAACAATTACAATCCACTACACTCACGGGGAGAAAGGTTTTTTTTACTGAGGTTTTTCCCTAAGCTCTTGTATCATACACCAATTTGTATGGTACCCCGTTACGCTAACCTCTGCTAAAACTGTATCTCATACACATGCTATAATTATTGTTTGCTGTTCAAGATTGTAATGCTCTATATCAAAAGAATATATATATATATATATATATATTTGGAATTTTGACTATTTTATAACTGGTAGATCTCGGGTTTCCTCAGTAAATTATTGATTCTGAGTCTCATCAAGTTGGCCGACCCTGCTATAGGTGATGAATTTATTATAACTAAAATCAACATTTGGTAGCTATTTCATTTCATGTACCTACATACCATTATCCAAATAACGGACGAAGCTATTATTTGTTAGACTGGTGTCAAAATTGGCCATTAGAGGGGCAATATATTGTGTAGCTGCTAACCAGGCATGTACATAGTCCCCGGTGTACAGAAAACCACCAGTAGCTATGGTTATATTTCTTATGATGTGACCATAAAAGGGAAAGTCAAAGGATAGAGTAACCGTCTGAAAAAACCAATGAGTTAAATGATTGTAGAATGAAAAAATAGAATACTCACAGCTGCCCTTCTATGAGCAGAAGACAAAAGCTTGTGTGTCGTTGAGTTTTCAAATTGGGTCAAATTCACCCAATAGAATCTGGCCACACGTTGATCGGTTATCAAAGTACTATTGTAGTAATAGTTACTTTCCTGAAAATGAGAAATGGAATTTTAGGTAGCAGAACGTACCAGTTACACAATGAAAACTTTCCACTCGGTAATAAACCGATTTTAAAGAGCGTTAGCACTAACAGCCAGTTTTATAATTAATTTAAAAGTCCCTGCTGAAACTGCACTTACTTTTGTAAATTTAACTTTTTTATTTTATTCTCCAATGTGAAATATATATATTCTATTTCATTCAAACCAGATTCACCGACTTTTACTTTGAATACATCCGATTTTGCACACAAATTTTCATCGAAAAATAAAATACTCCTAGTTTCTGCAATGGCTGAACATCCAAAGCAAACTGTCTTTGTGAATCCACGAGTTTTGCAGGTATCAAATCACCTAGTCAAGAACCTCAAGAGAGAACCGGCCTGTATTATGCAAAAAGTACGATGAAGATAATCGGTATCTAAAATGAACATAAACATACAAAATCTGTTTTGGTCGTGATGAAATGATTGGAAATGGCTTCTTCACGGAAATTCAAACTATGTACTACGATTCAAAAGGTAATCCAATACAAAATACACTACTATTAACACTTTTCACAATAATGTATCACAAAACGAAAAAACCGAAAAGTCACAAAATTTCAGTTTTACACTAATTGTAAAGCTACATTCACAATCAATTCACGAGCCGAAGTGCACTTCAGCACGGAAGCTTAGCAGATGGCGTTCTCCGTTACCATTCACAATGAAATTCAAGACAAAATTTCTTGCAAGTTGCAAACTATCACTTCGGTAAGGAATTTCGTGCCGGCTATAGATGATGCTGATGCTTATGTTTTGATCAGTTACATTTTTGATTCATTTGAGTATTTGGTTCCAAGATTATTGCGAATGGTAAATTTCGTGCCGAAGTCCACTTCGGCCCGCGAATTGATCGTGAATGCAGCTTTAGCCAACAACCTCACGTTGTTTAATCGTGAACCAGGCTCCCCTCAAAGACGGCTGCGGTTGAATACAATACAGAGACGGACATGGAACTACATAGTTAATGTTACCATAACGTGCAAATTGTCACTGATTGAAGAAATGATCAAGGGGTATTATACTATACACAATCATCAAATAAAGAATGGAGAATTTAGGTTTTGAAGATTCGTTCTGCTGGTTCATTCTTATTTGATTATTTTTGGTATCTTTGGATGAAGTATCTTAATTTATTTTTTTCTGGAAATTTATGAAAGAAATTTCCTTTTTCGTTTCCAAGTGGAATATGGTTGAGTTTTTCAAATTAACCATATTTTTCATTAAATATCCTTGAAATCCACATATCAATAGGAGATCAGTTGCGAGAGAAAAATGTCATTTGAATATGAATGTGGAGTAATTGCCTATCAAGTTCTTTGAAAGATCTTGCCAATTAACTTGTTCAGACTACTTATGACTTAATTATAGAATCGCATATGGTAATTGAAAGACAGATACAAAAATACCGGTTATTCAGCATATTGGTCTAAAATAATCGAAGCATCATCAGACAATTCAAATGAATTACATAGTTTTTTTAGATACCCTCCACTCAAATTCAATCCTATAATAGTCCCTTTAATTTTGAAGCTTCTTTTTATTTCATTTTTAGTAGCAGTTCGAACTTCGAATTTGATTATGAAACTGGTCGTCCCAGATTTTTCAAAGCTTCTTGCTTACTAACCAGTAATCATATCACTGAAATAGATGTTTAATTCAATTGTTCTAAGAAATGGCCTAAAGCTCAGTCATCCCGAAACGTAATCAAGTGCTCTTCTATAAGATCGAAGCAAATAAGCGCCATATCTACATTGAAATTATTTTAAGTAAAGTTTGTGAAGTAATCTATGGAGATACTACAACTCTTTGAAGAAGAAAGCTACATTTTTCGAGTGACATACGCTATTTTCGATTGAGAGTCATATTTATATTCATTGTTGAATAACACTATTGGTCCGTCAATTCTGTAAACATAACATAGATGAATTCAACCCATATGGTCCCATTGTACTCATTTGAGTACAGTTGATCACCTACAGGTATAATGTCCCTCTGATGTATAATGAGCGAGTCTAGAAGGTTTTCAAACAGGGGTAGCTGAACCTCGAACTCATGAAACATATTTTGTACAGCCAACATTTTTTTCAATTGTCTGTGATAGTTTGTGTCCACTTTTTTGTATTATATATCACATTCAAGTTCAGTGAAACTTCTCTTGATATCAGCAAAAAACGAAAAACAATTACGATGTCGGCAATGCCATCTTCGATCAATGCAATGTTATCCTTTGTATTGAGCGCGACTGTTTCATAAAGTATCACAATGTTTAACTAATAAACCATATTATATAATATGTATACCATACATGTGTAATAAAATGAAATTTCACATAATATCATTTGTATTGTCTGAGACCTCACGAGTGCCCAGTGTACTCGTTTGAGTGCATATTTTTTTCCGAAATCGCTTCGAAAATGAGTCTGTTGTGTCTCACTCATCTCATTCCATCAGTATATAGTGAAATTTATCGAAATAAAGAGAAAAAAATGTGTGGGACCATATGGGTTAAGTAGAATTTTCGGATTATTGAAACGCAGATCAAGAAATCGAAGTTTGATAACTAACCTGGTTGAGCCTGTCGGTGGGCCTCGACGATGCTTCGAAAATAGCTGGCAATTGGGATGGTAGTCGAAAGGGAACAGCTACTTCTCATTCCCAGCTGACGGTAAAATATGATTCTGGTTTGTTTTTCTTTTTCACTATATTCAAATTTCGTGAACTGTGCTCGTGCAAATCGCACAATTGTTAAGCGGAATTTTAAAGGCGAATAACAGAAGCGGAATTTTATAAGCCTAGATTTTTCTAGAGGAAAGCTCACACAATTAATACGTGTATCTCGAATATCTGGATTGCCCTTTCGTTTTCAATCCCCCTGTATGAAATTGACGAATAAAATTCGTATCCACATTTTTGTACCCAACCTTAACACGGTTTTTCAACGAGATAGAGTTGCTCATCCTCAAATTCCCCTTATGGTAATGGAATGGAGAAAAAAAGAATACACTTACGGTTATGGTTTCATTTGTGATGTTATGTCGTGCAAGAGTATTGTTCAGTTCCTTCTCGGTAAATTTGGATATGGAAATATTACTAATAACATCGTCGAAATTTTGTTTTCCACTTTTATTACTGGCTACATCATGTGACGGTGGATATGGAGTGAGTAGCACAGGTTTATCTGTTGTTGACGGATAATTCTTTCTTTGTCCCGTTCCATTCACGCCAATGAGTTTTGTTTGATCTGGCGGGGCTCTTGTTGTTTTATTGAATAGAAGTGGCATGGGCAACTTTGTTTCTGTCTGAAAAAAATATTCATAAATTGATATGTTATATTTGAAATATCCGTTTTCGAAACATTAATATTCAATGATATAAAATAATTTTGTCAAAGCAGCTGTGTCTGACGGAAAATGACGCAAAAAACTAGAAATAGGCCAGGTGGTGCTGTGAAGCAGTAAAGAATACAGTGGAACCTCGATATAACAAATCGGAAGGGAACAAGTGAAAATTCGTAACATCAAGCAATTCGTTAAACTAAGGTTTGTTATATTGAGGTGAGATTGGTCTAAAATTTGTTATATCGAGGTTCCACTGTAGTTTTATTCACCTCAACATTACGTACTCGACTTGTTTTAGCGAACAACTTCTACTTATAAATGAGAACACATTTTTATCAAATCTATGTACATATTTTCTACTTGAAATTGCAGTCAATATGCTTGGGTTAATCCCGAACTTATTAGCTATGTCTAATTATACATAATTAATAATGTTTCGCTTTTCTACGACTGATAAAAAAAAAACATCTTTTACGTTTCTCAGCCATTACAACTAGACGAGCAGTACCTTTCATACCTTACTTGCCAACAAACAACTTTGACTGTTTTACGAAAAGAAACGTGTTGAAGACTGCCGCAACTGAATCACATACTATGGGAATGAGGGTAACTTATTGGTGGGAACGTTATACGAGTACAGAGGTTTTGAGTTGACAAAATTCATTAATTAGAGGTATTTACACTTTTCTCTGATAGTTGAAAATTCGTTATAAAGAGGTTGTTCGTAAAAAATTTTCGTAATGTAAAGGTTTAATTTACATTGCCTCTTATGGACAATTCAAGGGGATTAGGAAAAAATTCGTTAAATCGAGGAAATCGTTATATGGAGGTTCGTTATATTAAGGTTGCACTGTATAAGGATAGAAGATGTTATGATTGTGCTGTCGCCTTTTTCGAATAGAACATTTATATGGAACATCTTTATGAATATTATTCATATTTCATTGATTAATTCATGGTGGGTAAACTTGTTGTTGTTTCCTGTTTCCTTAAAGAAGCGTGCTTGAGAGAACTTTTATACAATTATTGAGCATTTATAATTTTTTTTTACCGAAAAAATCAAAAAGTAAATTTGCTAGTGTCAACTTTAAAACGTGAAATTTCTCATTTTCGAACTGTCAATGAGCGATAACTATATATAGTCCATTCAAGAATGATTGACATCCCAGTAGGTCTTGAAAGTCCAGGCGCAGCTTAAGCTGCGCCTGGACCAAATATTAATATTTGGTCACAAAAGATTACTAAAAATTTCTTTACTTTCAGTCACATTATGGGAATATATTAATATAACCTAAAAAAAAAATCTTTAAACGACAGAAGATCACACAGAAACTGGGCGCATAGTCCTGAGGCTGAGCCCATATTCAACTTCCCCTCAAGTAGAGGGCCGTCATTTGAGACGGAGATTGCTTGAGAAAGAAGAAGAAGAAGAAATAACCTAAAGAAGTATATGAAAATAAGAAATATTCAAATTTGCAGCATATTTATAAGCATTCAAAATTGACACAACTATGTTTTCAATTCGTACGATTAAATTAAGAACATAAACAGCTGTACAAAATTCAAATAACCGTCGGTAAGTGCATAGATTCACATATAATAAATCTATAGATCAATGTTTATTCACAATACCAACCTAACCTGAATTCCGCAACACAAAATGTGAACTCAAGGAGATATATCTATATCTCCTTGTGTGAACTTATGGGCTATTACCAACTTTAATTCGATTTTCCACAGCCACCCGAGATGTCAATCATTCTTGAATGGACTATACCTATACTGTATTCACATTTATTTTAGCAGTTGGTCGGCCATGAAATAATTTTCTCAAGTTTTTGTAACTAGAACGGTGTAAGATTGGCACTCATGAAATGTCGTTAATGTCATAACGCCGTTGCAACAAATAATCATAGATTAAATGAACAGATAATAGATGGACCACTCGAAAAATACAGTGACTCTATCAAACACAGTGGCGACAATTGGAAATTTAGCAAGAATATGGCGGCTTAGAAGCACAGATTTCAATGCTATGATCTCTGATTCGGAATGCGGATTGGCTCACGTCACGTCACGTGACCAAATCCACCATATTCTTGCTAAAACGATGAAAAACGATACCACAATTGTTGCCGCTGTCTCGTTAGAGTCACTGTATCGAAAAACAAACTTCAGCGTAATCTGTTTTCACGGTACATGTACTAATTTTCGACGAAACCAAATAAAAATGGAATCTGTAAAGCTCATTTTTAATTTTCTTGCAATGATCAATGCAGACTATATTTGAAAATTTTTGAGTGAAACTCCGAGAAGGATTCGAATAAATTGATCATTGAGAAATTGCTCTAACGAATAATACGAATCTTTATCTGGATTTTTCTCTGATCCGAAGAATCGAAAAAAAATCAGTTCATAATTGAAAAATTTATTGCATTGTTCTTCAAACACGGATTCATTTTATAATTGAAATCAGCTTTTAAATTCACTTCATTCTACAATTACAAAACTTATTCATTACACAAAAAAAATTTCTCATTAACTACCATAATTCCTAATCAAAAAAACAATTCAATATTTATAGATAATATACGCATATTCTTTTGAATATCAGCAATAATTTTTTTTTAATATCAAACAATAAAGCATATCTGGTAATAGTCCATCGGTGGAGTTTTTAATAATGGTTACAAACAAACAAATGGTCTACTCCACTATATATTTAAATTATGCACTATGCATTTCGGCAAGGTAACTTGCCATCATCAGGTGCTCTAAAATCAAACAATTTGTCAAACAAATGAAAAGATCTTAAATTGAACAAATTATAACCTTCCGATGCAGTTGTTAAGACGCCAACGATGTAATATGAGCAAAATGGAATAAAAATAAACAAAATCATCAAGAAAACACACTAATAACGACATCTATGTTTAACAATTAAAATCAAATTAAACATATCCACAATCACATGTTCAACAAAAGGGGGAACATGCGAAAACACACGCATTAAAGAAAGAAAACCTAGATGTCGTCCCGTTCTTCGATATTGTCTAAAATTACAAAAATGAACAGTCCACGAACAAACAAAAACAATAAAATAATAAAACTCAGCAAAAATCAGGCACCTCGTATAGAATTGAAAAAAGTTGAACAGTCAAAGTTAATCTGCTCATTGACGCAGTTATATTCTTGAGACCTCAACGCTCTGTTGATTTCCAAGATCTCCAGAAGATCCAATTGAAGACTCTTCTCACAAACATGCAAAACTTTGACACCAGTTCTTGGATCGAAAGTGTGGCCTGACTCTAAGATGTGGTTGGCGAACTGTGATGGGGTGTTGACGATATCTTTATCTCTGTTTTTCTCTATATGTTTCAGATGTTCACCAACCCTTGTTTCTATTCTCCTCCCACTTTGACCTACGTAAGTGACATTGCATTGGGGTTGGGAGCAAAAAAGTTGGTAAACTCCAGACCTTTGTGTGATGGGTATTTTATCTTTAGTGTTGATTAGATGTTTAGCCAGGGTATTAACCGTCTTGAAGGTAATCAGAGTATTTTCTGTGTGAGCACTAAACAGTTTTGCGATGCTTACTGATATCTGTCCAAAAAACCTCAAGCTTCTATAGGTCTTCTGTTGAATTCCATCTGTGAGAGACTTATTCAGCTGCCTGTTCATGTGTCTTCGGTATATTCTCTCAATTGCGCGCTCAGGGTAACCATTTCCTTCTGCAATCTGTCTTATAATTGACAATTCCTTTTGAAAATTGGAGGGACTAAGAGGGATGTTGAACAATCTATGGAACATGGAATGAAATGAAGAGAATTTTTGACTGTACGGGTGGTTGGATGTGAAAGGTATTACGGAATCAGTAGTTGTTGGCTTCCGGAAAATATCAAAATTCAAACTGCAATTATCCCTCTCAATAATCAGATCTAAAAAAGGCAAACGGTCATTCACCTCCAGCTCGCACGTAAATTTGATGGAGGGGTGAAGACTATTCAACAAGTCGAGGAAACTCATCAGTTGACCATGGGTGCCCCTAAAAATGGCAAAAACATCATCGACATAACGGTACCACTTCAAGATGTGCTTAAGGAATAAACTTGTTCTAGACAAGTTTTGTTCAAATTTTGACATGAATGCTTCGGATAAAAACGGTGATATGCTGGAACCCATAGACAACCCATCAACTTGACAGTAATATTTATTCTCGAACTGAAAGAAATTCTGTTTAAGGACAAGGTCTAATAAAGTACACAAATCTAAAATTACATGAGTGTGAAGGCCAGATTTTTCAAAGAGTAATTGTCGTACTATCTCCAAACATTCATCTGGAGGAATACTAGGGAAAAGGTTAACGACATCAAAAGAAACGAGCATGCAATCCGAAGGAATAGTAAAGTTCACCAACCTAGAAGAAAGCTCTAACGAATTTTTAATCGAAAACGTGCTTTCAAACTTCAAACATGATGGGAGAAAGGTAGAAAACATGTGAGACAACTTGGAGGCCGGGGAACCTGTGAAGGATACAATAGGTCTGACCGGGCAATTGGGTTTATGGATTTTAGGTAAGCAATAAAGGAGTGGGGTTGTGGGGTTCATCGGGAGGATATTTTGTCTACTGGGGTTTAACAAGTGTGAAGCTTCTTGACAGGTTTTTAAAGTCAACTTCATCTTGGCTATGAATTTGTTGGTCGGGTTATACGGTAATTCGTGAAATTTGTTTTCATTAAGTAGATGGTAGACTTTCTCTTTATAATCCACCCTCGACATCAGAATAATGCAATTACCTTTATCTGCCTTTGTTATAATGAGTTCATTATCTATTACCTTCTTTTTTAAAGATTTCACCTTCCCAATCATGACATCTCGACCCCTTCTCGTGGTGGAACACTCACCAACCCGAAACTTGTTGAGTTTGCTAGTGATCTGGGCTCTTAAAGCGTTCGATTCTTCGACTGTCGTACTCTGAATGACCCTCTCGCAGTCAACCATCAGCTGTTCAATGCAAAAATCAGTTCTATGGTGGTAGAAATTGAACTTCAAGCCAAGGTTCAGCACCTGAACGTCACCCTCGGAAAGTGACACACTGCTCAAGTTAAGAAATCTAGGGTGGAACTGATGGGGTGGATCGTGTTGCCTGGATCTTCTATCTTCTGTCCTGGTAGACTGAGTGTAAATTAAATTGTCAATCTTCAAATTTAAGGACCTCTTGTGAACTCTACCCTTTCTCGAAACGTGCTCATCAATGTGCTTAAATAAACATGAAAATTCAGCATTATGCAGTCTCTTCGCCAACTCAAAGTAGAGAAACTTCAGCTTTTGTTCTAAGGAAGCCAAGGTTGAGTAGTGTCTTCTTATTTCATGTTGAATCCATAACTTTGTCGCCAATGAGACAGCTCTACGGGCGCTGCGTGAGCTAGATTTACAATTCAAGGTGACGTACTTTGGTGTCAGATTCATGTCCAAGCATCGGTGGTTGAACCAAATATTCTGGTGCAATATTCGTCTTCTGACGGAAAACTTACGAAACTGGCGGACTAAGTATGCTCGACTGGCATTTCTTAAAATCTGGTAATAGTCCATCGGTGGAGTTTTTAATAATGGTTACAAACAAACAAATGGTCTACTCCACTATATATTTAAATTATGCACTATGCATTTCGGCAAGGTAACTTGCCATCATCAGGTGCTCTAAAATCAAACAATTTGTCAAACAAATGAAAAGATCTTAAATTGAACAAATTATAACCTTCCGATGCAGTTGTTAAGACGCCAACGATGTAATATGAGCAAAATGGAATAAAAATAAACAAAATCATCAAGAAAACACACTAATAACGACATCTATGTTTAACAATTAAAATCAAATTAAACATATCCACAATCACATGTTCAACAAAAGGGGGAACATGCGAAAACACACGCATTAAAGAAAGAAAACCTAGATGTCGTCCCGTTCTTCGATATTGTCTAAAATTACAAAAATGAACAGTCCACGAATAAACAAAAACAATAAAATAATAAAACTCAGCAAAAATCAGGCACCTCGTATAGAATTGAAAAAAGTTGAACAGTCAAAGTTAATCTGCTCATTGACGCAGTTATATTCTTGAGACCTCAACGCTCTGTTGATTTCCAAGATCTCCAGAAGATCCAATTGAAGACCCTTCTCACAAACATGCAAAACTTTGACACCAGTTCTTGGATCGAAAGTGTGGCCTGACTCTAAGATGTGGTTGGCGAACTGTGATGGGGTGTTGACGATATCTTTATCTCTGTTTTTCTCTATATGTTTCAGATGTTCACCAACCCTTGTTTCTATTCTCCTCCCACTTTGACCTACGTAAGTGACATTGCATTGGGGTTGGGAGCAAAAAAGTTGGTAAACTCCAGACCTTTGTGTGATGGGTATTTTATCTTTAGTGTTGATTAGATGTTTAGCCAGGGTATTAACCGTCTTGAAGGTAATCAGAGTATTCTCTGTGTGAGCACTAAACAGTTTTGCGATGCTTACTGATATCTGTCCAAAAAACCTCAAGCTTCTATAGGTCTTCTGTTGAATTCCATCTGTGAGAGACTTATTCAGCTGCCTGTTCATGTGTCTTCGGTATATTCTCTCAATTGCGCGCTCAGGGTAACCATTTCCTTCTGCAATCTGTCTTATAATTGACAATTCCTTTTGAAAATTGGAGGGACTAAGAGGGATGTTGAACAATCTATGGAACATGGAATGAAATGAAGAGAATTTTTGACTGTACGGGTGGTTGGATGTGAAAGGTATTACGGAATCAGTAGTTGTTGGCTTCCGGAAAATGTCAAAATTCAAACTGCAATTATCCCTCTCAATAATCAGATCTAAAAAAGGCAAACGGTCATTCACCTCCAGCTCGCACGTAAATTTGATGGAGGGGTGAAGACTATTCAACAAGTCGAGGAAACTCATCAGTTGACCATGGGTGCCCCTAAAAATGGCAAAAACATCATCGACATAACGGTACCACTTCAAGATGTGCTTAAGGAATAAACTTGTTCTAGACAAGTTTTGTTCAAATTTTGACATGAATGCTTCGGATAAAAACGGTGATATGCTGGAACCCATAGACAACCCATCAACTTGACAGTAATATTTATTCTCGAACTGAAAGAAATTCTGTTTAAGGACAAGGTCTAATAAAGTACACAAATCTAAAATTACATGAGTGTGAAGGCCAGATTTTTCAAAGAGTAATTGTCGTACTATCTCCAAACATTCATCTGGAGGAATACTAGGGAAAAGGTTAACGACATCAAAAGAAACGAGCATGCAATCCGAAGGAATAGTAAAGTTCACCAACCTAGAAGAAAGCTCTAACGAATTTTTAATCGAAAACGTGCTTTCAAACTTCAAACATGATGGGAGAAAGGTAGAAAACATGTGAGACAACTTGGAGGCCGGGGAACCTGTGAAGGATACAATAGGTCTGACCGGGCAATTGGGTCCTTAAATTTGAAGATTGACAATTTAATTTACACTCAGTCTACCAGGACAGAAGATAGAAGATCCAGGCAACACGATCCACCCCATCAGTTCCACCCTAGATTTCTTAACTTGAGCAGTGTGTCACTTTCCGAGGGTGACGTTCAGGTGCTGAACCTTGGCTTGAAGTTCAATTTCTACCACCATAGAACTGATTTTTGCATTGAACAGCTGATGGTTGACTGCGAGAGGGTCATTCAGAGTACGACAGTCGAAGAATCGAACGCTTTAAGAGCCCAGATCACTAGCAAACTCAACAAGTTTCGGGTTGGTGAGTGTTCCACCACGAGAAGGGGTCGAGATGTCATGATTGGGAAGGTGAAATCTTTAAAAAAGAAGGTAATAGATAATGAACTCATTATAACAAAGGCAGATAAAGGTAATTGCATTATTCTGATGTCGAGGGTGGATTATAAAGAGAAAGTCTACCATCTACTTAATGAAAACAAATTTCACGAATTACCGTATAACCCGACCAACAAATTCATAGCCAAGATGAAGTTGACTTTAAAAACCTGTCAAGAAGCTTCACACTTGTTAAACCCCAGTAGACAAAATATCCTCCCGATGAACCCCACAACCCCACTCCTTTATTGCTTACCTAAAATCCATAAACCCAATTGCCCGGTCAGACCTATTGTATCCTTCACAGGTTCCCCGGCCTCCAAGTTGTCTCACATGTTTTCTACCTTTCTCCCATCATGTTTGAAGTTTGAAAGCACGTTTTCGATTAAAAATTCGTTAGAGCTTTCTTCTAGGTTGGTGAACTTTACTATTCCTTCGGATTGCATGCTCGTTTCTTTTGATGTCGTTAACCTTTTCCCTAGTATTCCTCCAGATGAATGTTTGGAGATAGTACGACAATTACTCTTTGAAAAATCTGGCCTTCACACTCATGTAATTTTAGATTTGTGTACTTTATTAGACCTTGTCCTTAAACAGAATTTCTTTCAGTTCGAGAATAAATATTACTGTCAAGTTGATGGGTTGTCTATGGGTTCCAGCATATCACCGTTTTTATCCGAAGCATTCATGTCAAAATTTGAACAAAACTTGTCTAGAACAAGTTTATTCCTTAAGCACATCTTGAAGTGGTACCGTTATGTCGATGATGTTTTTGCCATTTTTAGGGGCACCCATGGTCAACTGATGAGTTTCCTCGACTTGTTGAATAGTCTTCACCCCTCCATCAAATTTACGTGCGAGCTGGAGGTGAATGACCGTTTGCCTTTTTTAGATCTGATTATTGAGAGGGATAATTGCAGTTTGAATTTTGACATTTTCCGGAAGCCAACAACTACTGATTCCGTAATACCTTTCACATCCAACCACCCGTACAGTCAAAAATTCTCTTCATTTCATTCCATGTTCCATAGATTGTTCAACATCCCTCTTAGTCCCTCCAATTTTCAAAAGGAATTGTCAATTATAAGACAGATTGCAGAAGGAAATGGTTACCCTGAGCGCGCAATTGAGAGAATATACCGAAGACACATGAACAGGCAGCTGAATAAGTCTCTCACAGATGGAATTCAACAGAAGACCTATAGAAGCTTGAGGTTTTTTGGACAGATATCAGTAAGCATCGCAAAACTGTTTAGTGCTCACACAGAGAATACTCTGATTACCTTCAAGACGGTTAATACCCTGGCTAAACATCTAATCAACACTAAAGATAAAATACCCATCACACAAAGGTCTGGAGTTTACCAACTTTTTTGCTCCCAACCCCAATGCAATGTCACTTACGTAGGTCAAAGTGGGAGGAGAATAGAAACAAGGGTTGGTGAACATCTGAAACATATAGAGAAAAACAGAGATAAAGATATCGTCAACACCCCATCACAGTTCGCCAACCACATCTTAGAGTCAGGCCACACTTTCGATCCAAGAACTGGTGTCAAAGTTTTGCATGTTTGTGAGAAGGGTCTTCAATTGGATCTTCTGGAGATCTTGGAAATCAACAGAGCGTTGAGGTCTCAAGAATATAACTGCGTCAATGAGCAGATTAACTTTGACTGTTCAACTTTTTTCAATTCTATACGAGGTGCCTGATTTTTGCTGAGTTTTATTATTTTATTGTTTTTGTTTGTTCGTGGACTGTTCATTTTTGTAATTTTAGACAATATCGAAGAACGGGACGACATCTAGGTTTTCTTTCTTTAATGCGTGTGTTTTCGCATGTTCCCCCTTTTGTTGAACATGTGATTGTGGATATGTTTAATTTGATTTTAATTGTTAAACATAGATGTCGTTATTAGTGTGTTTTCTTGATGATTTTGTTTATTTTTATTCCATTTTGCTCATATTACATCGTTGGCGTCTTAACAACTGCATCGGAAGGTTATAATTTGTTCAATTTAAGATCTTTTCATTTGTTTGACAAATTGTTTGATTTTAGAGCACCTGATGATGGCAAGTTACCTTGCCGAAATGCATAGTGCATAATTTAAATATATAGTGGAGTAGACCATTTGTTTGTTTGTAACCAATAAAGCATATGTATGACATGAAAAAGTTTCAGTAGAGGTTGATGTAATGAGGTACCATACAATTCCGCGTATGATACAAGAGCTCAGAGAAGAAACCTCAGTGAGAAAACCCTGCCTCCTCGAGAGTATTGTAGGGCGATGTTCAATTTTACTTTGGGGAAGTAGCGAACATCCTATGGACTTGTTTAATAAAGGTTTCAAGATCTTTTGAATTCAATGTAATGTCGCATAATTACCTTCTTGCATAATACAATAATTATTGTTATTATATCAATGTATTAAGATGAACAGCCACAAATACGAGTCAGTTGTCCTGTTAATTGTTTATTCATGTGAAATTTTTGTTCAGAGGTGAAGTTCATCTTGAGTTGAAACTTCCTTCAATTCCCTTTACTTCCATTGATACAACATGATTTTTGTTGAAGAATTTAACATTTTTTGTAATTATCTGTTAATTCATTCGAGAGATACCCATTCCCAGCCACTACATCATACGCATTTTATCTTCGGGTTAATATTTTTGAAATCGACACCTGATGTAACCTAGTCAAACTTTAGCCAAAGAAGATAACGAACATTTCCTCTCCCCAAACTAGTGCATATTATGATATTATACTGATCTCTTGTATTTTCCATGCGAATAACTAGATTTGCAAGGCCTTCAATCAGTTTGTATAAACTTCAATTATGTTCGTCACATATTTTCCGAAGCGATTCGATTGTAATAAAATACGTATCTAATAACAGAAACTTTTACGTAGAACAGTCAACATAGCGTTGATTTTAAACCCAAAAATGTTCTGACAATCGTCATAACCCTACATTTTCGTACTATACAGAGTGAAACGTGTCAAATTTCCATGGTCAACCGACTGCAAAATAAAAGTGAATGGAGTATAATATAATATTATGGGATCTGTTATCGCTCATTATGTTATGATTGTTTTTGATCATTTGCCGGCAAAATTACGATTACGATTTCATTTCATTTTGAAGGCAAAATTAATCGATATTATTATGAAAGTTTGTTGCTTGGCCATTTCGCGACCTACATTTATATCAAAAATTGAATTCGGATCTGAAGATTGGATGAATAAACATACTACTTACAGTGTTGAGCTTTGGTGCATCTCTAGGAAAAATTTTAGGTGCCTCTACGACGTCCGACGGATTGGTTTTACTCTGAAAATTTTCAACAAATAAGTCATGTCATCTAAGATTGGTATTTTGATTTTTTTATTTCGAAATACTTTTGGGAAGTTTTCCACCTTTTGATAATTTCGTAAAGCAGATACCTGATTGGTCACGAAAACGTACACAGTTATTCTGCTTGATCACGTGTTCTCCCCTCATGCTGGTTTCACGCAGAGTTATAAGACCTAAATATGGAAGATATAATTGGCTGATGGCAATCACTTTCATTTCTATGAAACGGCAAGAAAATACCAGGAAAATTCGAGTAAGTAAAGTCTGCAATAGGAAATCGGGAGTACTGGGCACAGAAAACACCCTTAATTTACTTCATGGTACTGGGGCATAGACATAGAGACATGGACTGAACAATGTCAGCATGAAAATGTCTTTTTTATAGAAAGAGAGAAATGATCGTCGGGAATTTACCTGTCTCTTTTTTGTTCACATAGAGGTGAGTGTGGAGCAATCAAAATTCTGGAAAAAGACATTCCCGACGTGCGTTTCTCTCTGTCACTTTTTTTGACCGTATTTCATGCATAGATATAAAGGGAAGGCACAGTCCATGTCTATATGTCTATGTACTGGGGCTACTTCGTAATCGCCACACGTAAGATGTCTAAAACTCTAAAACTGATTCGATTTTGTTTTCAATTTCGTGGGGATATGGGATCAGTTTCGTTTTTTCCACTGTAGGTAGCGCTGTTTAGAATTTGACAGAGCACTGTCATTTGATATTTGAAAATAATTCCCTACGACGTACGAATATGTTGTATTTATAAGCGATTATTGGTGTGTGAAAATGTATCAGTTTCGAGAAGGGGGTGTAGAACATTCATTTATTCAACATGTCGTTCAGTAAGTTCAGTTTTCCATATGGACAATCAAGAGCTACAGCTAAGAATTCGGTGTTGTTGGAATTTGAAGCAGAACCAAATCAGATGAACGAACATTCGGGACCGATATTCCGATATAGCTAAGTTTTATGGAAACTTCAGCAATATTTCGAAGAAACTGTATTGGAAATACGTAATGTGAATTGTGAGCATGTATTGAAAATCAGAAATACATAAATCTATTCGAGTCTGTTACTTCAAATATTCTTCCTGAGTAGATATAGTGAAAATTTCCTTTCCGTCAACTGAATATATTGGATATTTGACCAATTAACTGTGTTTCATTAAAATCATATTGAATTGCTCCCCTCACGAATTCAAGTTGTCAAACGGAAATTATCTTGAAGAACAACAGTAAATCCTCATTCGAATCCTTATTCGATAGTGTTGAAATATTGACAGATTTGTTTTTACAACGAAAATTGAACTGGAAAGCACAAATATTCCTTAACAGCTGACAAAATGCACCAGTTCAAGTTCATGTTTTGAACTCGTTGGACGTTGATCGACATTCGATATCAACGCAAAACAAAATAAAACGAGAGAATATTATTGGTAGAACAAGGATATAACGAAGCAAATGACATGGTGGCGCCGCCACGAAACTGATCCCATATCCCCGATTTTCTGAAATGTAGATGCTTGCAAAAAGTGACAAGTGCACACACCAGTGTTTTAGACATCTTAGCCACACGCCACGCGCTTTGGCGCCACCTACCAACTCGTGAAAGTATCTTCTGTACTTCTGACTATTATGTCGTAATAATATAAACAACGTTTTCGCACAAAAGTTCAAGTTATGCTAAATTATCTAGTAGTAAAAATTTTATTAGCTTAAAGATACAAAGTTCTCAACATCAAAATTTACAATATGTTTCAACCATAGAACATAAATACAATGAATGGCCATTACAGTGCTACGAATGCATTTGTTGTAGTGCACACATTCAAATGTTTCTCTGCCTCTAGCGACACTAAGCAACTATCTCACTCCAGTCTTTGGAAAACAACAAACGAGCAAAGATTAATCTTTGGTTCCGAAGTTTCATCCGACATGTGGCCATCGGCATATAAATATTTGAGTTGTTTCTAGAATCAGGAATTTCAATGTAAATCTACTTCATAACTCAAACTATTGTCTATGCCAGGCCCATTTTTTTTTAGTCACGGAACCCTATTTGGGAAATTTTATGTGTTGGATCCTTTAGAAATTTAACCATTTTCATTTTCTACTTGAAAAGAACCAATTTTTTGCATGAAATAATTCAATTGCCTACTAAAAGCTTTAAAATATTTATCGTATAAATAAATTTGACGTGAACAGTTTTATCTCGTCTCGTACTACTGATTTCGTAAGCACCGAGTGGGAGAGTTAAGAGGGGAAAATCAGCTGATTTAGAGGTTTGGAAAATCTCCGTTTCTTCGAAAACCGTCGCACTTTCGTGTCCGCGTAAAATGCCAAACGAAAGACGAATAACCGGACCATAGGCAAGTACTACTTTCGACTCGGAAAACAGATAGAAAATACAAGAAAGAAGCTTCAGAAATTAGAGATTTTTCAACACGAATATAAACGCATCCAGCTTCACCCGGGGCTGTTGCCGTTTCTTATCACTCGAGTCGATAAAGTCCATTTTCGCACAACAGCCAAGGGAGATCAGCACATCAGCTGACATTAACGTAACCTATGTACCTAACTTCAGTCATCAACTGACCCAGATTTGTACTTTTATATTTCAGTTGGACCTAAAACTGCAATATTATGAACTTCAAGTCTTTCTTATTTTCACTGTCCAACAATTATTCCCCATGGCAGTTATGTACAGTAAGTTCAAAATGAGGATCTTTCAAAATTACTACATTGAGATTTAGAGGTTATGTTCAGTTTCGCACACAATAGAATTGACTTAGTTTATGAAGGAAGATATAGAAACATCTTGAGTAAGTAAAGGGTTTATGCACTCTCAGGTGGTTGTTTTCAGGTATCTATCTAAAAAAAATCTGTTCAAGAAAAATCTATCTAAGGAAAATTATTCAATGTTATGATATATTCTGTATCCTAAGATCTAAAATGCATTGATTTGATGTTGAAAATCACAGCTCATGGAATAATTAAGACTACTCTCTTGATGGAACTATATTTGTTTTAATACACTGAGAAAAATGAATTGAATAAACAGGATAATTGACATTCGAATCTTTGCAACACATAAACAGTTTGCGTACAATAAATAAAAATGGAATAAAATCTGAACAAACTACATCAATTATGGTAAATGATGGACCTTAAGTAGCTCAATAATTCAAATTTAGTCAAGCCAGATAAAATGTTTAGTTAGAACGAAGTCAAATGACCGTTTCATTCGCAATACATGAAAAGTTTGCGTACCCCAAGTAATTTGACTATTAAAAAATAAAGTTATTAAAATAGATAAATTGATTATTTGTGGTACACAAAAAATGAGTTTCATTTATATATATATAACATTTTCAGTCAATTAATAAATTCATTCAAAACAAGAAAATCTGTTTATTCGCGAAAGCGATCGAAAATGATCGATTGTGGCCGAATACCGTGCATGACTAGGGTTAGTGCCAGTCTGTGCCTGTCTTCGTGAAATTTGAATTTGCAACTGCTATCAACTGCTGCCCTGCTATCTCACTGCAACCGACATTCGCTAGGTGCTAGGTGGTCTGCTGCTCTGTTGGTCATTATCATTAGTTTTATTGGTCAATGCAGTTACAGTTTTTAGTGAGTTTAAGTACGTGATTTCTGATAAATGGAAATGGAGTATGAAAAATTACTCGCTGGCTGGGGGTTAGACTTCCTTTCAGAAAGTTTCAGAGGTAAGTGCGTATGTTTTCTGGTATTATTTAGGATAGGAGGATAATAAGTCGGACATCTAACATCTTTCAAGGGATTTGCCGCCAATATTACTGAATGCCGTTAGAATTATTCATTTTACAGCCCCCCTCATATTTTTGAATTTCAATGTTTTTTCGTAAATTGAGGATTGGGTACAAGACACAACCATTAGATTACCGAACCTTGCATTATAAAGGGTTGTACAACCTCATAATTAAAATTTATTTTCCATACAGGGCTGAAATTGAAACTGTAGTTCATATGGAAATCATTATGGAAAAAATAATTTCAAAATATCTGAGGCGGTATACACAACCTATATTCATACTAACCATTGCATTTTTTTCATTTCTTTTTCCTCAATTGGCCTCTAGAGTCTAGAGAGGTAATCCCATTTTCATTTTTACAGAAGAGGGTATAACAGACGAAAGTTTCGACTTATTGGACGATGATACTATAAAGGTGATGATTCCAAAGGCAGGCCCTCATTTTTAAAAAAAAGTTTGAAAGTCATGTAAATAAAAAATTGCAAAAAAGTCCTGAAACAACTGTTAGGAATTATAAGGTATAATATATTTGTTTCTTCAAACAATGAAAATTTTTTATAATCATCTTGGATTTTAGTATTTCGAAGAGACTGAGAGCACGTGTTCCACTGAAACCGCAAATTCTATGTTGATAATGAATCCAGATGAAGAATTGAAAGTGCTCCTAGAGTCGTTTGATGAGTTAGAAGATAATTTAAATCATAGTAAGAACTCATCGAAGAGAAAAGTTTCACTCACTGAAGATGAACCATTTAATAAAATGGCAAAAATTCCTAGCATTTTTTATCCATTGGTGAGTGTGGGTTCATGTTAGTGAGGGTTATTTATAAAACTTCTAATTTTTAAGGATATGGAATCAATTCTCAAGAAAACACCAGAAGGAAATGTCCTATTGTATAACAGGGCCAAATTAAACAATGATTATAGAAATAAACTTTCCAAAATATTAGTAAATGAATTGATATTTGCTACCGGGAAGAGGTAATTTATTAGTTTACTGTTTACATCCATTTCCCAATTTACTTCTTTTGTGTATTATTATGGTTCCTAAGAAAGCATTATATATGTTTCAGTATAAAAAGAGAGGCATTTGTAAAAGTGTGCGAAGAAATAGTACAGCTCTTTCCCAATGAAGTGACTGAAACATATTACATACCGTATGTTTCATCCAAACATGGATTAAGAAAACAAGCAGCAAGGGGGAAGTTATGGTCTCGTTACCTAAATGTAAGGGCTCTTTTAAGAATGACGTCTGATCCAAAAAAAATTGAATCTGAAGTTGAGGGAGAAAGAGAAGATTCAGATGAATTGAAAAATGATTTGATATTCTTGGAGAGTGCAGTGGAACCTTTTGTTAGAATTTTGGAATCATGGGAAAGAACTTTTGATTACAGACAAAATCTTTTCAAAGAACCAAGCTTTGAAATCGATAAAATTTTTAATAAGTTCCCATGTTTAAAAATGCCTTATGCCTTAGAATTGGTGAGTTAGCCTTAAAACTTTTTGTGTTTTCAACTAAGTAAATTTATAAACACTGCTTATTATCCTTCTCATCTTTCTCTTATTCATCGTTAGTTAATATAACAATTAAAATATTTTATTAATTTCAGTTTGAAGCAGACTTCAATCGGATATACCCTGAGAAAATTGATATTGTTTATTCAGAGGGCCCAAAAATATGTAGGGCAATCATTAAAGAAAGTGAAGAACGTAAGGTTTCACCATTCAAAGAAGATATAGAAGATACAAATAAAAAAGCTCTTTTTCTATTGCCATACATGTTTTCACCAGTAACCATCAAAAAAGGAAAGTCTAACTCTGGAATATATAGACCTACAAGAAAGGAAGTACAGGAAAGCTTTTTTGTACAAGCTGAGGTAAGAACAAAATGTAGTTTGGTCATACAATATGCAATTCATTCATTTGTTTCAGAATTTTGAAGAAATAGAAGATCTCATCTCCAAGAGATCAAAGTTGTTGGATCCTTTAGAAATACCAATTCAACCGTTTATGGCAGAGGTAGGGAATCATTTTTTCATTCACTTCTACGGAATGCAATATAAACTTGATTCGAGTTTGAGAAGTTTGGAGCTTTTATATAAAATCTACCACTCTCTTAACTTGGAGTACCCAGCCGAGTCAAAACATGTATGGCAAGTTATTCAAGATGCAATATTCAAAATGCCTATTAGTGGAAAGAGCAGCAACGTCGTTACCTTCCTTAATGATCTCAAAGTTCATACAGTATAATTTTAAATCTAAGTACTGATCTTAGTTTCAACGCAAAATAGTCATTTCCAGAGTTATATTATCTTCATTGCATTAATTAATTTGCACTAACAACTTGTCTTTATTTCATATTTATAAGGTACTTGGTTTTAAAAAATGCCTATATGTTTCAAATGTCAGTTAGACTATAAAAATTTAAAAGGTTTGGTCAACCATCTCATAATAATCCACAAATGTAAAGATGCATTTCAATGTGGTGAACAGAACTGTAATAGAACCTATCAGACTATACATTCTTTTAGACAGCATTTTTTCAAAAAACATAGCTGTAAGCCCATTTCATATTCGCCTAGATGTGAACAAATTTCTTCATTGAATTTATTACCTTTGATAGATGCCAATGATCAATATTCACAAAGAATTATCCACAGTCCAGAAATGGAAAAAAAAAATATTTCTAAACCAGATTTTTTCAAAAATTTTTGTGTGCGTTTGGATGGAAATATGTCGTTGTTTTTAGCAAATTTTTATGCAGATAAAACCTTATGTAGAAAAGATGTTCAGAATATTATGATCAGCATATCGGAACTCTTAAATGAACCATTGAATATTTTGCAATCTTATCTAATCGAGGAAGGCCGTTCACTTTCAGATCCAAAAGAAATAAATAAGTTCTTCAAAAAAATGAAGAAGATTTTCAGTAATTTTTCTCAGTATAAAAGTTTCAAGCAGTTCAAAGATATGGGGAATTTCATTGAACCTATTGAATATGTTGTGGGAAAGAAACCTGATTTGTTTGCTAATAATACTATAATGTCTAAGACTTATAGGGCAGCATTTGTTCCTTTTGAGTCAGTTATAAAGTGTTTTCTTGAATTGCCTGACGTTCTTCCTACCATAATGTCATATATGGAAAGTTGCAGAAAGCAAAAAAATCTATATAATCTTATTCAAACTGACTATTGGAAAAGTAAGATAAGAACATTTGGCGAAAATTCCATTGTCATTCCTTATAATCTGTACTTCGATGAATACGAAATTGGAAACCCTCTGGGATCTCATAGCGGAATTCACAAATTAGGGGCACTATATCTGTCTATACCAGTTATACCACCCCAGTTCCAATCTAAGCTAGACAACATCTTTTTGATCAATTTATTTCATTCTTCAGATTTGAAAGATTTTGGAAGCAAAAAAATATTTGGTAAAGTAATTGATTCATGTAATAATTTATCTAGAAATGGATTAAATATATGCAATAGTCAGGGATCTGTTAAAGTTTATTTTTGTCTTGCACTTTTGCAAGGTGACAACTTGGGCTTACAGACTTTGTTAGGGTTCTGTAAGACATCAAGAGATGGAACATCATCTCAGCTCCACCAATTAGACAAATCACTTCGGAACCCATCTAATTATAATACTGATCTGGCTCTCGAAAATCTGTCAGAAACTGGTATAAAAGAGAAATGTATATGGAACGAAGTGATGTATTTTCATTGCACGACAAATTTTGTTGTAGATATTGCACATGATTTTTTTGAAGGTGTGGCCATGTTCGATTTAGCTGAAATTTTTTATAGATTTGTCTTCGTTGACAAACTGTTAACGCTTGATGATTTGAATTCCCGTTTGAAGTATTTCGATTATGGACATCACAATATTAACAAACCTACTATGATATCATATGAACATTTGAAAGGAAAAAAAATTAGAATGTCTTGCTCAGAAATGAAAACTTTGGTTCTTACTGCAGGAGTTATGTTTGGGGATACTATTCCTGAGAAAAATGAATTGTGGGAGATATATTTACTGCTTAGAGAGATTTTGAATATTGTTTTATCCGAATATGTTACAGTCGAAAAGTGTTCTTTACTGAAGAAAAAGATAGCTGAGCATCATTCTTTATATATGAAGCTTTTTAAACTACATCTTAAGCCTAAACATCATATTTTGATTCATTATCCATTTATAATGGAAAAAATTGGTCCTGTAGTTAACTTATCATCCCTTAAATATGAAAGTAAGCATCGAGAATTCAAACATTTTGCTAATGTGATCTCATCTAGGGTCAACATTACAAAATCTCTTGCTATCAAGCATCAGCTGAATTTGAATTCAAGATTTGTGTCTGGAATAGGATTCGAAAATCTAATTTCTTTCAATGGTGACTTTCAATGTGATTATATTGATGCAGCCTCTCTCATTGATGAATTCGAGAAAATTTGTATCTCTTCAGGCGTGAATCATGTAAATTTTCAAAATTGTGCCAAATTGGAGAAGATTACAGTAGGAAATTATACATATCATAACGGAGATATTATTTTGTTAGAAAATACTGATATTCCTCTTTTTGGCAGAATTGTATTCATTCTCACAAACAGAAATAACAAAATTTGTTTCATTTATCATGACGTGAAAACTATCTCATTTAATAGGCATTTTTTTTCTCACGAAGTTCTGTTCACCACAAAAAAAAAGTGCATCCTTTTAGAGAAAGTTATATTTACTTCTCATATCATATTGAAAAAAGTGAATGGAAAAAACATGCTGACCAAGCTATGAATATTCAAATTCTGCGGACATAAATTTAATTTCTGAATCCAGTTGCTCAAAATCTTTATGATGAAACTGATTATTTATTGATATGGTAGTACATATAGGAATTAAATGTGATGTCTTGAGGCTGTTATGAAAAGCGTTTTTTTATTATAAGATACTTTTTTAATGAACTGTGATTTTTAGAATATTTTAGGATACCTTTATTTCAGTTTTGCCTAATGGATTGTGTTAAAAGGAGATTTTTGTTGATTTAAATGAAATATTTATTTATTCAAGCATATGTGAAGGATTTTTATTTTCTGTTTTCTTATACTTCATGACTTAAATACACTTATTTTTACTTTATTGTAGAACATATTTTTTTTTACCTCAGGCAGTGTAAAGAGAAATTTTTTGTCCTAATAAATTTTTTTTTTAATTTGTCGTGTTTTTTTCTCTTCATAAACCATTAACGGATTGGTACTCTAATTAAACATGGTATATAAAAAAAATAGATGACTCTCATTCAATTGATACTATTTTGAAGTTATTATCGCTTATATATACATATGTAATATATATAAAGAATATCCTAGCATTCATTCACTATTATGGTGCGCACCCATTCTGGTATTACAGAAAACCTTTTTATTTGATTCAAATTTGCTGCAGTTTCTAAACAGGAACTCTGGAAAAAAATTGTTATCTCTATTCTGGCTGCAGCAAATCTGATTCCAATGAGGAAGTATGCACTAAATATATCAGAATTGATGTGCACCATAGATAAAAAGTTTATTTGTTATTTTGAAAAGTATTTCTGGTGTAAGTGAACAGATCATTTATGGTAGATAAACCATTCATGTGCTGCAAGTAAACAGTTCATCTTCTATTAGCTAGAAGTCTATATGCCCCACTTAACATTTTTTCTGGCTCAAGTGGACCCATCATCTGTTGTAGAAAAACAATTTATTTTTCACAGGTAAAAAATTTATCTGCCTTAAGAATAAAGTTCATCTTTTCAAATGAATAATTTATCTATCGTTAGTGTACACTTCACTTATGGTAGGTGAAAAGTTTATCCTCCTTGAGTAAAAAGTTATTTGCCATAATTATTCTGCTGTATATGGCGTGAGAAACTTTTTATTTAGGGGAAATTATCAAGTGGTCTATTGTAGTTGATTAAATTTAAGCATAAAAACCATTTGTCCCAAATGAAAAGCTTCGGTACACTCGTTTATACACCTCTATTACTCTGTGTTCTTGTGATATATACAAGTACATTTTTTATATGGGGTGATCAAAATTTTATCTGACAGAAGCAAACATTTTTCTCAGTGTACATACAACGTATGATCCTCCTCGAATTAATATTATTCCCCCAAGTCATATAATCGTATTGCTCCCGGCCGATCTCTCATATCAATGCTGCAGTCGATTAATTTATCTTCCCTTATTCATATTAGTATGGCAAAACGAATAATTACGTAAGTTTAAGGAAGGAAAAAACTCATTTAATACCAAGGATATTATAATCCCTGATCATAAGTTCAAAATGATCGGCCGAGGAAATTGGTGGCCAAAGTACATAGCGGGATGACTTAAATATTCTAACATAATTTTTTGTTCATACTACAGCTTCGAATATCAAAATGAACTATTCATTCTACGATGAGGCGCCTATTCCTCATTTTTTCAAGTTCAGAATGGCCGGCCAAGAATGTGGATAGAGGAATGTATGTACTAAAAAAAATTTTTTTCATTCTGACAGCCCAGAACGCCACCTCCAACGATCAAATGAACCGATTTTTTTCTATTCAGAATGTTTTAAGGAATCTTTCTCCAGAAGGATAACTAAAATATCTCTAACATAATTCTTTCTTCGTACTACAACGCACAAGCGGAATTGTCAAAAGATTGTGCGGTTTCAGGTACAAAATCTTGTGAATATTTGTGCACGTTTTTTCTAAATGCTAAAGATCGTTTTAGCAGTTTTTTCCATTGAATTTTTTCAATTCTGGCCAAGAAGTACAAAATCAAGCGATTAGGGACAAACTTTCGATTTTGTTTAAGTTCGACTTACCCCTATTTCGGTTAATTTATTCACATCTTGTGGATTTGTTCCATTAGTATCAATTGATGTAGCGGTTTTTCGCACAGAAAGTTCCGTTTGCCGTTTTTCTATGTGATGGCTTTCGTCAAATAAGTATTCGAATGATAAAAGTGAGGTATGTGCTGGTACATGTGTTTCATATACGTGAAGATCTGGAACATAAGAGAAATATGATCAATTAGTTAGCGTTCCCAAAAATATTAAGCAAGATTTATTAAGAGTTCACGAAAGCATGAATCCTCATGTATGCTTGTTTTCATGCAACCGTATCCTTCAAAGTTTTTAATTTCTTGATAGTGCCATCTGCGTATTTTCCACCACATAAAAGATTCGACACAAAATTCAGTAAGAAAAAGTATTTATTACCATCTTTGTGACAATCACGAACAGAGAATGAGCCCAAATAACTCTGGAAAGCTTCTGAAATAGAGTTATCAAACCGGTGAAAAGTAAGCAGTCATTTGCTAACGTATTTCAAACCCTTTATTCATTTTCAAGACTTAGTTTGGTTGGAAACGGTTCACTGGCGGAATCTTTTTATCTGCATTTGGCTTCAATTACATACCTACTTACTTTTACTTACACTCGAAAAGTCTAAAATATATCTCGATGTAGGAAAAAGTACTTACACGTCAGAATTCTTTTTGTAAGACTGATAAGCATAATTATTTAACATCTTCAAACTGTTTTATTTAATAAATTCATCGCTTGAATAATCCGGACGCCTCAATAGTCCGGGCATGTCCCGGAACGATATCTGCCGGACTACTGTACTGCAAATGAAGAGGCTCTCGGAATAACCTTCTTAAGGACTTAAGGCATTGAACTTCATTGAATTTCTTTAGTTCAATGACTTAAGGTAAATATGTAGGGACGATGGGGTAATTGCGGACGCGGGGTGAAAGCGGACACTGAGATTCTGGGATATCTACTAGATCCTTCCCCTGCGCTCAGTTATCATGACCAAGTTATCTAGTTGGCTCATTCATTTCAGTCCGGTTAAATTGAGATTCAGTAAGGATTTTGTGCCTATAAAAGATTTCTATTGCTTAAATGGTTCCATCAGTGACCGAATTAAATCATCTTGGCTTTTTTCCTTCAAAGGAATTGAGCCTAACTTTTGGCGGCCAAGAAATGGGGTTTTTTGTAGTTTTTCAATCATATTTCTTCAAGAAATACGGATATCGACTGATTACTTGCGAGAAAAGCTATAGAGTACTGAATTCTACGTCGAATGAGATCAAGTGTGTACCTTTTCTCACTAATGGATCCCAAAGTTGGGACAATTTCCTGAAACATTTTAAAATGTTATATTTCATATTGATTTCTCGGAAAAATCTTTGAAAGCAGCTTATATATGAGAGAAGTATAAAAATGTATAAAAAAGTTGTAAAGCATTAAATTTCACATCGATTGAAAACACGCGTTCATTACACAAATAAAATTTTTTCCTTAAGATTTCAGATTTAAAACGTCATAGACCATTTCGTGGTCATGAACAGTCAACGACAATATCTCTGAAATTTTGCTCAACATTGATATACTCTAATATGGAAACGGGTTGAGGAACGCCGGCGCCGCCTCAATCGGGAATTTAGTGATCTATGATAGAAAAATTGAGCTTTGTTTATATTCAGTTTTCCAGGGGAGATAAAATCGAAAAAAAAACGAAAACACGCATTTTTGGTCACCAAAAAATTAGCTGAGGAAGAAGCCTGGGATAGTTTTTCTGGATGAGTCGTTCAAACAATTGAATACTTATTGGAAGAATTGTTTCTCGTTGTTTTCATCGCATTGTCAGTAAAATAAAATTCGATTCATTCAGTAGTAGTTGGGAAATATTTAAGGTCCGTTCTTCGGTTGACAGTAGAAATGGTTGAATTCTCGATTTGATTTTGGCTATAAAAATTGCAGCCATCGCAAACAACAAGGAATACTGGATTGAGAACGATCCTTCGGCTCCAACACTGAATTGAACGCACGAAGCCGCCTCCAGTGGACAACCTCTGTAGCGCCGCGCCGCCTGTTTTGTAGCGGCTACAAACGCTCGTTTCGCGTGAGCGTGTAGCCGCTCGAATACGCTTCCAGTGGACACCCGGGCTAAGAATATTTGTAAAGTGCGGAAATTGGGTACATGAGAACTGTTCAGGTGGAACATCGTCCGAAAAAGTTTTTATTTGTGATTCCTACAATTAAATATTGTGATTCCTACAATTAATGTTTACCTCAATTGAGTAAATGCGTGAGTACCCTAAACTGTTTGCAATAACCCAACACACGTCCGCTTTTTCCCCAAATGATTTGGGTAAATACCGAGGGGGTAACCACTTCCGAAATCGATGTACTTTTTTAGCCCGAAATCCCGAAATCACCATCCGAAATCCCGAAATCATCATCGAAATCCCGAAATCCCGAAATCATCGCCGAAATCCCGAAATCATCATCCGAAATCCCGAAATCATCATCCGAAATCCCGAAATCATCACCGAAATCCTGCAATCATCACCGGACCTTTACAATAATTTTAATAGTAAGGATACCTTCCACTTAAGGAAAGAATACATAATTAATTCAAAGAATTCTTCTGCAAAATCAAAAAGACTAATCAAGATGCTGAAGTATACCTCAAGTAAAGTATGCGTTATACAGGGTGAGTCACGAGGTACTGTACATATTCCTACTCAGGTGCACAATTTAAAAAGGCCTTCTCTTCATACGTTTTATCGAGCGTTTTATACAGGCTGATTGTCGGTTTTCACAAAAAGCTTTGATCCGTCGAACTTTTGAACGGTTATCTCTTATCTTATAATTTTTTGGGAAATTTATTTTTTAATACCTTTAGGAACCAACATATTTAGAATTCTGATAATCCAGGTTGTTTTATCTTTCCCAAATTCATTCGAGGTATGATAATCGTTCAGAAGTTATGAAGGATCGAAGGTTTTGGTAAAAACTGAAAAATACCCTGTATAAAACTTACGAAGAGTAAAAGGCACTTGGTAGATAGTAATGTTTCTCGTGACTCTCTGTCTTTTTTCACAGAAGATCCATTTTAGTTTTTCATAAATTTTCAAATTCTAATACTTTTTATTACTATGAAAGTTTTGACGGCATGCAGACAGACATTGAATTCTGAAAAAAGTACCACCCAGAGCAGGAGTCGAACCTACGACCCCCTGATTACAGGTACTCTCCCAACTGAGCTACCCAGGCAGACGTGGTAATCAGGGGGTAGTAGGTTCGAATCCTGCTCTGGTTGGTACTTTATTCAGAATTCAATTCCTGTCTGCATGCCGTCAAAATTTTTATAATATTTAATTTCAGACATCAAACTATCTGCTCACTTTTTATTACCTCTTCAACATTTTCGTTTTCGAATGAATTGAGTTGTTTGTCAGGGGTTCACTCATTTTGATAATAATATCATATTTTCTCTCCCTTGAATGATTTAAGGAAAACAAATATTTCAAAATAATCCGGAAGGATTGTATCTATCGTATCTGACACAAATTTGAAAATTGAGTTACGTTTCTCTAATTAAATTTTATATTTTGTTGAACTTTTTCTTACTCTCGTAATATAAAAGATATTATAAAATTTGTAGATGTCAGTTACGATACATTGTCTAGAGGACGACGAAATATACACCTACAAAATTGAAAAGATTGAAGGACTTGTAGGATAGGAAAATATAAGGAATTTTTTTCACAGAAAATCTATATGTTAAAATTTCAAAACGTTTTTCAGTATTTCAATATTTTCGAAGAAGCAATACTTCTCAAATAAATTGAGTCTTTTGAAATCATTCGAATTCATCCGAAATCATTCGCAATCATTCGAAATCTCCCGAAATCTTTCGAAATCATCCGAAATCTCCGAAATCATCCGAAATCTCCGAAATCATCCGAAATCTTCCGAAATCATCTTGATTTCCGAAATCGATGTACATTTTTCATAGAGTGGTTACCCCCTCGGTAAATACGGACAGAAAGAGTTTTGTATTTCTTGAAACAAACAATTTTGTTCATTAATCCCGTGAAATTATGAATGATAATTCTATAGTTGATTAACCAAGGATTAATAAATTAATAAAATCAGACTGATAAGTCATTATCTACAAGTGTTATACTTCATTTTCCTTCAGCGTCCGCAATTACCCCATCGTCCCCTACACCGAATTTCCAAACTCTTTTTTCATTTCTCAGACCTATTCTCGATTTATTCTGTGGACTATGCGAAGAGGTGGTGAAAGTCGCGTCCGCAATTACCCCATCGTCCCCTACACCGAATTTCCAAACTCTTTTTTCATTTCTCAGACCTATTCTCGATTTATTCTGTGGATTATGCGAAGAGGTGGTGAAAGTCTCCCATTTCTCCAATTTATGCAAATGAAAAAGCTCTCGGAATATCGTTTAGTAGGTCTTTATAAATACGTTCAAACTCTTTATTCCTTTTTTAGATCTATTTCCGATTTATTCTTGGACTCTGAAACGTCTGAGTTTTGCACTCTCTTAGGGCTTTATCAGTATGTACAGGCTGGGCAAAATTCGTTGTCTACTGAAGGGATCTCGAGAACTATAGCAGCTAGAAGAAAATGGACGGCACATTCTCGAGCTCTTTTTTCTTGACTAATCCAAAACTGAAAACCGATCCAGCCTAACGTTCATGGATTTTGAGTTATGAAGGAAAATTGAGAAATTATCATTCTCAATGAAGCTGAATAACTCTTTTTTTTTGAACTCGTATTCGAAATCCGTTGTTACATTCTACAGGCACTTTTTTTATGAGAAATTCGAATATGATTTATTAAATTTTTTTGATCCAGTCATTTTCGAGATACGACAGGGATTTCTGATTTTTAAAATGTAAACTACAGTTGAATGTTCTCTCATTCTGCTGCAATTTTTTTGCTGATTTAAAAAATGTATCATATGTCGCTATTTACATGAGTATAACATAAGAAAAAATTCAATACTTTTCCTGCTTTTCGATACACTGTTGAATTTTTAGTAGGCTGGCGTAACCATAGCAACCGTTGAAAATTCATTATACTTTGTGAACCTGAGCCTCTATGATTGGAATCATAGATTGCTGAAGAAATATTTCGATGATTAATTTGCCATCGTTTGTTCTCGCGATGTTTGGCACCCTTGACAGAAGTACCTATTTTTCATCATCTTACTTTTGCAAAGATTATAATTACAGATAGCTATCGTATTTTATTTATATTACTGACTCTTCAAGTTTCTTTCATGGATAGAAAAACTATAATTGAATAAATTTTCTTCTCTAATAATCAGACGAAGGTCTTTTACTCTCTTTTAAAGGATATCATTCTCGATATCGATATATACAGTCCCTGGCCAGTTTATTAGACGGACTGAGGATTTTTTTTATATTTATTGATATTGCCCGAGGAAAAAGCAGAATATTTGAATTTCATTTCCACAGAATTTCAGTTTCATCTACGACTCTCATTAAATTGTTCTGCATTTATTTTTGATGTTGTAATATTAGTACTAAAGTATGAATTAGTACTATGTCTTCCAGTGGACGTCTTGCATGCTGAAGGTTCGGACGCTATTTCGATAATCCACATATGAAATCATCATCCTCGAATGCAGCAAACCGAACAATTCTGCATTGATAGTATGAAGCTCTCATAGCTACACAAGGTTGCTCAGCAAAATATTAGAATTTCATGTTGAATCATCAATAAATCAAGATTTTTTATTGAATATGATATATTATATGTGAAAACCATTTACAGATGAAGTATATATAACATATACATTCAATTTAATAATTCAATATTCAAAATCCAATAACCTAATAACCAATTTCAAAGCGTGTTCAATTGAGATTTTGGATCGAATCAATGCGTCTACTGATATGGCCAGGGACTGTAAAAGAAATAATTATTGATTCGACAGTCTGTGATTCCTATCAAAGAAGGTTGAGTTCACATAGGATATGTGGAGTTCACAACGGTCGCTATGGTTACGCCAGCCTACTAAAAATTCAGCAATGAATCGAAAGGCAGGAAAAAGTATTGAATTTTTTTTCTTATGTTATATTCATGTGAATAGCGACATATGATGAATTTTTGAAAACAACAAAAAAATTGCTGTAGAATGAAAGGACTTTCAACCATAGTTTACATTTAAAAAATCAGAAATCCCTGTCTGGATCAAAAAATTTAACAATATCATATTCGAATTCCTCATAAAAAAGTGCCTGTAGAATGTAACAACGGATTTCGAATACGAGTTCAAATGAAAGAACTATTCAGCCTCATTGAAAATGACAATTCCTCAATTTTCGTTCATAACTCAAAATCCATGAACGTTAGGCTGGATCGGTTTTCAGTTTTGGATTAGTCAAGAAAAAAGAGCTCGAGAATGTGCCGTCCATTTTCTTCTAGCTGCTATAGTTCTCGAGATCCCTTCAGTAGACAACGAATTTTGCCCACCCTGTACATTGAATGTCAAACCCTTTATTCATTTTTTAGACAAATTTTCGATTCATTCTGTGGACTCTGAGAAGAGGGGGTGAAATATCGTTCTTAGGGATCTATCAATATGTGCACCAAATTTCAAACCCTTTATTAATTTTCAAGACCAATTTTCGATAATATTTCTAATATCCACTTTACGGATGAAATTCACACAACATTCTGCGAATAAAAAATTCTTGAAATAGTATTCATCAACTTCTAATGAATAAATACTTCGAGTTCATTTCGAGACCTTATATCGATTATAGTACCTAAGTATGCATAGTACACGAAAAAAAGTACACAAAGCCACTGGTCAAATGGACGCTAGATCTGTAGCTGCTAATTTTACGGCTGCTTAGGCCATTCAGACAATCATAACATTCAAAACCTCTTTGATCAAAATGGCCATCTGAAACCTCACAAAATTTCATATGGTTCTGCAAATGTCCCTCGAATAAATATTTTTACTAGTCTTAGGGCCTTATTATTATTATTATTATTCATATTTTTGAAACACAGATGGCGCTCACATCACTTTAGTCGCTTGGTTTCTTATCTTTCTACTCTATAATCTTTGGTTTTCTATTGATTGAACTAGTGCTGCTCTGGATCACAGAACAAATATCATTTAAAATCTCAAAAATATTGCTCTGTTTTTATAATATGCACTCAATGCGCGCCAGCTATCAATGAAATTTTTTATTACAGCGAATTCCATTGGTAGAACCAGCTTCAGATTTTTAAGAATGGTTATAAATATAAATATGCACTTGCACTGCACTAGTTTTACTAGTGCTACGCTATCAATTTTCGTGATCATAAATGTTATGATACATAGCTCAGGAATAAATTTAACAACTGCCCTACATATACCAGGCATAGAAGTGTGGAACTGCCTAAACAAAAACTGAAGATAGGTCAAAGAAGCTCCTCTTATTACGCCAAAGTTTACTATAATAAACTTCCTTACAATTTGAAATCGATGGTTGGTGTTGGTGACAGCCTAATGAAGAATTAAAAGGAAACAATAAAAACTATGATAATAACGTGAATTCTATAAAAAAATTTATTTTTTGTTGTTGACTATTTTAAATGTCATAGTTTATCTTTTGTTGTTGTAAAGGTGTGTTTAGTTTGAGATGGTTGGGGGGTCAAGTAATTTTTCATAAATGGGGAATAATTATGTTTTTTTTTTTTTTTGGGACCACCCATGTACAGGCATTTATGCCTCCTTTGGGTCCTTCATTTATTGTAAAATTTTTGGAGGAATTCAATAAAATTGAATTGAATTGAAAAAATTGAATTGTTTAATCCTCGAGTGTGATTAGGACTGACATGACCTAGTCTTGGAGCCATCGCAGTTATCAAAGTATAGGGAGAAAATCCAATTTCCAAAAATGCATACCCCCTTTTAAATACTTGCTTACCGGAGTTCGAAGTGGCACCAATCTATTTTTTATGGAAAACTTCATGTATTAAGAATTGTGACTGTCGAGTTCAGTAGGTGTTGAGATATCCGCAAGTTGAAACTTATTTTCATTATTTTTAGAATACCTGTGAGGATAATTCAAGTGAAGCAGTCTCCCTTTCTAAAAGATTGATTGTACACCCATTATTTCTTATTAAAAGGGTGGTTTATCAAAGAAGTATCTATAAATTGCACTAGATCGAGATAAAATATCGGGAGAGCAATAGATTTGCCAAAAACAAAGAATCTGTACATGATCACTGAAAAAAAAATCGTCATAATAATGAAATACAATCAGGTCACATACCATCTAATGAGGTCATGCTGGAGAACTCTACAGAAATAGACAAATGAAAAAGAAGCACTCTTGCACAAAATGAATAGAATTTCAACATTTTAACAAAACTAAATGAGCTCACAAACAAAAATAAAAACAAAACCGAACTGAATGTCACTTCACTGTTCACTTGTCATGTGTCTAGTCTATGTCATGTGTTGTCACTCTGACACCTTGTCAGAGTTTTAAACACAGAAACATAGAAAGCAAAGATTTTAATCTCGAGGATTCACTCTGTCATTTTGGCCTTGCGTTTCAAATATGAGAGAGTTTCAAAGTTGAAATATTGAATATAAATCATGGATTAAATCGTTGATTGAAGTATTCAATCAACAAGCAAATAATTAACTTTGTAAATACTCTGTGTCCAACACCAACTTGTTTTTGTTTACGTTTACCCCAATCCGAATTTATCTTTTTCGACATATTTGCCACAAATTACACAATTTCCTGGCATGCCGACAACGAAATTCTTGATACTCAAGTCTTAAAACGAACGAAACACTATTACATCGAACACAAATACGATAATTAACATTCAAATATTGGGGTAAACGTAAACAAACATGGAGTAGATGCCATATAGACTTATAATACATTATAATGTTATTATATGTCTATGGTAGATGCACAGTAAATGTTAACAAAAACATAAATAGGCTTGTTCGTAGAGTGGTTCACAACGGTTGTGAACTGTACAGAGCAAGCGTAATTGGATTTTCGCTACCCTAAAATGGAATTGCGCTTGCTCTGTACAGTTCACAACCGTTGCGAACTCAGATCAATAAAAAAATGTTTTTTATTGATCTGAGGTTGCGAACCACTCTACGAACAAACCTAATATGTTGGACACACTTTTCTATAGAAAAGAATACGAAAGTCTAGTACGTATGTATGTATGATTTCTATAACAAAAGAAAAGAATACATTTGATTCGACTCAACACGCATCACGTTTCATCGGGTCGCGTCGCGTTCATAGACTTATAATAATGTTATTTTAAGTCTATGGTCGCGTTTTAATAATGTTTTTCCGCTTCAAATCTAATTAATTTCAACTTCGATTCGTTGAGTGAGAGGAATAACTCAAGTCTTTTTACTTTTTACTGTGTTATATCGCTTCCTCAAGGTTTCAACAATACAAGAAAAAAATTTATTGAATGAAATATTATATTATTTAGGCCAAATGACTCTTTCTTCCATACTAATACCAATATATAACTACGTATTTATGAAAGTTATGAAGACGCATTGTATACCATTTTGAAATCTGCATGGAAGGGGAGGGGGGCATATTTTTTGAGCAGTGGGACACTCAGGCTTTCATGAACATTGCTTTACACCACTAGAGCTCAAACTTTCAGAAAATGAACTATACATCACATTTTATCATGAAATTTCAAGTTGCGATTTTTTTTTGAATAATTTCAAGAGCTATTCATATGTTTTTTGTGCTCATCTACAGGGTGTCCCGGAAAATGTGGGAAATTATGGGAACTTGTCTTCTTCATTTTTTATGTTCTATCTGAATCCGAGAGACTTCCCACATTTTCCGGGACACCATGTATATTAGTATATTTCAAAACGAATAATTTACCAAGAAATGAATGATGAATTTGAAAAGGCACCAAGCATACTTATCCGGTGATGATACAAGAAAACATATTAGATAAAAACTCTCTGTCTGACTGTACAAGTGAAATTAAAATGAATTTGTCTGAAGAATATGCTCTAATTATAATATTGAAGGACATTTTCATTTAAAATTGGTAAAAAAAACTTCTTCCTCCTTAGGAACAGATTTGCATCCCTGGACGATACAGCTCTACTTCATCTCTTTTTATTTATTTAAAATTTTTTCTCATATAACCTGAGTTGTACCAGAAAAATTGAAAACACCTTTATTACGACTCCTAATGGTAAAATCTGAAACAGTGTTTACTTATCTTAATTTTCTGTAATCACTATAGGACAGGCTGATTATACTTCAATCAAAGGCATATCTAATATAATTATTCAGTAAGAACCAGGACCGGCAAACCGGGCACACTGCGGGGCGGCACATTCTATGCTATGGGCGGCAAATCAGTTCAAAACGATACCAATTTGATAACATAAAATTTTTTTTCTTCAAAATCGAAAAGACCAACATTATTAATTATTAGAGTTAAATCGAAAAAGGCGACTTTTTGATGTGTGTGAAGTTGGCCCAGCACTTTTCGATTTTCGAAAAAAAAAATTTTGTGCTGAATTGTGCTAGGTTTATGCTGATTGTGCCGTTGAAATTTTTGTTTTATTTTATTCCACACGGTTCGCAAAATATTTCACAAAATGTATAGAATGGGCTTGCCCAGCACTTATCAAAAAAATGAGTTTTGACGACTGAAACAGGTTGTGCTACGCATGTACAGTGTTGTGCCGTTCGAATTTCTGCGAAAGTCCCTCTTATCTCCCCGAAAATCAAAAATGAAGAAAAAAGTTAGCCCAGGCACTTTTGTGTAATCTTCTTTAGTCATTAGCTATCCTGCTATCCACGCTGGAGTTCATTAAGCTCAATTCACGAGATTTCTCTCCTGAAAACTGAATTCTGGCAACATTGTTATCGTGATACACTTCTGATGATTTATGACGCTATGCAAAACTTGATAAGTCGTATGTTGTGCACGCAGGGTTGCCAACCTCAACGGTATTAGGCCTGTTGCCATTTATACTGATTTTCAGGCAATCTACTTATATTCCTGATATCCACCATTTGAAGGAAAAGTTTAAAGTTTTTTCTGAAAATCTCAACGGCACTAATCAGCACAAATGTAGCAGAACTTTATAAAAAAAATTAAACTTCAAAAACACGAAAGTGCTGGGCTGACATTTTTCCAAAATCTAAATTTTTCGGAAAACTAGGAGATTTTCGTGAAAATTTCAACGGCACAAGTTAGCACACGTCTAGCACAATTTTTCACATATGTTTTCGTTGAGAAAAAACGAAAGTGCTGGTCTAACTTTTTTTTCAATTCCGCGAATTCTCGGAAAATCCGACGAATTTTCGAGAAAACATTTATGGCACAAGTCAGCACAAATTTTTCCACTAATTTTTGAGAAGAAAAATCAAAAGTGCTGGGCTAACTTTTTTCTTCATTTTCGATTTTCCGGGAGATAAGAGGGACTTTCGCAAAAATTCGAACGGCCCAACACTGGGTAGCACAACCTGTTTCACTCGTCAAAATTCATTTTTTCGATAAGTGCTGGGCTAGCCCATTCTATACATTTTGTGAAATATTTTGAGAACCGTGTGGAATAAAACAAAAATTTCAACGGCACAAATCAGCACAAACCTAGCACAATTCAGCACAAAAAATTTTTTTTCGATAATCGAGAAGTGCTGGGCCAACTTCACACACATGTCTTTTTGCGCTTGGTCGCCAAACAATTCACATATGTTCTCAAAGTACCGAAAAAAAATGTATTTCATCCAGAAAAACGGGGAATACCGCTAGATGGAAAACGATAAAAAATGCCGCATTCTACTGATAAATAACTATCAAAGTCAGCCTGTAAATATCTCCACCGCAGCGGCCACTCACTGTCCCTTTTTTTGAGTTAATGCTCTCTAGCCAGTCGATCTCTTTGATAAACGTCACTCACTGAATAGTTTTTGGGACGGCTTGCAAGATAATTCAGAAATAATTTTTATATTCTGCTTGCCAATCTGATTTCGAAAAATTCATTTCTGGGAGGAATTTAAAATACTTAAGAAGCAAGAGTACCTATCAACCCTTTACGATAGTACCTAAATACGAATTGAGACTGTTGTAGATTTTCATATATCTCGTTATCTGTGGAGTTTAGAATTTCAAATTAAATCATATTGAAGGTCAGTTTTTATATCTGTATTTTTCAAACGTTTCACTGTATGTATTTTACTGTATTATATAGGCGCCGGCATAGTTAATAGATATATAACCCACTCTTTTGTATTCCTTCTTTCCTTATCGTTTTTTTAGATTGAACATTTACTCAATTTATAAAAAACACTTATCTCTAAATATCTACTTTTGAATTGGTTGTACGTAATTCAATAAAGAATGATATACTTGACTTGCAGTCAATATAGTCACAGCAAGGTGGCAAAATATCAGGCTTGTTCGTAGAGTGGTTCACATTGTTCAGAACGGTTTTGAACTGTACAGAGCAAGCGCAATGCAAATGGATTTTCGCCACCCCAAAATGGAATTGCGCTTGCTCTGTACCAGTTCACAACCATTGCAAACCACTCTACGTACAAACCTTCAAATCATTTTGCGGGGGCGACGAATATTATTTTGCCGGAGCGGCAAAATGTCTGGCGGCGGCCCTGGTAAGAACTACGAGATTTTCAGAATGAACAGTTCCACCCCTGGTACCCTCGGCAGAGAATAAAATGAAAAAACTGATTGTCAAACCATCTAGATTCTGCATTGAAAAAATGGTCCATCAGAAGCTCTACTGGGATCGCACGGTTCTCACAGACCGGAAAATAACATACCACAGACCTGACCTCATATTACTGGAAAAAGATTAGAATAGAGCACTTTTCATCAACGTAGCTATTCCAAATAAAAAAACCTATTAAGTATATTCTATATGGCAAGTGAATTCCACTCGTATAAGAAGCCAAATATCTAGGCATTACTTTGAATAAGAAGCTTCACTGGAACTCCCACGTGGGTAAAATCATCCACAAAGCCAGACACTCCCTCTCTGGGCCTGTCAAAGGATTTGTGGAAAAACTTGGGGAATAGCAGCTCCACTTTCTGTACGTCACGGTGATTGGTCCAATAATCACCTACGGCTGCATCGCTTGGTGGTCCTGCACAGAACGCAAACAACCCCAAAACAAACTTTCGATAGGTACTCCAGAGAAGGACATGCCTCATGATTTCAGGGGTATCCCGCTCTACTACAAACTACAACCGCATCCATGGAGATGCTATTAGACCTCCCTCCCCTTCACATTCTTGTCCAGTGAGAGGCAAGACTAGCTACTCCCAGGCTCCACCATCTAACTGTGAATTATCCTGATAAACTCATTTTCGTGCCCAATCGGCTCTCCAACTGGAGGCAGACGAGGTGGTGGGCATGAAAACTGATCAGATAACCACAAGAACGAAGACTACGAAGAGCTGTGTCACAAGGAACTCTTAACTCAGTAAACCAACAACGTCCTTGTAAATATACAAGGACGTTGTTGGTTTACTGATGGCTCCAGAACCAAACAGGACTCTGAAGCCGGAGTCTAGTCATAGATCGCTGTCTGAACTCAGTGTTAGTCTGGCCAGGTTGGCGACAGCATTTCAGGCGGAAATTTTCGCCATTAACCTATGCGCTAACTATCTGCTTGACATGGGTTGGATGGGTAGGTCAATAATAACAGATAGTCAAGCTGCCATCAAATCTCTTGGTACTGACAAATGCAATTCAGCACAGGTACTCAAATGCAGATCTATCCTCTACAAATTGGGAAGTCACAACAGACTGCAACTTATTTGGGTACCTGGCACTCAGGCTTCAGAGGCAACGAAGTATCGGATGCTCTAGCCAGAGGAGGCACAACCTAAGCGTTTAGTGGCTCGGAACCAACTCTAGGAATTTCTAATTAATCACAAATTGAAACTATAGGTGGATAAGGCAGAGGGTTCCGGAATATTAGGGCAACAGTTCTGCATTGCGTCACTCTCACAGGGCCGTCTCATTGCCTCCCTCTCTATATATAGATATAAAGTATATACCAACCAATGGCTAGAATTATCTAGAACCAATCTGAGATGTATAATTGCGGTCTTTACGGGACATTGCAGGCTCAGAGCTCAGTTACACAAACTTAGCATCATCAATGAATCACTCCGCAGGCTCTGCCTAGACAAGGTCATCCACTGCTCAGTGGCAGACAGGGTCAGACTTGAAGTCTTTGGCTCTTCCAAGCTGAATCTAGGCGAACTCAAGAATCACTCCACCTCTAACATCATCTCCTTTCTGAATACGATAGGATTGGAGGGAGAAGTTCGGCTCTCTTAGCTTGTTTGTGTGCTACAATAGACCGCTTTGGTCGTGGTGGCTGGTTGGGTGGATCCGACCAACACTCTAAACAATCTGTAATCCATAGATAATATAAAAAAATATAATTTCAAAATCAGTGGAATTGAACTCTTTAGTCCCTCTTGTGGAACAACCAAATGCATGATTGAAATATTTCTAAATGAATGAATAGGCCATTGTTCACATCTACTACAAAATGGATATTACTTAATCATTACTTATTACTACGTTATTTAAATTATAAGGCATTAGGTGAAATGTTTTATTCCACAAATAAAATGTTCATCCCAATACCTGATAAACATTTTTACTAAACATAAATGATGTAAGAACTTAATTAATCTGACCATACAATAGTTGTATCTCAAATATGAGCACATTCAGTTTACAATAGTGAATACTTTACAATTAATTGAAAATATGTTGAAGCATTAGAAATGTTTTGCATAACCTGTTCTATCTACATTGACCAAAATCATTTCTAATTCATGTAACAATTCTCTTTTAACTGAATCAGGGACCATACTTCTTGCCTTAGGTGTAATTCTTGATATTAATTCATCAACAGTTGGTACTTGCTTATCTTTATTTTCTGTTATTGCTCTACGGCAGGCTAATCTCACTTGATCTCTCCATCCACATTCAATGAGCCTAGTTTGAACTAATTCCGTTACCCTTAAAAAAAATACAGATTTATAATACATTTCCACTCTGCAGATTTTTGCCCAGAGACTCTGCCGATGTCAATATACATTGCCAGGTCTGGGCACAGTGGAAAAAAATTCTTTTTAATAAAAAAGAATTTTTTTCCAATAATATAAGCAATAATAAGCTTTTGCCAATATACATTGCCATGTCTGGGCACAATGGAAAGAAATTATTAATGAACAATTGTTTATTAGTGGAGAAATAATTTTAGACTACCTGTCCATTCCATTATTGACATCCAGATGAAGAGAAATTTTGGATTCTTGAGACATTATTGGCAATAAAATCCAAAAACTATTCAAAAGTAATAAACAAAGATAGCAAATAACCCATAGAAAAATAGAAATCATAAACATAAATTACGTTCGCTTTGAGAGTGGTGTGGTGTGAAGTTGGCTAACATCTAGCTGTCTAGCTGACAAGTGACAGAACCCAGAATCCCGAAGATGCTCGAAGCGGCGATGGCCGCCAGTGGCGTACACTTACTCTTATTTTCGCCGAAAAATCGCTTCTGCAATTCTGAATGAGATAAGCAGTTGAAAGATTATGAATATTTAATTTTCGGCATATATAATTAAATTAATTAATTGGAAATATAAATTTGTTCGATACCATTTTTCGATAAATTGAACTGAAATCGTGTAGGCGCGAAGTTTTTTCTATATAACTTCTAAGTTTAAACGACTGTCAAAACGAGATTTTCACTCAAATGATGGTTGACTACTCAGGATTCATATTCCGTGGAAAATTTGGGAAGATTTTTCCATTTAACTTCTATGTTTAAACGACTGTCAAAATAATTGAACCCTTTTATTTCCTATTGAAAACAAGTTACATAGTTCATAATCAACAATATGGGATTGAAATAGGTACTCAGATTAAAGACTAGGATGAAAATTTCTATTTTCATTCGACTCTTCTTTTCATGTGACCCATTTATTGGTCTTTTACCATTGGTTATTAGATTATTATTGAGGAACTCATTTAGTCTCTTCTGCTATTATTCTCTTAAAAAAAAATTCGATTCAATGTCAATTAAGAGGCCTGTTCTCAGATCAATAATGTTTTTTATTGATCTGAGCCCCTGTTTCAAAACATAACCTATTTCTGTCGAAACAAATGGAAAAATAGAAGTACGCAAAGCAAGAAAACAACGTTAATTACGTAAACGTGCTACGTATCCACCCGTAAATTACGGGATGCGGTAACTTTAACCGCCCGTTATTCTGAATATGGTTGACCATTCAAGATTCATATTCCGTAAAAAAGTTGTCTTGCGCCTCTTGCAGGCTACCCTTTTTCGATCCTAGATGTCTATCATCTACGCATGCTCATTCGTCAGTTTTTAACGTTAACGTTAGCGTCAGCTTTACGGCCTACGTAAACTACCGGTCTCCCACGTATACCTTAAGGTGCATTTACACCAAACGAGCATTGTTTTCGAACGTTTGAAAACGTTTTGAAACGTTTTGAAATGTTTTCAAACGTTCGAAAACTCAGAATGGGAGGTGTTCACACAGCCCGCGCCTGTCCGAACGAGCAAATGTTCTTGATAATTCAACGATGTCTCTCTAAAGTGCACGGACATGGAGCCCTCATTATCTAAAATTGAGGACCCTTATATCAAAGGCGGCAATCTCCACCGTGTTCCTATTTGAGTAAAGCGCAAAAAACGGCTACGTCTATATTGTTTTATATTTAACTGCGTGCGTAGTTTTTAACGGAATAAAATACTAAACTCCATTGACTTATGAAGTTATTATGCCTAATTACCTTTTAGTTTTCGAAAAAATTAGAAAAAATGAATGGAGAATGCCGTGCTTGATACTGACTATTGGATTTTGCCGGATTTGATACCAATGGTTCTACTGAAATGGGTTGGGATCTGAATATCAAGTGTTTTGAAAAAGATTCACGAATAGAATAATAACAATATTGAAATAATTCCAAGAAAACATGTAATCAAAAATATTTTTATTAACATAACATATTTATTATACATATACAGAGGGTATTTCTTGGATAAATTCGCAGATTTCTCTTTCTGATGCTAATTCTTCCATGTCTGGCAATGCGTTTTCCTCTTTCTGGCCTGCTTGCCCTGACTCGGGAGTTCCATTAGGAAGGATTTTTGCATAAAAATCTAGTTCTTCAATTGATCTCCAGGTAGCCTCAAAGTGTTTTGCAAGAAGTTTGTGAACATCTTTAAGCTTCCACATATTGACTTGTTTCAGACCACTTTTTATGATGACTGGTTCAATCGTGTGAAGGGTTTTTCCTTTTCTTATATTAGTACACTTTTGACGGTTTGCAAAAACGAACTGTATTGACGCTCGGAATTCAGATGAATTACGAACGTCACGACACACTTGTGCTGATTGGCCAGAACGGACATTGCCGGCTTTGATTCTAAGCGGGTTTTGGAGATTGCCGGGTTTGATTCTCAGACGAAGTTTCAAAGTGATTTTTTAATGGGATATAGCCTTTCTTGACACACGCGAACCATATGTTCAGATATACACGAAAAATTGAGAAATATTATGTATTTAACTCAATTTCGACCAAAAGTGGAGATTGCCGACTTTGATACCAGGGTCTTCAATTGCAATTTCTACTGAATCTATAGTACTCAGAGTCTCTGATAGTAATAATCTCTCAAATGAAAGAACTACGCCAAAGGAGGAGACGAACAACCTGGGTGAATTCTTTTCTAAAAGGAAGAAATTTTAACCAGCTGCTAGATGACTTGAGAGCGGACGAAACTGAACTTTTTAGAAATTTCAGCCGCATGTCATTATCGGACAAAATTGAGGAAAAAGTGTCAAGAAAGACACCAATCATCGAGAGAGCATTCCAGGGTCGGTTAGACTGGCACTAACGATTTTTGGCTAGGGTAGGGTGACCAGACGTCCGTCATTGTGACGGACAGTCCGTCAATCGTCCAAGAAGTCCGTCACTGGAAAACGTCCGTCAAAATCTTAAATTTAATTCAGTATTTGAAAAAACTTGATTCTGAAGTCCAATGTACGAAGTGTTTGGGCCAATTCAGATTGCATTTGGAGGAAGAAGAGATAATGTACGGCATGTTTCAAGTTACGAACATAAAAAAAAATTTAATGCAGCAGCGTCTTCCTCCCTCACCAAATATTTGAGACATTCAAATTTTGGGGATGAAGAAGCTTCTCTATAGAAACGCCTGAAGCCCTCTTCTCATTCCACAGTGTAATGCACGACCATTACATTAAAATTATTAAATTTTCGTTTTTGTGTTGTAATAGACTTTTATTATTTCTCTATTTTCAATAAATAGATTTTTTTTTATCGCCATACGTTGTAGGAAACTGAGTAGCTGGAATCATATAGAGGGGGAGTCTTATAGACTCGTACAAATATTTCACAGTAGAATCTTGAGGTCAAAAGAAACACTTTTTTCCTATACCGTTTTTTCCGAATCGGCTCGGTTTAAAAGATACAGGTTGTTGAAAAATATTAAAAAAATGTTATTTCTAGTTCTCACTAACGGCTTTATCGAATGAAATGAATTCGGGAATATAGTTTTCGAGTAATTTGAAGTTCAAAAATAAAAGATATCTGTGAAATTCGAAAAATTGGGTAATTTTGACCGAATGCAACTCTTTTTGAAAGATCCACAGACGTCACAGATTCATTTAGTTATATTGAAGGTAATTTGTTTTTCCAGGGGTGACACAGCTCATTATGAAAACCTAAAATGGTTACATCTTCTTATCAGGGCTGAATCGGAAAAAATGGTACAAGAAAAAAATTTTTCTTTTGATCTCAAGAATCTATATTGTTGAAATATTTTTACGATTCAAAGACTCGCCCTGTATATATAAATCAGGTCCGTCCGTCATTGAACATTGGATAATCTGGTCAGCCTAGGCTACGGGAGATTCTTATGGAAGTGTCATGTACCTTTACCGAATCTCAAAACCATCAATATCGAAAATTATTACCGTCTGTCTGTGCAGCCATCGTAAATGGACTCCATTTCAAATGGATTGATCAATTATGAAATCACGATTCAAGAGATCTAACCAAAATTCAAAATAAATTAAATACCAAGACCCAATAACTTATCACGGTCCATCGGTGATTTCGATGATATGACGCCAGATGTGCAAGGAAATCCGAATCCCTTTGATGATTCGTCGGTTTACCGACATGAGACGGAACGGGATCGAGCATTTTAAAACGTTTTGAAACAGGCTTCGTAAACTTTATTCGGCGTCGATGAGTGTTTACACCGCCTGTGCATATTGCGTGCATTGTTCGCAAACAGTGCCTTATAACCCAAACAACAAACTTCCGTCTAAATGACATCTCATTTATGTCAAAAGGGATCTAAAATGATCTTGCTCTGAATTATGATCAAAATTAGATTATCTAAATAAGACGTTTTTTATGAATGATGTTTTTGAAATATCTTTTAGATGTCTAGTCTTATGCCTGGGAAAATTCTTATGTCCGTAAGATATCTGAAAATAGATTAGTTTCCAAATATACATCTGAAAAACGTTTATCTTAGATCTAATTGTATTAATCGCGAAAGAATCACTGGGCAGACAACTAATAGATATGATATACCATACCAATATTAGACATCAATATCTGACTTTATTAAGACATCTAGATTACATATAGAGAACATCTAACTAAAATGGTCGAAAACCAGTGACCAGATGAATATCTTTCAGATATATCATTTTGTATCGTCTATGAACATTAGAATTCAAATTGTACCAAATATGTCGATTAATATCTTCAAAGAAGATCATATATTGAAAAAACGTTTATTGGATATCTTAATTTTATAATCATGATGAAATTAATTTTCAGACGGGAAATAGATATCATATACTATATCGATATGACACATCAATATCTGACTTTGTTTAGACGCCTAGATTACATACATAAAACATCTAAGTAAAATGGTCGAAAAACAGTGAACAAATAAATTTCTTCTAGATTTGTCATTGCTAGATCGTCTTTAAACTTCACGATTCCAAGTGTTCCAAATAATAATAAGAAGTCAATGTCATCTATTGAAGTGAGACATTAATTGTCAACACACAGAAACAGAGATTGCACAGAAACGTTGATTCATTTAATTTTGAAATTACCGGATGACAGTTCCTTCTTTAGTAAATTGATCCAAATATGATCTATTCCTACCGAACAATTTGCCAAATTATTATCTTGATCTAATAGAATACACGTAGACTCTTTAATTTTTCGTTTAAAATGAGAGGTCATAACAACAACCTTTTACAGACATGACATGAATATTTTTTAGACATAACTGTTTTTTGGGTATATTTCGGATATTTTATGAAAAAATCTCCTTCCCATATGTACTCGTGAGGCTCAATGGACAAGAAATCAGTACACCCCGGGGTACACCCCGTGTGCTTTGACGTTTCTTACATAAAGAGGTCATTACAACGGTGAGAAAACTACATATACGCAGCTCTATGACGAATTGGTTCATTTCCAATTATGAGGAGATATTCATGAGGGGATTCAGATTTCACTTCAAAGTCGGAATTTAAGGAAAAATTTTTTTTTATATATTATGTTGCCCTTCTACGCCTTCGTATGAATAGTCAACAATCGTTTTTGTGGAAATCTTATTTTGACAGTCGTTAAAACTTATATGGAGAGAAAAATTCGCGCTTTATAGCACCAAATCGGTGTTTTATTTTCATTTTATTTATTTATTTATTTCTACAACAGGAACCTCAACAGAAAATCCAGTAATAGAGGTTCACAATGATTACAATTTATGAAATTATTTTACACTCTATGATAAAAAACGTTTTATACAAAGCATCGAGCCAACCACGAACAGACAAATTAGTAAAAAAAACTGCACATTAGACATAAATAAGAAGAGCCAAAATTAATTATTTTCGGAATCAAGACATGTAATTTCTGAACAGATATGTCGACAGCCTATTCTTGAATGTTCCTAAACTAAGATTGAAAAGGTCAAGATCATTAATATGCCAGTTGTAAAACCGCATTATTCTAGGGGAAATCGATTGATAATAAAGATTAGTTCTAGACTTAGGAATCCAAAACAAACCTCTGATACGGCCAGGATACTGTGGTACATTTATATTTATATTATAGTAAGTGAACACGCTAACGGATAACCGGAAAAATTATTCAATATCTTGTACAAGAACATCAAGCAGCGCCCTCCTTCCTCCAAGACTCAAAAATTTGTGTTCAATTAGGGAGCTTTCATAATCTCTGGGTGAGTTGTTTGGATTAAATCTATAATTCAAGCTTTTGATGAACTTTTTTTGAACACGATCTATTCTGTTAATGTAGGTACTTATGGTGGTTAGGGTTCCAGATTTGGGTAGCATACTCCAAGCTGCTTCTTACGAGAGAAATATATAGTGTTTTCAATGTGAGGGCGTTCTTGAAATTTTTGGTGATTCTTAAAACAAAACCAAGCATCCCGAAACTCTTTTTAACCACCGCATATATATGAAATTCGAAAGACAATTTTTTATCCAATAAAACCCGGAGATCTTTAACAATAGCTACTCTTTCCAACTCGAGCCCGTCAGGAAAAAAAGACGATTTGATAATATTTAGGTTCCTTGTGAAAGTGATATGCTGACATTTTTTCACATTCAAAGTGAAATATCTCTCTGAGCAAAAAACGAATAAACGATCTAGGTCTTCCTGGAGGGCTACAACATCACCAATATCAACAATTTTTTTATAAATTTTCAAATCATCGGCATATAAGCTATGAAAGGTATTAAGAAAGCATTCAGAGACATCATTGAAATAAATTAAAAAAAGAAGCGGTCCAAAATGGGAACCCCGCGGGACTCTTGACATTACGTCCACCAGCTCAGATGATTGACCATTAACGACCACGTACTGTCTTCTCCCCTCCAGGTGAGATGCGATCCACTGAAGAAGTGATCCAGTGACCCCAAAATCCTCCAGTATCGATATTAAAGTTGAATGGTGCACCTTATCTAAGATGTCTAAAACTCTGGTGTATTCACTGATTCGATATTGTTTTTAATTTCGTGGGGATATCGGACCAGTTTCGTTTTTCCCACTGTAGGTAGCGCTGTTTAGAATTTGACAGAGCATTGTCAATTGAGATTTGAAAATAATTTGAATACTTTCCTACGACTAACGAATATGTTGTATTTATAAGCGATTATTGGTGTGTGAAAATGTATTAGTTTCGAGAAAGGGGTGTAGAACATTCATTTATTCAACATGTCGTTCAGTAAGTTCAGGTTTCTGTATGGACAATCAAGAACTACAGCTAATAATTCGGTGTTGTTGGAATTTGAGGCAGAAAAAATCAGATGAACGAACATTAGGGAAGGATATAGCTAAGTTTTATGGCAACTTCACCAATATTTCAAAGAAACTGTATTGGAAATACGTAATGTGAATTGTGAGCATGTATTGAGAATCAGAAAGTGATAAATTCGAGTTTGTTCTTCAAATATTCTTCCTGAGTAGATATAGTGAAAATTCCCTTTCCGTCAACTGAATATATTTGATGTTTGACCAATCAACTGTGTTTTATTAAAATCATATTGAATTACCCCCCCTCACGAATTCAAGTTGTCAAACGGAAATTATCTTGAAGAACAGTAAATCCTCCTTCGAACCCTTATTCCATAGTGTTGAAATATTGACAGATTTGTTTTTACAACGAAAATTGAACTGTAAAGCTCAAATATTCCTTAACAGCTGACAAAATGGGCCAGTTCATATTTTGAACTCGTTGATCGACATTCGCAAAACGCAGAACAAAATAAAACGAGAGAGTATCATTGGACTTCCTTTGGTAGAACAAGGACAGAACGAAGCAAATGACATGGTGGCGCCGCCACGAAACTGATCCCATATCCCCGATTTTCCGAATTGTTGATGCTTGCAAAAAGTGACAAGTGCACACACCAGTGTTTTAGACATCTTAACCTTATCGAATGCCTTTGCCATATCTGTATAAATAGCATCCGCTTGATAACCATCATTCATTGACTTTGACAGGTAATAACCATAGAGAAAGTCTATGGTAATAACCAAAGATTATAGAGTAGAAAGATGGGAAACGAGGCGACTAAAGCGATTTGAGCGCCATCTGTGTGTCACGCGTGTTTTTAAGACGCTAGGACTGGTTAAAATATTAATTTGAGTGCCATTTGCAGAAATATATGAAATTTTTTGGGATTTCAAACGTCAATTTTGATCAAAGAGGTTTTGAATGTTTTGATTCTCATTCCGCTTTTCGTTTATCATAGATCTGGCTCGTTCTAGTTGCTGATTTTCGAAGTTTTTTATCTTATTTCTCGGCGAAAACATCAAAATATTGTTCGAAAATTATTGAATGGTGAAGAACGGTGGATCAAATAATAGAATTGATTAAGTTTTTCACTCAATTAAGGAAAATGGAAGCGTAAGTATTTAAAGTCGTAACATGTGAATCGGTCATTCATTGATTCTAATTTTCAGTGCTCCGAAGTGGATAAAATGCTCAGGGCTTGAAGACAATTACTTCAGCAAACACTACTAACTACACCATGTGCAATGAACATTTTACTGCAGGTCAATTGAGAACTGTTCATCGACGTAAATTGTTGTATGCAGAAAGCATCCCTTGCATGAACGGCCTATTAAGGGGAAATTATGATCTTTATAGGTCCATTCAATGATTCTCAATTGCTACTCTTTCAATATATTCAGAAATGCAGAGATTTTATTGATTTCCATTTGGGAACCGAGTGACTGTAAAATTGTTGTTTGGAAAGTCAAAGTTTTATGAAACCTGCTGTGAGAGTTTTGTTCATTCATTAATCAATTTGTATATTGTGTCATGAAGAGACCATATCGTAAGGAAATCATAAAAAAGCACCAAGAAACTATACTGACATACAAGTCTTGCATATGTCTGTAAGTTTTTTTTTTTAAGTGTGGTTCTGAAAATTCTTTAAATAATACCTACATATGTAAGTAACTGGAATATGTATGCTATGATGGTATATTGAATATTGGTTCATATTAATTTCTGATATATGTATATTTTACAAATTCAACTAAGTTCATTCATTCAGAACAACCTATGTACAATATTGTGCAGAAACAACACCTTCGACGTATAGCAGATCACCATATACTTTAGTGTCCTAGTTAAAGCTTCATTTATTGCCCACTACTTCAATTTTTGTAAATTTTTTATGAATTGCAAATAAACATATAGCACATCCAACAGCGTTTTTCGTTGATATCAATTGATTCCAGACAATGTTTAGATGAAAACTAACATCCTGATCACAAAGCAAAACCATACTTTTGTTTTGTCGCTCAGGATGTTTGTTTTATGATAGAAACAAAGTCAATATTGGAATGCAATACGAGAAATAGAATTCGAATTTCGCGCCCTTCAATTAAAAAACAGAAAACTGTTATCAAAAAGTTTTCCTGTATTGACAGTGCGTTTTTAGCGCCATCTCATTGTCACGCGTGTTTTCACTGGCCAAAATGTTGTCGGTTTTTAGTACTAGCGATATGAGGGCGTTTCCTATCTTTCTACTCTATAATCTTTGGTAATAACCATATGGTGACAAATTGGCATAGACATAGAGACATGGACTGAGCAATGTCAGCATGAAATTGGCTTTTTTTATAGAAAGAGAGAAACGCACGTCGGGAATGCAGTTGTCTCTTTTTTGTTCACATAGAGGTGAGTGTAGACCAATCAAAATTCTAGAAAGAGACAACTGCATTCCCGACGTGCGTTTCTCTCTGTCACTTTTTTTGACCGTATTTCATGCATAGATAGAAAGGAAAGGCACAGTCCATGTCTATATGTCTATGCAAATTGGTTAATACTGAATGACCACTGAAGAAACCAGAAATCCTACTATTCGACAAATGAAAGAGTCTGTCTGTCACCAAGGATTCGAACATCTTGCCAAACTGGTCGAGAATGGAAACAGGTCTATAATTGTTGACATATTTATTATTGCCAGATTTATGTATTGGAACTACCTTGGCCATCTTCCACCTGTCGGGAAATACTCCCTTTTTGAGGGATCGATTATAAATTATATGCAAAGGTTTCACCAGGCTGGTAGCACAGGATTTCATAAAAAAAGGTGGAATCAAATCAGGACCTGAACTCTTGCTGACATTTTTGAAGATGTTATTTTTGCCTCTATCTCCGCCTCAGAAATATAGCACAATTGTTATTATTATTCTTCTTTTTGTAAATGACCGGTTTATCAGGATCCTCAAAGAAAGATGAAAAGAATCCACTGAACTCGTTTACTATTGTAATGCCATCGGTGAGAGTTCTGTTGCTGTGCTCTAATACATGCGGAATTTGTTCATTTTTACTGAATGAACAAAAGACCACGCCTTCAACAGTAAGGCAGGTAAATAATAAACAAATTAATTTAGATGCATAACATCCGCAGATAATTAAATCAACAAATGTTACGTTGATTTAATTCTGCGGATGTTATGCATCTGAATTAAGTAATTGAAAGAACAATTGAAATTTTAAATTAAGACTTCAAATAACACGCTGTAGGTATCTTTAGTTAGCATTTGCAGTACCATATTTTTTTTCTTTAAATTGTACAGTGAGACAGCCAGGCTTTCTCGCTTGTTATTTAAGATAGAGCCTTGCGGTTTTCCCGTTTCTGTCCTACTTTTTCGTGAAATTCTGCGTAAAATACAGTGGCGTACTCAATTTTTGTTTTTGAGGTATGGTTTTGAAGATACGACACAAACCTATATTTTTTCAATGGAACACCCTGTATTTCATTACTTCGTTGAATTCGTTATTTTTTTCCTTTCAAAATTATGTATAACATTATATAGGTAGGATGTTCAGAAATGCTAAAAAACACTAAAACATCACATAAAGATGATTTTTGTTAGTGAGCCATGAATTTTCCAAGTTTCAATAAGAGGATTTATTACTTTTGATTATTAAGAGTAGTATTTCATGTATGATACAAACACCCTCGTTGTTATTATGGCTACTATACATTTGGAAGCGTGGTTTAATCAAGTAGGCATTGAAGAGAAAAAAACAAATCTGATCTAGCTGTCATCGCTATGAATTGTTGTTGTGTTTAGACACAACAGTCCCGAAGAACTTCGTGCATCAACAGAGAAATTACAGAACAGCCCTTTTATAATATTGAATGCACTCAGGCATTGTATAAAGACCTATAAAGTATAAAGTCTTTATACCAGGTATTGAAAAGGTTTGTCATTTGTCAATTATGTATTAGGCAAAACAGACAGCAATTTGAACAGTTTAATTAGTAAAATATTATGCAATGTTGAAAATTTGTATCAATACCAATAAATATTTTATTGGTATTTCTTCTCTATCTAATTTGTATTATGAATTTTTGTATTATTTTTGTGCTGCTATTAGGTAGGTACTGTTACGAACCGCTGAATTCAAATTTTATTTATATATATTTTGTTAAAATCCATCAACACAATCGTAACTTATAAAAAACAAATTATTTCAATTAGTCTATTCAAGGAGTGACTTTTCTGAAAACTATTCTTGACTGACAACTCCCTATTATTTTTTTTTATGTTTCCATGCCATCCAAAATTTCCTAGCATAGCATCTATAATGAATAAATTTCTTATAAATTAACTAAAATTTCTTCTAATTCCTAGTACTCATTGGAAAAACTAAACTAAACAATAATATATTGGGGAAACGCAAACCATAACAGTACCTTCGTTTTGTTTTTCGTGTTAGTGATGAGTGCATAATCTTTGTTTGCCATCTAATGGATTCTTCTTCTCTAAAATCTAAAGTACAGGGTACCCTGTCTGTACTTTATTACACGTGTTCCATTGAAAAAAATATAAGTTTGTGTCGTATCTTCAAAACCATATCCCAAAGAAAATTGAGGACGACACTGTATTCTACGCAAAATTTTGTATCAGACGTAGTTTTCAGCTCAGCATTATTTCTCAAAACTTCGGAGATAAAGGAGGGATACGAAAAGTATCAATTTCCAACATCGCCCTGTATCTCATAAACGGAAACAGTTATGCAAAATCTGATTAGGATAACTTGAGTTTCACAAAAAAGTTCTATCTTAAATAACAAGCGAGAAACCTGGCTGTCTCAGCCAAGATAAGATGCACTGTAAAGGAATCTCCCCTTTTCATTTCATTATAATATTGTTTTTTCTCAGTCTTTTTATATGAAAAATTCAAAAAATCGTATTCGTTATGGGCTCTGGGGGGGTAATTACCCCCTTTACCCCCCCCCCCTGTAGGACCGCCCATGGCCTCAACTTTCCTAGATACTTCAACAAGGACGCCTCCGCCTTCCTTCTTTCGGCTGTTACCCTATGTCCTAATTGGCAAAGGATCGCGCGATCGGGCGATGGCGTTGCGCGTTGGATCGCGCGATGAAAAAATCAAACGTGAACAAATAAAGCTGGCTGTCCGTCCGAATACAGCTAATACAGCACCAAATTGGATCGCGCGATGGAGGAGGACGCTCGCACTTGTTTGTTTCGATATAGCGTCGAGAACATCGCCTCAACGCCTAGATACAAACCTATACTTATATAGCGTTGTGACCAAATTGGTTACCGACTTCGAGCGTTCAATGCGATTGATCGCTCCAGAACAAGTAAGTTTGTTTTTGATCGCGCTATCGAGCGTTGGACACGATGGACTTTGAGGAAAATCTAATTAATGAAGTGCTGATTTTAAGATAAATTATGAAGACGTAATTGCTGTCGTTGAGGATACCCTTTTCTTGAAATCGTTGGCTTTATATTTCAAAGGGAATTGAAGCTGTCCAAAAATTGAGGTTGAGGAGCAAAATCGAAAACCTCATCACAGATGGAACATCCTATTCTTCTTGTAGCTAAATAGTGATCCTTGAAACCTTTCATGAATATTGTTGTTATTATATTTAAATATACAAACAAGCTAAATATATTATATTCGTTTTTGTCAAAATATTCCAATTTGGATAAATAAGGCATCATCATCAATATGATGTGTTTGCATAAAGAAGGTTCAACACATTTCAAGAAATTTTCTACAGAAACTTTGCTCATTGGATTGAAATTTTAGAAGTGAGTTGAGAAATTAATGCATACATGTAACTGACGACGAACAAAATTTCATTCTGGTAGGTATTTTAAAATTAGTGTAACTTTATGTTAGGACGGCACTCTCGCTCAATTTCCTTGCCAATGTAGTCAAATGTTGAAGTTGGCATTTTCGTGTAATGAAAAAACAAATCTTCTTGATATCTCAGCTCGCGGTAAAGATGATAAAATTCACTTAATTCGGATCGGGTTCTAACTTATTTCATTAGTTTTTTCCTCTAATTTGGAAGAGCCGATTCTGCGAGAAGTATCGGAAAGTGCAAATTTCCTAGCAAAAATTCAGCATCTTCGTTTCTAGAAGTCATTTTAACTTGAAAAACAGCAACTGCGCAGTGTGAGGTAGTCGCGCGATAGTCAGTTGATCGGACCGACCACATCTATTCGCAGTTCGCACCCATTTATCATCGTGCGATAAAGGCGCGATGCGACCGACCAACGCAATTAGGACATTTTAGATTTCAGAATCGCATCTGTCCTTTCGAAATACATTGAAACTATCAAGACAAAACCGTTCTGAGGAATTAATATGCGGCAGTAGCCAAGATATGCAAATGACATCATGATCACTATTAGCGCATGCAGTAAAGAATTCGTGAGTCTTCGTTCGAAGACCCCGACAGTTTTGATAAAAGAGCCTGATAGTTTTATCAATCATTAGTTAAATTTAATAACTTATATTCCGTGATTACACGGAAAAGAGTCGGAAAAGAATAGTCTGCAAGGGGTGCAAAAAACTTTTTCATGGAATATGAATCCTGAATGGTCAACCAATATTTGAGTGAAAATCTCATTTTGACAGTCGTTAAAACTTAGAAGTTATAGAGGGAAAAACTCGCGCTTTATACCGCCAAATCGGTGTTTTATACGGAAAAGGGTCGAAAAAGGGTAGTCTGCAAGGGATGCAAGAAAAGTTTTTTACGGAATATGAATTCTGAATAGTCAACCATCATCTGAGTGATCTGAGCAGAGACAACTCTCTGGATCTGAGTGAAAATCTCATCTTGACAGTCGTTAAAACATAGAAGCAAAGATTATAGAGTAAATTAAATTCTATCATGTTTCTATGCACAGAACGTCAACAATGAGAAACCCATAGTAACGACATGCAGAATAACGTCTGTCATTATATATGAATTAATCAAATGAGATATGATAAATTTCGTGAAATGGATTGGATACATTTATATATTTCAAGCGCTTGCATAGACAACTTATAGATGGGAAACTCTCCCTCTAATGTTTGGGTTTAATACGCCCCCTGGTGGGTGTTGAAAGAGTTATTTGTAAAAATGCTGCCAACTGGCGGTGATAAATGGTACTAATTGGCGCGAAAATTCGAAATAACCTCACCCTTCTGATTCTTCCAATTTATTTCCTATTTTGAATTCTAAATCACTCACTCAAAATATGATAATATGATCTTATCGAATTTTTTTCGAATAATATTATATATTATCATAATAGTGAGTATGAGTGGTTGGACATGTAAAGGCACTAAGAAAAACGAAAATTGAAAAAACCAAACATTATATTTTCTATTCTGATGAGTCAGTCTTTTCAGTAAAAATTTTTCGTGATTGTTGATCATCACCCTTTTCTTGACTGCTCCTCGTCTTAATAAGTGGATGGAATTTGAACAGCCAGCAGGTTCCCCTATCATCAGATCATTGTTGCCTTCATGGATCTCTGGAACATTCGTACATTCTTGCATTTCCAGAACATCATTATTTCATCTGAAAATTTATTAATTTATTACTTGAAATAAATAGTTAACGAAACAGTTATGTAATAACCAATTAGGTTACCACAAATCCATGTCATATAAATTAATTCAACTCACCAGGAAGAAACCAGGACGGGTCCTTTTCGGCCCTCTGTTTTGTGATTTTCTGGAAAATGTCTATCACAAACAAGATATGTTTTCCGTATCTGTTGTGGTGTTTTATTTTTTAGGATAGAATAAAATTATTCACTTTTTCCACCCAAAGTTTGAAGAGAGTAGGATATTTTTCTGGATTCGGAAACCGATGACGCTTGCATGTCCTATCCTCACAATTTGGAACACAACACTTAGGTTTCAACCTTATATTTCTTTCCATGTTGAAATTTAGAATATTCCAATATTCGCTCACCCGGCTAACCAAAAACTCAATGTTACCCCTGATGTTTTTGTTCTGTGCCCCTGTGACAGTTCAACAGTGAAAGACAGAGCACATGAGACACCTCTGTCTCATAGACAACTTAAGTTGTCTATGCTACAGAGGAAATGGAAATCACAGAACACACCCACTTGACTTACTTTATGATGGAAATCGTAACGAAAGACCGAAAACCACGATGCGAGCGCTGTCTGGTGGGTGTTGATGAAATTAAAATCACCTCCAAACGTTTAGTAGGAGAGTTTCCCATCTATAAGTTGTCTATGAGCGCTTGTAGAAAAAATATTGTTCCTAACTCTTGCGGAAAGTGTCTTGCCCGCACTCAACTGCTTACCCGAACTCTGCTTCGCATCGTTCGGGCAACGGCAGTTTCGTGCGGGCAAGTATCACTTTCCGCACTTGATAGGAAAATAACTATTTCCAACGAATTGTTCGAATTATCAAATTTTTATTTACCGAACATCAAATATTCATATTCTTTCAACTGCATTCCGAATCCGAATTGCAGAAGCGATTTTTGGCGAAAATAAGACTAGGTGTGTGCCACTGGCGGTCTTCGCCGCTTCGGGTATCTTCGGGATTCTGTCAGCCAACTTCACACCGCTAGCTTATATTGGTGTTCTGTGACCGCCTACTCTAACTCATAGAGAAAGGGAAGTCTCTGCTCTAACTCTACTCTGTAATCTGTGGTGACCGCTAGGTAAGAGCCATAGAGAAAGGTCTCTGAATAGAGCCATAGACCTAATAATACAATATACACACAGATTACAGAGTAGAATATACATCATTGAACTCTATGGGAACTCCCATAGAGTTCAATGATTTACATATAAACCATATTTTCGCGATTAGGACGCGTGGAGCGTCTTAGCAACAACAAAATTAATGACGTAACGCTTTAGGACGCTTTAAGATATCGATTAGGACGCAATCACCAAAATATGGCTATATTTTTAGGTGCCTGGTTAGAGCTAACCTAAATCATAGACAAAAGAAGAACTTCACTTTTAGTGTTCTGTTCTGTCAAAGAGGAGCTCTTTTGTTTTGCTAGCCAGCGACAACCACACAACAGTTAGTGGATTTTATCACAGTATACTGTGATTTTATCGTAGATCTATCTACGGCTTTCGTACTTTTGTGTTCGTGTTTCTGTTTCATACTTTCAAAGACCAACAAACGGCTATAGCAAAATTCGCCTTTAGAAGATCATATTAAAATTTTTTGAGTTTTTGTGTATTACCTCAAAATGTCTTACGGGAGTTATTGCATGGTGCTGAATTGTGGAAGAAATAGAAAGGATTTTCCGCAATTAAGTTTTTTTACTTTACCTAAGAAAATGGAACTGTAAGTTGAACTGGTACCATGTGACTTGGATATTGATTGATTTTTATTTTCAGAGCTTTAAAGTGGATAGATTTTTCAGGTCGTGAAGACATTGATTTGAGCAAACGCTACACCATGTGTAGCGAACATTTTTCTGTTAATCAATTTAAAACTATGTATCCACGTAAGCTGCTGTATGCAGGAAGCATTCCAAGCATAAATGGGCCACGTGCGCTGAAAATCGAGCAGACTGAAAGTAATAGACCGATTAGTGATGGTAAGTTTTTCTAGATATTTATGAGAAGAATATTGAAAGTATTATTCATGAATATATCATATATTGCATCCATTTTCTATTTTTTTCTTTATGCAGGAAGCATTTCTTTCATCACAGAGCCATATGTGGTGGTAAGTGAGCAGAACGAATGTAATCGAACCAATACTGATGGTATGAAGGAGCCATGTGAGCTGAAGATTGAGCAGATTGAAAGTGATACTTGGAATACTGCTGGTTAGTTTTTCTAGATATCTGTGACAAGATTATTGAATGCGTTACTCATACATCATATATTTCATCCATTTTTTATTTTTTTCTGTATATAGGCAGCATTGCTTTTATGAAGGAGCCATGTGAGATGGTGGGAGAGCAGAATGAATGTAATAGATCAAATACTGATGGTAAGTATCCTAGATATTAAGTGACAAAAATAATTACACACATTACTCATTAATCTTATATTGAATTAATTAACATTACAAGGCGAGTTTTGTAATTCACCAAATTGGTGTGGTTGAGGTGGAATATGGTGGACCAAAATATTTTGACCTTAGCCTGGTGGCTTCCATACTCCTCTCTAGAGGAACATTCACTTATCCCAGATATCAAAAGGATTAAGCTTTGTTGAAGCCCTTTCCAGGTTTTTGGGCTTGTGGTGGTGGTTGGGTTCACACCACTCCTTGGCCCCTTGCTGTCGGTTGGATTCCTGATCCACCCAAGTAGGTACTGTTGTACTGTTTGCTGCATGACTATAAGAATAAAATGACAATTGATCTCTTTTAACGTTCACTGTCTCTTGGTTTGTTCCACTGAATCTGTATTCTGAAATTTTTCTGGTGTGTCTATCTAGAAGATTGATATCATTTGGAACCGCTACGACCATGAATAGTGCTCTGTCCTCATCCTTATTGAGCAATATGAGGTCTGGTCTATTGTGAGTTATTTTCAGGTCTGTGAGATCCCAGTAGAGCTTGTGATGATCGTTTTCCAATACAGCATCTGGATGGTAATTGTAATGGGGAGCCTTTTTGACGTTAGAAGTTGGTATTTTATTGCCAATTCTGGGTGAAGAATCTTGTATTGTCTGCATCATGTCTATTTTTGTACTCGGTGCCTGCGAACTTCTGACATCCTCCAGTGATGTGCTGGATAGTTTTATTTGTTGCACAGCCGTAACAACAGCTATCGTCCTTCACTGAGGCATCCTTGGCCATATATTTCATGTAGTTCCTTGTCGGAATTACCTGATTCTGTATAGCGAGGATGAAGCCCTCTGTCCCGGGAAACAACCTTCTGAAAGTCAACCAGTAGTTCGGCGCAGTTATGTCGATGTAATCATGATTGACCTTGTTCTGGTGTCTTCCATGCACAGGTTTGCCAATCAGTTTCTGCATTTTGCTTTCTGCAGAGTGTTCGACGGTTTCCAAGTGGTCCTGTTGTAGCTTCAACGGTGTAAAACTATCAGCAACAAAAACTACTCAATGGAGTTTTGACGAAGCAGCCTTGTTCAGGAAATATTTTTTAAGTCCTTCAATTTCCTGAGACATGCGGTTGGACAAGTCATCAATTCCTCTACCCCCAAAGTGTCGAGGCAGATCTATCCTTTCTATTGAGCTTTTGGGGGTGATGTTTATTAGGTTTTGTCAGCATCGTCCTTATTTTTCTCTGTAGGGCTGCTGAATTCGTGGTGCTCCATCTTTGGGTGAACTCCTCTGTTAATTCCTTCTTCATCAGGCTCTGATTGATTTTTCTTGCCTGTTTTATGTCTAGATACTTGTATGTGTCAACTTCCTTTAATGCTTCAATTTCTGCTCCTTCCTCTAGTTTGAATGTACCATCTTCTATTTTGCCTCTCATTATGTTCCTAAGTCGACGTTTTCCAGTCCAAACTTCATTTTGATGTCTTCCGAGAATCCTTCCACCATTTTCAGCATCTGTTGCATTTGTTTTTTGGTAGATGCGAAGAGTTTCAAATCCCACACCAGGTTGACATGGCGTTTTTCAGGAATTTAACAATACATATTGCGATCTACCTTGTAAATCAGGGGTGTTCAGACTTCAATACTTCAATATAATCAGACTCCGATCGATCGACTTTGAGAAACTTCAAGTACATTAGTGGAAGTTATTTATACAGAGTGAGTCTTTGACTCGTACAAATATATTAACAGTAAATTCTTGAGGTCCAAAAAAAAATTTTTTTCCTATACCATTTTTTCTGATTCATCCATGATAAAAAGATATAGCCATTTTAAGTTTTCATAAGCTATGCCACCCCTGGAAAAACAAAATTACCTTCAACTAAATCTGTGACGCTACACATCTGTGGATCTTTTAAACAGAGTTGCATTCCGTCGAAGTACCAAATTTTTCGAATTTCACAGATATTTTTTATTTTCATCAATATCAAATTACTGGAAAACGACGCAATAATACGGAAAAATATGAAGAATACTTTTATTTCACAAAACGTCGAAATATTCGTTAGATGGCGTCCAACTTAGTTTCAAGAGTTGTGTTCTTCGAAGTTTTGAAATTTTCTTGGTACGTAATGGTCATAATGAGAAAAATGGAAGACGTGGGCATATCTTGTGTTCGAAAATGAATAAAAACCTATATGCCGAGATTCATATCATTCGATAAAACCGTTTGTGGGATAGAACTCAAAATAATATTTTTTATGGTTTTTCAACAGCCTGTATCTTTTGAACCGAGCCGATTCGGAAAAAATGGTAAGGGAAAAAGGTGTTTTCTTTGACCTCAAGAATTTACTGTTAAAATATTTTCAAGGGTCTAAGACTCACCCTGTAGATCAAAATCGGCTTATTTTTTATGAGATCTACTCAAAAATCTCACGCGATCGACCGGTTGTAAATCTATAAGATCGTCAAGAGCCATTCGTGAGGAATGGAATCGAATGCCTTTTTTTAGTTTGGCGATTATGTTATTCTTTTCACAATGATTATGAATACGGTTTGAAATATACGATGTGATTAATTTATACATCGTTGAAAGGCATGTGAATGGTCGGTACTTGGATGGGTCTTCTGTATTCCTTTGGTCTTTAGGTAATGTTGTGCCATGTGTAAGGAATACTGGCATTCTTTCAGAATTTTCAATGACATCATTTATTGCGGAGGTCAATTTGTCATGCATGATCCAAAGTTTCTTGGTCCAGAATCTTTATTGCTCTCTCGTTAGGACCATCCTTGAGTATGCCTCGGTTGTATGGAGCCCTTCATATAGTACTCGCATCCGAATGGTCGAAGGTGTTCAGAATAGATTTCTCCGTCTGGTGGCTTATAGGTTGAAAATTCCAAGCGTCTCCGTTAACTATGAGTTTGTCAGAACTAGTTTAAGTCTGCGATCTCTCAGCGACAGAAGGACACTTCTCGATCTTGTGTTCCTTTACAGGCTCTTGAATGGCTATATAAACTGCCCTGAACTGCTGAGCCTGATCAGTTTCAATGCACTTTCGAGGACGTCTCGTCTAGTCTTGTATTTTTATCCTGATCCTGTCCGTACCAACTACCGCAAGTATTTTTATATTAATAGATGTTTAACACGCTGTAACAGTATGTCACCTACTCTTCAGTTTTTTGGTTTATCATTATCGTTGTTTAAGGTGTTAGTTTTGAGTTTGTTGTAGAGTTTAAATTTTATTGTATGCAGTTTGTTTTATTTTTCTTTATATTACTATGTATCAAATGGGTTGTACCGTTCATAAATTATGCGAAGCATAATGAATAAATAAATAAATAAATAAATAAATAGAAGTTCTGTAATCCATCAGGCCCAGGTGTTTTCCAATTGTGTAGTCCTCTGACCTCTTCAATTGTGATCATGTCATGCTGCATCGGCTTATATTTTATAGCTTCAGATTTTTCATCTCCAATCCATCCGGTATCTCCATTGAACTGAGGTTTCGTTGATAATTGTTCGGTCCAGAATTGTTCAATGGCTTCCTTTGGTGGTAACTTTCCATTTTCTTCATCAGACGATGTGAGTGACCGGTAGAAAGTTTCTGCCGACTTTTCGAATGAATTATTGTCTCTTCCGTCTATAATTGCTTTTATATCTCCTTAGGCGTTCTGCACTTAACTTTTGCTTCAGAGTGTCAAGGCATTGGTGAGCTGAAGCATTCTCCGTGTCTCGTTATGTGTGTGTCCTGTTTCTATCCATTATTTCTTTGGCAGCTTTCACAACCTTTCTTCCGTCATACCCGTTCAAGTACTTCGTCAGTCGTCCAATGTCTCTTCTTAGCCTTTCTGTTTTGTGTTGAAGACGTTTATGCCATGGTGTCGCGTGTAATTTGTGTAATTTTGGACCATCGTTGTTCGTTCGGCGAATTTTTGCCCCTATAGTTTTCGCTGTTAGCGCTGCACAGTAAAAAACTACATGCAAATATTCCAATGAGCTTTTGTTCTATAGGTACTCAGGTAAAACGTTCTTATTCAAGATGTCGATTATGAGTGACAGTTTCTTGGATGTATTGAGTTGGGAGGTGCTATTCGATGAAGAGGATCTGTTCCTTCCAATTCGATAAAGTATCTCCTTATGGCAGAGTCAACGAGTCAACTTGTCGGTAGAGCTCTTCAGTATCGTCCTGGTTTTCAGGCTCACTTGCGTTGCAAGATGGACTTTCAGAATCAATTTCTTCTGGCTGTTGTTGCCCAAGCATGTGAATTTCATCTCAGTGACATTGAGATTTGGGTAGGCGTTTCAGAATTCCTCATGGAGCCTTTTCCTCTAGTTGTTCGTGTTCTGCGCTAGTCCCGTGATGGAGTTATATATGCGCACAATAGTTTCATTCATGGACGTTGTCCACTTCATGCTCTTTCTAACTAACCCCGCTTGGGTGAGCACTGGCTGAATATCCTGCGCAGCACCTTCAGCGGTTCGAGTCGGCAATTGAATTGGACTTGCTGGTTGCTGTTGGAGTCATGTCCAGCTCCGGCTCCAGATATGCCCTAACGATCCCCAGGCAGCGACTTGTTTCCGAGGCTTCTCGTTACCACCATTTCCATAGGTTTGTGCTCCCCTTTCTCGATTTGGGTGAGGGGTAGAGAAGTGGGAGCAGAAAGAGCACCCCTGTAAAAGATGTGAAAGAGAGAGGAAAAAGGAATGGGACTGGGTAAAGCAGGCGTGGCTGGCTGCAACGTCTAAGTCGTTACGATGGCTACCCGGCAGGCTATCTACCGGATAGTTGCCAGGCAGACCAGAGATTGTGAGATTCACTTCATTCCCACCAGTAATATAAAAACGACTCTGTAATAATGTGGTGGAATGGTAGTTTGCGGTTGAAATCGAAACTAACTTCAAGTTCATTATATTTATTTTATGTATTCGTTAATATTATTAGTGGAGTAATGTTCTTCATTCAAGTCACATTCAGCCGAAGATAAGCTTATTTTAAGAATATATGATATATGAGAAAAACACCCCAAAATTACAGATTATTTCAAAACGATAGTTTCTGGATACAACGATATGGATTTTCAAAGCCAAATGTGGAGGAAATATTTAAAGAACTTAATTTTAATCTTATTACACCTCATGTTGAAAGGTTGCTGAAGCATTTGGCTCGTTCCAAAATCGCATCTTTTCAATCTGTACGTCAATACCGTCCAATCAGAGCGTAGATCTACGTCTATCTACGAATCAGAGCAAAGTCTGCTCGCTCTCTTTCCTCCGAGATGTAATTCTGAAACTCTACTATTAATCATGACTTTATAGGTACAGGGTTAGGAATAAGTAGTGGACACGTCCATAATATTTTCATATAGACTTGAAAAAATTTCCTTGATACATATTCATTTTCATTTTGCTTTGACTACGCAATAAACTTGTTTTTGTGGCTCTGATATCGTTCTGCGATCATAAACATAACCTAACTAATACTAACATAACCTAACCTAACTAATACTCGATCCACTAAACTCATCAACCTTTCCAGCTGGTACATAGTTAAAAAATTACTGGATCAACCAGTTGATGGTGTGCCCATCACTTCCACCACAATCATTTAAAAATGCCTTGGTGGACAACCACCCTTCCACCACATTATGTAGCTCAATTGAAAAATGCGCCTATATTACCAGTATTTCTCCTTTTCCAGATATTCCATTGAGTCCAACTGGACCTGAAAGAAGTTCTCCTTTGGAGAGTGTTTTCGAATCTTCCTCCAGAAGTGATGGTAAGTCTTCCTAGATATATGACAAAAATAAACACATCATTTGTCTTATATTGATTCACCTTCTTCATTATAGACGTTAGATTACTGGTATTTCTCCTTTTCCAGATATTCCTTCCAGTCTAATTGGACCTGAAGGTAGTTCTTCCTCGAAGAGGGTTATCAAATATTCCCCTAGAAGTGATAAAAAGATCCAAAGACTGAATAAAACAATCAACTCCTTGAGATGCAAACTATATAGAAACAAAGTATCCAATTGTTCCTGTAAAGGTAGGTCTCCTATATCCAGCAACAAAGCTGCAATAAATAGGTTGATTAATGAATCAAAAAGTTATCTCTCTAGAGAGGCACATATTCTTTTTGCTAATGAATTAAGAGCAAGCTGTGTGAAGAAATACAATCGTAGGTATGATGACAGTTTGCGAGAGATATGTCTCCGATGGTACTATGCTTCACCTGAAGGCTATAAGGTGATGTCAAAATGCCTCACTTTGCCAAATCCTAAGACATTAAAAAACTGGCAGTTAAAATTGAAACTTTCTCCTGGAATAAGTCAAGCTATGATGGAATCTTTGAGGTTGCATTTCTCACAAAACACTGAGCAGAAAAAAAAAATTTGTTGTCTCATGTTTAATGAAATTGTTATAAGTGAAGAGTTGCACTTTGATCAGTTAAATGGAAAAGTAGTTGGAGTCGTTGACACAGGAACTGTTAGAAGGAAAGACAAAGCAACTACAGCTCTGGTGTGTATGGCCAGAGGGGTTGCATATAATTGGAAATATATTTTGGGATATTGGTTTCTAGATCATAGAGCAACAAATGAATACTTATATTCCATTATCTTAGACTCCATCGATGCAGCTCAACGATCTGGACTCAAGGTCAAAGCCATTATCTGTGATCAGAGTCCAGTGTATCAAAGCGTGGCCCAGGAATTAGAAATTTCAGCAGAACAGTGCTTCTTTTTCAGAAATGATGAAAAAATTTATTTCATATATGATGTACTTCATCTCCTCAAAAGCATTAGAAATAATTTGGCAAAGTATGATCTAGAATATTCAGGGAAACTAGTATCATGGAATTATATAAAACAAACATGCACATCAACAAATCCCCTTCGTGTTAGGCTGTTGCCAAAAATAACAAAGCAACACTTGAAGATCGCCACATTTGATGTTAAATATGCAGCACAAATTCTGAGTGAATCGGTCAGTGTCGCAATGCTTGTACTTATGCAATTGGGTGAACTTCCAGAAGAGTGCATATTAACTTCAGATTTTATTAGTGACATGAACAAAGCATTTGACTGCCTAAATAGTAGTAAATTGGCGAAGGATCGATTGACAATGAGATATGCCATGAGTGAGAATTCGCCTCACAGAGACTTTCTCGTTAAAATTAGGGACAATTTCAAAAGTTCCAAATTTTTATCCAAGGGATCTGTACCATGTATGGAAGGCTTCATTACAACGATCAATAGCATACTCCAGATAGCTGATGATCTAAGGAATATATATGATATCCCCAAACTGCTCACTTCTCATTTGAATCAAGATTCACTTGAAAATTTTTTTGCCACAATTAGGCAACAACAAGGATGCTGCCCAAACCCAAGCCCTAAGCAATTAGAAAATTTTCTTCAAAATAATTATATAACTTCAATAACAAATTTATATTCTAATTCAAGTTTTGAGGAGGACCTCACATTCTCTTTAGAGAAATTGAAAGAATTAACGAGCTGTGAAAACAAAGAAGAGACAACTATTTTGGAACTGAAAGATATTGAAGATGTACAAATCGACCTTGAGGAAAAAAATGCAGTCTTCTATGTTGGTGGGTATATGACAAGTAAATTTCTCAAACTCCATCCATGTGAGATCTGCAGTAATATTATTCTTGACAGAGATATGCTTCTGACGGGACAACATCAAATATTTACTAATTTTAAACAGGGTGAATCAATTGATACTGAAAAGGATTTAGTGTATACATCTCAAGAACTTATCAATTATATTGAAACGCTGGAAATAATCTATAATGAGAACTTTGATGAGTTGCTATGTAGTGAAAAAATAGTTAAAGAATTAATGGACATTGTGAAGTTCAAGTATAAGATTGAATTTTCACTGTGTTCACCTGCATCTTCTGATAAATTTTTACAGTTATTTATGACTATCAGGTGCCGCTGGGGTGTTCGATTAATAAATCAAGGTAAGAAGAAGTAGCAACAAATATTGAAAAATATTTGCCATGAATAAACATTACTTTAATCTTACTTTGATTTATGAATCCAAAAGCGCATTAGGGAACTCTAACGATTTGTCAAAATCAGCTAGGCGTTCGTTGGCGAGGGGCACACAAGCTTTTCCCTCCATTGATTCGCATACTGTTAGGGCTGAGTATTGTGTTTTGTGCATGTTTTTGAAAAAAAATGTTCTTTACAGTGATAATAAAAAGCTTTGTGTGCCCCACGGCAACGAACGGTCTGCTGATTTTGACAAATCGTTAGAGTACTCTATAGAATCTGTCATAAATAAAAATTTGTCTTGAACAGAGTTCCCAACATCGATACCGAGCTTCTTGATATTCACAATTTGTTTGCTATACTGTAAGGCAATCCGCAAACGGGTCGTTCGACAATCGTGAGAGATGCGATTTTTCTATGCCCGGGCGTTACTGCCTATGTAAATGTGTCATCCTCACGAGGCGTTGCGCTGTCGTTGAGTGTGAGAATCGTAGGCGAGACGACGTCGTACCATAGAAATCATATTATATATTATTACTCTAGAATGCTAATCCAGTAGTAAGAAATGCGGCGAAAAATTGACAGTGGTCATTAATACGAATGCGAATCATTAGTTTATTTTCTAGTAGAACGTTGCCGAGTTTCTGAATATTCTGTCGATCGAATCGTATGAAGAGGGGACAATTCATGTAACGAAGGTATGTCGGACAACAACGTGTTTTCTTCAGTCATTTGATTTTTCACTGTTACGCGATCTGCTCGGAGGGAGGGAGTTTCAAGTCACATTTTCTGAAATGTACTTGTGTACTTGTCTATCATATTAAAAATAATAAGTGCAAATAAAAAATTCAAAACTTGAATGAATTATCGAGTTCCACTGATAGCGAATTCCATTGATGTAGTATTGTAGTATTGCACTAGATCAGGATATTTCAAAATTGTTGCACGGAGTTTATAATATGCACTCAATGCATAGGTACCTGTTCATCTAATGGAATCTGTGATAATATAGAATTGAATTGGTGATATTAAGTTTACAGATAACTCCAATCTTCAGCCAATTCACGGTTTCGTCAAACAATCAATGAATACTCAATAATACCTCTATCGGCTCTATCGACAAATTTAGATTTGGACTTATAACACGTTACCTCGGTAATATTTTCATTGAAACCTGCAACATCATTTTACTGCTTTTCTAACAAACCATATAACACAATGAGTCGTATGCATAAAGAAGAGTATTTGCTTTTACTATAATACTATCTTTGTCAGTTGCTTATAAAATGTATAATTTCCTTTCAATAAACTGAAGTGAAAGCTTTTACTACTTCTTTATGCATATGGCCCAATTAGTCATCCATGCATGTGTTCAATACCGACAAGAAGTCCTGTATGAATCGAAAAATAAGTTCTTTTACCGAATGAAATATGTTTATTTCTCATTTATACCAAATAAACAATTCAACCGACATAAGGTAGGAAAGTTTAGGCAACGTTCGAGTGGAAATAAACGAATGTCGCGCATTCGCTTTAACGACAACTGTCAATTTTTCGCCGCATTTCTTACTACTGGATTAGCATTCTAGAGTAAGTATATATATTATGATTGCTATGTGGGCCTGTTCCGATATTGCTGGTTTTACTGACCCGCAATCGAATAACAATAGAACTCTAACCACTGGGCCAATAGGCATCGTCTCTGAAATACTGACAGTACTGTTCAGGAATATCGGAACAGACGGTATGTCGTAGGCGCATTTCAAACTTGACAGTACGTTTAACGACTATCGTTTTTATTTCCAGTCATCGGCCAGCGGTCTCGAAGCTACCGATTTTTCGGTATTTCTACGGATATAAGGCTTTCACTTCCGATAGGATTTTTCCACGATTCTTGGGAAATCGGATAAATCTTCAGTGCGACACTAAAAATAAACAAAGGTCATCATAGTGGACTCTGCCAAAGTTTCCCAAGAAAAAAAGGCTAATATCATCGACACGACACGAATTACTAGTATCTACCGATTTTGGTACGAATATAACGATTTTTTGTGTTTTTTTGTTTTTCTCAATGCTCTGGTGATGTAATAGTGACGTAGTAACATCATATCTTCATCATCACCACTACTTGACGACTCACTTGCATCAAAAAACATATTGACGTTCACCAACGAACTCGACGCATATATCACGCGTAGCATTGCCGACGACCCGTGTGCGGATTGCCTAACCCATTGACACATCTAAGAATAATATCAACTTTTCCAATGTTGAATTGAAACTGTGTTAACCTGCTTTTCACTAACAATCCTTAAGTGAAAAGCAGTTACGTAATTCAGTTTTTTCTTTTCCAGTGTTGTTTAAAAACTCTTTGGAAACATATAGTAAATCTTGTTCCTGGATCAAATGATTCACACTTCAAAGATTTGATGCTGTCCTATCAAAAACTTGTTTTGGTCGAGAAAATTGTGCAGAGAAGAATTTCAATTGATTACTTTACCAGGCATAAAAACTGCATTCTTCATGTTAGAGTCAGTTTTGTACTTGTTTATTATCTCCCATTATTACACAGGATGAGTCGAGGGGAAAGCACTAAAATCCAGGTGAGTATTGTACACGTGAAAATAATTGAAAAAAAAAACATTTTCCTATCCTATTCTCATTTGTTTTCGAATTATAGCGTAATTAAAATGTTTCAAATAGTTAACCGCTTTTTATCACAAATGATGTAACGACCAGCTCACGAAGAAATGCTACTCAATTGGCCATTCCACTGAAAATAGTAATCAACACGCTCCACAAGAGAGGCTTATATCCATACCATGTAAATTGTACAAAGTGTACAGCACCCACAACTGGGAAATTATGTTAGGCGTATACAGTTTTACGGTTGGATAAATAACAATCATACTTTATACCTTTGAGTAAACAATATTTTATATTTTATGCTTTATACCGATGAGCAACGTTCATCCGCGATCAATAATACTCACAACTCTCATGTATGGTCAGAAGAAATACCACAGACAACAGTCGAAACTAATTTATGCACAAGGTTTCGGTAAATGTGTGGTGTGGTATGACCAACACATTTTAGAAAATCGTCTCACAAGAGAGATTTTCTTATTTTTTTGCGAAATGAGTTGAAAGCATTATAAGAGGAAGTTCTACAAAACATCAGAATGCAAATGTATTATCAGCAATATAGTCAGGTCGATCAATATTTCGAAGAAAAATTTCCAGGACTATGGATTGGTCGCGGTTGTCTTGTTAGTTGACCCCCTAGAGCTCCAGACCTCACACCACGGGACTATTATTTGTGGACCTGGTTCAAAAATAAGGTGTACAAAGTGAAAGTCGTCACTCGGGAGGCCCTAATGAGGGCTACCATGTGTGAATTTGCCGCTATATGTGCTAGTGTAGCGTGAGGTCCATCATAGACTCAACTACGAGTATATGATGAATATTAAATATATGGTCTCCATATATCTATTAAACTATATTGATATTACGTGTTTCATGCTATAAAAGAAATAAAGCCATATCGTTGTCAAAAAGGGATTTACAAACATCGACTCATGCGCGAATTAAAAATCCGAAAATGACGAACAAGATATTGATTAGTGACCAAATATTTCTATATTCAATTTCTCCAATATTATGATCTGTGCAATGACAAGTCATCGTAGGCGAACAAATATTGCATAAGTTTGTCTATGTTCAGGACCTCACTCTACATTGGCGCTAACTGGTGAGCACAAAAACGGTAGCCCTCATTCAACGCTTTAAGAATGTTGGTTTGTCATAGAAAGATGTGTATCACTGAAAAAAACACCAAGAACCCTTCGCAGATGAAGTAGAATGCGTTTAGAGTTTAATGGCGGTATTTTTGAACATTTGTTAAAACAGCGCCATGATTAAAACTATACTAATGTAAGTAATTTTGCTTGTTTGTAATTGTGCTATATTTCGAAAACGAATGAGAATACTATAAGAACATATGGGTTGTTTAAAATTTTCACGTGTAAAATACACACCTGGAGTTTGGTGCGTTCCTTCCGACCAACCCTGTATATTTAGCTCTTCTGCGATTCATTTGCTTGTTATCAGTTCTTCAATTTTTTTTCAAGAGGGTTTATAAGTTACAGGAAGTTATATAATAGTCAAATTTTTGAGGACGAGTATTTTGATAGCACCTACTCTTATTGTTGTTTAGCAAACAAATTCTCAACTGAATTCTGGTTTAAGTGATATATTAGCAGTACGGAATATATTACATATATATTTTTCAGATTAGTATGTTGTTGAAGTTTAACGTATTGAAGACAACATTGACAGAAACTGGGATAAATTTCTTCAACATTAATTTGGAATGAATTTTTTTCTTTTCTTTAGTGAGAAAGGCCTGTCTCTCGAATATTCACTAATTTTCAATACTTCAATTGGTCTTTCACCAATTCACATACTTCGGACAGTTAAACGCTTTTGCCACTAATGAGCTTGCAGAGGAATTGGACTCCACTAAAAGTTCTCCAAATTACATTAGTTCAAGAATTTTGACGCTCACTGAACTCGGTATTTGGACTGCACTGTCATTGCTTTGTGGTTATCAACATATTTCCATAATACTGGTTGGTATGACAACATACTTGACCAAACTATTTTTCATGAATCTTCATGGGATGAGGTAGATTATAGGTGAAACGTTATTTTTTCAGTTTTTCATAGAAGAAGCACTATCCTGTTGAAATTTCTATCCTTCTTGACACACATCGATGGAATAGAGGTCGAATGTGAGAATTCATTAGTTGCCTTGAGATTTAGAAGACGAATCCAATCACATTTTCCTACCCCTCGTGGCATACCTGTCCTTTCTTCTCAACTTTCCTTCACCATATATTTTCTCATTTGATTCATCAACATTCAACTCTTTGGTGAAAGCATTGTCATTTAACATTGATCGACTCTTTTCAAGCTAATTTACATTCTAAAGTTGAGTAAACCATTGACTAAAATGATGAAAAATAAACCATGCACAGTTATATCAGAAAACTGAAAAGTCTGTTTTCTCGATTGAAGAATAAAATTAGGATGTCAAGTTTGGCTTATAATAGGTTTATTCCCTAGAGTGGTTTACAACAGTTGATTGTTTTTTTACAGCCAGCACAGTCAACATCAGGCTTGTTCGTAGAGTGGTTCACAACAGTCGTGAACTGCACAGAGCAAGCGCATTACATTTTAGGGTAGGGAAAAATCTATCTGCGCTTGCTCTGTACAGTTCACAACCGTTGTGAACCCATTCTACAAACAAGCCTTACGATGATTGTTTTGACTATAATCACACATGTATTGAACAACCTAGACAATATTTTGGGTCCTCACTCAAAGAGCACCGGAATGAATGTAAAAAAAAAACAATCTGAGTCGACTGCCCTTTCCTAACATGCTGAGTGAAGAACATAATTTTGATAATGAAGACAAATTGGTTCAAAAGAAATTTTGGAGAGATGTACATAAAAAGTTACCCTTGTTCTATTATTCAAAATCGGATGTAGCTAGATTTGAAAATTTAGTTATACGTATCAACATATTTCGATGTAGGCTGAAGGACTTCGGTCGATGGCCATTAAAGAACAGTTATTATTTTTATTATTTCGATGTTGTGGAATTTGTTTTCTTCATTTTTATGCATCGATGAACTGAATACCCATATGTCAAAATAATTGTGAAATGATTGTGAGTTTGAAATTATTCCTTCTAAATTTTAATCTAACGGATAATTTATAATTTATACAATCGATAATTCATAAGGTGAGTTGGTAAGTTGTTCTGCAATTGTTTGTCAGTATGGCGAATTCCCTTTCAACAATTTCAATAATGCTCAATGTAATATTTTCAATACCATTAGTGTTTCATGTATTCATATTGTTTTTTAGACTGAGGAAGAGAACATAGCTTCTCTTGCTGTTTGAATAGAATTTTAAATTAATTGTTTCCAAAGATTGATAGTACATAAAATAATTTTGAACGAAATCATTCATATCTATATTTCGACGAGCATTTGACATTGAAATTGAGTATAAATATGAAGATTTCTGAAACTCAATTAGTACGCTTGTGCCTGTTGACCTCGAAACGCTGACACACTCCATTTACTTTCATTTTAACACTCAGTTGGCCATGGAAATTTGACACATTCCACTCTGTATAGTATGATAATGAGGGGTTATGACGCTTGTCAAAAAATTGGGTTTTAAATCAGCACTATGTTGTACGTTCTACGTAAAAGTCTCTGTAATTTTCGTAATCTTCGTATTTTCTTCAAAAATAAATAAATTCGAAAATATGTGATTAACATAACTAACGTTTATACAAACTGGTGAAAGGGATCCCTTATCTAGTTATTTGTTGACGAATAGACGAACCATTCTGGTAAATCCAAGTTTCGTCAAGAAACACAAATCTGACTGTATTTTCATCCGAAGATTTATGTTGCGAAATTTTTTGCAAGAAAGTGATTTTGGCTGCAACGACATGCTTGTGTTCACATAGAATCTTGCGTTCGTTCACCCCTTTGGTATATAACCCATTGATTTTAAAATTTTTTAAAGTGATGTGCGTCCCTCGTTATATTTCGTATTATTTTCTGCATGATTAAGTAGTGCGTTAATAGGTACTGAAGTGTTTATTTTTCAAATTTTAATCCCAAATTTGCCGTTGCAGGTCTTTTCTGAAAATAAACTCCCAAAATGCCTCCACCTTTTTGGGTCTCCCAATAGGAGGAAATTCTTTGTCATCTTCTTCATTCACAATATTCCTGATTGTGGAAACGTTCAGCCAAAATAAAAGTCTTCGGATGAAATATAATATAAATTTACTTACATTGAATATGTTCTATACAATCTGATATATTGAAGATTTCAGAATATCATGCACGGTTACTATCCGAATGAGCGACCTCAATTGCACTTCCTGAGTCTCTGTCTTAGCTCTTTTTTTTTTTCAATAGCTTTCGGCATTCTGATAGTATCAATCAGAGACTCTGGTATTAATGAATATTAGCAAAGATATTGTTGATTTTAGTTGTGGCAACGTAGTGTTGACATTAACAACATTTCATGAGTGCCTTACCCCGTGTTAGTTACAAAAACTCGAGAAAATTATTTTGTGGCCAACCGAGTGCTAAAATGAAAGTGAAATATTATCATTAATATTAATAGTTTCAAATTCATTCCTAATCACACTATTATATAAAATTCAAATAACCAAATACATGACCACAGGTCGAATTTGGGAAAAATTTCAAACTTCTAATCTAACTTCCTGAAAAAAATGCACTTCTTCTCCTTGGCTTATAAACGCCTGATGTTTTTCAAGAAATACACCCTCAAAGACAATATATATATTCAATTCTGACTGCCGAAATTGGGGCAAATCTCTCGTAAACTTTTTGATTCATTAATCAAATGCCCTCCACATATTGACTTGATGTGGCCGATACTTGATGAAAATATATAATTGAACCTAAACGAGATTATACGATTTTCACGAAATCAGTTTTTGAACCACGATACGTATTCCGCTATCACATCACAATAGCTTATTCTTCACATATATTCATTAATCATTATCATTACACTTATACGGGCAAACAGAGAGTTTTTTTCTGAGGTTTTTATCTCTGTTTTCATGTATCATACCAAGATATGTATGGTGGTACCCTGTTGACATTTTTCTCTGCTCACATTGAGATCTGAAACGAGGAACAGGTTTTAGGATCTGTCTCTTGTTGCCATTTCTTTACACCCGCTTCATTGTTTTCAGATTGTGAAAGTTTGTAACACTCTATTTCAAAAGAATATATATATCTTCAGGTGATTTAGGGTTAACTGAAAACTCTGATTTAAAAACTCATTTTGTGAAAATCGTATAATCTGTTCAAAGTTCAAATGCCCTCCTGCCTCGCAGGACGGATTTTCTTCATTTCACCCACTCTTGGTGGGGAGTTAAAAAGTAAAACGTAGTCTAAAGCCTTCTGGAGAGTCAGATATTCGAAAATTACAGGCAGACACTCCAATTTCATTTATTAGTCTAGACTCTATTTACATTTATTTCAATGTATCAATGAATTGGATAAATCATTTATTGCTGGATATATTTTAGCTTATTGATGAATTAATTCGCATTATGGAGTTGACTTGTTGTTATTCTTGTCTTTCCCTCGGTTTCACAAAGTTTCATTGACGGATATTCTTCAGTTTGTGTTCAATCGATAATTCTGTCATAAGCATTCAGAATATCATTGTCGCATCGAATCATGATCGATATACGTTCATTGAATGGTTTTCAATTGCTACTTCTTCAATATATTCAGAAATGAAATTGATTTCTTTTTGGGAATCGAGTTACTCAAATCGTTGATCGGACAATCAAAGTTTTGTGAAACCTACTGTATATCTTGGTTCACTCATAAATCGATTTATACATTTTGTCATAAAGGAACCATACCAAATACATATAGGAATCATACAAAATGCATAAAGAAACTATAGGTTCTAATTCCGGAGTAGCATACCGGTCTTCTACACCTGTGCAAGGCTTTTTTTTTCAATTGTGGATCTGGAAATTCTGTAAATAATATATAAAGAAATTCTTGATAAATATGTATGTGAATATTAATTTCTGATATGAATTGTACAAATTCAACTAATCAAAACAATGTATTGCAAAAAGTAACACCTTTGACATACAAACAACAGATCAATCATCATGTACTTTTGTATCCTATATTAAAAGCTATTCTTTTTCTGTAATTACTTATAATAATAATAATATAATAAGTCTGTTCGAATTTTTTTTTTTTTTTTTTTTTTTTTTTTTTTCTTCTTCTTCTTTTTGTAGATTCATTCCCGGTAACGGGATACAGCAATGAATGAATGAATGAATTTAATTGTCTTATTTTTTTATAAATTGTAAATAAAAAATAAAGCACAACCAACAGCGTATTAATTATTAGGAACAATGTTCAGATGAGAACAATGTGATCACAAAACATGATCATCTTCTTCTACGTGCGTTGCCCCACCAAGCTGAACTGAGGCCTAGTGACCCATTGTTCATCCGCTTATAGATGGAGAGACTCAAACCTTGAGACACGCTGGCAAAAATGCCACGAGTCGATAGAGAGGAGTCCCTCTCACCTCTAAATAAAGTAAATTAAACGGGTGTTTTCTGTGCCTCTCCCCATAGGAATCGTGGATGTTGTGTTTCCTCATTGAACTTTAAAAGAACTGGAACGGCATCACGATGCAGGCAAACTGAGAAAGACTGAAAGGGAAGATGTAGAGCAATCTATATCTCTCTGATGCGGTTATTCGATTGGTTGCCGAACCATTAGAAAGAGATAGGTTGCTCTACATCTTCCGTCTCAGTTGGACACACTTTTCGTCGTATTTCGGTACCTAAGAGGCCCTTCCAGTTCTTTTAGAGTTTTAGAGTGCTTCCTAGGTATGTCATCCTGAACCCTTCAAGGTTGGACAGAATGTGTTCAACATTTTCATCAGTGCTCCTGCTATGGATGGGCAAGGGTGAAAAAAATATCGATATATATTGTATCGATACTAGGCTCTGAACTCCTCATATATAATATGATTTGTAATTCGTTGCTTTCCACTTATAAAAATAGTTATATACAGGGTGTCTACTTTTAAAGTGGTCAACCTTCAAGGGGAGGATCAGACGAGTGATTTGCAACAAAAAAATGTCATATAACACATGGTCGAATTATTGACGGATATTCTTCAATTTAACATTTTTTGAGTTCACGAAATATTTCAAGTTTTTTCATAAACTCAATCATTATTCAGTTTTCCTTGCAGCCTCGTTAAATTTGACCACATATTCAAAAAAGGCAATAAATTTACTCCTTGGACGTAACTAATCTTCTAGGAAGAAATTATCAACTTCAGCTACGCTTATATTAATTGGAATAGTAATTTTATTGGTGATGGTAGGTAGCGTTACCTCAAAACTTTCCCCACATATATGAGATTTTCCACATTTTAGCTGAAATTAGTCTTCATTTATTCATTTCCTTGAATTTGAGACAATATTTATGAATATTAGCCCTATTCAGATAATCCCCAAAACTATTGCTGAGGTGAATAAGGTATGTGGGGTGAAAACACATCTTAACTTGAACCAGACTGCAATTTTTTATTATTGTTTGAGTCGCAATTTTGAAATAATTCCTGGTTACGAGTGGAGTTCTGCAGGGGTCAGTTTTGGGTCTACTTCTGTTCATTCTATACACTACAGACTTAGCGGCATCAATTCGTTCCAAGTGTGCCTTTTAGCCGAGACACAAAGATTTACAATTACTCCCTTGGTAATGCATGCATTCTTCAAGAAGACCTTGACGACCTCTGTAAGTGGTGGGAGAAGTGGATCTTGCCCTTGAACTTAGAGAAATGCTGTGTTATGCACATGGGAAAGAATAACCCAGGCAAAGATTATAGAGATAACCTAACTCTATAATCTTTGCCCCAGTGTACCTTACTCCATCAATGGTGAGTGACTAACCGTGGTTGTTCCAAAGAGATTGGTAATATCTTTGGATTGTTCGAGTCCTTAGGACAATCTCGGCTGGCCGGATCATATTTCCTAAATAATAGCCAACATCAACAGATCTTATTAGATCCGTCTTTACTTGGTCCACTGGTGACAACACCAGAATCTTTTAGAAGTAGAGGGATAAGTACTTTTGAAGGTTTTTATGAATAGGTTTATATAATTTGTGCAACTAGTGGTAATGAGCATTATTTTTCGGAATGAGCAAAAAAATGGGGATTACGAAAAATGTGTTAAACACGACAATTTCTTTTCTAAGTTTGAATTGGATGTGACTATCACAGAACACACTACTGCTATTACTGTTACTTGTTACTTTATGGTGACTATTCGAAATCAACTACTGAATTCGTAGACAAACCGTCTGTTCCGATATTCCTGAACAGTACTGTCAACATTTCAGATGAGACGATGCCTATTGGCCCAGTCGTTCGAGTTCTATTGTAACCAAAGATTATAGCAAAGAGGAACAAGAGATTTCACTCCTCGAATTTAGTTCCCGAGTCTACGTCAATGGTGGGGCGACCTTCGCAATGCTTTGCCCCGGACCAATTTCCCACTTGCCTTTTAGTTGCGAGGGAGCCAATCAGATCGCAGGAATTTCGAATGGCCAATCAGATTGAAGATTCAGTCGAACAGAATCAGCTGGTCTCGTGTTTTGATTGTCAAATTGAAAGCAAATTATCCTTGGTTAAAGGATTTTTTCATTAAAATAAAGAATAAGTCATCCATTTATGAATAATATCGATAAATAGGCCACTTCAACCCGCTGTCAGATAGACATCAAAATAGAATTGTGGAGGATTAACAGGTGTTGTGTACGTGAATAAAACATATAATTAGGAATATTATTGTACTTTTAGTTAATATACGTACATTGAATTAGCATTATATTCTTCAAGTGAGGAATTTCATTTGTAATGACGCATTTTTTGTCGTCCATAATTTTTGTGAATTTAGAAGGTTGGAATGGCTTCGATTCTTAAGAGTTTCAATCGTTTTCTTCATAATTCAACAGACAATCATATTGACATTCTCAATGTTTCTAGAGGATAGTTCATGATAATTTAAAATTCAGAAAATATTAATAATATTGCTAATAATAATTGCTAATAATAATAACTGCTAGGTTAGGTTTGAAAATTTCGAATTTGACGTAAGGGACTCCGCCCATTTCTGCTCAAGGTCACACATTGAACTCTATGGGAACTGGAATGGCATCGCGATACAGGCAAAATGAGGAAGAGTGAAAGGGAAGAAGTAGAGCAACCTTTCTCTCTCGCACGCCGTTGCTATTAGCAACGTAAACATTTCAATGTGCGGGAATGAAAGAATGAACTATTCGAACTGAAAATATTTAAAGGTTTGATACTGATTGGAAAAATTCACTTCTTTCTCTATTTCCCAAATTGTTCAAATCTTTCAACGAGTCGGTTCGTACTAAAAATATTTAATCATTAGTTTGTCATTCTAATCGAAATTTCTAAAAATTTTGCACTTTTTTTAGTGATTTATGATGTTAATCGTAATTTCCTGAATTTCGGGAACGAAATTTTTAATAATCACCCTTGCAGCCTTGATGAATTAATAAAATAGAAGCTTTAGAGTAATTTGAATATAAATATTAATTATAATCTAGAGGCAAGAATATGAGGAAATGATCTTCTGAAAAGCCTCGGATAAAGCTTTGGAATCATATGAAAAGCGGTGTCAGCGAAGACAGAGTTGTCTCTGGAGCAGAGACAGTCGTCTCTGGTGTCAGTGCGAGAGATTTTAAATATTCCAAATAGTTCAATATATAAAAGGAATCATATCAAAAAGTAAAGAACAAAATTGCTGAAATATTTTTATTCAACATAATTGGGACAAAAATGTTACATTTGCTTAGCAATTATTAAATAAAATTAATTTAGTCATTTTCTGACGAATAGTAGAGGATCCCCATGAAGTTCATCATTCATTAATTTTGATTGATGGAACATTCTACACTAGCCCTAGTGCACTCTTCATGGTCGAAATAAATCCTAAAGCGAATGTCTTTCGATAGTGAAAAAGAATGTTGGTATCATCAATTTCCAATGATTCTAAATATTCTATAGTTTCACTGAAAATTTTCTCAACATACCTCAGGGAAAAAGATCTAATTGGAGCTTTAAACCCTCTCCGAACAGATTTCTAGAATTAAGAATGTCAAACACTCTATCAATTTTTCTAATGAATTCAACGGTAGTGGCACTATCTTCAAATTGTAAGTTCTTACATTTGTTATCAAGAAATTCCATAGCATCTGCTACCCCATTACTCATTGTTTGAGTAGCTAATCTGACATTCATAATTCTATTTCTACAATTGATATGCTGAGATGAAAGGGAATTAGCCAACCTTAGACCTTCCTCCATTTGAACTTTTTCTAATTCCTTGACAAACTGCCAAGAAATGTTTCTTGTGAGGGACTGCAAATTTTTTTTTGCAAATGTATTTCTACGGATACCAGTTTTTCCTTCCTGTAGCTTTGGTCCAAAGGTATAAAGTAAAAGGTTTTCAGAGAGGGAACCTAAAAAAATGAAAAACATAAGGCATAATTCCTAATTATTTACTGCTTCTCTCCTTTTGTGGATTCTCACTTCTGTAAAACTGTTCAGGATGGATTGGTTTATGTGATACCAACACTTCACATAAAAAATATTATATTATATTTATGTCCCCTGCATTATGGCATCCGTTTCCAACACAATACTGGACCATTGTTGTTATGAAATTCTTCTTATTCAAAATGTTTTTTGTTACTGCAAAAACCACTTTTGTAACTCTGGGAAACACATAGACTTAAAAAACACTCACCAAAAAACTATATTTAAGCTTTGAAAAAGCACAAGAAATTCTGTTCAACAGCTAACTTGACTTGATATATAGACATTTTTCGAGTTTCTTAGGAATGTAAATCGGAAGTATATGGCTTCTAAACAATTTATCACCATGATTTTTACTAAAATACTGACAAAAAGACATTAAACAATGTAATTTAAAATTTATCTACGAAAATGACATTTAAATTTAGGTTATAATAGTGTAAACAAAAACACGCTAGAGAGAGAAAGGTTGCTCTACTTCTTCCCTCTCTCTCGGTCACAATTTTCGACGAATTTTGCTACCTACGAAGCCATTCCAGTTCCCATAGAGTTCAATGAGGTCACAGTAACACGCAGCGTCATAATAGTAGAGTGAAATCTCTTGTTCCTCTTTGATTATAGAGAAGGAAGATGGGAAACGAAGCGACTACACTTGCGTGAGCGCCGCCTGGTGGTTCCGTTGTGTATTAAAATACTAAGACTGGTTAAAATATTTATTCAGGGGCCATTTGGCATGTCATGGAGATATTTCAACATGGCCGTTTTGTTTACGTTTTGATTTTCGTACCGCTCGTTCAACTCGCTCGTTTTGGTCACCTTATTTCAATAATGTTATTCGTGTATATAAACTTTAAAATCAAAGATTTTGCTCAAAATGTCGTATGGAAAATGGAAAATATTGTATGGTGAAGAACTGTTGAAACTGCCGTTTGGGATTCTCCGAATATAAGTTTTTTGAATTTACCAAAGAAAATGGAATCGTAAGTATTGAAACTCGTACCATGTGACTCGGATGTTGATTGATTTTTATTTTCAGTGTTCTGAAGTGGATAGAATTTTCCGGGCGTCAAGACATTGACTTGAGTAAAAGCTACACCATGTGCAGTGAACATTCTACCAAAGATTATAGAGTTAGGTTCTATAATCTATAATCTTTGCATTTTACTTAAATTCAATTTGTATCTTTTCATCCACGCAAGTTGCTGTATGCAGGAAGCATCCCATGCATGAAAGGGCCACCAAAGGAACCACATGCGATGGAGGGCGAGCAGTTTGAAACTGATACATCGAATACTGATGGTAAGTCTTCCTAGATATCTGCAATGCATAACTGAATTCATTACTCATTTATCATATATTGAATGCATATCTTTTTTATATGCAGGAAGCATTCCGTTCATGGAGGGGTCACATTAAATGGAAAGCAAGCAGATTGAAAGTGTTACGACAAATACTGATGGTAAGTCATCCTAGATATCTGTGACAAAAATAATTGAATGAATTATCATCTTATATATGAGAAAATTTATGTAATATATTGAATTAATTGTTTTATTATGAAAGTAGATTACAAGAACTTCCCCTTTTTCAGATATTCTTTCGAGTGTACCTGAAAGAAGTTCCCACACTCTGTAGAGTACTTCCAAGTCTTTCCCCAGAAGTGATAGAAGGATCCGAAAACTGAAATTAACAATCAACTCCTTGGAATGCAAAATATATGGTACCTATATCGATTATTTGTTCATTTAGATTTCTGATGAAGATTGTACAAATTCAACAAATTCTATTGCCTCAAAAAAATTTATTGCATGGAATTAAGAACTTTGATATATAATATTCAATATGTACTTTTGTTTCCTTTATTCAAAGCTGTATTATTTGTATATAGGTGTTTTCAAAGGTGAGAATTTCGACACAATTATTCTCACCAGTTGTACATGTCAAAAAAAACCTCACCTTTAAATATACCCTGTAAAATCTTCAATTCTGTCATATTTTTTTATAAATTTCGAATAAAAATATAGCAAATCTAACAGAGTATTTCATTAATATTAATTGATTCAAAACAATGTTTACATAAAAAAAACATCCTGATCACGAAACAAAGCCCTGGCACTGTTTTGTCGCTCAGGATGTTTTTTTCTGGTCTCGACTAAGTCGATATTCGAATCCAATACAAGGAATAAAATTCGAATTTCGCGCCCTTAAATTACAAAGCAGACAACTGTAATTATACTGTTTGACATTACGATTTCAGCGCCATCTAATTTCTCAGTATGTGAAACACAGGCCCAAAGTGTAGTCGGTTTTTAGTACTAGATTAGTAGGGTCGTTTCCCATCTTCCTACTCTATAATCTTTGATTGTAACCTATTCGATTGCTGGCCAGTAAAACCAGCAATATCGGAACAGGCCCATAGTTCATTCAAGAATGATTGACATTTCTGATGTCTATGGAAAATCGAATTTAAGTTGGTAATAGCCAATAAGTTTAGATCATAGACATAGAGACATGGACTGAGTCTTCCCTTTCTATCTATCCATGAAATAAGGTCAAAAAAAGTGACAGAGAAACGCACGTCGGGCTATCTTTGCGTCGGGCATGCTTGTCTTTTTCTAGATTTTGGTTGGTCCACACTCATCTCTATGCATTGAACTTTCTTTAGTTCAATGTCTCTATGTGAACAAAAAGAGAGACAGGTAAATGCCCGACGATCATTTCTCTCTTTCTATAAAAAAGACAATTTCGTGCTGACATTGCTCATTCCATGTCTCTATGCCTGTGGTTTAGATATGGGCTGTATTCTGGTTCGAATTTCGGACGGTCCGAGAATTGTTCTAGAACTGAGCAACAGTTTTGCGCAGTTCTAGAACGAACGAATCCTCTGCGCAGTTCAAGAACCATTCTCGCTCTGCCAGAATACAACTATGTGTTGCAGAATTCAGATTGGTATTGTGAATAAACAGTGATCTACTACTATATATGGATCTATTCACTGACGGACGATAATTTGCATTTTTTTCTTCTGTTTATGATCTTAATTTAATCGTACAAATTGGAAACATAATTACATTAATATGCTCGTAATTTGAATATTTCTTCATTTCAAATAGGTAATTTTCTGAGTTGTCTATAAATTACAGTTCAGTGATTGAAACTACGACTACTGGGGTGTCAATCATTCTTGATTGGGGTGTATATAGTTTATTCAAGAAAGATTGCTTCCCCTCTCCCCTGATGCACTCGAATTTTTTCACGTACTGACAGCCGTGTCGGCTCAAGTCATTAGTTTATAAAAAATTAAATGTTTCCTAATGTACAGTGTATCCATAGATAGGCTTCAAATGAAACTAAATTTTGTGTTGGCAATTTTTGTTTTTAATTTCTTGTTGGTAATATAAATGTTCTATAACAGTTTGGCAGAATCTGTTGCAACATTGTGGGAAACCAATCAATCATAATCAAATCATTTTTATCATTCCTTGAACTCCACCTCACAAAATCAGGATTCTGAAAATTTTAGCAGCTCAAGTTCAAAGTCCTTGTAATTCGCAGACAATTCTGTATATTACAAATTATTTAAAAATTAAAGATACAATTATAAATAGCGATTCAGCGGACTGTCACCTTCAATTCAAATAATAAGATACAATAGAGCCATATATTCTGGAAAAATTACTAAAATCACAGCCACTCAAAGACATCATCATAATCGGATTCTTCTCAAAACAAAATATTCAGTAGTTCTAACATTGTATGCATGAACATGATAGTTCTAGGCGAATGAACTCAAATAATAATGTAATATATTACAAATATTCTTCATGAACCAAATTGCCATGTGAACAATATTGATTAAAAATTAAGTTATTTATTGCAAAAATAATTAAATACCGCCAACTTACTCGCACCTGAAAGAAATTCATTCCTTAACTTGAAAGCTATCTAAGAATTATTCTAAACAAAAGTTTCCACAGATTTGATGTCAAGATTTGTTAGGGTAAAAAAGTCAGGAAGACTTTAACTATCAGTCATAATTAAGATTGCATAGTAGTAATGTTGATCCTCAATTACTTGATTATTATGACTGCCTGCTTCGGGATCATTTCAAACTATTATCTCCGCTCGTCGCAAATAATGTAGATTTATCACAGATAAACTGCACCAAAGCGACAGGTTCTATAAAATTCACTTCGAATTACATTCCGTAAACGGCGGCATTTTAGTAGATTTATAACCAGAAATATGGCGATAATTAGTTTTCGTATTTTTTTTTTATAGGTTTTATATACATGTATGGTCAGAAAAATACTGTATATGTTTTGTGAAAATAAAAAATATATACAATATTTCGAAAAACCGAAGACGGGACTAGACAGCTGCAAAAAGCAGTTTCAGATAATATTGTTTGATCACATATCAACTTATACCACAGAAAATTGCCAAGATGTGGCAAGTGGTGAAGCTTTCGTTGAAATTATGTGAAAATAAAATGTGGAAGTAGTGGGAAATATTCTCAATAGCATTTCAAGTGATATCAAAACAAACGCTATCAAATTTTAAGATTAAAACATCGATAGTAATCTTTTTATTTCAGTATGAAAAACGTAAGTTTCATTTACAAAATCAATCTAATTTGTTGTATTTTGGATGGAAATTAATATAGTGTAATTAGACGATATTACCTTTGGTCAAACCTTGATTGAATATTGTGACCAAAAAACAAAACAAAAACTGAATAAAAAACATTTCTCCACTACTTTTAGATTCAATTATATGAAGAAAGAAATTTTTGTTTCTATCGAATTGAAATACTAAGATATGACCAAAATCCAAAACTGAAATGTGCAACTGTATATTTTATTATACAGAACAATTATACCTATAATATGTATATATATAACTTAACATAATGATGCTGTAACAAATTTTCAACAAACATAAAACATGGTATTAGTCGTCCCGGTCCGACTAGATAAAATTTGTCCGGGAGTATATCAGGCCCAGCGGGCTATGTTTTAAGGATTGCATCATTAAAAAATGTTTCTGGGTTTTTCAAAACTGAGCTACTTCAAATAGAAGAAATAAAGAACACTTTTGAAGGTATAAAGATGTTGGGATATATTCAACTGCAATGAATCGGAAATAGTTCATCCAATAACATTGCTTGGTAGAAAATTTGATTGAAATTTCATTATGATTCTATGAATTTTGAAAAAACTGAAAAAGCAGCTCACTTTTGGAAAATTTGATATGAACAATAAAAAAAAGAAATCATCAAATAGAGATATAAAATGTATATAAATAATGAGACAATAATTGGTATAAAATATTTCCATTGCCCGCTGGGTATTTTCTGAATGAAATTTTAGTTTAAAAAGTGTGAATAATCAATGTCTCTCTCACTTCATACAATCACTTACTACTTAAATTTTTTAGGTCCATAAGATCATGAGGGCACTTAAAGAATATCCACTTTATAGCCCGTACTATTTTTATATAACCATGTCAGCAATGGCGCATATCTTACAATGTTAAATTTGTATATATAATATAAACAGTATAAATTTTTTATCTAAGTTTTAGAAAAGTCACCAGCATTTTAAATCACTCGAATGTCACTTGCAATTTAATTTCAACTCGCGTAGCACTAATTCGAAGCGGCCACTGTCACTGCCATAAACTGCTAAGCTTCATCTGAACCAGTGGACACGTAATCATCGTCATCATCATCATTTTCTTTCAATTGTGTGAAAAAGGCGCGAAGTTGATTCAAAGCAACACCTGCAAATAGTAAACAAAGGTGAAAAAGAAATAGAACAAAACGTCGATTGAAGAGAACAATTGGTCCAAAGAGTCCTCGTGTTATTTCAATATTTTTGGTATGTAGTAAGGATTATTATTATAACCAGATGATGACCTAGTTGGCGTATTCCAAAACTCCGTGAAACTTGAATTTTAGTAACAAAAACATCTGAATCCTATGGCAAAACATAATTACGAATTATAAGAATAATTGCGCAGATATCTTACTCTAATTCGAATCTACGAGAGCAGAATTGTAGTTAATAGGCTATTTTTAGCGTGTTATACTAGCAGTATGTTGTTGTTGTTACCCCCTACTCTGTTGCCATGAATAATAGCCTTATAGTGCACAACTTGGTTAGGCACGTTTATCCTAGGTGAAAAAAATATATATGTATCCAAGAATATATAGCAATGAGGTACAATTCAGCAATTCGCCGGAAAAAGGTGATGACAAGAGGTCGCCAGAAAATTGTTTATCAACATGAATTTGAATATGAAGCTCCGCTGATACATGAATAATTTCAAGGTCTTCCATGGGAAAACTGTCGTTTTTGGGCTTCCGTGAGGAATAAGAATGTTTTTGTCGCAATAGTGAAAATTAAAATTAGTAGTGCGAGACAAATCTATATCGAAGGTACACAATATCGTTATTAAAACTGGCATTCACGCGGAGGTGACAACTCAATTTTTTCAAACTAGAACCCCTTTTTTATAGCAATGATGTAACCTACTTAGAAAAATTATATAGGTGTGCGAATAACATTGTAGCTCTAAAATGCATATTTTCTGAGATCAGAAGAAACCATTTTCGCAATCATATTTGGAATTTTATTCATCCCTGAAATAAATTTATTGGCGGTGCAGATTTATTTTTACAACAAAAGTTCAAGTGTGAATCACAAATATGTACTCATCCAAGCCAGGAAAAATATCAGTTCATTTGTTTATTGATCGAGGTTCCAGATAACTGTAATCTGTGAGGGATATCAACGCAAAACAAAATAAAACCCAAGTGCATCATTGAATATTTTTTTGCCGGATCAAATGACATGGTGGACATTTAGGAATGTTAATCGCGACAAAAATTTGACATTGCACTATCTAAAGCCCGTTTGCAACAGCCGAAAATTCTCTGAAAATTTACTCCCGAATGCATGCACCGATTATGCACATAGATTTCTACATATTTTCAAGATTTATTCATAGAAAATTCAGCAGGATATCAAGAGGAAATTATTCTCATTTCAATTCTATACATTGATTTCCTTACCTTTGCCTTCTTGCTCAGCTGGGTCTTTACTGCTTTCCCAGGATAAGAAACTTTCTTGTGCAAAAATTGAGTCTTCACTCAATTTGTTTAGGATCGATAACAATAAACCTGTGAAAACAAATGATATAAATTAATTTATAAGAAACACATGTGCATCAGCATTCAAACATGGTAACATCTTTGAAATATGTGACATCTAGTAGCTACTGATGCATGAAAAGAATTTTCGAATACAGGTTATTATTACATTACTGTAGGTGAATTTTGATTTCAATTTTCAAATCGAACTATGAAAACAAAACAGGAATACACCATTTTAATATTCACAGCATAAAACACCAAATAACTCATTGATGAGTGAGATACTTGGAGCTGGAACTGTGGCATTTTCCTATTATGTACAGCACTCACCTTGTGGATGTTCCAAATGGTTAACCAGAGACTGTAATGCATACAAGCATTGTAGTTCATATGTTGGATTGTTATCTACATACTTGTTGAATAGTTTGCATTGTTTGCTTAAGCGTTCCGTGTTAAGTTTAGTCCGAACAATAGAATATTTATAGATGGCTGTAGCTAAGGTTCTGATGAAAGTGTTTTCTTTCACTTTTTTACCAACATTTGCCTGAAAAAGGGATATCTAACATTATTACATTAATCAACTGAAATCAATGAAGAAGAAATTGGATAATTCAATTAGGTGAGTTGATTTGATGATGAGTTCATCTGATTATCCACTCAATTGAGCAGTGTAAACAAGGTAAGGCCTATAATTAATAGTGAAGCATGAATGACATAATAAGAATTAAGTCAGACGTATATAACCTGCTGAAATTATGATTATCATAGCTGACTTGCTATCTCGACCGCCAGAAAGAAGATTAGATGCCGACCAACTCCCACTCCGTTTGGAATTGACGTGCAATATAATAATCCCATAGGACAATCACATTAGATATGTTTTGTAGTCCCTTTGTCATCAATGAAGTCTGATTAAATGACAATTGGTCGATTTTCTAAATTTTATATCATTATTGAAATCCTCATATCTCAAATATATAGGAATTTTTTCATTTTCACATATTGTATGTTGTCTGTATGTACTAATGGAAATTAAAATTTCGGAAGTGTTCTACATCACTTTCACAATCTGGCAACGTTTGCTTAGTTACTGCCAATTCACAATGATGTTAATGGTAATGTTAAAAGTGAGCTACGATGTTAACGCTTAAATAATAATAAATTTAAGAAATATTTATCATTATCATTAACATTACGCTTGACATTAACAGTGATGTGAACAGTATCGTAGTAGCTCTATTATTTATTATTATTTAAGCGTTTACATTGTAGCTCACCGTTAACATTACCATAACCATTAACATCATTGTGAATTGGCAGTTAGAAAATATAAATGATTATTTAGATGTGATAACTCCTTACCACTTTGAAAAATTTGACTAAAAATTGAGGGATCAAAATAAGTACACCTCAAAAAAACTCTGTGATTGAAACTATAGGAATTGTTGAGCTTTTTTCAGACTAGATGATAGATAAGCTGCATCTGGAGGATATTCACTAAACAACATCTGCTCCAGTGCTACAACAGGAATTGTCTATAAATCTTCTTGATTAGTTCCACTGTTGTCGAATTTACATAAATTACTAGGGCTGTGGTCCGTATATACACTTTAGTTTCTTCTGGTTAGTAAGTGGGCGGTCCGGTCCGTATATGTTGAATTCCTGACAATTCGGTCCAATATCTATCACCAGAGTAACCGCTCTGGTAACTTTCGGTTACCAAATGTGTATATACGGACCATACGCTAGGATAGACACTCTAGGTCACGAAATTTCTCACATTCAAATGTTCCCGAATAACAAAGGATCGATTTTTTTTTTCAAACTGAAATTTGAGTAGAATCTTTCACATGTTGATTTAGAAATGGAAAGTGCTTGCCGTAAATGATTCGATTTTAGACTTTCAGAAAGATTGCGATTTGAATCGAACTGAAACAAGATACGATAAATTAGTATCAACATCTTTGTGCTCAGCAGCATTCTGTATATTTGAAATATAAGGTCAATGATCTTATGATGATGAAGTGCTATATACGTTGGAATTCATTCTGAAGAGCAGATTGAACTGCAGCAATTCCTCAAACTCATCGAATATGAAATGACCAAAGAATCCTCAGATACTATATGAAGAAGGCTACTTGTGCTCAAGTCATAATCGAAAATGTAGGGAGGTTACTATCAAACTTCACGCATTGAACAATTTAGTTCTTGTGATGTTAGCGAATCCACCCTTATTCAATTTTGCATACCCCAACACAATTTCAAGATAAACTGCATGAAAATGCTTAATCAGGTATGCCAAGTCTCATCCGACAACTATATTGTTGTATACATAATTATTTTTTTTTCGAAGTAAGCAATTTCACATATCAATGCTAATGAGTTCCAAACCAAGATTCCTTACATGTATTTTCAAATTCGAGCGGAAGATGACTTTGAGCTGGAAGGATCACTATCAATTTACCATCTGACAAATGTACAAATAAAATTGTTCAATATATTCATCTTTATTGTTAAAAAAAAAAAGTTCATTTTACTCACCGTAATCCACATACAGATATCATCAAATGGAGTATTTGAATTGAAGAATTCAAGAAGTTTCTTTTCTATTTGTTCATAATTTAGTTCAGAGTTGCCTTGTACGGGTGTCCCGCCCATAAGGAATTCCAATTGCTGCAAATTAATGAAATTATGAATAGGGGGAGCAGAAAAAAAGCCTTCGGACATTCATACGTCCGTCATAATATGTTCTGATAATTGACGTGGACATCCACATAAAAACATTTCAATCAGGAAGTCATAATAAAGAGCTGAAATGAGATCTCAAGTCAATTCAAGCCCGACATGAATATACGAGAGCAATTCGATATCTTCCCTACAAATATTAAATTTCCTGAAAGTTTGAAATTTAATAACTTCATTTTTGATGAGCAGTTTAGAACTACACCAAATGGAAGAAAGACAGACCAAATTAATTTCAGATCAAATCTGCATTAGCTCAGTTTATCCTATGACAGTTTTGAAATTAACTATGAAGATCACAATATTACGGTAGGTATACTTCATTCAAATTTATTTTAGCAGTCGGTTGGCCATGAAATAATTTTCTCAAGTTTTTGTAACTAGAACGAAGTTAGGTTGGCACTCATGAAATGTCGTTAATGTCATAACGCCGTTGCCACAACTAATATCAATTTTTATTACTAAAATTCGAAAATGCCGAAAGTGATTGAAAAAAGAGACAAGGTTTCAGAAAGTTCTATTTAGAATTCAGGTCCGCTCATTCAAATAGTTATACCCTGATATTCTAAAATCCACAATCCGTCAGACGGTAGTGAACATATTCAATGTAAGATAATTTATATAATGTTTCATCTGAATCTAAACGACCTATATTTCAGCTGAATATTTCCACAATCAGAAAGATTGTGATTGAAGAGTATGACAAAGAATTTCCTTTTATTGGGAGACCCAAAAAAGTGGTGGCATTTCAGAATTTTATGTTTGAGTGAATTAATGCGAAAAGTTAACCACAGGATTCTCGATAAATGTCATCGGAGAATGAGTTCCCTAAAATGGATTTTTCTGTTTTTCATTTGACTTGTCCTATACAATGTAAATGTCTCAAGGTACTAATAAATACCTAATTATTATAATTACATCAATGTATTAAGATGAATAGCCACAAATACGCGCAAGTTGCCCTGTTACTGTTTATTCATGTGAAATTTTTGTTCAACGGTGAAGTTGCATCTTAACTTGAAACTTCCTTCAACTCCTTTTACTTATATTGATGCAAGATGATTTTTATTGAAAAATTTAACATTCTTGTAATTATCTGTTAATTCCTTCGGGAGATACCCATTACCAACCACTGCATCATATGCATTTCATGGGTTAATATTTTTGAAATCTACAAATGATGTAAGCCAAAGAAGATAACGAACATTAACTCTCCTCAAGCTAGTGCATATTATGATATTATACTGATCTCTTGTATTTTCCATGCAAATAACTGGATTTGGTATGCCTTCAAACATTTTGTATAAACTTCAATTATGTTCGTCACATATTTTCCGAAGAGATTCGACATTGTGATAAAGTACGTAATAACAGAAACTTTTACGTAGAACGGGCAACATAGCGTTGATTTAAAACCCAAAAATGTTTTGACAAGCTTCATAACCCCACATTTTCGTACTATACAGAGTGAAATGTGTCAAATTTCCATGGCCAACCGACTGCTAAAATAAAGTTGAATGAAGTATAGGTAACGATATTTCATTGTTAGGTATAATTGTTATAGTATAATTTGTTTCACATGAATGAGACGAATTTCATTAAATGCGCGTATATGACGTCGCTTTGTTGGAGTTTTTCAAAACTGCAACAATATCTTTGAATACAACTGTGCATTGTTTGAAAGTGAATAATTGATTTATATGTGCAATCAAAATAACAAACACATTTGATATTCATGAAAATGCCTCAAAATCATATTATGGAATTTCTATGAATATTTACGATGAGCTATCATCAAGTGTAGAAAATTCTTCCTTATTATTACAGAAATAAAATCTGTCTTTAAAAGGTGAAATAAATATTGCTTCTGTTCAATAGTTTCAAAACTTTCAATATGGAAGGGATTTCCAACTACGACATTTAGCATTCACAAAATGAGCAGAAGATTATGGCGCAAACGAGAAGTTCCATACAATGTAACAGGAAAACAACTCTGTACAATAATTTTTGTTTCATTATTCATTTCTCTTGTTCTCTGTTTTTTTATTGTTTCAGAAATCATTTCCAGATGGTGAGAAAAAGAAGAAATGTGGGGAGGTTACTATCAAACTCCACGCATTGAACAATTTCGTTCTTGTGGTGTTAGCGAATCCACCCTTATTTGATTTTGCATACACCCAACACAATTTCATGATAAGTTCCATGAAAATGTTTATTTGGCTATGCTAAGTATTATTTTACAACTACTCTGTTATATAATTATTATTTGTTTATTGAAGCAGGCTATCATTTTTAATGAATTTTTTTAGATTTTCAATTAGTGTGGAAGAAATGATGCGCTATACTGCTGAATATGTACTTTCACCAAATAACCAAAAACACTGGAAAAAAAAAAAATATATATATATATATATATATATATATATATATATATATTTGTCCAATAGACGTTTCCAGTCCCGATACGTTTCTAAGGCGACCTGAGACCCACATGATCCGAATGTTTTCTTCGAGTATATATGATGAAATAACGTTAATGAGAATTATAACTCCTTAGGCACACTTAGAGGGGAAAAGAATTCCTTCATTTAAAAAAGTAGCATAATCGATAATATTTTCCAAACCCGAGACATTGCACCAACTTTACAATCCCACATATACTCCAGCGGTAAATATGGCCAACGTTCACGATCCCGGCGCTGTTGCCAGTTTGACGGGACTGGAGCCGACAATTTCGATGTATAAAATGACGCGAAAAAGTAGTCGAAATTCATATATGTGTGAGTTTGTATTGTCTCAATATTCTCATGAAGCGAATTCCTTTTTAACAGATTCTTCTCAAATTTTGATCCATTAATAACATAACCTCGAGAGGCCTGTATACATAAAATGATTGTAATAAAATATGAAAAATTAATTTTTAGCTTCCTTCTGAAATCTACAAGGGGATTCCTGAAATTCGTGCAAGTACTCCAACTATCATAAAAATGAGACAAAAATCAACAAAATTTATTGAAACACTGTTGACAAAAATTGAGATCTAGAGAGAGAAATATGAATTATTTTAATATTCCAGAGTTAGACCAGAGAAGTTCGTGCCAAGCCCAGAATTCCTCCTCTAATGTATTTTCCAAATTAAAATAAAAAACAGAAAAATCTAATTCATTCCTATAAATATCCCGTCAATGAATAGGTATGAGATTTGAAATATTCCATAACAAACTAAAACGACCAGAGTAATCGCAATAGCTTTGCTCGATAGGTACAATCATTCATTAATGTGAAACACTGAAATGAAATAACACAAACAAAAATGAAAAAATTGATTACTGACGTTCAAATTCCGTCAATATTATTTTGAAAGTTTGGCGAAATGAGAACCGTTTGTTTGTACACATCTGTCACGTTGAATTCTCCGATGAGATGAAGCCTTCCGATCCATTTTGCCATTGTTTCTTAATAGATCACAAAAATTCATCATTCAATTGAATGCATTCAATTGGTTTCTCGTCGTCTGGATATTCTCCTCATAAACCTCCTTCAATTTTACCCACAAAGAATTGTATAGAAGGTTCAGATCTGGTAATCTATAAGGTCATGGTTCCCAGTTGGGCCTCCTGGACCAATTCATTTAATTGGATAGGTATTGTCCAGGCCATTCCTTACTTTGAAACTGTGTTTCTCCGATTTTTATGCCCTGTGGCATGACAGGAGAAATATTTTGTGGAAAGTTAATATTATACAAATGCGAAGGACTAAGGGAGATGATTCCTCGATGAAAAAAAGCAGGGGTAGTTCCTATGTTCCTATTATCTCCAAGTTCTAAACATTCTACATACTGCATGTGGAGAGGAAACTCTAGTATACTGCGCTTTACAATCGAATACTGGTGAAAAATTAATTTTCGACTGTCAAGGTTGAAATCTAATTGATTATTTGTTTATGCAGCGTGTCGCATGCCCACTTTTAAAAGAGCCAAACTTCATGATGGGATCATACAAGTGATTTGGAACGAAAAATGTCATATAACACACCATCGAAATGTTATCGGTTATTCTTTAATATAACATTTTTTGATTTCACGAAATATTCCAAGTTTTTCTAATGGTATCAATCACACTACAGTTATCTTGTAGCCTAATTGAATTTGACCACATATCTGGAAACAGCAATAAATCTGCTTCATGATGAGAATTCGTGTGTACGAAAAAATTTCTTATTGCGGGTTTGGTAAGGGGATGGGATGAATATCACGATTCTGAATTGAACAAAATTAAACCTATTTTTCTAATGGTTTTATCAATGAAAAATTATTAATTATGGATATGTTTTCTTTTCAACAAAAAATACCCCATTTAGATTGCTTCCGAATGACATATAAGCTTTTAGTCTTGCTGCTTTACTTCTTCAATTATATTTATTTATTACATAATTGTTTCCAGTAGAGGACAAGCCTATAAACTCGAAGGTTATAGATTAACATACATGCATACATGTGGATAAACGAAAATGAAAGCGAAAAATACAAAACTGAAATGTCATATACAAAAAAGAAAAAAAATTAGATATAACACCACAGTTCCTCACAGAGAGGACTTCTACCTGTCATAACTGTTTTTGAAACCGTTTACCGAGGTCGATCGCACTACGCATTCAGGGAGATGGTTACAGTTGTGAAATATAAGAAGAAAGTGTTAACATATGAATATAATGGCTAACAAGATACCAACGGAAAACTCGACACATTCCAAACCTTAATTTGATTTATTTTGAAGCTCCTTATGATTGAATATTAAAATAATTCACATGGAAATCATGAATTTATCTGCAGAATCAAATAACCCAAATGAATAAACTAAATTTTAGTGATATAGATTTTATGAAAACATGTAAAGAAAACAAATTACTACTGGTACTTATACTCGTAATAATTGCTCGAAATGTCCTCCGCCTTGTTCAATACATTTTACACATCGTTTTTGTAGTGAATCTGCCACCCTGCGAAGTTTCTGACGCATTTCAGCATAACACAATGTTATTCTTTCGATCAGGACCTCTCGAGTCTGAACACTAATTTAATAAACTTTTTCTTTCAAGGTGTTCCAGACATAAAAATCCAAAGGCGTAAGGTCGGAGCCTCTTTGTGGCCATCTTACGTTGACCCTCAACTCATGTTGAAAATGAGAAACCATGTTCGCATGGGGGTTTTCTCTTTTCCATACATGGGTTGAGGATCAACGTGTGGTTGGCAGTCATGAGAGGTGAACTTTTCGGACGAGTAATATTTCCCGATCCGATTGATCCAAAGCATCTTGACAGACATATTGGAGAAAATGTCTGGTTTCCAATGAATGGCTGTCCAGCTCATAATAGCCGGAATGTACTGACCAAATCAATCAATATTTTGGGGTGTAATGGATTGGAAGGTACAGTCCGGTAAGATGGCCAACAAGAAGCCCCGACCTTACACTTTTGTATTTTTATGTCTGGAACACCTTGAAAGAAAAAGTTATGACAATATTTTGAATAGAATCTGAGTGGTGTTATTGAATTCTTTCCGTATACAAACTAGATTATCAAACGTACGGAAAATTATAAAAGTCCGATGGTGTGTGTCAAGTCAAGATCTTCGCCAAAAAAAAAATTAATTGTCTTTGCCCTACTCTACCCTCTGCCGTCAATAGTCAAACGTCAATAGTCATCTGCGAGGAATCGCAGATTCCTTTTAAATCGTCTCAGTCGTCACTGAAGGTATTTAATTTTAGTTTATCGCAGCAGTTGCGAAATAATTTACCAGTTACGAGAAGTAAAAATTTCAAGACATAGATGAGTTCCAGAAAATGTCAATTCAAATGTCAAAATTTGAAAAATCACTATAGTCTTTTCCAGAATTATTGACATCCCAGTAGGTTTTTAAAGTCCAGAGGCTCATAACAGCGTTTCTGGTGTTGAAACCTGAAGATGGGATGCGATTAGTCATCCCGAAACTGGTGGTTCTTGTAGAATAAATTGGTGAGAGACAGTTTTGAGGTGTTTTGATTTATTTTGGTATATTATATCATCTGTTCATTTCAGCTCAAGCTAATTCAAATATCTATATTAAACTTATATTAGGTATCACATCACTCTGTAAATTAACTTGTACCTATAGGCGAAAACCAATCGTGTAACTGAAAGTCCTCAGAATTGATAATGATTTTTATGTGTATTTTTATAAATGATTAAATTGAAAGTTTGACTGAGGAATACCCTTCCACCTCCTGAACTGAAAATTTCCAATTGTTAGTTCGGGATACTCGAGTAATTTCCAATATTTCATCTCTATGATTCAAACAAAAATGAAGTTGCTGAAGAATACTTGTACCAGAGATAGAGTTTTCAAGAATAGTTTTTCAAGAATAGTTTTTCAAGAATTTAAGGAATTCATACTGAAAAAACCTTTTTATCACTGTGGTAGGAGTAAAAAATCTCCATTGCTTTTGTATATTGATCTTCTGAAAAATTTCTGGAAAAGAGCTCCTGTCAAGTCAACCAAATATAACTAGAATGATGTTCAGGAAATTCGTAAATTCGTAAACACGACAGAGGGTCAAGTAGGGTGTGGTGAAAATACAATTTTTGTGCATAGGATCCTAAACATGCCAGTGCTCCTGAAATTAGGTCGACTCACTTCACTTAATCGGGCTTGTATAAGTTTCCATACGTGTGCTATTATAGTTCGTATACGAAAAGAATCCAATAACACCACTTCAATTCAATTCAAAATATTGTCATTGAATATTTCTCATGACGACTGTTCATCATACCGGGATCGTATAAGTTTTCTTATAGTACATTTGAGGTGTATAAATCGAAAAGATGACAAAATAAATTCTCAAGCTCTTCAACTGCAGCGTTGCCAAATTTTCGGACTAGATGCGTCGGTCAACTATGCGGATTATATACATCAAGTTCATGTCGCTCGAAGCGCCCTCGCACTGGCCAAACTCTGAAGTTTTCTGTATATAATAACGAGTATAACCGACTTTTCAGACCCACCTGAAAATTCACCCCTAGCATCCCCTAAGCCCCCTTATAACGATTCTATGGTCGAACGTTACCAGACCCGGAGCCGGGTCTGACAACGTCACTTTTGGACTGAAAAGTCGGTCGAGTATACCGTTTTGGGTCTGTATATGCGGTCGAACAAATATATATATATATATATATATATATATATATATATATATATATATATATATATATATATATATAGATGAACCAAAATATCGCCCACATTTAGAAGTACAAATTACTCTCAACGATTCGATGACCTTTCTTTCAATTCGCTTAATCTTTATACTCACATTAGCTTGAATGAAGTTTTCTGCACAGTTTTCTGGCATGAAATCAGTCAATTTCAAATTTGACGACTGCCATAGCTCTTTTAAGTAATTAGGGCCCTTTTCACACACAATGAGTTTGAATAGAGCTAGTAACATTTTTTCGCCCATTGCATTCTCAGCCAGTAAACTACAACTTCTTTGTAAATCTGTTAGAGGCAAAGATCCCTCAATGATGATAGGCACTGAAACAGATAATATATATGCAATAACTATTTAAAAATTAACAATTTTCAATTAATTCAAAAATTCCATTAATGTTCCTATAGAAAACAAGTAGATAGGACAAAAAATAATAACCAAATATTAAATCTATACAGGCTGGTTCTAAAGTCTTGAAACGGTGAATTTATTATGCGCACGGGTGGAAGGAAAATCGGCATTATGATACTACAGTCCGAGGAATCGAATGGGCTCATCAGATTTTTGGCACAACTTAGAAATTTCATGTGCAAACTCATCATTTTATTTAATTGACGATTCCCATTCAGCGGAAAATTTTTCATCCTAATTGGTTAAAAACAAGCAGAGTTTTGGCAATTTAGTTGAGTGCGGGCAAGACACTTTCTGCAAGAGTTAGGAACAATCTTTTTTCTACAAGCGCTTGAAATATATAAATATATTTATTTTACGAAACACACAAATTCGATTTGATCAATTTATATATTATAATAACAGAGATGTCCTTAGTAATATATCTTGGGGAATCGATTAGGCCCATCCGACTTTGGGCCCGCTGGGGCCCCAGACGAGATATGAGGCCCAACTTCGAATTTTCAAATGCAAACCCATCCATTTCATTGCAGATTCGGATTCAGAAGGAAATTTTACGATTCGGATGTAAAATTTCCCAATGAATCCGAATCTACAATAAAATAATAGGTTTGCATTTGAATTTATAAAGCTATGCCTCATATCTTGTCTAAGGCCCCATCGAGCTCAAAATCGATTTGGCCTAATCGTATCCTTGAGATAAATTACTTAGGACCTCATTATCAGAAATTCAATTTTTGCCAGGATTTTTTAAACGAAAAAGCTGGAAAGGGCCCTAAAATGGACGAAATGTTTTTTTGTTTCTAACCAATTTGGATGTACAATTTCCCGCTGAATCCGAATCTGTTTTCATTTGAAATTTTTAAAATCTTGTATATGATCCAGAAATCTGATAAGCCTATTCAATTCCTCGGACTCCAGTATCAGGATTCCGAGTTTCCACCGGTGCGTGGAATGAATTTATGGTTTCCACACTTTTCATTCACCTTGTATACAACTTGCTTGAGCTCAGTGTGTATCCTCCTATTTAATTTTCAGATTTTAGACCGAAACTGAATTTCATTACCCGCTTGTTTCAAGATTTTTTTCATTCAAATGTCTCGAATATTGTATTTTCGAAGGTATAATTTGTTTTTATCTGTTGCAAGAAGTGGTCAAGATATACAACTTTTCCGGTAAAAATTCGAGAAAATATGAGATAATTCATCGAGAGAACATAAAATATCTATGAAAGAACAAAAGTATTCAAAAAAATCTTCTTCATCCAAAGATTAATAAACAAATGAAATAATTTTGAAACTAGTGCCTCCTTAAGTGAAGTGAATAAGTGGAAGTTCAAACCTCGAAAAGCTTTTGCTCTATCCAAATTTCAACTTTGCCACCTCATATATTCGACGCTTATGCTGCCTAAAAGCTTTGACAATATCTCCTCCCAGACTTATTTTATGACAAGAAAATTTAATTAAGAAATGAATTCTACAATGTACGTCTCAGCATTTTTCTGTAATATCCCAAATTTTTAAATAAATTTAAAATTTCTTGTCTGAATAAAAAAAAAAGTGAAAACGAGTAGGAAATGCAGTTAGGAATTCATTTCTGTTCTAACTGGAAGCGTCACAAACTTAAAAATATTTCAGAAGGACACACTGTGGGCTTCTTGGGGAGTGCAGAGTTTCACATCCCAATTCATTTCACTATCTTGAAACCGGCTCAAGGTATGGTTTTGCTTGTGCAGCGACTGCAGGAAGTGGCTGCTGCGTCTGTCGCACAGACTGGTCCCCCAAGCCGTCGAGCGTTTCGTCGTTACAGTCCGACGCACAAGTAAACCCGCTTCTTCGTAGTTCTGTATGAGCGCATCAGCCACTTTCTGCATCGCTGCATGCGTCCGACGCACAAGCGAAACAATACCTTTATATGCCACGTCACTTGAAGAACCCCATAGACCATATTAGTGAGGTTAGGCGGGAAATTTGAATCGCGATCCATCCGTGGATCTGGTTCCTGAATTCCCTATGCATTTCTTATGGGACTAAAAATGCCGCGTACTTCTCGACTGTTTTTGGATATTTTAGCGAATTTCTTAAGATTTATTTCTGTTGGAATGTGTTCTATGATCCTTTCTTAACAAGTTGAAAACAAAATTTCGTAATAAAATGGTATATTTTTTTAATAATGGATCAATATAAAATTGGTCAGCAAGATCCATGGAAGTTTGTCGTAGCTTCATTTCGTTTCTAACCTCTGAAGCATGTCATTTTCCTTGTTACGGTTCCTGATTGAAGTATAGCAGAAATGATCTACGACATACGGATGTATTCCGTATAATCATGTGTTCAATTTTGATTTTAGGACATATATAAGTATATTGTGATGTAAAATGTACTTGGAAACAACCTCTAATAATTGCGGCACCCAATTTTGCATGCCTTTATATCAACATTTACTTCTAGCTAGCGATATTCCATCTTAAAGTCGATTCCTATGTAAAAAAATTTGAATATGGATCTCCCGCCAACTGAGTGATTATAACCTCACTAATATGGTCTATATAAATTTAATTTCTAACAATCTTCAACAAAAACCTAAAAATATGTTCCACGAAAAATACACAATCCAAAACAAAACTTTGGATAATTTCGGAGGATATGAATGATTATAATTTCTTTCAGAGTTCGTAATTGGAAATTGATTATCAACAAAGAAATAAAACATTTTTAGCCTCAAGAAAAAATACTTACCCAAAATTTCAGCAAGGCAAGTGAATATCGTAGGAATATCAATGATAAGATCTTCGACTTCTCTGAAGATATCCTTCAGAGCTTTACATAATTCCTGTAATGGCACTGTGCCATTAACTAAGAGTTTTCCCAGTAAAAGACCTAATTTCATTCGTGGCGCCTTAGATGTTTCTAATACATCCAAAATGCTAAAAAAAAAAAAAAAATTGACTTGAATACAAGGGAACAACTAAAAATAATACAAACAAGAAATGAATCAAATCTCTATAAGTCAGTATCAGTTGAAGTGTTTGTTGCTGTGGGGTACACAAGCTTTTCCCTCCATTGATTTTCATGCTGTTTTGGTAAAGCATGTTTTTGGAAAAAATGTTCTAATCGACTATAGATTAGAGTGATTAGACTATAAACTTATTAAGAAATGCCTCTTTATAAGTGGTTTGAGGGTTTCTGGGCCCCACGGCAAGGACAAATGGTTAGAGTATCCTATACAGTTGAAAAATGACACATGCTAAGCAAACTAGTTTACAAAAAAAAGACTGTTATCAAAGTTCTGAATACTTCGATTATTTTGAATCACATAATGGTCCAACTCGCTGTTGTTGCTGTACTCAGTCCTACTACGATAGGAAGTCTTGTCCCGCGAAATACGACATAGTAATAATCGAGACGTTTTCATGTTAATGCGTGGATTTATGCAGCATCAAACAACTTCCATGCTAAGAGATGACTGACTTTTTTTATGGTTGATATAACAATTATGACACTCCTCGATCTGCGTTCCGTTCCGACAAATGATGAAAGGGCAAAAATGAATAATACAAATACAAAAAAAAAAAAAAAATCTAAATATGATGAGGAACTCACGCATCGGAAACCATTGTGGCCATATATGTTGGGGGAACATTTGATCTAATGTCACTCTCACATTCTTCAAATGTGCAATTATCATTGATATATTCATCACAGCAGTTTTTGCAGTATCTCTTCAACTGATCTTCAGTCATTTTGTTAGCAACTACAGTAGGAGGAGGTGTAGGTGATTTAGGTATAGTCTGAGGAGGAGCGGAGCTACGTGATATCATCAAATTAGGTCCTGGAATATTAACCCCTGATGGACCAGCACCATCATTCATTCTATGCTGAGAACCTGATCGAGAACCTCCTCTGCTGTCATAATTATGTCTGCCATAGCTACCACGTTCCAAGCTTGATCCCTTGGAATTGTATGCTGAATCTTTGTATCTACCACCGCCATTACCACCTGAAAACGAGAGATCTCAGTAAGTGTAACTCTTTCATTTAAATGGAAGATAAAATGTTAAAAAATATTGTCAGTTAAATTCAGACTTCTTCAAGAGTTTCAGTCCACTACTTTCTATAAGCATCATTTGAAAATTTTTGGGAAAAATATTGAACAAGTTGAATATCGTTCAATGTCACTGTTATACATGATAATTTGGTTTAGAATCTGAGGAAATAGATCTAGCATAAAAAATTTGATCAATAGAATGCAACATATAATTAGGTGGCGAGATATGCTCTCCCAATAAATAATGAACTTTCCTGATGTTTATGGATGAATCAAGTATTGGGACAACAGTATTACAAGAGCTCAAAAATAGATCAAGCATATTTTTAAATTAAATTAAATTTTAAAGGTTGACATTGTGTCTAGATGTAGTCACACTAAAGCGCATTGGTGTACCAACACGTGCCCAATCAGGTCACCAGAGATCATTATAAATCTCACACCTCTTCATCTTGTGATGGAGGTGAACCTATGGGCTAATGAACTCATGAGGCCAACCTAAGAATATCCGGGGAAGGTACGCGTGATGGGAGAATTACGAATCAGAGAGCCTTGTGTCTCTCCGACTATCGGTTAATCTTCCCATCGAGGAAACGATAAAGAAAACGAGCATTGAGAAAACATTCACTTCCATGCAATGATAGTGAAATTGGGAAATTTTTCCCTGGCCCAGAACTTTTCTATGATAAAGGAAAATGTACCTACAAGAAAGAGTTTCAGGAGAAGGAAAAAACAGAAAGAGATACCAAGTCACCAAATTTTGTTGGTGGCAAATGTATCTATCACAGATTTTTGTAACATAATAGGCATGTCAGATCAGCTGATTTTGCCTGACACTGAAGTGTTATTCAGGTTTATTTTTTTGTGCTTTTGAGTGGTTTTTATAAATCCTAGTGAATTTTCAGAGAAAATGTATGTTATTAAATCCAATATGAAACCAACTATTATTGACAATATTGACTCGTAAGATTTTACGTTTGTGATCATAAATGGTTTGTTTGACCCTCGACTTGAGGTCAATCTGCAATATCCTATATATGTTGACTTGTCAAATAGATAATGAATTTCAAGTGAAGGTATTACTTGCGAGTGTCAAAGCCACATTAGAAATGAATTAATCAAAAAGATGTCTTCCACATCTGCGGAATAACAAACATATTCCGTCAGTGACGCATGATTGACACTCCATCTTTCAAGTGGAGGAGGAATTAAGCTCCTAAAATCTATACCAAATTATTCAAACTCCATAATAGAGATCATTCATTGTTTCTCAAAAAAAGATTTGAATGTATGAGTCGTACAAATCTTTGAACAATAACAAAGATTTTTAAAACACACTTTGCTTTAGCACCACCAGAACACCGCTTCATCTAACACAGATAAACCGGTTGCCTAGGTAGTGCACGGTATTGAAAGAATATATATTTCCTTGAAGTAAAAGCTATATTATCCCCGAATTATGCAAAATGGACTTACCAGAAATCTTCTTATCATTTTCCATCAAATGAGTATTTTCCAAACAAGAAAATCTGTTAGATGTATTAGTAACATGTTGGTTCGAGACTGGCGCAGGTTTAAAGGTGGAACCTTTGTTCCATTTTTGAAACATGGCCGACTGTCCTAATGTCTCGTTCTCAGTTAACTGAAAATTAATAAAATACTTGAATGGGAGCACTTTGAATTTTTCAATTGGTGTAAATCACTACATGTCATCAGATATGTTTATATTTTCCTCAGTAGAAGTCAGGCCACTACTTTCATAGAGCATCACTTGTGAAAATTCCTAAAATTCTGACCTATTCTACAATCAAATTTTACTCACACCATGCTTCAGCTTGTCCTTGTTTACAGTCAAAAATGACGGCTTTTGATGACTATTCCATTCATCTTGATTGTTACGCATTTTACTTCTACCCATTTCTCTATCATCTCTACGGGGAGTGCTAGGAACAGAATTCATAATTTGAGAGTTCAGTTGCTCAGTTGCAACATCCCTCGCTATTTGATCAATTGTTTTAGGACCAGCATCTTGACGACGTGGCACCCATTTGTTTTTCCTAAGATCTATGACATCCTGCAGCATAAATCTGAAAATGAAAAAACAAATTCAGTCATACCCAAAAACAATGAGATGATAACACAATCTTCGAGAGAAGATGGTGATAAGAATCAGTGAATGGAAAATATTTGATGAAAACATGATGAACAACAATAAACAGAATTTGTAGGTAAACTGGAATTTATTGCTTCAACAAGATCTCTAGAAACCTAACAACAGTAACCCACCAAAAATATATGATCTTTCAAAACCTCATAAAGAGGTTCTGTAACTAGTAACGATATAGTATTACATGTACATTCACAAATGGACAACTTACTTATACTAAAAGTTCGAAAAATACACTCCGTCGCCTCTCTCCACTCCTATCGTTTTTTTAATCAAGTTTACTAAAAAAGATTCGATAAAAAGTACGATAGTAATAGAGAAAGGCGACGGAGTGTATTTTTCGCACTTAGTATAAGGATTTCCAAATGGTTGTCACGACGAGATGATCTCTTATGAGCATTGGAAGCAGTTCCTGTGAAATGTATAGGAATATGTTCCCATACTTTATTTCGAGAATATAGAATTTGAAATTTCCATAGGAAATGTCACATTTTTTCTATGGAATTGCATTCATACACATTTGAGAATCGGGCCCTTGGATAAAAGTTCCAATGCTTTGGGATATCAATGGAGGCAGTCAAAAAAGAATAAAATTGTGACTGAATTTATCTCACCTGATACGACTGCTAACTTCTTTACCATCTACAATTTTCTGCATTGTATCAAAGTAGCTTGAAATGTCTTTACTTTCTTCAAGCTTTCTGCCTATTGTAGTAAGCAACCTACATAGACATTCTAAACTTTCTTCATCTTTATGTGTAAGTAATACACTCATACAAACAGTCATTATATTTACTGTTAACATGTTTATCTTGAAAAGCTCCCCTGAAAAAAAGTATATTAGCTATCTGTTGATATATACAAAATATTTGAATGAGATTTATAAAATTCCGATTAAATTAACTCGTCTAATGATCTCAAATGTTAAGTGTGAAAAAGAAAACTGTCAATAACGGTTTCATAATTTCAGATTGAATATTTTTGTTATTTAGATCAAAAATCATCAAATTCACTTGACTGATGGATAGAAGTCTCGCGCTGGAATAATTATACTAGTGTCCATGTACCATGTCCGCTTGGCTGCTTAGCAGTGAACTCAATAAGAAATCTCATCATCGAGTTCACTGCTGATAGGTCGCGGGCTCGTGTCGCGACAACAGAAGTGAATATTTTTAAAGATCAGATCACAGTTACCCCAGATTCACACTTTACCCCTCATGTGCAACGAGTTATTTAAAACGGAATTTATGACCTAACCTATCGCCTGCGTACGTATCTACAAATTACAAAAGTTGTTTCATCAATTACTTACCGATAAATCTCACATTACCCACGGATCTCATACGAATTCTTCTCCTAGTTTCTTCTAATTCCTCCTCAAGTTCTTTTTTTTTGTCCTATGCAACATAATTTTTGAGTTTAGAATGTAAGAAAAGTTTCTATATACTTACAGGATCCTGACATTGTTGAATTTCTTTAATTTTATCTTCCGTTTTAGACTCATCTCTAGATTGCTTCTCAAATTCCTCTTGACAGCGAGTTATAAGAAGCTTACGGAAGTTCACCAATTCTTCTTTTCCATCATCATTTATTTTAGTTACCTAAAATAAGTATAATTGATGATTTACCAATAAGCGCAATAATGTGAAATATTGATTCAACTAAAAAACCAGGGCGTAATTTGTATTTACCTGCATCAGACCAACTTCCATACACATTTTTGCATAAGCGACAGCAAAGTTAGGCTCATCGATAGCTTTCTCGAAAACCAAATTTATGACCCCTTGTAATCTTTCAAAATTATCCACTTTGAGAGCTTTAATTTGATTTAGAAGCGTGTCGAATTTTTGGGGGGTCAATTTATTGAGAACACCTCTTACTTTTTTGTACAATTCCTGAAAGTCAACATGATATATTGTTGAAGTGAAAAAAATACATGAAATAATGATTTAAAAATTTAGAACTTACTTCAGTTTTACGCTCTTCTTCAGATTTATTTTCAGACTTGGCTAAGCGGCCAGGCTTCCAAGCATTTTCTGTTTCATGGAGTTTGATGTCCTCTCGTAATGATATGGAAATTTTATTACCCCCATTGACTGATTTGCCTCCTTTATTACCTAGCTTTCCACTCAAGCTGGGATGCTTCGTTATGGTCTGAAATATAATAATTCATAAGAATAATTTAAAATTAGTATGTAAAAAACACTTCAACTTACAGATCCCTTCATTGAAGAATTCTTTCCACCGAAAGGCATAAATGGGGGAGCGGTAAAATCTTTGCCCATCATATTCGAGGAACGATTATCGCGATTGTCCATGGCTCGCTTAAACAAATAACAAAAATATATATTATAATTACGTCTAGAACATTGAATAATTTATGATGAAAAAATGTATCAAGCTTTCTTGTTATCATTCTGAATGATTCCTTTCATCGTTTCAGCAAGCATACGTTAGTCAGAGTTTATCTCATTTTTAAGTGAAAAACAAGGAGGTCCTTGAGGATGACTGGCGACACGTTGGAAATAATTTATTGTGAACATTTACGATTATTCTTTCTAACGTTACAGCAAGCATACGCCAGCCATCTCAACAGATTTCTTTAAATCATCCGGCTTCACTTAATTCGACAAAAAATTGTAATGAAGCTGTTTAGTGAACCCCCAAGATGACATATACTTGGCGAAACATTGGAATATGTTTGATGGTCTGGAAGTGCTAAAAAGCCAATAATTTTGTCGCCAGTTATGTTGATATATATTACCATCAGGGCTAACTACTAAGGTTTCTTTCCCAAGAACATCGATCCTTGAGTTTTGATCAATGATAATCAAAGATTCGATGCTTACGGTTATGATTATAAAAATGGAATTATCGAAATTGTTGGCACCTCAATAATTGGTTTTCTTCACTTTCAGACCTCAAAAGCCCATAAAAAACACTAAATCAATAATTCTAAAAATGGAAATCATACCAAATAAATCCAATAAAGAAACTAACCTGTCGCGCTGCTTCTGAATACTCCAAGGTTTCAGGAAGGTTCGGAGGTTTCACTCTTGCAGTAGGAAGATCTCTAATTGCCATAAGAAATTCCCTATCATATTTCTTGTTTCCATCTAAATTGAAAGGAGACCATTGTCCTGAAAATTACAAGATCATATACTCCTACAAATTTGCCACCAAGGTACATCTTATCATTATTTTACAGAGTTTCACAAGCCATTGATTGCCAAATCAAACGATTCAATATTATTTCTGTTTCCATAATAAAAATACCGAAACATTCCTGAATATATTGAAGAATTAGCACTTGAAAATCATTAAATGGGCTTTTATTGATAATAATTTGATCCACGAATCCTAATCCAAATGATCATTGCTGGTTTATACAAAACGATACCCATCTGTTAATCAAACGCTAATTCATTTATCAAGTTTAGTCTGGGTAGGAGTAGTAGGTAGGAATATATGGATTGTTTGAAAGGAGTATTATAGTCGTTGAAAAATTATCAATACAGATTAAGGGTGTTTCGACTATTTTTAGGGCAAGACTCCAATGAGTCAACTATCGTCGACATTTTCAGGAGCACCTGAGAAACAGAGACCTCGTAACAAAAAGGTTAGATTTTGTTAGGTAAAACTTAAAACCCTGAAAATAAAAATGAAAACTTAACCAACATCTCATAGGAGTCAGATTATTATAAATTATAATAGATATTGAGACGAGGCCAATCGGCCTATAAATCTAAATATCTATAAATGCTAAGAAGATATGCAGTTCGATTTGTTTTCAAGTGAGTACACTGTTAAATATCTGGTTCGGCAGGAAATATTATCTTCTCATGGTTTAGATTGATCTGGTTCACGATGCGTTGTGTTACGAGTTCGAAATAATATTTGCTTGCATAATTCTATGTACCTTCCCTTGCATCTTTTTCAGTTGCTTCTGAAGAAGTCAACGATTATTATTTTTTCTACAAGCGTGCGCGTTCAACCTTTTTCCCGCACGCATTCCAAGTTGCAAAGAGTCACTTTCCCAAAACGTGCGGGAAAAACGCCTGCTATTTCTTTCCCGCACGCATTTGCGTGCGGGAATGGATTAGCAGAGGTTTTTCCCGCACGCAAATATTATAGAGTAAATTAAATTCTATCATGTTTCTATGCATAGAACGTCAACGATGAGAAACCCATAGTAATGACATTCAGAATTACGTCTGTCATTATATATGAATTAATCAAATGAGATATGATCTGTTTCGTGAAATAGATATATTTATATATTTCAAGCGCTTGTAGAAAAAATATTGTTCCTAACTCTTGCGGAAAGTGTCTTGCCCGCACTCAACTGCTTACCCGAACTCTGCTTCGCATCGTTCGGGCAACGGCAGTTTCGTGCGGGCAAGTATCACTTTCCGCACTTGATAGGAAATAGTTATTTTCCTATCAAGTGCGGAAAGTGATACTTGCCCGCACGAAACTGCCGTTGCCCGAACGATGCGAAGCAGAGTTCGGGTAAGCAGTTGAGTGCGGGCAAGACACTTTCCGCAACAGTTAGGAACAATATTTTTTCTACAAGCGCTTGAAATATTTAAATATATCCATTTCACGAAACAGATCATATCTCATTTGATTAATTCATATAAAATGACAGACGTAATGCTGCATGTCGTTACTATGGGTTACTCATCGTTGACGTTCGGTGCATAGAGACATGATAGAATTTAATTTATTCTATAAGATTTGCGTGCGGGAAAAACCCCTGCTAATCCATTCCCGCACGCATTTGCGTGCGGGAAAGAAATAGCAGGCGTTTTTCCCGCACGTTTTGGAAAAGTGACTCTTTGCAACTTGAAATGCGTGCGGGAAAAAGGTTGAACGCGCACGCTTGTAGAAAAATAACTATTTTCTACAAGCGTGCGCGTTCAACCTTTTTCCCGCACGCATTCCAAGTTGCAAAGAGTCACTTTCCCAAAGAGTGCGGGAAAAACGCCTGCTATTTCTTTCCCGCACGCATTTGCGTGCGGGAATGGATTAGCAGGGGATTTTCCCGCACGCAAATATTATAGAGTAAATTAAATTCTATCATCTTTCTATGGACAGAACGTCAACGATGAGAAACTCTTAGTAACGACATGCAGAATAACGTCTGTCATTTTATATGAATTAATCAAATGAGATATGGTCTGTTTCGTAAAATGGATACATTTATATATTTCAAGCGCTTGTAGAAAAAATATTGTTCCTAACTCTTGCAGAAAGTGTCTTGCCCGCACTCAAGTGCTTACCCGAACTCTGCTTTGCATCGTTCGGGCAACGGCAGTTTCGTGCGGGCAAGTATCACTTTCCCACTTGATAGGATAATAACTATATTCATAAAGTTATCTCCCCTTATAAGGCAAAAATGTTTCTCCTGGTCTCATCTATACAACTAAACAATACGTATATTTGTCCAGTATATGGTGAAATACCCTTTACATGCATAATTTTCAATCATTCAGTTAAGTAGAGAAATATTATTTTAAACTACAGTATTTACCTTGTTTGTAAGGGAGTTGAGACTTTTTATCTGCAACTTGAGTGGGAACAGGAACAGAATTTTCATTTACAGCTGTAACAGCTCTGTCATTAGTAACGACAGCTCTATCGGTTTCATCTTGGTTATTATTTTCAGTCAACGAGGGTACATAGGGTGAGGGTCCAGGGAATCTACCCATGAATACATTGGTCACCTCCCATTTCTTTTGGGTAGTTTTAACTTCGAAAGTAGGTTTGGCTGGAGCACTTTGATTGCTCTCAGCTTTAGCTGCATTGTCGTTAGCAGCATCATTTTGGTCATTCACAGTAGTAGTCACATTATTTTTAATGGTAGTATTAGCATTCATAAAATCAGTTTGATTTGTTGTAGTAGTTGAGGTAATTGGCGATGGTGTATTTGCATTTGCGGTATCTGAGATTTGAAAGACATCCATGTCGTTGCCTTCCTTGCTGGCGCCTTTAGAATTAATCTCATTTTTCTTGATTGTTTTACTACTCGATTTAGCTGGCTGAGGGGAAGGGACATTTGGTCTTTGATTATTATTCTTATGGTTATCCTTCTTCTGACTGGAGTTCTGTTTTGATTTGGCTGAAAAAAAAAAGATTAATGAGTTTAAATTAATTTCTTTATGCACATTACAGATTAATACATAGAAATATAGTTTTCATTGCATTGTCTAGGTATGCCATACAATACCGAATGTGCAGTCGGTCAAGTGTGTAAAAAGAAGGGAGAAGGTAAAGTGCAAACTTTTGAGGTACAAGATAATGACCGCCACCAGTCCAAAAAAAAAAATCGAAAAAATTCATGAGCGACATTTTAAGGCCTTACTTTCGCTAAAAATCGGCTTCCAATTCAAGAAAGTATGTACAAGGTGGCATTTTCATTGACTTTTCGCGAGTTTTCTAGCGGTAACTGTTCGCATTTCTGTCGAATATTCTCTTTTAGGGCTGCGATTGTCAGAGGCTTGTGAAGATTATGTTTCTTTGACGTAATAGCTTGTATGGTTGAAAAATATACTATAAAGAGAGGCCAACTATTATTGGAAATAAATGCCGAAAATAATGGCCACATTAATTTATGTACAAATTGATTTCATGATAGTGGAAAGGCTCTTTCAAATGGAACATTGTTTTGAATTAAATTTACAATGTTGCAACTGATCAATGTTTGTTATGATCGAAAGTTAGATATACGACATCGCAGAATTTTTTAACTTTTCGAGCTCTACGAAGTTGCAGTTGACCATTTTTATAGTTTACTCAGCGCCAGCCTCAAAAGCCAGAAATGAATGGGTTGATTCCGAAATTTTAACAACTTTAAAAACATAAAAAATAACCTTGAGTAACTTTCATTTGCATTTTTTACAGCGGCTTGTTAGATGAAAATCCAAGGATTAGCAGGGGGGATTAACAAAATATCTCACCCTATAGGTCGTATTCAGCATTTTGGTAAAAACCATCATTTCCATCAAAAAATTTCGATCAACGGGTATTTTTCACTTTTTATTACATATTATACCTATATCAAAGTCGTAAATCTACGGAGGGTTGGTATGGGGTAGTTCTTGATGCACAAATTTTTTTTTCACCCTGTACGCCGTGTTCAGAATGTTTGTAGAAACCATTTTCATAAAAAAACGAGAACCATTTTTTTACACTTTACTGTATCAATGTAGAGTTCAACTTCGGATGGTTGGTGGGGTGTAGTTTTTGATGCACAAAATATTTCACACCCTAGCACACTAGGTCGTGTTCAGTATGTTTGTAACATCAAATTACCATCAAAAGACCCCTTTCGCTGAAAAGCCTAAAATATACCTTTATGCAGGAAAAAGTACATACACGTCAGAATTATTTTTTTGTGAGTTATCATTGATAAACTTCATTTTTTTATAATTTTCAAGCTGTTCTATTTCATAAGAAACCGAGTAAGAAAGGCTTATAATTTGAAACATTTGAATTGGAAGAAAAAGTATGGCATCTCAACAGGCTGCAGAAAATCAAAATTATAATGTCAATAGCCTACTCAGTACGGTTTTAAGCTCGGAATTCAGGTCGGTATTGGAAATAACCCTGAGTGAGTAGTGATAATCGAAGATGATTTGAATTTTTCAAAATGTTCACTACAATGTGAAATTCATAAAACTACCTAATGTTAGGAATGTTTCCAGACACAATGCGAATGCGGCTAAAGCAGGACGACCAACTCTGTTACAGTTTTCTCTCGACAACTAGTTTGAACATTCGAAACAGCTGTATGAACAGAATCGAACAGAAATTCCTAAATTGCATAATTATAATCATGGGATAAGAATCGATACTTTATGTAATTGATAGAGGTTATTCCCAACATCACAACCTCTTAATATTTCTTCAGTATAAAGTATCTTAGTATGAAAATATTATAGATCTGTTAATAGGTTTATCTATTTTGAGATATTTGATAACAATCAATGGTAGGCCTAATAAGAAGGCGAACGTTCACTATCACTGTCAACTGTTAAATCAGGTGGGATATAGAAAGCCACGCCGGTTGTTTCGCAAACGACCGAACAAGAATGGGTGCTTTCTAAATTGGGACATTGAAATGCATAATGAGCACATTTCGGGAAATACCTAACCTTTTTCGAAGGAGTTATTGGAAAATCTTTACCTTTACTAACTGTCTGCCAAACTCCAACGTCCATCGTGAAGTTAAAATGACTACAATTCCCTAGAATTCCGCATTGGGAATTATTTCCAGCGAAGATGCGATAAATTGGCACGCACTCCGATTATGAATTTTTCAATTTAAATTGGTTTTTAAAAGAATCAAAAGCGATGGATAAAAGGGTAAGAAAATTTGTATAAAAACTGGGAACGTATGGCGACAAGGTCAAACTGCAATATGTATTAAAAAAAAGACTATATAAAAATAACACTATACACTTTCTATTTATCTTCGATCACAAATTTTTTTTATCACTTCGATGCAAAAATAGGCACCTAGGAAGAGAAAATACATCGAGCGAAATTATTCGATTCTTAACCACGTTGCGTACGACCCATGTGGTCGACGCTTATTGAGACTTAGGCCAGCCATATTTGTTCGTGCTCGGCTAAAACCGAGGAGTTACGACTGATCAGGCGCATGTTGTCTACGTATAACGCAGCGCATGCTTGGGAAATCGCATAATTTCCCGAAAAATCTGGTTTTTAGAACGATTTATTATATCAAATCTTACTCTTCAATTCCTGCCAAACATTTTTTTTGAACTACGATCTATATTACTCTGATGAGGGTCTTAAAAAAAAACAGGTAAGTTAGGGAGATATGCTTCTGATTTCGATAAATCGGAACTTTTCCGAAGAAATTTACTTTCAAATCTGGTTTCGGCACATTTGAATCGAAGGTATAATTACATGTTTTCTTATATCTCTCTATTATGGCACGATGACACGAGTAAAACCAAAATACATAATATTTCAAACGAATTTTTTTGTTGTACTTTGCTGATCCTGGTAAGACTATTTTTTCGGCATTATTAGGTATCGTAACAATATGTGAAACAATAAATTATTGCATAGTTTTTCTTGTACATAGGTTATTCACGAATTGAAAGTAGAGTTTCCAATCATTTGGTTCCCGATATGAATAGCTGAAACCGAATATGCTCGAAAAACATTATTCGCGTATGAACCGCATTCAGAAAATTATTGAAAGACTCAAAATAATTAACAGTAACACCCTACGAAGCTAATAATAATAAACCCAGAAGAAATACTAGGTATATTATTTCATTTGTTTGACAGTCTGTCGATAAAGAAGGTTATTGTGGTTACTTTGGTGGAATTTGATGGATTTTGAATGCTTCTAGAAATTTTTTTAAGACGGTATTTGTACCCAATTTTTAAAGAAAAGCTATTGTAAAATTTTTGAAATTCTATGCTGAGGAAGAAAACACATTGCACCTTCGTGAATCTTGATACGAGACTAATAACAATGAAAAAGTTTTGAGACGATAATGGGTAACGACAAATTTGAAACTGAATTCCAATCTAACTGCTAGTATCACGAAACTGAAAATATTTTCGAAAGATAAATACCGAGAGATTTTGAGCAAATCACAAGTTTCAATTTGAATTCAATCTAGCTTGAAAAATCCAGTGATCCAGAAGCACTCATAATAATTAATACACATTATAATGAAAATGAGTGTTCAGCTTCATGTTCAATTGTTCTGATTGACAGAAACGGCCATACGCTAATGCTTTAACCCACAGAACCGGGACTTTTTCATTAAAAAAAAACTATTATCCTCCCAACAGAGGGTGCATTACAAACTCCTTGATATACATGAAAATCAGTTTTGAATGAATATTGGCCCATTCGAGTATTTTTCTACAATATTTGGTAGAAATGTGAATGCCCAACTGGACTAGGTAGTTCAACTAGTTCATTGTGACTTATGTTGGTAGGATGACAAAGAATTTCCTTAAGTTGAAAGCCCCAAAATATGGTGGTAGTCGAGGATAGTATTTGTCAAAAGATCACAACGACAAATTTGGAATTATAACTTGAAAAATAGCGGTGTGAAGTTGGCTGACAATTTCTAGCTGACAGAATCCCGAAGATACCCGAAGCGGCGACGGCCGCCAGTGGCGTACCCCTACTATTATTTTCGCCGAAAAATCGCTTCTGCATTACGAAATGAGATTAGTAGTGGAAATAATATAAATATTTGATGTTTGGCATATATAAATTTGATAATTCGAACAATTCGTTGGAAAATGAATTTGTTCGATATATTTTTTCGATCAATTGAACTGAAATCGTCTAGGCGCGAAGTTCAATCTATATAACTTCTATGTTTTTATCAGTTTCAAGATGAGATTTTCACTCAGATGATGGTCAACTATTCAGGATTCATAATCCGTAAAAAACTTTACTTGCACCCCTTGCACACTACCCTTTTTCCACCCTTTTCCGTATAAAACACCGAATTTGCGCTAGGAAGCGGCGCAGTCAGCTGACCATAACTTCTATCTTTTTATCAGTTTCAAGATGAGATTTTCACTCAGATGATGGTCAACTATTCAGGATTCATAATCCGTAAAAAACTTTACTTGCACCCCTTGGAGACTACCCTTTTTCGACCCTTTTCCGTATAAAACACCGAATTCGCGATATAAAGCGGCGCAGTCAGCTGACCATAACTTCTATCTTTTTATCAGTTTCAAGATGAGATTTTCACTCAGATGATGGTCAACTATTCAGGATTCATAATCCGTAAAAAACTTTACTTGCACCCCTTGGAGACTACCCTTTTTCGACCCTTTTCCGTATAAAACACCGAATTCGCGATATAAAGCGGCGCAGTCAGCTGACCATAACTTCTATCTTTTTATCAGTTTCAAGATGAGATTTTCACTCAGATGATGGTCAACTATTCAGGATTCATAATCCGTAAAAAACTTTACTTGCACCCCTTGGAGACTACCCTTTTTCGACCCTTTTCCGTATAAAACACCGAATTTGCGCTAGGAAGCGGCGCAGTCAGCTGACCATAACTTCTATGTTTTTATCAGTTTCAAGATGAGATTTTCACTCAGATGAAGGTCAACTATTCGGGATTCATAATCCGTAAAAAACTTTACTTGCACCCCTTGCACACTACCCTTTTTCGACCCTTTTCCGTATAAAACACCGAATTCGCGATATAAAGCGACGCAGTCAGCTGACCATAACTTCTATTTTTTTATCAGTTTCAAGATGAGATTTTCACTCAGATGATGGTCAACTATTCAGGATTCATAATCCGTAAAAAACTTTACTTGCACCCCTTGCACACTACCCTTTTTCGACCCTTTTCCGTATAAGACACCGAATTTGCGCTAGGAAGCGGCGCAGTCAGCTGAACATAACTTCTATGTTTTTATCAGTTTCAAGATGAGATTTTCAATCAGATGATGGTCAACTATTCAGGATTCATAATCCGTAAAAAACTTTACTTGCACCCCTTGCACACTACCCTTTTTCGACCCTTTTCCGTATAAGACACCGAATTTGCGCTAGGAAGCGGCGCAGTCAGCTGAACATAACTTCTATGTTTTTATCAGTTTCAAGATGAGATTTTCAATCAGATGATGGTCAACTATTCAGGATTCATAATCCGTAAAAAACTTTACTTGCACCCCTTGGAGACTACCCTTTTTCGACCCTTTTCCGTATAAAACACCGAATTTGCGCTAGGAAGCGGCGCAGTCAGCTGACCATAACTTCTATGTTTTTATCAGTTTCAAGATGAGATTTTCACTCAGATGATGGTCAACTATTCGGGATTCATAATCCGTTAAAAACTTTACTTGCACCCCTTGGAGACTACCCTTTTTCGACCCTTTTCCGTATAAAACACCGAATTCCCGATATAAAGCGGCGCAGTCAGCTGACCATAACTTCTATCTTTTTATCAGTTTCAAGATGAGATTTTCACTCAGACGATGGTCAACTATTCAGGATTCATAATCCGTAAAAAACTTTACTTGCACCCCTTGCACACTACCCTTTTTCCACCCTTTTCCGTATAAAACACCGAATTTGCGCTAGGAAGCGGCGCAGTCAGCTGACCATAACTTCTATGTTTTTATCAGTTTCAAGATGAGATTTTCACTCAGATGATGGTCAACTATTCGGGATTCATAATCCGTAAAAAACTTTACTTGCACCCCTTGCACACTACCCTTTTTCGACCCTTTTCCGTATAAAACACCGAATTCGCGATATAAAGCGACGCAGTCAGCTGACCATAACTTCTATTTTTTTATCAGTTTCAAGATGAGATTTTCACTCAGATGATGGTCAACTATTCAGGATTCATAATCCGTAAAAAACTTTACTTGCACCCCTTGCACACTACCCTTTTTCGACCCTTTTCCGTATAAGACACCGAATTTGCGCTAGGAAGCGGCGCAGTCAGCTGACCATAACTTCTATCTTTTTATCAGTTTCAAGATGAGATTTTCACTCAGACGATGGTCAACTATTCAGGATTCATAATCCGTAAAAAACTTTACTTGCACCCCTTGCACACTACCCTTTTTCCACCCTTTTCCGTATAAAACACCGAATTTGCGCTAGGAAGCGGCGCAGTCAGCTGACCATAACTTCTATGTTTTTATCAGTTTCAAGATGAGATTTTCACTCAGATGATGGTCAACTATTCGGGATTCATAATCCGTAAAAAACTTTACTTGCACCCCTTGCACACTACCCTTTTTCGACCCTTTTCCGTATAAAACACCGAATTCGCGATATAAAGCGACGCAGTCAGCTGACCATAACTTCTATTTTTTTATCAGTTTCAAGATGAGATTTTCACTCAGATGATGGTCAACTATTCAGGATTCATAATCCGTAAAAAACTTTACTTGCACCCCTTGCACACTACCCTTTTTCGACCCTTTTCCGTATAAGACACCGAATTTGCGCTAGGAAGCGGCGCAGTCAGCTGAACATAACTTCTATGTTTTTATCAGTTTCAAGATGAGATTTTCACTCAGATGATGGTCAACTATTCAGGATTCATAATCCGTAAAAAACTTTACTTGCACCCCTTGGAGACTACCCTTTTTCGACCCTTTTCCGTATAAGACACCGAATTTGCGCTAGGAAGCGGCGCAGTCAGCTGAACATAACTTCTATGTTTTTATCAGTTTCAAGATGAGATTTTCAATCAGATGATGGTCAACTATTCAGGATTCATAATCCGTAAAAAACTTTACTTGCACCCCTTGGAGACTACCCTTTTTCGACCCTTTTCCGTATAAAACACCGAATTCGCGATATAAAGCGGCGCAGTCAGCTGACCATAACTTCTATCTTTTTATCAGTTTCAAGATGAGATTTTCACTCAGATGATGGTCAACTATTCAGGATTCATAATCCGTAAAAAACTTTACTTGCACCCCTTGGAGACTACCCTTTTTCGACCCTTTTCCGTATAAAACACCGAATTTGCGCTAGGAAGCGGCGCAGTCAGCTGACCATAACTTCTATGTTTTTATCAGTTTCAAGATGAGATTTTCACTCAGATGAAGGTCAACTATTCGGGATTCATAATCCGTAAAAAACTTTACTTGCACCCCTTGCACACTACCCTTTTTCGACCCTTTTCCGTATAAAACACCGAATTCGCGATATAAAGCGACGCAGTCAGCTGACCATAACTTCTATTTTTTTATCAGTTTCAAGATGAGATTTTCACTCAGATGATGGTCAACTATTCAGGATTCATAATCCGTAAAAAACTTTACTTGCACCCCTTGCACACTACCCTTTTTCGACCCTTTTCCGTATAACACACCGAATTCGCGATATAAAGCGGCGCAGTCAGCTGACCATAACTTCTATGTTTTTATCAGTTTCAAGATGAGATTTTCACTCAGATGATGGTCAACTATTCAGGATTCATAATCCGTAAAAAACTTTACTTGCACCCCTTGCACACTACCCTTTTTCAACCCTTTTCCGTATAAAACACCGAATTCGCGATATAAAGCGACGCAGTCAGCTGACCATAACTTCTATGTTTTTATCAGTTTCAAGATGAGATTTTCACTCAGATGATGGTCAACTATTCGGGATTCATAATCCGTAAAAAACTTTACTTGCACCCCTTGCACACTACCCTTTTTCGACCCTTTTCCGTATAAAACACCGAATTCGCGATATAAAGCGGCGCAGTCGAAGCGCCTGATATCTGTTGCCGAAGTTTTGATAAACAGAAAATATGACAAATATTAATTATCATTCAACTCTGTTAATTATGTTACAATTATCGATTTTGTTACACTTTATTGGTCAACTCTATTTTTCCGAAAAATTATGTTACAATCTGATAATTATATCATACCGGCAACAGTGGCAACAGTGCCACCAGATGACCACCTGCCAACGAGGAAAGTTCAAGATACTTGTGGCCCTCTTCCTATTGGATAGAAACCGCAGCAATCTTGACATATTTGATTTACGACACAATTGCGCTTGCTTTGAAGACGCCGCTCTGAGCTGTTTGGAAAATATCTGTAAAATTTGAATAATTGGGTGCTTCGACCAAATGCAACTCTTTTTAAATGATCCACACTTGTGCAGTGCAGTGTTGCCAATGGTAATTTATGGAAAAATCCGAAATATCTGACAAAAAATCCGAAAAATGCGATGCTTTCGTAACTTGATCCGAAAAAAATCCGCTCGTTCATCGAGCAATTAATAACATAGAAGTTATGTTCAGCTGACTGCGCCGCTTCCTAGCGCAAATTCGGTGTTTTATACGGAAAAGGGTGGAAAAAGGGTAGTGTGCAAGGGGTGCAAGTAAAGTTTTTTACGGATTATGAATCCTGAATAGTTGACCATCATCTGAGTGAAAATCTCATCTTGAAACTGATAAAAAAATAGAAGTTATGGTCAGCTGACTGCGTCGCTTTATATCGCGAATTCGGTGTTTTATACGGAAAAGGGTCGAAAAAGGGTAGTCTCCAAGGGGTGCAAGTAAAGTTTTTTACGGATTATGAATCCTGAATAGTTGACCATCATCTGATTGAAAATCTCATCTTGAAACTGATAAAAAGATAGAAGTTATGGTCAGCTGACTGCGCCGCTTTATATCGCGAATTCGGTGTTTTATACGGAAAAGGGTCGAAAAAGGGTAGTGTGCAAGGGGTGCAAGTAAAGTTTTTTACGGATTATGAATCCTGAATAGTTGACCATCATCTGAGTGAAAATCTCATCTTGAAACTGATAAAAAGATAGAAGTTATGGTCAGCTGACTGCGCCGCTTTATATCGCGAATTCGGTGTTTTATACGGAAAAGGGTCGAAAAAGGGTAGTCTCCAAGGGGTGCAAGTAAAGTTTTTTACGGATTATGAATCCTGAATAGTTGACCATCATCTGAGTGAAAATCTCATCTTGAAACTGATAAAAAGATAGAAGTTATGGTCAGCTGACTGCGCCGCTTTATATCGCGAATTCGGTGTTTTATACGGAAAAGGGTCGAAAAAGGGTAGTCTCCAAGGGGTGCAAGTAAAGTTTTTTACGGATTATGAATCCTGAATAGTTGACCATCATCTGAGTGAAAATCTCATCTTGAAACTGATAAAAAGATAGAAGTTATGGTCAGCTGACTGCGCCGCTTCCTAGCGCAAATTCGGTGTTTTATACGGAAAAGGGTCGAAAAAGGGTAGTCTCCAAGGGGTGCAAGTAAAGTTTTTTACGGATTATGAATCCTGAATAGTTGACCATCATCTGAGTGAAAATCTCATCTTGAAACTGATAAAAAGATAGAAGTTATGGTCAGCTGACTGCGCCGCTTTATATCGCGAATTCGGTGTTTTATACGGAAAAGGGTCGAAAAAGGGTAGTCTCCAAGGCGTGCAAGTAAAGTTTTTTACGGATTATGAATCCTGAATAGTTGACCATCATCTGATTGAAAATCTCATCTTGAAACTGATAAAAACATAGAAGTTATGTTCAGCTGACTGCGCCGCTTCCTAGCGCAAATTCGGTGTCTTATACGGAAAAGGGTCGAAAAAGGGTAGTCTCCAAGGGGTGCAAGTAAAGTTTTTTACGGATTATGAATCCTGAATAGTTGACCATCATCTGAGTGAAAATCTCATCTTGAAACTGATAAAAACATAGAAGTTATGTTCAGCTGACTGCGCCGCTTCCTAGCGCAAATTCGGTGTCTTATACGGAAAAGGGTCGAAAAAGGGTAGTGTGCAAGGGGTGCAAGTAAAGTTTTTTACGGATTATGAATCCTGAATAGTTGACCATCATCTGAGTGAAAATCTCATCTTGAAACTGATAAAAAAATAGAAGTTATGGTCAGCTGACTGCGTCGCTTTATATCGCGAATTCGGTGTTTTATACGGAAAAGGGTCGAAAAAGGGTAGTGTGCAAGGGGTGCAAGTAAAGTTTTTTACGGATTATGAATCCCGAATAGTTGACCATCATCTGAGTGAAAATCTCATCTTGAAACTGATAAAAACATAGAAGTTATGGTCAGCTGACTGCGCCGCTTCCTAGCGCAAATTCGGTGTTTTATACGGAAAAGGGTGGAAAAAGGGTAGTGTGCAAGGGGTGCAAGTAAAGTTTTTTACGGATTATGAATCCTGAATAGTTGACCATCGTCTGAGTGAAAATCTCATCTTGAAACTGATAAAAAGATAGAAGTTATGGTCAGCTGACTGCGCCGCTTCCTAGCGCAAATTCGGTGTCTTATACGGAAAAGGGTCGAAAAAGGGTAGTGTGCAAGGGGTGCAAGTAAAGTTTTTTACGGATTATGAATCCTGAATAGTTGACCATCATCTGAGTGAAAATCTCATCTTGAAACTGATAAAAACATAGAAGTTATGGTCAGCTGACTGCGTCGCTTTATATCGCGAATTCGGTGTTTTATACGGAAAAAGGTCGAAAAAGGGTAGTGTGCAAGGGGTGCAAGTAAAGTTTTTTACGGATTATGAATCCCGAATAGTTGACCATCATCTGAGTGAAAATCTCATCTTGAAACTGATAAAAACATAGAAGTTATGGTCAGCTGACTGCGCCGCTTCCTAGCGCAAATTCGGTGTTTTATACGGAAAAGGGTGGAAAAAGGGTAGTGTGCAAGGGGTGCAAGTAAAGTTTTTTACGGATTATGAATCCTGAATAGTTGACCATCGTCTGAGTGAAAATCTCATCTTGAAACTGATAAAAAGATAGAAGTTATGGTCAGCTGACTGCGCCGCTTTATATCGGGAATTCGGTGTTTTATACCGAAAAGGGTCGAAAAAGGGTAGTCTCCAAGGGGTGCAAGTAAAGTTTTTTACGGATTATGAATCCCGAATAGTTGACCATCATCTGAGTGAAAATCTCATCTTGAAACTGATAAAAACATAGAAGTTATGGTCAGCTGACTGCGCCGCTTCCTAGCGCAAATTCGGTGTTTTATACGGAAAAGGGTCGAAAAAGGGTAGTCTCCAAGGGGTGCAAGTAAAGTTTTTTACGGATTATGAATCCTGAATAGTTGACCATCATCTGATTGAAAATCTCATCTTGAAACTGATAAAAACATAGAAGTTATGTTCAGCTGACTGCGCCGCTTCCTAGCGCAAATTCGGTGTCTTATACGGAAAAGGGTCGAAAAAGGGTAGTGTGCAAGGGGTGCAAGTAAAGTTTTTTACGGATTATGAATCCTGAATAGTTGACCATCATCTGAGTGAAAATCTCATCTTGAAACTGATAAAAAAATAGAAGTTATGGTCAGCTGACTGCGTCGCTTTATATCGCGAATTCGGTGTTTTATACGGAAAAGGGTCGAAAAAGGGTAGTGTGCAAGGGGTGCAAGTAAAGTTTTTTACGGATTATGAATCCCGAATAGTTGACCTTCATCTGAGTGAAAATCTCTTCTTGAAACTGATAAAAACATAGAAGTTATGGTCAGCTGACTGCGCCGCTTCCTAGCGCAAATTCGGTGTTTTATACGGAAAAGGGTCGAAAAAGGGTAGTCTCCAAGGGGTGCAAGTAAAGTTTTTTACGGATTATGAATCCTGAATAGTTGACCATCATCTGAGTGAAAATCTCATCTTGAAACTGATAAAAAGATAGAAGTTATGGTCAGCTGACTGCGCCGCTTTATATCGCGAATTCGGTGTTTTATACGGAAAAGGGTCGAAAAAGGGTAGTCTCCAAGGGGTGCAAGTAAAGTTTTTTACGGATTATGAATCCTGAATAGTTGACCATCATCTGATTGAAAATCTCATCTTGAAACTGATAAAAACATAGAAGTTATGTTCAGCTGACTGCGCCGCTTCCTAGCGCAAATTCGGTGTCTTATACGGAAAAGGGTCGAAAAAGGGTAGTGTGCAAGGGGTGCAAGTAAAGTTTTTTACGGATTATGAATCCTGAATAGTTGACCATCATCTGAGTGAAAATCTCATCTTGAAACTGATAAAAAGATAGAAGTTATGGTCAGCTGACTGCGCCGCTTCATATCGCGAATTCGGTGTTTTATACGGAAAAGGGTCGAAAAAGGGTAGTCTCCAAGGGGTGCAAGTAAAGTTTTTTACGGATTATGAATCCTGAATAGTTGACCATCATCTGAGTGAAAATCTCATCTTGAAACTGATAAAAAGATAGAAGTTATGGTCAGCTGACTGCGCCGCTTCCTAGCGCAAATTCGGTGTTTTATACGGAAAAGGGTGGAAAAAGGGTAGTGTGCAAGGGGTGCAAGTAAAGTTTTTTACGGATTATGAATCCTGAATAGTTGACCATCATCTGAGTGAAAATCTCATCTTGAAACTGATAAAAACATAGAAGTTATATAGATTGAACTTCGCGCCTAGACGATTTCAGTTCAATTGATCGAAAAAATATATCGAACAAATTCATTTTTCCAACGAATTGTTCGAATTATCAAATTTATATATGCCAAACATCAAATATTTATATTATTTCCACTACTAATCTCATTTCGTAATGCAGAAGCGATTTTTCGGCGAAAATAATAGTAGGGGTACGCCACTGGCGGCCGTCGCCGCTTCGGGTATCTTCGGGATTCTGTCAGCTAGAAATTGTCAGCCAACTTCACACCGCTTTGAAAAATAAACATTTCTGTATTGACACACTACACGTAATTATGCGGAAGATTATGTGAAGAGGGGAAAGAACATAATTTTTTTAGATCAATCAATCAATAGATTATACGAGTACAAAAAAAAGCAAAATTTTATGTCCACAAAACATGTCATTGTAACCAGAATTACTTTCTCGAGAAAAGTTTTACAATATATACATAAGTATGAGTTTAGATGAAAATATAAGATTTGGGTTCCTAGATTAAACTGATGTAACGTCCAAGTGGATAACCAATATAAACTCTTTTCAAGCATCTGAATGTGTCAATAATTAAATATTCTTCCATAGTAAAAATAAAAATACCTTAACAATGACTCCTTGTACTTTTCATGCAAATATCTTCCCTTCGTTTATTATAAACGATAATAATGTTCATAACATACTTTCGAATTCATATTTTGTAGAAAATTAATTGTGATAAAATAAGAAATTAATGAGATTTTTTATGTAGAACGGACAACATAGCACTGATGTATAACACAAAAATGTTTTGACAAGCGTCATAACCTCACATTTCGTATACAGTGTGGAATGTGTCAAATTTTCGTAGCCAGCTTTAATTAAAGTGAATGGAGTGTACACATAAAGAGAAAGAAAGCGATTTCGATCAAACGCACTATGGAAAAAAAAAGAGTCAATCAATTTTAAGCACCAACAAAATAAACTGTGCGTCTCCAAAAGACGTGATGCGCAATATGATGCGCACTCAACAAATGATATATTTACTGAACACAATTCATGCAAAAAGGGTTTCAGTTTTGAAAGCTTTCAAGTTTCAATCCAAATCCACTAGTTAACAAATTTTCTAGCCAATTCGAATAAATTTGCTGTGTTGTTGTTAATTAAAGAGTTGCAGCTAAATTGTGCAAGGTAAATTGCATTCATATCATGAATGATATTCATCATTACTTATAAAATCTGGCGCAAACTTAGTAATAGTAATAAAAATAATATAAAAACAGTTACCTTTCCTTCTGCCCATTATAACTGGATGGCTCAGATATAAAAAATAATAGAAAAATGTCACAAACTGTATGTACAATGCATCCTTTTTACGCACTCATAGCAAAGGTTATAAATAAAACAATGTCTCTAGAACCTGGTGCCAAGATAACTCCGTAAAATCAAATGGCGAAAAGAAGCAGATACAAACATTCAAAGCACGTGTTCACTGTTCTGTTTGTATAAAATCGTAATAACTTAAAATGGCGTCGAAATGTTCCAAACACTAGGATTCTTCAAGATCCTTCGCAAGAAGTCCCAAAAAACAACAAAGTTATTATGAATGCACAGTATTTCAGCAAGCTTCGTTGTTTGCACTTGAAGAGAGATGAAGAGTCGGTGAACACATCCGAATATACCCACAATTTTTGAGAAACTCAATGCCACACTGACTAGGAATACTGAATAACTGAATGCAGATTCAACACGTGGTGCAGAATTTCACTTGAACTCCCCCCACAATCATATTTCGAAATCTGTGAATTCTAGGGCGGGGGAATCAGTGAAGGCACTTCTAAAATCCCCCACTACTAGAGAATTTAGAGATCAGAAGTTTCGAAACCGAGTATCAACAATAATGATTTTGATAGACTTGAAAATGAAAACTTGTACTTCACAATTCAAAAAATGATATTGCAAACCATCGGATCAGTAAGGAAAAGCAGAATGAAAACAGTCTTCAAAACGCGATCTAATGGTTGATGTTATCTTTATCAATAATCAAGCTTATTTATAGAATTTCGAAAATCTAGTATTAAGAAAAACAGCACAAGGATAATTTTGAGAGAGTTTCGTTATTAGATTAGACGAATGATCATCTATTTAAGATGAACGAGAATCGTGTTCGAATAATCCAATATTCGAATTTTTCGTTATATGTATTCGAATTCAAAATTTTAAGAATAGTGAGAAACAAAACCGAATGCTAGTCTCAGAATTTTGTTTCCCCCTTTCGTTACAGAGAAACATGCACCGTTTCATTAAACTAAGATTGAATTTTCAAATCAAAAATCACGTTTAAGCATCAAGTTTCTATGAAAAAAAGCAGCAGAATTTGATCTTACAGTAATGAAACGATGGCTAATTAGTCTTTCATTCAATTGAAATAAAAGGTCTCATTATACATATATATTTTGATTGGTATAGTTTCATTCGTTTCCGAGAAATATTCGGTACATTCTTCCAAGGATTATCTCGAAAATGTTTCAAAAGGATTCAGGTAGACTTGTGATGTCGCTTGACTGTATTCAAAGGTAATCTGTTAAACATTTGAATTGTTGATATTCCAAAGCTCTAGGTACTGGGCATTAGGAACAAGTCATGTAACTAGAGAAAACGAAATTTTAACAGAATTCTACAGTTAGATGATTTATGACTGCGAAGATCGAAGCCTGCTGTGCAAGGTATTGTCAGAAAACCCAACGATTTAACGTTCTTTCCATGAAAGGGGAGAACACTATGCAAACCAAGACTTAGCCTATGCTCATTTTTTGTATGAAATGTTAATCTATCGACAAAATCTCTATAAATGAAAGAAAAAATTTTGAGTAGTTTCCCATTCTTCGCCTACTAAAATATATCTTAATACAAAAGGTGATTTAAGGGTCTATTCGACGTTTACATAGAACTAATCATAATTTTGTGCTGAATATTTGCATGCTGCGTTTTTCGACAATGAAATTTTTTCCTAAAACATATTCAGGCCTCTGCCAACTTTCTTCTTTCAAATGGCACACAAAATTTATATTTTTGCATCGTTAGATAGGTAGCAGATTTGATGGCGATTCCAATAGTAACCACTCCTTGGATAGAAACTCAACGGTCTATGATTTATTGGAATTCTCAGGAAAAAAAAAGTGAAATTGGGAAATCACATTAATATTATTATTTTTGCTGAGGTTTTTTTTTTGGTCATACTATATGGAACAACTCTGCTGGGGAACTTTTGTGCAAAAATATCGTTACAATTTTCAATTTTTCCATTATGTCGGATTGAAACACTGTTTGCTGTTTGGAACCAAAATGTAGAGGGTGTTTATTAGAAGATCATTGACAAGATTTTCAAATTATAATTTATATTTTTATTGTTTCAGTCGGTTCTACGTATACTCCATTCACTTTTATTTTAGCAGTCGGTTGGCCATGGAAATTTGACACATTTCACTCTGTATGGTACGAAAATGTGGGGTTATGACGCTTGTCAAAACATTTTTGGGTTTTAAATCAACGCTATGTTGCCCGTTCTGCGTTAAAACTTCTGTTATTACGTATTTTATCACAATGCCGAATCTCTCCGGAAAATATGTGACGAACATAATTGAAGTTTATACAAACTGATTGAAGGCATACCAAATGCAGTTATTTGCATGGAAAATAAAAGAGATCAGTATAATATCATAATATGCACTAGCTTGAGCAGAGTTCATGTTCGTTATCTTCTTTGGCTAAAGTTTCATCAGTTGTAGATTTCAAAAATATTAACCCGAAGATGAAATGCATATGTTGCAATGGTTGGGAATGGGTATCCCCCGTAGGAATTAACAGATAATTACAAGAATGTTAAATTCTTCAACAAAAATCATCTTGCATCAATATAAGTAAAAGGAATTAAAGAAAATTTCAATCAAGATGAACTTAATGCATCGATATAATAAAAATAATTAGGTATTTATTGGTACCTCGAGACATTTACAATGTATAGGACAAGTCAAATAAAAATAGATTTAGATAGAATTAACAGGACAACTGGCGCGTATTTGTGGCTGTGAATCTTAATACATCGATATAATAATAATAATTAGGTATTTATTGGTACCCTAAGACATTCACATTCACTTTTTTGGATCTCCCAATAGAAGGAAATTCTTTGTCATCGTCTTCATTCACAATCTTTCTGATTGTGGAAATATTCAGCTGAAATATAAGTCGTTTAGATTCATATGAATCATTATATAAATTCTCTTACATTGTCTGACGTCTGACGTATTGTGGATTTTAGAATATCAGGGTATAACTATTTGAATGAGCGGACCTGAATTCTAAATAGCACTTCCTGAAACCCTGTCTCTTTTTTCAATCACTTTCGGCATTTTCGTAATATTAATTGATAAAAGTTATGGCAACAGCGTTATGACATTAGCGATATTTCATGAGTGCCAACCTTACTCCGTTCTAGTTACAAAAACTTGAGAAAATTATTTCATGGCAAACCGACTGCTAAAATAAATGTAAATGCAGTATAGAAAATAGGGGAGGTTACCCAAATAAACCATAAAACTAAAATGAGAAAAAAACTTAAATATGTAATTATGACATTTTATGAATTGTACTTTATAAATTGTACGCTGGGATTGTTGAGATGAAAAATTCATGAAATGTCAAAATCACTTATTGAGGCATCGAATTTTCGTTTTTTTTTTTCTATGACTTCCGGAAATCACAAAATAATCAAGCTGGTCGAAATGGCTCCTTTCTCTTATTTCAAGTTTTTTTTTGATGAGTGTGAAAGTTTTCATTTTAGGTGTAACGTTTAATTGAGTTAACGCTTTCTATGTGGGATCGACTGAAATAATGAAAAATCTTGTGTTTTGATGAATTCAATTTGTCCAACTTGATGATTTTTCCATGAACCCACTGTACATTTTAGGTTCGAATAGCAGACAGTGTTATAATACTCCATAATAGAAAAATTGAAAATGGAGACGATCTTTTTATAGGCAAAAGCTCACCAGCAGAAAAATTCCAAAAAGTGTGATCTCCCGTTTTCGCCATTTTTTCATGAGAATCCCAATAGGTGGGTTTTCACTCAAGATATACTGCTGGAATTGCCACCTAATCAGCTATCTAACGTTGCAAAATATTCTTGGTGTGCCTTTTGAAATGAAGATATAGTACTCTGTTCTCGCTATAACCGGAAGTTGCAGAGGTCAGAAAATATTTTGGGAATAAAGTTCATTGTTTAAAACCCCAACATGCAAAATTTGACACAGAATTGTGATCAGTTCTCCATGAACGTCTAATAGACCGTCGCGAACAATTACCCTGTATAAAAGTCGCTATTTTTTTTCGTTACAGATTTATTACTCACGATTCAAGATAGTCTTCATTGTTTGTTATGAAATATTCATTCTGCCATTCATTATTACGATTCCATTAGATGCAGCTGTATACATCGGGCTTAACGAAGTTAATTTAATTATTATAAATTTATGTTTGGTAGGCATCATCCACCTGCAGACTAGGTGGTAATCCAATTGGTTCTTACATCATTCGGATGGCGAAGTAATATAGTGAAGTTTGTGAAGCATGTTTTTTCTCAACAAGGACTACAAGGAGATTGTAAATCCATAGTTTATTTCTCATGAAATAATTCGTTAGTCACTATTTCGAATAATGGGAGAAATTTCCAAATGTTAATGCAGTCACAATATATTTTTCAAGTTTTTCTCATCAAGAAGTTTCATCTTTAATTTAACATTTAACCAATTTGTTCGATAAATATGTAGGTATGTACCTATTATTTTGTTGATAACCGATAACTACTAAGATTTGTAACTAATGGGTTAAACGTATTCGAATGTTAGTTTAATGATGTGGAATTTCTCTCCCTCCAGAGGTATTATAAAACAGTGAGTAATGATTCAACCAAATTGTAAAAGGTAAAGAATTAAAAACTTCAAAAGCTCTTAAATAATTCGTTAACGAAGAGTTTGTTAGCTCGATTAACATTTCACACAAAAATGAGTGTGGGCTCCCTTTTCATGGAAGGGTCGTTGAGTCATCTTACAAAACTAAGCATAGCAGGTTTAAACCTTCGAAGTCATAAATACTCTGTAGAATTATTCAGTACCAGGAAAATTTCGGTTTCTATAGTAACATGGCTCGTTCGTAAGGCCCAGTTCCGAGAACTTTCGAAAATCGTCAATTGTTCAAGAGATAACCTGTAAATATTAATATGTACTCCAACCCTGCAGTGTCATAAATTTTAGGAGTCATAACCTTCATGTGACGAAATCGGCAAGTAGAAAGTTTGAGGGATTTATTTATGGTAACAAATTTGCGAGAACCTTTAGGTAACATGGAATAATAAAGCAGTTCGAGATGGTTTTTCTCCTTATTTCAAAGTTTTTCCATGATAACTCTGAAAATCCATTTCAGATATAGGTTTTATTTAGGTTACTCCCATTGCTTTTTACATAGAATAGACTGAAACAATAAAAAAATCAGGTTGTAATTTGAAAATCTTGAGTTATGTTGAATTCTATTTGTCCATCTTGATGATCTTCTTATAAACACCCTGTACATTTTAGGTCCAAAAAGCAAACAGCGATTTTTTTTTTTTTAAAAGCACCCCATCAGCAGAAATAAGAAGTGTGACTTTCCATTTTCACAATTTTTTTCATAAACATTCCTATAACTCATAAACTGTCGAGTTCTTAACCAAGAAGGGGTAAATTATTGAAATTGCCATCAGATTCGCCAAATAGCCGATTTGGTTAGATAACCATACGAAGATATACTGGGTGTTTCAGTTGATAAAAGAAAATGGTAGTTTCGGTCATAGGCGGAAATTAACATTTTTTGTGGGGGCACCCTTTAGGGAGGTCTGAGGTGACCGCCCCCGAGGTAAAGATGTTGGGTGGAGAAGATGTGCAAAACTTCTAGAAATGTCTAAAAAAAAATCGATAAACCTCCAGAATAGCTGTTTTTTAATGCTGTTTTCCTATTTCTTCCTCCCCTATTTCCAGCTGTTTTCGGTAAAACCGGAAATTGCGGAGGCCTGAGGATAGTGAGAATATTTTAGAAAGAAAGTTCTTTGTCGAAAATCCCAACATGCAAATTTTCCGAACAAAATTATGATTAGTTCTCCATAAACATCTGATAGGCCATCGCCTTTGTTTATAGAACATCCAGGTTCCCAAATTCCCCATATGTTATACATAATATCAAAATAAGATAAAAAAAAAGTTAAATTTAGTTCGAAAAAACCATTTATCAAAATTCGAGTGTCTTTAGGACATTTTTTCAGATTTAGGCCTATTTGAAATCTGAAACATAGGAGTAGTTAAAATTGGAAAGTGATCCTAAGAAGGTCGCAGATATGTTTAACAGTTTTTTTGTTGAGACACAGCGGAGAGTTGTTGAGGAAATTCCAGCCCCTCGTTATTCACAAGAAAAAATGAAAGAGCAGAGCTTCAACGGGAGTATGTTTTTGAGGCTTTTCACTACTGATGAAATTTATGAACTCGTCATAAAAAGCTTAAGAGTAAAAAAACTTATGGTTTTGACGAGATTCCTACCTTTTTGATAAAAAAAGTCTGGATTTTATCATACACCCCTCAACTGAGTTGGTGAATCTCTCATTTACAGAGGGTACCTTCCCGGAGAAACTGAAAGTGAGCAAAATAATACCTCAGCATAAAAAAGGTGATGCTGAGGATATTCAAAACTATAGACCTGTGACTTTGACCTCCTCTTTTTCGAAGATTTTCTAATTCTGTTTCATGGACCGCTTGGTGAATTTTCTCATGAGCAATGAGTTGATAATCAAAAATCAATTCGGCTTTTCGCCTGGCTGTTGTACATCAGATGTAATTTTCCATTTTTTGGAGCGAATTTACTCGCATCTGGAGGACGGTCAGTGCCCTCTTGGGGTTTTTTGCGACCTCAGCAGGGCATTTTTGATTGTGTGTCCCATAAGAGGCTTTTCGAGAAGCTCGAGGGTTATGGAGTACGCGGCAGTCAGCAATGCTCAACATTGGATCAGCTGTTTTCTTGAAAATAGACCACAGTATACAACTATTGGAAGCGAAAAGGATAATGTTAGGAGTCAAGTGTGCTCAGATACAATAACAAATGATATTGGGGTTGCGCAGGGGTCCTTTCTGGGTCCATTTCTCTTCCTCGTGTACATTAATGATATGGACACAGGAATCGATTCAGACTTTACTCTGTATGCAGATGATTCTGCGTTTATCACCGGTGACCGATGGATGTTCTTGAGCGGAAACGTAATTCGGAATTGTCCAACCTAATGGAGTGGTGCAATGTTAATCAACTTTTCTTGAATCTATCCAAATCAAACGAATTCTTAAAACATGTTTAAGCATCGAATTTCTGTGCAATAAAAATGGTTTAGGGAATTGATTTTTGTTTAATGAAACGGTCTGTACGGCCATAAGTCATTCAGAATGCATCATCATATCAAAGAAGGAAAAAAAAATCGAGAAAATTCATCTTAAGCTCGTAAAAAAATATCGAATAATATCATACTCCCAAGTTTCAGATTTCAAATAGGCCTAAATCTGCAAAAATGTCCTAAAGGCACTCGAACTTTGATTAAATTGTTTATTCGAACTAAATAGAACTTTTTTTTATTTTATTTTGATTCTTTTAGATATTACAACATATGGGGAATTTAGGAACCTAGATGTTCTACAGACAAAGGCGATGGCCTATCAGATGTTTATGGAGAACTAATCATTATTTTGTGCCGAAAATTTGCATGTTGGGATTTTCGACAATGAACTTTCTTTCTAAAGTATTCTCACTATTCTCAGGCCTCCGCAATTTCGGGTTTTACCGAAAATAGGCGGAAATAGGGGAAGGAGAAACAGGAAAACAGCATTAAAAACCAGCACATCTTCTCCACCCATCTTTACCTCGGGGGCGGTCTCATCAGACCTCCCTACGGGGTGGCACCTCCATAAAAAATGTTAATTTCCGCCTATGACCGAAAAAAACTAATATTTTCTTATATAAACTGGAACACCCAGTATATTTTCGCACGGTTATCTAACCAAATAGGCTATTTGGCTGATTTGATGGCAATTTCAATAATTTACCTCTTCCTAAAATGTACAGGGTGTTCATGAGAAGAGCATCAAGATCGACAAATAGAATTAAACATAACTCAAGATTTTCGAATTACAACCTGAATTTTTTATTGTTTCAGTATATTCTATGTAAAAAACAATGGGGTTAACCTAAATGAAACCTATATTTGAAATGGAAACTTTCAGAGTTATCATGAAAAAATTTTGTAATAAGGAGAAGAGCCATCTCGCACTGCTTTATTATTCCATGTTACCTAAAGGTTCTCGCAAATTTGTTACAATAAATAAATCCCTCAAACTTTCTACTTGCCGATTTCGTCACATGAAGGTATTGACTCCTAATAATTTATGACACTGCAGGGTTGGACTACATATTAATATTTACAGGTAATTTCTTGAACAATGTCGATTTTCGAAAGTTCTCAGTACTGGGCTTTACGAATGTGTCATGTTACTATAGAAACTGAAATTTTTCTTGGTACTGAATAATTCCACAGAGTATTCATGACTTCGAAGGTTTAAATCTGCTATGCTTACGGCCGGTTCATAATAAAACCTAAAGTCCCTTTATTTTCAAAGCTTCCTTTAACCGTACTGAAAATGACAGTAAAGGAAGCTTTAAGCTTTAAGGGTGGGTTGTAACTCAGTTGGTTAAACTCTGGTTTTCGTTGACCGCTGGTTATCGTTCATTGGGTTGTTGTATGACAGAACTTTCGAAGGTTACCAATTGGTTAACTGTCGAATTGTTTACCATCCGATTTTGGGGGTTTAACCAAGGTTTAGGCCAGGATTCACAAAATACATGTATATAAAATCAGAGAGCATGGTATAAATTAACCTAAATTAAGATATATCCATCATATGATGAATGTTATAAATCATAAATGAATAGAAAAAAGTGTAAATGAATAACACAAAAGGGAGAATCTGCTTGAATTTAACTCAACGGAAGATAAAATTTTTTTAGAACTCGTTGAATTGGAAATAGATCCAAAGGCAAAACAGAATTTTCGAATTTCTCAATATTTATTTATCAAGATAAAAGGGTTCACATTGTTCATAATATAAATAATATTTGCTGCATCCCACATTTTAATGAATATTTGTTTATGTTGCCGAGTGTTATTTTTGTTTTCCTCAATAAGTATATACATGATAATTTTTGCAATAATATCTATAATAATCCATCTTCTCCTTCTTCTTCGATTATCCGAATGTCTAAGGACAACAATTAATCCCGATAATGGAGTTTTCACTGTACGTTAATGCTCGTTGCTAGGAAACTACACAAAACCATAGACAAACTACACAAAATGGAAGTTTACTTAACTACTTCCAGATTTTCGATGTTACAACGGAAATGGACTTAACCTTCTTTGGTAGGTTAACCATTGGTCTCATAACCAGTTGGTTAACCAACTGAGTTACAACCCACCCTAAGTGACGTTAAATTCGATTATGAAACTGGACGTTAGTTTTGTAAGATGACTCAACGACCTTTCCATGAAAAGGGGGACCATACTAAGCCCACACTAAATTTTGTGTGAAATGCTAATCGAGCTAACAAACTCTTCATAAACGAATTATTAAAGAGATTTTGAATAGTACCATATATACAGGGTGTCCCAGAAACCGTTCTAGTAAAAGTGTCTTGGTTTTCTAGATATTGACAGGTTTGTGGAACATCATCACCTCATTGATTGTTTTCAGAACCACGGCTACAAATGTTGATGTTTTGTTGTTTTTTTTCTAATTGAATATTGAGCATGAATCAGCCTATTCAACATGATCCAAGGTTATTAGGGTGTGCTCAGAAAAAAAAATTCTCACCGTGTAAAATGTCGAAAATGTTGTTGTATCGAAAACTTGACGAAACTGTTGGCGTAACATGCCGGAATAGTTGGGTGAAAAAATTTGAGAAAAAAATTGTGCGAGTGAATTTTTTTTTGAGCCCACCATAGTAACCTTGAGATAATCTTTGATCATGTTGAATAGGCTGATTCATTTTTAATATTCGATTAGAAAAAATAACAAAACATCAACATATTTTGCCGTGGTACTGAAAACAATCAATGAGGTGATGATTTCGACGAATTCCACAAAATTGTCAATATCTCGAAAATCAAGACACTTTTACTAGAACCAAATTTTGATATTCTGGTCAGAAATGAATTGAGCTATCACCATGTGCCGGATTGACGTCGGTTTCTGGGACACCCTGTATAAACAAAGTATGGAGGTTAATCAGGTTAATACAATCAACCTTTACAAATGGTATGGGCATACCATTTGTAAACCAGGTATTAACCTGATTAACCTCCATACTTTATGTTTATATTGTCGAAGTTGTGCTGGATTCAAACTTAAACTCAGCTTGCACTGTAGAACTAGGCCTAAGTTTCCAAAAATGCCCACACTAAGTTAAGTTTAAATCATTCGAAAATCCGAGAAATAGATCAATTTACAGTTTTCAAGAGAAGGTCTCCTAAGATGGTCTATTAGGAAATTTGTTGTGGAAGTTCGAGGGGATTCCTCTCTGAATCAATGTTTGTTTGGTAGCTGCGGTTCGCGGCAAATTTTTGACAATTCCAGTTGCATTAATAATAGTTTATGTAACAAGTCCTGAAAATAGGGTGTGTTGCGTACAATATTTTTTCGGCGTGTAGAATAACAAATCGCTGCTGCTTTCCATATTTTATTGCGAATTGTAAAAAAAATATGCAAATTTTTGACAGCTAATTTCATATAAACTGTCAGCCGTTATTTCGTTGCTATGGTAATGATCATAATCAACTGCATTTATCAAAATCATTCCTACCAAGATTTTCATATTCACAATGACAAGAATGACGTGATTCTTCCCGACCTAGTCCGGGAAGTACGTGCTCCCCGGACTAGGCCGGAAAATGCTACTTCCTCAAAGAAAAAGTGTACAGGAAGTGGGAACATCCCGGACGGTTGCCGAAAAATGTTGAAAGTTATATAGGATTTCTTTGAGGATGCCAATCATTATAACTATTACACTGTTTCTATAAGTGCGTTCATGCAGAGTTTTCAAGAACCAAGACCTAAGAAAGGAACCAATCTAATCGACAGATGGCAATCACTCCATCCACCAATGGAATTTTTCCTTACTTAGGTCTTAGTTCTTAGGAACTCAGCGTAAACTCACCATAACACGATTGCTATAAGCGATCATCATTGATATTTCAATACGATAACTTTCACCTGAAAAAACTATTCAATCATACAATTTATGACAATTAGTTTGGCACCAGTCACCAACTAACCAGCCAGATAGTAATTGAAGGGTACAGGGGTTAAAGGGGGCAAAGGGGCTATCGCATCTTTGGGCAGAAGTGCGATATATTCAGGATGGATAGTATTTTTCATATATTATCACCTCTCCGATTCCAAACTAGATAAAACGGGTTGTAAATGAGATATCTGCACTTAAAAAAAAACCTATACACGGGAGCAACGAGCTCATTTCAATTAAATGAACCTCTTTTTCCCTTGTAGTTTTTGTACTTGTAAGAGACTCTCAAATATTGAACGTAGTTTGTTTGTTATTTATTACCCTTGAGAAAAATTCCGAAAAGTTGAAAAAAGCAACGTTGCGTTCGCAAAGTAGAATTTCAACCTCAAACACGCTCTGATGGAAAAACATAAAAATGCTCATGAGCTCCTTTTACCCCTGTACCCTTCAATTGTTTATTCCTTAATATATTGTATTAATACAAAGAATTTGAAGGCTGAGTTTTGTGTGAATAAATTTACCAATTCAACAATTGTGATGCCAATTATTTCTCCGTTTTAAATTTATTTCCATTGAACTAAACGTATTCGAAATAACAAGGTCTCTCAAATTCTGCAAAAATAAAGTTGAAAATGAAAAAAAATTTGACTGCAGATATCAAAAAATATGCTAGGCACGTTTCATACATATCGCCCTTTCCTTTCAAATATGTCACTGCCGCGACTTTTTAGCATTTGCAACATGGAGTATTATCACAATGACTAATTCCAACCATGTACTCAAAATATGTCAAAATACATCAAAACTATCATTTTACTAATTTTGACATATAAAGTGGCACTTTTTGAAACTCATCGACCTTTTGAAAAGTTTTAGTTTTCACAAGTTACGCAAAGTGAAATATTTCGCAACTGATGATGAAAGGATGCTTGCTTTCATAGTAACAGAGTGAAAAATTTAATAATTTCCGTCACTAGACCATTTTGAAGGAATCTCCGAGGGAAACTTTCAAAGACGTTTTTGGTACTTCTAATTTGAATTCATAGCAACATCCCATTCAAAATCAGAATTTTTGTGAAACACGTAGGGAAACACTATTTATCGTGTTACGCGTTCTTTTGAGCAACGAGCAAAGCGAGCAGAAATATACACTCATTAGGAAAAATTATGTTTTTCCGAACTGGTTGCACAAATAACTATTGATAACATGTGAAAAATAATGTTTTCTCGATTCATCGGAAAGTCTCTTCTTTTAAATTTTGTTTTCGAAAAATCAGAGGGAATGGAAAACTCTAAAGTAAAGACACCATTTCGGCAGTAATCCCTGAAATATTTCGAATGATTCAAAGTATGTGATGTGAAACATTAAAAGGCTATTTTTACGTTGCTGGTTATTATGTCTAGAGCGCAGACAGGACAGAAGGCGTTCAGAGGGCGAGTTCCGATATTGCTGGTGTTACGGTCCGCATTCGCATTACAACAGACCCGGAACAACCAGGCCAATAGACAGCGTCTCTCAGTGTCACTGGCAGCACTGTTAAGGAATATCGCGAATACCCCAGATTATTGCGTTCAATTATATTATCAACGTTCCAGTTCTGTTGGAACATTAGGGAATACTCCTTCTGACGAAAATGATGTATTTTTCATGAAATATCTTTGAAACGTCACATTTTGAAATAACCATTTCAACCGTTTCCCAAAAAAAATTATTTCAAGCACTTAGAAATGAAAAATAAAAATGGGTTGTTAAAATTTAAAGCGTTTCATGTGGATTGCACAAGTTGGCAACATCGACTGCAATATGCCTTGATAATAAAGGACCACAAATACATTATCTTGATGAGATAGACAAAGATGACTGTCTATGCGTCGAACGAAGTCATAAAATTTTATGGGATTTTTATGGGCGGTTGCAGTTGAGGCTAGCCAGTAAGTACGCGCCTGTAAATCAACAGCTGTTATTTTATAAACAAGCTGATCGGACATTGTTCTTTTCATTGTCTTGTATGCGTTGTTGCCAAATCGCAAATCGCTCCGCACAAAGCGATTTAAATAAAAACCCCCATATTTGAAGGATGATTTTGAATAGTTTCCGAAAGCGAATTTGAAAAAAATCATGAATGAAACTCATAATTACTCAGTTCAAACTTGCATATGCAGTGATAACCCAAATTGGGGAGAAGAACTAATTCCTTCATATTTCCGTATGTCAATAAATAGCTCAGAAGAATTAGACGAGTAGATTAAATATGACACAAAAATAAAGACACAGTAACCGAAGTAAAGCCATGGCGGAATCCGGCGTTCTGCGTTCTCTGTTTTTATAACTATACAGGTTGAGTCTTTGACTAGTACAAATATTTCAACAGTAGATTCAAAAAAACACTCTTTTCCATTAGCATCGACCCTCGATTCGACCAGTGTCTATTCCCTTGTGACGAGTGTGCCATGCAAAGTGAAAATTGAATTTCTTAGAATAAATTATGTAGTTTTTCATGGCAATAACGAAATTCTTGTGAGGGATTTGAGAAATGTAGATTTTGGAGCTTCAAAAAAAAATCATGATATTCTGAGTAAACCCTGAAAATAGTGATATTTCATGAGCCGTTCGGAAGAGCTTTCTGGAGTGAACAAACCCATAAAATTTGATCGAAATCGGACCTTGCATTCCAGAGTTATGGCTATCGCAAATTCAGGCCAATGTTCATGAATCACCCCGTATCTCCGAAACTAATAGCCTTAGGATACAAAGAAAGCAACTTTTCTGAAAGGGCTGGATAACCTGCATTCACCATTAGGCTATGTATGGCCAACGATTCATGAAACACCCTGTAGAACTGGCGCGTTTCTGATAATGGATTTATATGAATCTATACTGCTGGAAAATTCGTCAATTAAACTCTGGTGTCTGATAAAAAATGATGACGTCTAGAAACAATTTGTTTCTTTTTCAAGGCTGAAATCAAAATTTTATACCTATCAAAACGTATAATGTTTATGACGATATTGTTTAAAACTAGGTTTATAATATGTCATAAAACTCATATGTTTTGATATGTATAAAATTTTAATTTCTCTATTGAAAAATAGACCATTTCGTTATAATATGACTGCCTATCTCACTCGAACTAGAAACGAATTTGAAAAAAGCCTGGGGTACATCAGAGTAATTTATTAAAAATTGGGAGTCTTTGAAAAAAAAAAAATAATGCGCCAACTTCAAAAGTTACTTGCCGAACTCGCAGAATACATATATGTGCCTTTTCAGTGCAGTCAGTAAATCTGGGATAATTATTTTATTTGAATAATTGATTGGAGAAACAGTGACATTTTCTTCCAAACTGGAGCATACCGATATCTAGTTCACATTGGTCTCTACATTAAAAATCCTATAAAAAAGAAACGAAAAAAAAAAAAAAAGCATGAATTACTTACAGACAACAGCTACTGTATCATGTTCCTGATTAGCCTGTTTGGTATTATCATTTGGACTAATTTCAGATGTTTGCTTGTTATCCGATTTGAAATCTTTTTTTCGTTTATCGCTTTCTTTTTCTGTTACTTTGGAACTATGTTGATTAATATTGGCTGCTAAGGTCTCCTTAGTGTTTGAAACAGGAGGCTCTGATTCTTCCTTCGCAATGACGGTTTGTTGTTTTTCGGATTGATATGTCTTTTCAGGCACCTCATAACTATCTTTGAACACTTTCTCATGGACTTCTTTGACTTTTCTCGCTCTAACAGGACTTTCTCTACCTTTTTGGAGTTTGTTGAGTGTTACCTCAACTGAGTCGCAATTCGCTGAGACGACTGGAGGTTCTTTGGCTGAAGGTAATACGAATTCCTTGGCATGGGCCTGTAGGAAAATTGAATAAATTTTAACGGTATTATGATGAGATTAAGGCAAGACTCACCTTCAAGTTACTTGTTTGAGCTATATAATCAAATTTAGCATTACTACGGGATGATGGAGGCTGCTGTGGCATGAGAGAGTACAGATCATGAAATTCTTCCGCCCCTTCCGATGATGCAGTTACTACCTCGAATTCCACTGTTATTAATTCACCCTCATTTGTCAAACATGACACTGGTTTATTGAAAGGTGGCAGTGAACTCATCATATCTTTGTGTTGATTATGCGTAGGTGGTTGAGGTGTTTGTCTTGCAGATGACTCACCTGATGGAGGATGAGAATTGTCTTGTTGAAACATTTCATCTAACTGATCTCTACCTGAAAAAATATATATTTCATGATGATTTGGGTCCGAGCATTTAATTTTGTTTTGTTTCTTAGGGTGTCCTGGTTCAATCCAGCACAACCTCACAAAAACTTGTAGGATAAAAATGACTTTCTAATACTGCTTTGAAATAGGTATTCAAAAATATATAGCGATCCATGCACAATAGCATATTACTTACCCGTACTAGGATCTATAATTGAAATTGCATTTGGCCTTCTCTGCTTATGTTGTCGGGGCATCGTTGCTTGGGGAATGACAGGCTGTGGTAAAGGCATTGACGAAGCTATAGGGGCTTGATTGGGATTCGATAGGTTTGATGCTGGTTGAGGTGGTGGTCCTGGTCTTGCAATTTGAAAATATTGGTCTGAAAAAAAAATCACTCTAGCAGAAACAGATACACAGTGCAACATACACGTTTGAATACTAAATATGAAGCATTATAGATACAAAAGGCAAGCCTGCTAAACAAGGTGCTCTTCCAAGACACCACAAAACGAAAACAGATATTTTCATGGGACTTGATAATTTATTTTTTCGTTCTCGATTCCAAAATTTCCGGAAGTTCATTCTTGGAAATAATTAAGAGAGCACCTTGTTAAGCGGGCTCGCTATCTGTATGTAAAATGCTTTATATTGGAACTTATGGAATCCAGAACGAAGAAAAAAGTCCCATTTCGTGGTGTGTAGATTCCAAAAAAATCCGCTGTCCACGCTTCTTCCCGGAAACTGCTACTGTGCTTAAAAAATGTGAAAAAGAGGTGTAGCATAATTTTTTTTGCCAACAAATGTATATTTCCAACACCACTTACAAATAGAAAAAAAAATTACTACACTCCACTCACTTTTATTTTAGCACTCGGTTGGCCATGAAATGATTTTCTCAAGTTTTTGTAACCAGAACGAAGTACGGTTGGCACTCATGAAATGTCGTTAATGTCATAACGCCGTTTCCACAACTAATATCAATAAATATTAAAAAAATGCCGAAAGTCATTGACAAAGAGAGTAGGCAGGGTTTCAGGAAGTGCTATTTAGAATTCAGGTCCGCTCATTCAAATAGTAGGTAACCCTGATATTCTAATATCAGACGGTAGCGAACATATTCAATGTGAGTGAATTTATACAATGTTTCATCTGAATCTGAACGAGTTATATTTTAGCTGAATGTTTCCACAATCAGAAAGATTGTGAATGAAGAGGATGACAAAGAATTTCCTTCTATTGGGAGACCCAAAAAAGTGATTTTCGATGAATCTCTGAAGTTCCAGAAAACTAATTTTTCTATTTTTCTTTTGCCTTGTCGTATACATTGTGAATGACTTAAAGGATCAATTAATATATAATTATTACTATTACATCAAAGTATTAAAAATAAACGGCCATATATAGGTGGAGTCGTCCTGTTAATTGTGAAATTTTTGTTTAGGTGAAGTTCTTCTTGCCTTGAAACTTCCCTTAATTCTTTTGACTTTCATTGATGCCAGATGATTTGTGTTGAAGAATTTAACATTCTTTCAATTATCCTTTAATTCCTTGGAGAGATACCCATTCTCAACCAACGCATTTCATCTTCGGGTTGATTTTTTAGAAATCTACAACTGATGTAACGTATTCAACCTTTAGCCAAGATAACCAACATTGACGCTCCTCAAACTACTGCATAATATGTGTCAATAATTAAATTTTTTCCATAGCAAAAACGAATACACTTGAAAAACTGATCTCTTGTATTTTCCATGCAAATAACTAGATTTGGTATGCCTTCAATCAGTTTGTATAAACGTCAATTATGTTCGTCACATATTTTCGACACCATATTTTCCGAAGTGTTTCGATATAGCGAAAAAATACATAATTAGTGAGACTTTTACGTAGAACCGACAACATAGCGCTGATTTAAAACCAAAAAATGATTTGACAAGCGTCATAACCCCATATTTTCGTACTAAAAGTGGAACGTGTCAAATTTCCATGGCCAACCGAGTGCTAAAATAAGAGTGAATGGAGTATAGTTACAAAAACTTGAGAAAATTATTTCATGGTTAACCGACTGCTAAAATAAAAGTGAATGGGGTATAGAACAAAAATTATTAGAATAGAATCTATGGTTTCTCTTGTTCATATTTTTTTTTCGAAGAACCTTAATTGAGTTATATTCCGCGAATAACGTAATTACCTACTGCAATTAATTGCGTGTTAGTTCCAAAGTTATTCCCAGGACTATAGGATATACGTTTTTCAAAGTTTAACCCTCAATGAATCTCTCTCTCTCTCTCTCTCTCTCAATGAAGAATTGAAAAAAAAAAGAATTACAAAAAGTTTACATAGCTGTCTCAACAAATAATATGCCTTGAAAGAATAAACAAAATAAACTACCACAAATAATTCTGCTAAATACCAAGGAACTATCATAAACAAATAAATCATATTCAAATCATTATAATACAATCTTTATGATAATGATAAAAAAAATAAATAGAACAATTATTCAAAATCAACAAGTGTTGCGGTTCACAATATCATCCTCGATATCAGCTACCTACGTTGGCCCTATTGATCGTACCAAGATAATATTTTTCATTGTCTTATGCCGCCCACAGACTTCGTTCTTTTCCATCCGTTCGAATCGCCGCGATTCGAACCGTCGTTCCAAAAACGCCAAAAACCGATGTGTGTGGTGAAAAACCGACGATTCGGAACGACGGTTTTTCACCACACACATCGGTTTTTGGCGTTTTTGGAACGACGGTTCGAATCGCGGCGATTCGAACGGATGGAAAAGAACGAAGTCTGTGGGCGGCTTTACGGAATATCTTGGGGAGAATTTGCTTTCAAGTTCAACAGGCAAAGAGTTGAGAACATGCGAAATAAGGTAAGGGTGTCATATCGAAAGACAAAGGACCAGGCTGAGAGAAAACCTGCGGGAAAAACAGAGAGAAAAACTGACCGAGAATATTCTGAAATGAAAGAGAAAAAACCACAAGAAAACGAACTAGAAGCAGCAGCAAGAGAAGTCTACAAATACACCCAGGATGCAGATCGAAATTTATGTTAAAATATGTTGAATTAAGCTTCGACTATAAGGATGACTCCTTGTAAATTCTTTGAGATTCTTGGGACGAATTTGGTTTTCGCGGAAGTGACACCAACCTTCGTTTTCACAATAGGTACATTTATATCTCTTCATAAACTTTTTAGGGTTTTCACTTCCAATCTCTGAAACAAAATCAATTAAAAATGAAATCAACGATTTGCTCCTGCGTAAATTCTTGCACTAATTTGTCAGGAGCAAATTAACTAGAAAAAATTGTTGCCTGACAATGAACTCAAAATAAATAACGTTGAAATTATAATTCTTTGTACATTTATGGCCCGTTTTCTTTATTTCAATGAATTTTTTTATTTTGAATATAATTTAATGAAAGAAACGAATCCACAACTTAAAAAAAAATCTCTAAAAATAAATTTGAGTTGCCCGAAACCGAACTCTCAAATAGGGTTCTCAGCTTATAAAACCTCTTGTACTGAAAATTGTTAAGTAAAAAAAAAGAACATGGATGGAAGGGATTTCATTTTAAAGGGAATTGAATATATATTGGAAAGCACATAATTGAAATGGAGTGAAATTTGAAGAGTTTATAAGGAGTAATAGTAAGATACGAATGAAACTGAAGAATTAATATCGATAGAAGAAATTCTGTATATAGCCGAAAAGCAAAGAGAACATGTGTGTTTTTTTAGTGTGGGTTGTTTGAGAAATTCAGAAGAATTCCATGGTATTTGAGGAAAAATTTATATACCAATACACTATGTCACTCACAGTTGTCAACTATTCCAGCCAGCATAAGAACACTGAATAACATTTAAGGAAGTAAATTTAGATAGAGACTCGAACATTTGAATTGAAAGACTTGAAAGACTAAGTGCAGGATATATTAGTAATTGAAGGTGATTCGGGTAATTTAGTTAAGCTTTTTTGTATAGTTCTTTTTTTTACTGAATTAAAAATTGTTCAAAGTGTTTCGAATTTGTTTTGTATTATATTGAAAAATTTTCACTACATAAGTTGGGAACCCCCTTTGGGAGTTGAGTTTCGGGCAATTCAAATTTAAATATTGTGGATTCTTTCATTGAATTTATATTCAAAATAAAAAAAATTATTGAAATGAAGAAAACGAACCATAACACTACCTACCCCTATATTTTATTATGAAAATTGATTCCTCATACAATTCCGTATTTTTTTTTTACTCAGAACGAGATTCTCCCGTTCTGTATTCAACGCAATAATATACCCGAAAGTGTTGGTGACCATAGCATTTGGTTGGCACTTTTTTGTAGCTCTATATTTTCTTAATTGAAAAATGGCTTGAACCCATGCGCCAATACAGGTTTAATACAAAATCAATTACATAAGTATACTTACATGCCACACTCTGGGGAGTTTGAGAGAGTTGTGGTTGCGTGAAAGGCTGGTAGGCTGGGTAATGCTGGCTTTGGAGTAGAGCAACTTGTGGTTGTACATAATTTTGCCTTTGTTGTGGTGGATTATAGATACCAAATGGACTTATGTATACATTTGAAGCCATTGGAGGTACTTGCATGAATTGATGTGGAGAGTTTTGATATATCTGCAAAAGTAATAAAAAACTTATAATACTATCGTTAAGGGTAGTCATGCGGAGATTAAATGGTATACAAGGTGTTCCAAAGTCGGCACCATTGCCAACTCCGTTATTATTGATGATTCGAATTCGGTTGAATGGGCAAACTAGTAGCATTTTTAATGGCCTTCTCGATGCCGAAAACAAAAATGGACAGTCGCGTTTTCAAAATATTTCATAAAATGAAATTTTATGCATTTCGTTTCGTAATAATATTCTCAACAACAACGCTCATATCACCTTTCTTCCTAAAGTTGAAAATGAGCGACTTATGTGGAAATATTTATTTCATTAGTACAAACAATGTCTCTGTTTTGGCGAATGAAACCTCGTGACCGAACACCTAATTTTGGTACTTATACGAATGACAATATTTTTTTGGGTGGATGGACAATTATAAGGTTATATTCGCCAAAACAAAGAAATTTTTTGTATTAGTGAATGAAATAAATATTTATATGTGAGTAGAGGACTATATTTTGTTCAAGACTATTGAAAGATCATTCCTTAATTATCTCATCCAACACTCAATGTGCAAGGCAGAGGAGCTATCTACAGATTTAAGTTTAAACACATAAGAGAAAAATGTACAGTGTGCTTCACGTAAGCGGGTTAATGGATTTTGTAACTTATTGGGCGAAATTAAAAAGTGATGATATTTTTCAAGGGTTAAATGAATGTGTTATGCGAAAAATCATCAAACGTTATTGAGGAAAAACCATTAAAAATTTTTTCGCAAATTTAATGATTTTCAAAATTAAAATTTTAGCAAAAATATTCATTCCATATTCTCATCGTTCTATGGAAAACACAGTTTACGCAATGCCTAATTTTTGAATTCTAGAGAGCTGACTTATACTGACCCTGTTAGGGCAGCAATTTGGCTAGGAACGGTTTTGTATTATCAAACTCTTGGGCGGAACTCAAGGGTTCCGCGGACAACCATTTGGATTTTTTACTCGGAAATGGTGTCTCGTACGTCAAAAAGACAAGAGACCGAATTTGCCCCAGATTAAATTTGGATTTCAAGAGCAATTTTTATTGTTGGAAATACCAGTGGCGTATCAGTTTTTTGTCTGAAAATAATCAGTCTTGATGCAGTACGGACTCACACTGGTAGAATGAAAAAAAATATTGTTATGTAATAAGTGCTCCTTGAGCTTAAATCCTATGTCCCAAATTTCATACAAGTATTAAGCAGTGTAGAAAATATCTATAAAAAAACATGTCCTTCGTTCTCGAGATGCTCTATGAGCATCGAATTTTGGACACCTTGTACTTATTTAAACTGGTATTATATAACTCCGTGATTCATTGATAAATAATTTTGTAGTTTTCTTTTTTTTACCAGTCCTGTGAATAGGTAGCGTAGCCTACATCTACAGGTATATTTTGCAATTGTTAATATGCTCTTGCAAATATAATCATCTGGTTTCAATAAATAAATAAATATTGATGTTTATTTTCAGTATTCTGAAATGGATAGAATTCTTAGGAAGGAATTTACATATTTGGAGAAACGCAACGTTATTTCTGAAAATCAATTAAAATTTGTTCCTCCACGAGAAACAGTGTATGCGTATGCAGAGTATGTATTTATTACAAGAGGCCTCGTTTATTTTTATTTAATCTATAATCTTCAAATTCTGTATTTTTTTTTTAATAAATTTCGAATCAAGATGTAGCAAATCCAACACCTTATTTCATTAATATCAATAGATTCAAAACAACATTTAGATGAAAAATAACATCCAGAACATTAAACGAAGCATCACTTTTGTTTTGTCGCTAAGGATGTTTTTTCTCAGCTCGAAAAGTCGAGTACTTCGGTACGAAATATTTTATTTTACCTTCACCCACCTGAAGGTGCTATTGTGATAGCGAAATACGTGTCGTTGTTTAAAAACTCATTTTTGTGAAAATCATATAATCAGTTCAAGTTCAAAAGTGAATACTCTTCTTTATGTATACTACTTATTGTCAAATGCAAACCAACGTCCGTTTTCAGCAGTAGGCCAAGAGATCCTCCTCTAAGGGCGATTTGCCTTAAAAATAAATACCGATGCTAAAAACCGAGCCAAAAACACTACTCTTTGCTCTACGAGACCAGTAGCTAATAGGTACTACCCACTCCTGATAGGTGATCGGTGCTAACTTCACTTGTATTAATTTTGTCAAACTGACGTGGATTTATTTTCATTTGCGTTTTGTAAAGTTCAAAAATCTCAATTCTCCCGTGCTTTTAATTTGCTTTTTCCGACCTGGCTCCAGGGTTAAATTAGAGTGTTACTTTGACCCGGTCTGATTATTTTACTTCAGTTTGGTATCTTTCGCGTCCGACGAAACACAACGGTTTGGATAAATGGAGCATTTTCCGCATACTCTGAATCTGCTAATTTTGCCCCTCGTCCCTTCCACTCGGTGCTTAGGAAATTAGCATATACCATAGCTCACTAAAGATTAGGAAGGCCATAAGATGGCTCCGAAATGCGTTGTTACCTATACGAGGATGTATTGATATCTAGTTAGCCTAGACCAGTTCCATGCATAAAAAAAATATTGCGTTACCATAGCAACGAACAATTACTCATTGGAAGTGTCAGTGTGAAGTTTGAGGTCAAAAAAGTAACCAGAGTTACGCAATAAATTGAAAGAAAGAAGATGTCCACCGAAATTGTGAAAATCGAAAAATTTGAGTATGGTTCATGTGTTTAAGGCCCCGTACTTTCAAGTGCGAATAACTAAATTTATTCGATAAATAAGTCTTATTCTTAGGATAAATAAAAATGCAGTCTTTTCACTTTCAGATAGTGTTATTCATCGGATGTATGGTTATTTTTTGTGTGATTTTCACGGAATATTTGCTTCGTAGTTGGAATTATGGCAATTTCTACAATGCGGTCTCTTATTTTACATTAACCAGTGAAAAGTCGTACACCGTGTTTTCACAGAATTGTTATTCCTCAAATAATTTCATCTGAAAGCACCGAAATAAGTTATCCTTCAGATAGGAAATTATTTGACGAATACTTATTGACAGTGAATAAAATTTATTCGAAGGTGAAAGTACCGGGCCTAAATGGGTTAAGAGGTAAGCAGATTTACGAAGATATGCTTAATACCCTTGGTGATCAATGTCCTTCGTATGCAACTGTGAAAAATTGGACTGCAAGCTTCAAAAGAGGTAAATTTTCTATTGAAGATGATGACCGATTGGGAAGGCCAGTTTTTGTGTCAGTCCCCTTAAATATTGATGCAGTTCATGACATGATATTATCCGACCGTCGAATTGAGCTGAAACGGATATCTGAAGCACTGAATATTTCATACTAACGCGTTCATCATATAGTTCACCTCAATTTGGACACATGCAAACTTTTGATAACTAATTTCATATGAACTGTCAGCCTTATTTTGTTGCTATTGTAATGATCAACTGCATTTATCAAAATCATTCCTAGCAAGATTTTCATATTTACAATGAAAACAACGTCGTGATTCTTCCCGGTTTAGTCCCCGAAGTACGTACTTCCTGGAGTAGGCCGGAAAATGATACTTTTTCAAAGAAAAAACGTCCGGGATGTACCCACTTACGGAAAAAGTAGTTTTTCGTAATGACAATGTTTAATGTGACTGTGACAAACAAGATCAGGTTGACTAATGGGCCGTATGCACCGTTTGATTGAACGAAGTTTGAGCTCTAAACGACGTTCAAGCATAGAATCTCTCATTTTGAAGACGAGGTAATTTCCAACTTGTTTTCAACATCTTCAGTTTTGAAAGATGAATTTTTAAAATATCGTTCGAGCTTAAAATTCTTTTTAACTTTGAGAACTGCTGATAACGGCCAGTTTCAATCAAATTTAGTTAGGGCCAATTTCACCAAACGTTTATTTTACTCCGCTTACTCAAACTCAGATTAAAATTCAAACAAACTGTTTCCAACATTAACATCTTCTTCGTCTATGAATTGAAGTAAGGTGGGTAGAGAGATACTCCAATTAAACCGAAGAATATGCTAGAGCTTACGCTCCTGATCTGCCTGACTAAAATATTTGAGATATAGGACGTTGCCGCTTATACGAAAAAACACTACGAGCTTTGTTATTTCAAATGGGACATCATCTTTTTTAAACTTTTTTGCTTCTCTAGCCTCATCTAGGTTTTTTGTGTAGCACTTCTCTATTTCTATTACTTTCGTAGATATTAAGGGTTTTCCCCTTGCTAAAAACATGGATCCAAAGAAATAGGCATAGAAAAGATATTACATATCTCAGTAAGTTGAAATTTTGGGTCACTGAGGATGAGTTCCGTGTTTCGTGTAGAAAAAACTTGGTGATATATATGGTTCTCCAAAATTCTTCGTCTTATCACTCGATACAAAAAGGGCAAAATGTTGATTTATCAAATGGAACGCCCTACTTTTAATCTGATATTCTCAAATAAAATCAAAATACATATTGGATGATGTATCATGTTCCAATGCGAAAACCTCATCGTTTCGGAAATAAAGTCGAATTTCTATGGAAATGAGGGTTTTCAGCGTACTTCTGTTGCTAACGTGGAATTACTACCACGTTAATTTTATTATATTCTAAAACCATTGAAAACTCGAGTGAAGGTGTTTGTCTCATTCACACGAGGAATTGTGTTTGTTAGATCAAATTAGAAAGGCATTTTGAAAATCCTCACTTTCATAAAAATTTGACGTTTATTTCCGAAACCAGGTGGTTTAGGTTGAGGAACATGATACATCATTAGATGCGTATTTAGATATTCTCTGGAAATATCAGATTAAAAGTAGGGTGTTCTATTCGGTTTTTGCCGTTTTTGTATCGAGTGACCAGACAAAGAAATTTCGAACATTCTGTTCATCTCATCTAATCTTCTCAGTGACCAATTTTCAAAATTTCAGCTTCCTAAAATATGAAATGTCTTCTTTGCCTATTTAATTGGATCTATGTTTTCGGCAATTTTTTTTGCAAAACCGTCAATATCTACGAAAGTACCAGAAATAGGGATAGGGAAGTTCAAGACAAAAATACTCAGATGAAGATAACGTTATAATAAATAGGTGTCCTTTTTGAAATAACAAAGTTTGTCATTTCACATGATGTATGAATCAATTTAATTTTCATTCATTTATTCTATGGTTTCGACGATAATGGTTAACTACCATACACCAGACAAAATATTATTGTTTGTTCACTATTAAGGTAAATGGTTCATTAATTGGCAGAAATAATTAAAATTATTTCTTTAATTTTTAAAAATCACCAGTGCGAGAACCATACAGCAGATTTAACATCGAAATTGAGTGAAAATTCGATTGATATACAGAGCATGCTTTAAGGAAAAACAAACGTTGTTTATAACTCAGTTGTAAATACATATTTCGAAAACGAACGGAGTTAATAATTAATTAAAATAATTAAAAAAAAAATAATACGACCAGTTTCATAATCAAATTTAAAGTCAATTAAAGTTAAAAGCTTCTGCTATAGTCATTTTCACGACCAGTTTCATAATCAAGGTCACTTCTTGAAGCTTCCTTCAAACCTACTAAAAATGACACTAAAGGAAACTTTAGGCTTAAAGGTACTTTAAATTTGATTAACTGGATGTAAAGGTTGAAACGATATGGTTTTGAATTTAATTTTAGAAGTTGTGCCCCTGGAATCAAAAATCGACGTTTCCGAGAGTTCTGTCGACGCGTCGTGAAGAGCCGCTGTTTCGTTTTCAATGACCGACTCTGTATATCGATAATATATGATGGAGTTTCATATCTTCCTTCTATCTAAACTTTGGTCATAATGCTTAATCAATACATTTTATTACTTTTTTCAACATTCGTGGGCAATAGTGTATCATTCAAAGAGTTTATTATGATGGTTATTATTCATGCGGATGACGACTATGACTAGACGTGAGGGGAAGTAGAGTTTGGTAAATCATCCAGATGAACACTAGCCATAGTATACGATATAGTATACATGTTTTATTATTCGAAATGAAAAAATTGAATATATGTTTTATTTTCAATAATATCTGTATTAATTTCAATATCTCAATACTCGCAACGGCCACTTTTGACATTTCAATATTGCTACAAAGCAATATCTCTATGCTCAGTGTCTCAGCCTATGATTTTGACCATAAAGTTTAATAGATCAATGAATAAAAAATAATCATAAACCACACGTGATTAATGAATTCTTGATAGACAATCAGTGAATAATGGCTCATTAATCCCCAAAGATTTATGAAGGTCATAATGCTTAAGGAATCACATAGATTACTATCTGCATCGATTCTGGATAAATTTCATAAATAAATATCAAGATATAGACTTTAAAGCTTAGATTACAGCAAAGTGTTAAAGGGTAATTTCTTACAGTGGCGGCCCGTCAGGGACGGCAGGGTCGGCAGTGCCGACCCAAAATTTCGCGAGCAGCAAAAATGTGAATTCTCACTTGTGTAAAATAATAATGTATTAGAAATTCTCCAAACATTACATAGCTCTCAATAAATTTTATAAAAATATTAGGTATATGATATCTGATATCAATGGAATATGGAACTCTTTGAAATACGCTGTTTCAATTTAAATCCTACTCGCTCCGTAGACAAAATACGCTCATCTCCAATCGAGCTATGAAGACAGCGCCGCAGATGCCTTCTCTAGCGACCGAGTGACCGACCGTTCGTTCTGTTCATTCTAGTACGGCATGCCGGATGTAGATTGTAAACATATCGAAGGAGCGCTAATATCAATGAATCAAATTGCTTCAAACTTGAATAATTTTTGTTGGAATTTCATTCGGATAACAATTAAAATTAGATAAGCTTTTTATTTAATATTTTTTTCGCCAATATCCGATAGTTTCAGTTTCACATAACAAATTACAAGAGATCGCTGTTATTTAAAACGAATTTTTAATGTATTTGTTAATTTTTATAAACGTGAGTGCTCAATATATAATACTAATGAAATTTCGACAATTTTTTAAGACCTTTTCAAAGAATAAATACCAAAACTATGATGAAAGTTGATATTGTTGGCTCAATACTTCGAACGGTGTAGGACATATAGGTCCGGCAGGCAGCGACCCTGCCGACCCTAGAATGCCTCTCTTCGGTAACTCGAAGAATGATCGTTCGGGATATCTCGATTCTATCGTTTGCGCTTGAGGTGATGTTAATTTCTCGCAAATCTCAATTTCGTTAGAATGCACTTTTGTTTGTTTTTCCAATTTTATTTTATGGATAAGCATTTTTAGAGTATTTTTATTTGTTATATATATTTTCGGTTCTCTTTTTCATATTTGTTCCGAAATTATGTTTATTTTTCAAGTGGTATGCAGGGCTAAAATAGTTATTTCTCAACCATTTTTTATTTTCCGGATAATCTTCAGAGATTATTGAAACAGAAACAAAAATTTTGGCGAAACTCCACTATGAGAAACTAACGCACCCAGTGCAGTACCCCATGGTGATGTGGAAACCTGCATAATACATAGGTATAGAAATATTTGAAAAAAAAAAATATATATATATATATATCTGCCGACCCACGATAAATATGCTCGAGCCGCCACTGATTTCTTAGTGTTCACAATGATTTTGGATATAATAGATAGTAATTGAATGCATAATTTAAGTGGACACAAACCATGAGAGGCACCAGTTTCTTATGCTGGTTGATCAATTGTTTGCATTGTAGGGCTTGAATAATTCATTTAGATATGTATATAAAAGTAATAATGAATTTAACTTACTCTTTGTGGATTGTTAGCCATTCTAGCATTTTGGTTAGGAGGTCCTGTTGGTCTGTTATAGAACTGTTGTGCAGATCGTGCTGTATTTTGTTGTGGATACTGAAAAAAAATGAAAAATATTCAGTGAGAAATGTGAAGTGCCCTCAATTAAAGCTAGTCTCGATCATGAAGAATTTTAAAATTTGTTTGTGCATCATTATCATTATTTATTGTTGTAACTTTTTTATTTTATTGGTAAAATTGTTTCCGTCTGATATTTTCGAATGAATGATGAGGTTTTCAGGTTATTTGCACGTTATTTAAACACTATCAAATCTTTTAACAATTCTTGTCTATCTGCTTAACCGAGGTAATCTACGAATTTTTATGGGACTTTGACGGTTAGAAAGAAGAAACTCCAAAGAAGGTTTTAGACCACATTATTCTTTTCAAATCCCAACTATTTTTCTGGCATTTTGGAAAGAGTAACTAAAATAATGAAAATTCTTCGTCCTAAGCGGGCGAACACACTTAGTTATCGATAGAACAAAGCTGAAGAATATCAGAAAATATTCTTGAGTAATAGTGAGTAGTTATACAGAACGTTTCATCATAAACTGGACAAACATATATAGTAGGTAAATGACATCGGGAGAATCATTTTTGCCTTATGAGATATGTCATAAGGCATATATGAGAGGTTCAGAGCTGAAGTGAACCAAGTCCATTCGTCCTAGTTTTGAGATGAATGGCTTAGAAGTTGTTTTTCACCCATGAATTCAAAAGTGACTTCTTTAGATTTTGAAAGATAAGAATGCAAGCATATGAATAATAATAAATAATGAAGTCACTTTTGAATTAATTGTTGATAGACAACTCCTAAGCCATTCATCTCAAAATTAGGCTGAATGGACTTGGTTCACTTCAGCTCTGAACCCCTCATATATACCCCGTTCAACGTCGTATGTGCGCAATATTCTAATGAGTCTGGTCAGTTATGTATAAACCTCAAAGTAACGGTTTCTGACCACATCTGAGTTTTTTGGAGTGCTCAATTCAGTCTTTCTTCCCAAAACATTGGGAATACGATTTCCGAAATACGGCAACCACCATCCAACGTAAAGCTTATCAGCCAAAAAGTCGGGATAGCTACAAACGAGACTAGTGATTGCTACTTATATTTCTTCAGAATTAGGTTTTTGGTATTTCAATGAAGAATACTATTTCATCATCACTCTACTTTTGCTCATTCAATTTCCTTGTCAAATTATGAATAAAAACTCAACAGCTTTCCCTCACACTAAGTTCTTTTCGAGTTTTGTCAATAGGCGTTTAGATTTTTGAATTCGTTGAAACTAAAGTTTAGCCGGCTAAAGATAGAAGAAACTAACATTAGCATATGCTTGAAGCTAAATCTAAGTTTAGCCGTTAGTTTAGGTTCACACCTATCTTTAGCCGTAACATATAATATGCAAATTCAGTCTAGGGATCATGCCGAATTGAACATTGCGAATCGAACGTGCCGCTCCTTATAGTTCGAATGATGACGTTCGGTATAATGTGGACGCGACATTATTGAACAGCGTCAAACAGCAGTAAACACTGCTGCTAGTTTTTGAAGGAAGTGTAAGCAGTTCTCCTCTAGATATCACATCTCGTGAATGAGAACTGAAATATGAAATTTTTCTGCAGAAACTATCAAAACATGGATGTTATACAAACTTTGAAATTTTCAGGTAAATCTATGACAAAATATAAATGGAATTCACCAGAAACATGTCAAACAATGTGATAGTCAAGTTAGAATATGATATACAATTATCATCTAGAATCTAAACTATCAACAAAAGTTATTCCAGATTATGTCACTGGCACCCGGATCCACAGAGACTCCCCCGACCAGACCTCACGCTTTCTCCAACGTCATCGGGCTTTATCCTCTTTCATTAGTTTATAATTCATAACCTATAACTTTGCTGGGACTTCATAGAGGATGATTCATTGTGAAATTCGCATGCAGGTACCGATACCGGAGTGCCTCTTAATAATCTAGATTTTATGGGTCTATGTTTAATTTATTACCAAGATACAGGTTGATTAATTGATTTTCCCATTTTTTTCAATCAAACATAACTTATGAACCACCCCACACATTTTTTTTATTTGCTTTGTTCATTCTTTATCCATATAGTTGTGTCGATAAAAAAATGAAAAAAGACTCGGCCTTATGGGCATCTAGTAAAAACAATACCTTTTATATTAATATTTTATTAAAAAAATTTGAAAATACCCGATAAAATAAATAAGACTATATTTACTGTATTTGGTTTTTCCGCATACACTTTTCAATTTCAATGTAGATTTTATGTAGATGTTTCGATAACGAGGTGGAGAAAATTTCTCAAATGGTTCTTTCCCAGAGTTTTTCCATAAAATCCTTATTGAACTTGAAACAGATTATACGATATTCACAAAATGAGTTTTCAAACCACGACACGTGAAGGTAAACTAGTTTACCTTCACCCACCTGAAGATGCTATTGTTATACCGAAACACGTGTTGTGGTTTAAAAACTCATTATCAGTTTCAAGTTCAATTATGGATTTTCATCATGCTTCGGTCACATCAATCCAATAAGAAATCCTTATTGCGTTCATTGTACGCCATTGAAAAAAGAATTTGAAATGAGAAGCATGTTCATTCCGAAGAAAGCATAATTTTATATGTATTAAACAAAAATAACGTTGCAACAGATCAACATTTCAAAACAAAATAAAAAACTAGGATTATCTTTATCCGCTTCCGAAGCTAGTAGATCTTTTTCCTATGATGCATTCCGTATAAGAATAATAATGATAAGATAGCGCAGTCTGTACATATTGACAAATTCAGTATATATTATGATAAACTTTCTTCAGGTTTCATTACAAGAATTTGGAGATATCGAACCTGAAGTGTATTATGGAGTAAATTTAATGAAACGTATACTGCTTTATTTTATTATAATCATCAGAAGAGATGATTATTCACTTGTTGAAGCTAGAAGTAGAGACTGCAGACGTTGAACTGGCGGGCAATTCTCGAATCAGGCGACTCGACAAAGTATACGCTAGTTACATCGTAACGCACAGAATTCTCAAATAGCTATTCTTGAGCGGGCGACCCTGCCGTATACGAATATTCTGTGCGTTGAATGCGTGCGTCTAGCAAAGTGTGGTTATAAGTGGGCGACTAGTGTTCGGTCGCATGAAATTCGAACGTTCTTTCCGTTCAGTGGAACATTCAAACAGTTGTTTTTATTGTGAAAAAGCTGAAAGTGATTTAATTACATTAGAAAACTCAATTGTGATCGATGAATTAATATGGTATCTTCGAATTTAATAGCTTGAAGTTCTAAATGAGACAGAATTCCAATTTCAAATGTTCAATGACCACCTCACACATTTCACGAGTGGGATGATTTTTCCAATTTTTTCCAACTGAGGGCAGAATATTCGTCAAGTTTTTTTTCTGTACTATACAAGCTGTCCCAAGATGTTCCATACAGTCATTGAGCCGTATTCATGAGGAAAGGTTATGCTTATAATTGCAGAAAATGAAGGAATTCCTTGAGCTCGCATTCATAATATTCCGAATAAAATCTCGGCTCTAACACAATCCTTCGATGAAATTTTGTTTCTAATCACCACCCCTCTAAAAACAACCCCCCTTTGTTTTAAATTGCACCCTTATAATTTAAAATGTTTTCACTCTAAACGATTCCCTAGTAAAAGAAAAATTTAAATTGTAACCTTACATTCTGTTCACTTGTTCACTCTAAACGATTCCCTAATAGAAGGAAAAGAAAAACACGTTAAAAAAATCAAATTGAATTAGATGTCGAACTAAAACAAAGTTACCACCATAGAATTTGAAATTATCGTATTACTATAATTTTTTTTATTGTCTGTATTGAGTGCCTTGGGGCACTAAAAATATTTCATCATGGTGAAATATTTTTATTTTTTTTATATTTATTTATTATAAATCGCAAAAATGGTGGATATGCCAGAATTTATAATTATAATTTTAAAGGATTGAATTTGCGTAAGAAAATGAAAAATTGTTTTAACATATTTTTTTCTTTACTGGGGAATCGTTTAGAGTTGAAAAAATATAAGGGTGCAATTTGAAAAAATTATTTGGGAGTAGATTTTAGGGATGGTAATTAAAAAAAAAATTAATGACGTATTATGGTTATAGTTCCTGATTCCATTAAGTTAAAACTTTTTGTTTGAACTTTCTATCTTGTCTGAGAGCCGAGATATTGACTGTATCCAACATCTTGGGACACCCTGTATATTTTTTAAATTTTCAAATACATATTGCATTAAGATTCTCTGCCACTGGTAGTTATCAAATGGGTGAGGCTTCCAACATATTTTTAGCTGTTAGACTGTGAGTTTTAAATTTATCACAAGTATTCAATACATGTTAGAATGTTATATTCAAAAATTCTCAGCAATAAGAGAAGTAATTAAGATGATGTTGCTCTTATTCTTCCCATCTAAAAGTTTCCTTTCTTAAACGGAACCATCTTGAATTCAAAATGTCAACTTGGGAACATGCGCAGCTTCATTTGATTCAGATGAACCCACAATTTTGCCATGTTGCCAGAATGTATAGTACGAGTCGCCCAATTCCGTAGCGTATACGTAGTAGATAGTTTCGGGAATAGATCGAATCGGTTCTATGCGCTATCATCCGTGCGCCCTGTCTCGCATTAGTCCGGGAGGCAGGGCCTTTTTTTTCAAGGAATTTCATCCCGGCTGAAATTAATACTGTATGTTGTAGTCACATTGCAAATGACGAAACTGCCCGTCAGCTGGTCAAGTAGCGGTGGGTGCGCGCGTGGGAGGCGGCGGAACTTGGAAAAAAATGCAAAATCAAGTGATTTTATCCCGGCTGAAATTTTTTATATGTAATATTAATGTTGAATAGAAACGAAATAGTGAAGTCAGCCGATAGGCGGAGGGTGGAAAATACGTCAGTCGAGCGCGTGACCTGGGGAAAAAATTTGAAAATCAAGTGATTTCATCCCGAATGAAAACACCTCCATATGATTTCTTACATATATGGAAATATAAAAATGACCGTCAGCTGCGTGTTTAGCGGGGGAAAGACCGTCAGTCAGATCATTGAAAATTCCGCGCGCCGTATAAATGCATAAGCGCGCTCATACATTTTTGCTCTGACTGACGGTCTTTCCCCCGCTAGACACGCAGCTGACGGTCATTTTTATATTTCCATATATGTAAGAAATCATATGGAGGTGTTTTCATTTGGGATGAAATCACTTGATTTTCAAATTTTTTTCCAAGTTCACGTGCTCGACTGACGTATTTCACAACCTCCGCCGATCGGCTGACTTCACTATTATGTTTCTGATTAATATCAATATTACATATAGAAAATTTCAGCCCTGATAAAATCACTTGAAATTTTGCATTTTTTCCCAAGTTCCGCCGTCTCCCACGCCCGCACCCACCACACTTATTTTCAAAGAAGCGCTCGTTGAATTTTTAATAGACGATTGGTTAAATGATCACATGGCATCGTGGATTGGGAATAAAACAGTTTTCGTAAACTATATGGAATGCCACAAATATGAAGTTGAACAACATAAAATTCAACGATCATCGGATCGATTGTTAACGTGTCCAGGTCACGAAGAAGCAGACAAATATATGGTTTTCCATGTCTGTCACTTGAAATCTGCTGTTCATGTAACTCCATATGATTTCTTACATATATGGAAATATAAAAATGACCGTCAGCTGCATGTCTAGCGGGGGAAAGACCGTCAGTCAGAGCAAAAATGTATGAGCGCGTTCATGCATTTATACGGCGCGCGGAATTTTCAATGGTCTGACTGATGTCTTTTTTCTCATTAGTTAATCAGCCTACGGATATTTTAACATTTATATTTATTCAAACTATGATTTCGATCAATATCAAACGGGTTTGTTACGATTCGCCCATGATACATGTAGGTAAAGCAGTCACATCATATAACATAGTTAATTATAGTATATTTATTTCATTTCTACAATTAATTTACATATCACAGATATGTCAAAATAAAATAGAAACATGTCAAAGCAACAACAAAAAAATATATCTCAGGAGCAATTTTTCTTTTTACAAAATTCTCTAAATTCTCCCAAGTTATAAGGTTCACACTGAAGTATGTAGCTGTAGCTGTGAATCCTTCTCCGAAATAGGTCAAACTGATCACCGGTGTGAACCTAGCAGACCGTTTCCAGCAGACCGTTCGACGGAAACACCCGAACGCGGTGACCAGTGGCGTACAGCCAAAATTTTATAACACGGAAACTATTCGCCGGAGCATAACCATATTTGGAATGTAGGACCTTCATATCGACGTGATTAACCACAAAAAAAATCAGCGACTCGCATAGGGATCCAGGGGGTGATTCGTCATCCCCTAAATTTCAAAATTTTATAACACGCGAACTATTCGCCGGAGCATAACCATATTTGGAATGTAGGATCCTTATATCGATGTGATTAACCACAAAAAAAATCAGCGACTCGCATAGGGATCCAGGGGGTAATTCGTCATCCCCTAAATTTCAAAATTCGATAACACGGAAACTATTCGCCGGAGCATAACCATATTTGGAATATAGGATCTTTATATCGACGTGATTAACCACAAAAAAAATCAGCGACTCGCATAGGGATCCAGGGGATGATTCGTCATCCCCCAAATTTCAAAATTTCATAACACGGAAACTATTTGCCGGAGCATAACCATAATTGGAATGTAGGATCTTTATATCGATGTGATTAACCACACAAAAAATCAGCGACTCGCATAGGGATCCAGGGGGTGATTCGTCATCCCCTAAATTTCAAAATTCGATAACACGGAAACTATTCGCCGGAGCATAACCATATTTGGAATATAGGATCTTTATATCGATGTGATTAACCACACAAAAAATCAGCGACTCGCATAGGGATCCAGGGGGTGATTCGTCATCCCCTAAATTTCAAAATTTTATAACACGTGAACTATTCGCCGGAGCATAACCATATTTGGAATGTAGGATCCTTATATCGATGTGATTAACCACAAAAAAAATCAGCGACTCGCATAGGGATCCAGGGGGTGATTCGTCATCCCCTAAATTTCAAAATTTTATAACACGTGAACTATTCGCCGGAGCATAACCATATTTGGAATGTAGGATCCTTATATCGATGTGATTAACCACAAAAAAAATCAGCGACTCGCATAGGGATCCAGGGGGTGATTCGTCATCCCCTAAATTTCAAAATTCGATAACACGGAAACTATTCGCCGGAGCATAACCATATTTGGAATATAGGATCTTTATATCGACGTGATCAACCACAAAAAAAATCAGCGACTCGCATAGGGATCCAGGGGGTGATTCGTCATCCCCCAAATTTCAAAATTTTATAACACGGAAACTATTGGCCGGAGCATAACCATATTTGGAATATAGGATCTTTATATCGACATGATCAACCACAAAAAAAATCAGCGACTCGCATAGGGATCCAGGGGGTGATTCGTCATCCCCCAAATTTCAAAATTTTATAACACGGAAACTATTGGCCGGAGCATAACCATATTTGGAATGTAGGATCTTTATATCGATGTGATCAACCACACAAAAAATCAGCGACTCGCATAGGGATCCAGGGGGTGATTCGTCATCCCTTATAATTCGAAATTCGATAACACGGAAACTATTCGCCGGAGCATAACCATATTTGGAATGTAGGATCCTTATATCGATGTGATTAACCACACAAAAAATCAGCGACTCGCATAGGGATCCATGAGAATAGTTTCCGTGTTATCGAATTTCGAAATATAAGGAAAGACAAATCACCCCCTGGATCCCTATGCGAGTCGCTGATTTTTTGTGTGGTTAATCACATCGATATAAGGATCCTACATTCCAAATATGGTTATGCTCCGGCGAATAGTTCACGTGTTATAAAATGTTGAAATTTAGGGGATGACGAATCACCCCCTGGATCCCTATGCGAGTCGCTGATTTTTTGTGTGGTTAATCACATCGATATAAAGATCCTATATTCCAAATATGGTTATGCTCCGGCGAATAGTCTCCGTGTTATCGAATTTTGAAATTTAGGGGATGACGAATCACCCCCTGGATCCCTATGCGAGTCGCTGATTTTTTGTGTGGTTAATCACATCGATATAAGGATCCTACATTCCAAATATGGTTACGCTCCGGCGAATAGTCTCCGTGTTATCGAATTTTGAAATTTAGGGGATGATGAATCACCCCCTGGATCCCTATGCGAGTCGCTGATTTTTTGTGTGGTTAATCACATCGATATAAAGATCCTATATTCCAAATATGGTTATGCTCCGGCGAATAGTCTCCGTGTTATCGAATTTTGAAATTTAGGGGATGACGAATCACCCCCTGGATCCCTATGCGAGGCGCTGATTTTTTGTGTGGTTAATCACATCGATATAACGATCCTACATACCAAATATGGTTATGCTCCGGCAAATAGTTTCCGTGTTATCGAATTTTGAAATTTAGGGGATGACGAATCACCCCCTGGATCCCTATGCGAGTCGCTGATTTTTTTTGTGGTTAATCACATCGATATAAGGATCCTACATTCCAAATATGGTTATGCTCCGGCGAATAGTTCACGTGTTATAAAATTTTGAAATTTAGGGGATGACGAATCACCCCCTGGATCCCTATGCGAGTCGCTGATTTTTCTTGTGGTTAATCACATCGATATAAGGATCCTACATTCCAAATATGGTTATGCTCCGGCAAATAGTTTCCGTGTTATCGAATTTTGAAATTTAGGGGATGACGAATTACCCCCTGGATCCCTATGCGAGTCGCTGATTTTTTTTGTGGTTAATCACATTGATATAAGGATCCTACATTCCAAATATGGTTATGCTCCGGCGAATAGTTCGCGTGTTATAAAATTTTGAAATTTAGGGGATGACGAATCAACCCCTGGATCCCTATGCGAGTCGCTGATTTTTTGTGTGGTTAATCACATCGATATAAAGATCCTATATTCCAAATATGGTTATGCTCCGGCGAATAGTCTCCGTGTTATCGAATTTTGAAATTTAGGGGATGACGAATCACCCCCTGGATCCCTATGCGAGTCGCTGATTTTTTGTGTGGTTAATCACATCGATATAACGATCCTACATACCAAATATGGTTATGCTCCGGCAAATAGTTTCCGTGTTATCGAATTTTGAAATTTAGGGGATGACGAATCACCCCCTGGATCCCTATGCGAGTCGCTGATTTTTTGTGTGGTTAATCACATCGATATAAAGATCCTATATTCCAAATATGGTTATGCTCCGGCGAATAGTCTCCGTGTTATCGAATTTTGAAATTTAGGGGATGACGAATCACCCCCTGGATCCCTTTGCGAGTCGCTGATTTTTTGTGTGGTTAATCACATCGATATAACGATCCTACATACCAAATATGGTTATGCTCCGGCAAATAGTCTCCGTGTTATCGAATTTTGAAATTTAGGGGATGACGAATCACCCCCTGGATCCCTATGCGAGTCGCTGATTTTTTGTGTGGTTAATCACATCGATATAAAGATCCTATATTCCAAATATGGTTATGCTCCGGCGAATAGTCTCCGTGTTATCGAATTTTGAAATTTAGGGGATGACGAATCACCCCCTGGATCCCTATGCGAGTCGCTGATTTTTTGTGTGGTTAATCACATCGATATAACGATCCTACATACCAAATATGGTTATGCTCCGGCGAATAGTCTCCGTGTTATCGAATTTTGAAATTTAGGGGATGACGAATCACCCCCTGGATCCCTATGCGAGTCGCTGATTTTTTGTGTGGTTAATCACATCGATATAAAGATCCTATATTCCAAATATGGTTATGCTCCGGCGAATAGTCTCCGTGTTATCGAATTTTGAAATTTAGGGGATGACGAATCACCCCCTGGATCCCTATGCGAGTCGCTGATTTTTTGTGTGGTTAATCACATCGATATAAGGATCCTACATTCCAAATATGGTTATGCTCCGGCGAATAGTCTCCGTGTTATCGAATTTTGAAATTTAGGGGATGACGAATCACCCCCTGGATCCCTATGCGAGCCGCTGATTTTTTGTGTGGTTAATCACATCGATATAAAGATCCTATATTCCAAATATGGTTATGCTCCGGCGAATAGTCTCCGTGTTATCGAATTTTGAAATTTAGGGGATGACGAATCACCCCCTGGATCCCTATGCGAGTCGCTGATTTTTTGTGTGGTTAATCACATCGATATAACGATCCTACATACCAAATATGGTTATGCTCCGGCAAATAGTCTCCGTGTTATCGAATTTTGAAATTTAGGGGATGACGAATCACCCCCTGGATCCCTATGCGAGTCGCTGATTTTTTGTGTGGTTAATCACGTCGATATGAAGGTCCTACATTCCAAATATGGTTATGCTCCGGCGAATAGTTTCCGTGTTATAAAATTTTGGCTGTACGCCACTGGTCACCGCGTTCGGGTGTTTCCGTCGAACGGTCTGCTGGAAACGGTCTGCTAGGTTCACACCGGTCTTAAAGTTGAGGAGTGTATGGGATTAGAGTACGGTTCAGTTCTTCTTGTGTTATTACCATTCTTACAGTACTCAAAGTAATACTGGTGCTTGTGGAGAAATGGAAGTAGTCTATATATGTAGAGACCATAAACTGTCAGAATGTTGTTTTTTCTAAAGTGACCACGAGACGATTCTCTATGTCCAAATGATAGTATAGATCTTATTGGACATATGCAATAGGTCATTCATATTTTTATTAATTCGTTATCAACATAATCAACATTCCAATAAATCGGTAGGTACAGGTAAATGTGCTTGGCTCCAAAGGTGAACGATGTATGCCGTTCGAAAGAAATGTGGATTCAGTTCAGCCTTAGAGGGCGGGAATAACAATCCGTCAATTTTTTTTTCCAAGTTGAGTGGATTGCAATCATCTTAACTGCCGTATGCTCTATTAAGTGTTAACACATGAGCAGTGTTAATATCATCAAATTCTGTAAATCCATATATTCTACAAACATAGCATTCTAAGTATGTGAAAAATTGAACGAGGTTACAATTGGGAATTTGTGAAATGTCACTCACTGCTTGGATGTACGTTGGAAACTTCCGGAGAATTTCAAACGTTTTTTTTTTCCTTTACGGTAAAATGCTGAGTTGAAATTGCATCCACTGAAGGCATGAAATCCTGGCAATACAGAGCACAAATTTGGACCCAATGATGCAAACAATTTGGTGACATCAATGAATGTCTGAATATTGCCGGTCCAACATGCATCGAGATTTGGACGTTCTTCTCGATGAAATTCATATTTCCCAACATAATGATCAATATATCTGTATCAGAACATCGCATTGTTACATGAACATCAGATTTCAAGTGACAGACATGGAAAACCATCTCTGCTTCTTCATGACCTGGACACGTTAACAATGGATCCGATGATCGTTGAATTTCACCTTGTTCAACTTCATATTTGTGGCATTCCATATAGTTTACGAAAACTGTTTTATTCCCAATCCACGATGCCATGTGATCATTTAACCAATCGTCCATTAAAAATTCAACGAGCGTTTTTTTGAAATAAGTGTGGTGGGTGCGGGCGTGGGAGACGGCGGAATTTGGGAAAAAATGCAAAATTTCAAGTGATTCTATCAGGGCTGAAATTTTCTATATGTAATATTGATGTTAATCAGAAACATAATAGCGAAGTCAGCCGATCGGCGGAGGGTGTAAAATACGTCAGTCGAGCACGTGAACTTGGGAAAAAAATTTGAAAGTCAAGTGATTTCATCCCGAATGAAAACACCTCCATATGATTTCTAACATATATGGAAATATAAAAATGACCGTCAGCTGCGTGTCTAGCCGGGGAAAGACCGTCAGTCAGAGCAAAAATGTATGAGCGCGCTCATGCATTTATACGGCGCGCGGAATTTTCAATGATCTGACTGACGGTCTTTCCCCCGCTAGACACGCAGCTGACGGTCATTTTTATATTTCCATATATGTAAGAAATCATATGGAGGTGTTTTCATTCGGGATGAAATCACTTGATTTTCAAATTTTTTTCCCCAGTTCACGCGCTCGACTGACGTATTTTCCACCCTCCGCCTATCGGCTGACTTCACTATTTTGTTTCCATTTAACATTAATATTACATATAAAAAATTTCAGCCCTGATAAAATCACTTGAAATTTTGCATTTTTTCCCAAGTTCCGCCGCCTCCCACGCCCGCACCCACCGATGGTATTGAAGCTGACGATCGGTTTCGTCATTTGCAATGTGACTACAACCTACAGTATTAAATTCAGCCGGGATGAAATTCCTTGAAAAAAAAGCCCCTGCCTCCCGGATTATATACTCTACGTTGCGTATGGACTCGAGAATCGAACCCCTGGCACTTCGACAGCTGAGGAATAGAAAAAGCCCCGGACTAGACGGCATCCCAAATGAATTGCTCAAGTATGGGGGGGCAGCATCTGGTTAAACAGTTGACCTTGCTGACTAAGGCCATCTTCTACCACCACAAAATACCGGACCAATGGCGAACAAGTATCGCCATCCTCATGTTTAAAAAGGGAGACAAGAAAAAACCCGAGAACTACAGGGGTATAAATCTTCTCAGTACAACATTAAAATTAATAACTAAAATAATCACCAACAAGATTAACAATATTATTTCCCTATCCGATGAGCAACAAGGCTTCAGATCAGGGAGATCATGTAATGATGCAGTATTTGTTATGAGACAGATCGTTGAGAAATCTGTCGAGTATAACCGGCCTGCATATATGTGCTTCGTAGATCTTCAGAAAGCATTTGATCGAATTCAAATACAAGATGTCGTACACCTACTCTACAAAAGACAGATACCGCACAACTTAATTAAAGTAATAGAAGATATATATAGCTCCAACAAAATACAGGCTAAAATCGATGGAGAACTCACCAGACCTATATCGGTGGAGAAAGGAATTCGACAGGGTGACTCTTTGAGCCCATTGCTTTTCAACCTGATCATGGATGAGATAATAAAAAAAGTTCGGCGTCTCAGGGGGTATAAAATGGGCAATAAAAATATTTCGATTCTTTGCTACGCTGATGACGCAGTGCTGATTGCAGAGAACGAGGACGACCTGCAGAGGCTTCTATATCTCTTCAATTCCATAGCAAAATCCCTGAATATGGTTATATCTGTCACAAAAACAAAATGTTTGACTACATCCAAATATCCTCTCAGATGTAAACTCGTCGTCGATGACCAAATCATACAGCAAGAGATGACGTTCAAATACTTGGGAATAGAGCTCTGTAGTTTCGGGGATGTAGAGTCCGAGGTGAGACAACAGGTAAATGAGGCAATGAGAACAGCTGGATGCATGAACGACACCATATGGAGTAACAAACCCTTGCAAACCGAGACAAAGGCAAAAATCTACAAAGCTACCATAAGACCAATAATGACGTACACAGCAGAAACACGACCAGACACAACAAAAACTAAGAGGTTGTTGGAAACATGTGAAATGAAAATCCTAAGGAAAATAGCTGGAAAAACGCTATTAGATAGAGAGCGCAGTGGCAACATAAGGAAAATGTGCGGGGTGGAAGAGGTGAATGAGTGGATCCTGGGGAGAAAGCACGAGTGGAATGCACACATAGACCGAATGGATCATGAGAGAATGGTCAGAATTGCACTTGATAAATCACCAACTGGAAGGAGAAGTATAGGAAGACCGCGAAAAAGGTGGAGCGATAACCTAAGTGCCAACTGAACACCGGGTAAGTAACGAAGAAGGAACAGGCAAAAATGCCTATAATGAAGAAGGAAGAAGAAGAAGAAGAAGAAGCTAAACAAAATGTTAAACCTTCAAAAATTTGAAATGTAAACTTGTTTAGAATCTTTATTCTAATGCTTCTTCCAAAATTAGCAGTTTTCCCCATTTTTAGTGTGGATTCATGGAGCTCGAAATAACAAATATGTATCCAATAACATTCATTCATCTAATAACAATAAGTAAGTTGAATGCCTTTTTTTCAATGAATTTGGATTTATGCAGCTCAATATAACAATTTTCTGAAACTTTTTAGGGTTTTCACACCCAATCTCTGGAACAAAATCAATTAAAAAATTGAGATAACGATTTGCCTCCGCGTAAATTCTTGCACTATACGGTCAGGACAAACCAAGTAGAAAAAAATGTTGCCTGACAATGAACTGAAAAGAAGAACTTTGAAATTATAATTATATAAGGGTGTTTCCCAATTGAGTGTCAATATTTAAGGGGGTGATTTTTGAGCCCATTTTAAGAAAAAAAAATTTATATGAACGTATGTCCTAAATGTCTTACCTTTTGTGATACAGGGTGGTAAAGTTTTCAAAAATAAATCATTTATTATCAATATCTACAATACCATTTCAAATATTTCAATGAAATTTGTCATACATGTACACTATAAAGCAAGATTCATTTGTTAATGTATCACTTTTTTCTTAATTTCCATCAGTGGCGTTCGTACGTAATTTGACCCATCTATTTTGGCAGACATTGATGGTATGCCACAGATTTTTCCTGAAATAAAAATGAAATTCCCAATAATTTCTTACCAAAGTTGATCACTTGACTTTTTTTCGATCCTATTCACGGTTCCCGCTTAAAAAAAGACCGGTTCTCTGTTTGATTATAACAATATCTTTAATACATACATATAACAATATCACCATGAAGAGCCATACGTAGATCCACAGATCCGTGAGTCGGACTAAAAAAATTCAAGAGATCAAATTTGCTCCTAGTTGAGTACTGCAGTGGCGTGCCACTGATTGTCTAAATAATACCAACCTGCATCTTAAAAGGTGAGACGTTTAGGACATAGGTGCATATAAAGTTTTCTTCTTAAAATGGGCCCAAAAATCACCCCTATGAATATTGACATTCAATTAAGAAACACCCTGTATAGTAAGGTTTCGGAGTTCTCTTTGTAAACTCGAAAATTGCGGTCTGTGTTACTGTGTTAATTTTCCTTCAATGAAACCATGTTGTTAGAGGGATGCAGACTGATTGGTCTATAGTTTTCTGGTGCGTCGTGACTACCCTTCTTAAATAATGGTTTTACGAAAACCCTTTATAGATGTTGAGGGAAAATACCTAGCTTTTGTGAATGATTAATCAGGTATGTTAAAGGATAGACCAGTTGTTCTTTGCATCTTTTAATAATGTTCAATGGCACTCCATCTACACCACAGCTGCTCTTATTTTTCAACAGTGATAATATTCTCAATATTCCTTCTTCATTTGTTTGTTGGAGTTCAAATGTATTTGGATTTTGAGTGATATTGAAGCCGGATTGAGTGGTTTTTTGAGATCTAAAACTCTTTGCAGATGTTGAGAAATATGAGTTGAATAGTTCTGCCATATCATCAAGATTAAACGATAAAAAAATATCTGCTAGGATAGCATTAAAGAGAAAAATCATCACAATTCTGGCAATAGCTGGGCTCAATTTGGAACCCGTAGGTGAACCCAGTATCTGACTTCACAACACACCTACCATAGTGGATATGTTACAACAACAAATACATCTCAGTAATTGCACATCCTTACTGTAGATAGGTAACTGATACAACTCTGGGTTCTCTGCCAAATCATATATTTTCAAATAGAAAGTGAAAGATTTCAATTAAGTATTAATACGTTGATACTCACTATACTCATAGGGGCTTGTTGAGGCACTGCCTGGACCTTTATGTCCTGGTTAGGCGGTGTGGGTGCTTGGTTAGGAGGCCCTGTTTGAGCAATGCCTCTCAATCCAACTCCCTGGGAAGAAGCTTGATTTGGTTGTTGAACATAATTTTGATTTTGTAGGAAGTTATCTCCTGAAATGAAGAAAAGTAGTTGATAATTGAACAGTATTTTAATAAAAATTTTAGGGAAACTGTTCGAATGGAATGATTTTTCAGTTAGTTTTCCATTGATGTGATAAATCTTCTCCGAACACAAATTTTCCCCCACATCTTCAATTTTCTTCATTATGACCATTACATACCATAAAAATACCAGAAATTCAAAGAACCCAACCCTAAAAAGTTTCAGAAAATGCAGAATTCTCCCAGATTGAATTTCAATCCATATCTTTCTCATATCATACTCTGATCTCTCCTCAGGTGCGAATAAATCTTTCGCCTTTTTCACTATCATGCACCATTTTCGAGTAATTTGATGTAAATACAGATATTTTTCATTTTGTACTGCAGCTGAATTCGACTCTTTAAAAGATCTACAGAATTGAATAATTGATACGTTAAAACATATTACATTGTTTTCCGGGGGTGGCTGTTGTCCCACGACAATGACAGGAAATATCTCGGAATCCGAGCGTTTCAATTTTGGGGTTGAAATTTAAAGATGTTTTCGGTAGTATTAGCTTTCTGTTGTCCGTCAATTTTTGATGGACAAACTGTATATATTGGCATATCTAAGTTCCTTCGGAGTAAACGATTCCAACAACCTCGTGGTCTGAAACAATTGATCTGAGAACTTCTACTTCAATCTTTTGTCGATTAGGTCTGACAAACAAACGAGCCAAATTATTTTAATGTAGGATCACCCTGTATACATATTTGGGGACTCCCATATATTTTGTGGTGAGTAAAACTAGGCAAAATTATAATAATCATTCATATTTTATTAAAAACCTAGTAGTAGTAGAAGAATTTGGAAGCACCTGTCGTTCTTGAATTAATCGTTTCAGACAAGTGTAATTTAGTCGATTTTGTAGGTCTTGATATTTTTTATGGGTCAATTTTGAGATTGAAGAGCGATCTAAGAATTTTAATAGAGGTATTAATTTCTCAATTGCCAAATTGGTGTATTATTCTAAGAAGTTAATTTTTAGTTTTAGTTTTTTTATAGTTGTATTATTGTGCATAATTCATTTGTTGAAAGGTAGAAGCTGGCTTCTCGTCGCCTTTATATCCGAAATAATATTTGAGTATTTTAATGGGTAGTTTAGCCGAATTGATTTTCCTTTATACCGTATATGCATACATAGCTGAATGAGTATAATAATTAGGTATGTGAGTTTTGAGCTCAGGTACTCCTAGAAGTTAGTACATATTCGAATTATGAAAATCACAATCGTCAGTCCAAATGGACTGTGAAAAACATACTTCATAAATTTCATTACTGAGTCATCTCAAACATAACATTGAAACTTGCTAATAGCACTTTGAAGTAAGCCTCTTGAAGCTCAATTTATTCAGCGCCATTTAATGTTATCGGGCTAAATGATAGAATGAATTCAGTATAAACCCTATTTTCTCATGAAATTTGCCGTACGTATTTTTAAGAAGATTAAGATTATATCTCGATCCATGATATCACAAAAATAATATCAGAATACGTAGAACCAACGTACAAATATCAATTATAGAACCTTAATGATCATACTAACCGAAGTGACACTTGGTGCGCTAGGTTTTCACTTTCTTAAGGGGTTTATAGGTCTAACCTCAACCCCGATCGGGTAATACTAATTTTGCAAGCACCGAGTGGGGGAGGTCAGAGGGGAAATTCAGTTGATTCAAAGAGTTGGGTAATCGCCATCTCTCAGCGAACCGCTGCATATCTGAGTTCGCGTTTTTCGACGAATTTCAGCCCGGCTGAATTTAATACCGAAGGTTGTAGACACATTGCAAATGACGAAAATGAGCGTCAGCTTCAATACCAACGATGTCTAAAATTTTCCCAGTACGGCTCTGATTTATTCAATTTCGGAAACATTGAAGAAAGGCGATAGTTGACAAAACTTAAAATTTGAAATCATCCGATCGATTAGTTCAAGAGTTATTGACCTGTAAAATTTCACTCATAAGATAAACAGGGTGACATTAAAACTCATGCAATAGAGACCAACCATAAGAGAAGCGTTTAGTGATGCCCAAGAGACCAACGAGACGAGACTTTACAGTAGTCTCGTCTCGTATAGGCTTCGAGTCTCGTCTCTCTCGAGTCTCGTAGAAGTCTCGTGGTCTCGTCGTTGATATCATTTTTCAAAAGCGGAATTTTCTACCGAATAATTCTTTCCAATTATTTGCCTTTGGAAGTATAATTATAATATTATATGAAATTCATTTATTGATTGTTCTACTTGCTTCAAGACCTTTAGAAGTAAATGAAACAAAAACTTCCGTCTATCGTTCAGTATCAGAAATCAAATATCTAGTTATAATTCTTTCAAATCTGGTGAATGAAACGAGTGCTTCCCGGAGAAGATTTTCAGATTTTCGGCCTCATTCGACATATTCTGAAATTGATGTTTTAATATCGAAGAAAAATGTTAGAATATCAAAATCGATTTTCAAATTATCTTCAATATTTTTTCACACATTGAATTTTTATGGGTTCAGTTGTATTCGACTAATTCTAGTTTGAAACTCTTTGTTATTTATATAAACCGTATCACTCATATCGATCAGATTATAAACTGTTTGAATGAATTGGGTAAATTTGAGGCAAATATTTGAATACATCAATGCGTGAAAGAAACAGTCTTTAAAAAATTCCGTACACATGGTGATTCGTAACTACATATTAGGATATATGGGTACGGATGCTTTTCAAGGCAAATTTGGTCCTATCAATAGTTATGAATCCCCCTGTATATAATCGTTGAAAGCTAACTAAAAATTTTTGGTTCAAAATAATGAGAATATCAAACTGTACCTAGGAAATTGTCAACAAATAGAGAATTGTCCCACCCATTCATGCCATAACCCATACCGTAATGTTATACGGGTTTTGCCGCAAACAGGGGCTTGACACTTCCTTACCCCCAACCAAATACGGTTTTTAGTTCTGCAATCAATCGCTAGGGGGAACTGCATACGAAAATATATGTCATATTCTCATAGACATATAGACATGGACTGTGCCTTCCCTTTCTATCTATGCATGAAATACGGTCAAAAAAGTGACAGAGAGAAACGCACGTCGGGCATGCAGTTGTCTTTTTCTAGAATATTGATTGGTCCACACTCACCTCTATGTGAACTCTATAAAAAAAGCCAATTTCATGCTGACATTGCTCAGTCCATGTCTCTATGTCTATGCATATTCTCCACAGATTACTGTATTCTGACATATTGGATTTGTCAACGCCAACAGTGTCAATGTCAATATGTTTTAATGCAAATTCTTGTTTACAAACAACATATTACAAATCTTATACGAGTCTTAATAAAAAATACCCCTTTATTAAAGTCGACAGTTTTATCAGGAAATCGATTTTCTTGTAAGAAATGTTTGATTCAAAGAACCAGGTAATTATAACATTATTCGTTTTTATTTAAACCAATCCAACCAAACCCTTCAAAAAGTGTGTTAATCAATGGATTAACTACAATTAATAGGAGGTATGTATGCTATGTACATTTCGAAAATGTTCAAGATACCTGGTAGCATCTCTATGACAGTAAATTTACTATTTTCCTTTTTAGAAATCAAGCATCCGATTCAGCTTACCAGAGGGGCTATCGACACTGCTGACTTCATACTATTCTTGGATGAGCAATTTGATTCGTTGAATGAATCCAGAGCTTTGACATCCACTGCTAAACCCAAAGAGGGCAGTAAGTATTCAAACAGAACACAATGTTTGTTGGGAGCAGGCGATACAAATTTTCAACAGTATATCATTTTATTGCCCTGGAAAGTAAAGATCCGTTGTGGTGCCCACTTTGAAGAATATAGTGACAAGTGCCTTCCTCTACTTAAGGCAAAAACTGTTCAGTGATTATCACTTTAAATATAGTCTCACTGGGGCTTTCAATCAAGATTGTTTAGAAAACTTTTTTGTGTACCTTAGAGCACATGGAATAAGGAATGTTGAACACTTTATATCATCATTCAAAACTTTAGTTATCAATAATTTCATGTCAGTGCATTGCTGGGGATCTAACTGTGAGGAAGATAAAACGGAGAGTCGGTTTTTTTTTGTATTGAAAGATTTTCAATTTCAATTTTATTTCCTATCAACAATTTTATTAATGTTTATTATAATTAGTGTATAAGAAGATATGTGACCCTATTGACATTTCACCTCTGCTCATATATTTGTTGTCATAATTATAGCTTATGTATTTCCATATTTGTTTTCTCTGGTAAATATCAATGTATATGTATATTTTCCATGAAACAAGTTTTTATTTCTCCTCAAAATTCGACCTAATAATCCATATTATTATATCGACGTCTAAAACACCAGTAAATGAACTATTTTAAATTTCGCACCTTGCGATTTCAGTTTTCTGTTATAACGACATTACACCCGGTTAGTTGGGTGGCAGCCACATGAGGGCGCCTAGGGCGGGATAAGACTGGGTGCACACGGGCGATTTTTATCAGCGAGCTCGCCGCGAGAATTTCTCGCCGCGATTTAGCGGACCAAGGATTCCAATGGTACGATTCACACGTGAACAACTCTACTGCGTGTGAATCGTACCATTGGAATCCTTGGTCCGCTAAATCGCGGCGAGAAATTCTCGCGGCGAGCTCGCTGAGAAAAATCGCCCGTGTGCACACAGTCTAAACTGTATTTTTCACCGTAGAACGTGAGTGTCAGATCTATTCTACTCTGTAATCTGTGGCTGCAAAACAGGCACCAGCTGCATCACTTCACGATCTTTTCAGTTTTTCAGAGTGAAAGCAGAAATGAACGGAATATTTATGAAATATATCAAAGACCACCGGTTCCTGTTTTACATACCCTGAAAGTTTAATCAATGAGTCCGTTCGTCTAGCAAGACTTCCCATGGGAAGTTTATTGCAATGAAATGAAGAATTTTTGCTCTCCTCATTCTGATAAAATTTTCCACACAAACAATTTTTTTTTTCGTGCTTACGAAGTCTTGTATGGGAAAAAATAGGAAAAATAGATGATATGAATAAGAAACTGCGAATTATTTTGTATAACCTGTAATAGGATATCCGGTCTCCCCTTACACAAATATAAAAGCTCTTTGAATTTCACAAAAATGGTCGAATAAATATCTCACTATTTCAAATCGAAACTGAAATGGGAAAATTTTCGAGCCGAACGAGCCTCGAATTCGAACGATTCTTAACAATATGGATTATTTCATTTTGGGGGAAATATAATTTATATCGAGCTCATTTTCCATTATAAGGAATGATGAGACAGGGGGGCCAAGGGTGTGAGAATACCAATATCTATCATATATTTAAATTTAAAATACAATTATGTTCCCATAATTTGAAATTCGAACGTAATATTCAAATTGTCAGATGTGAAATCTTTCAATAAATTCTACTACAGTCGATTGATGGTTTTGAATTTCAATCATCCATTCCCGATCTCGATTTGCTTGTTAATGAAGCTTCTGCGCTTGAAATGATTCCAAAGTTTCCAAATTCGAAAGCAATACTCCTCTGAGTCTTCTATCGTCCGAATTATTCACGCGACTACTAGATTACTGCGAGACTCTCGTACGAGACTCGAGACGAGACCGAGAAAAGTCTCGTCTCGTACATGAAATATCAGGTCTAGTCTCGTTTACGAGACGAGAACACCGACAACATTGTTCTCGGTGTTGTTGCTTAGGCCCGGCGCAGAAAGAAACGCAGGTTAGTGAGGTGACGCAGAGTGACGCAGCCATTGAACTCTAAAAGAACTGGAAGGGCCTCTTAGGTACCGAAATACGACGAAAAGTGTGTCCAACTGAGACGGAAGATGTAGAGCAATCCATCTCTTTCTAATGGTTCGGCAACCAATCGAATAACCGCATCAGACGTCGGACGAAGCAGTCGTTTCACTTCAACGCCCCGAGTTGTTTTTGTTTACATCTTTATAAGAGTGCAGAGAGAGATAGATTGCTCTACATCTTCCCTTTCAGTCTTCAGATATAGTTCAAATGAAGGTAATTCGACTAGTAGAATATTTGGGCTAAAAAGAAGGCAAATTCGTTCTTGTACTCTATATTTCGTAACATCTTTAGGAGTAACTACAATAAAAAAATTTCATATACAGATTAAATAAAAAACTAGAGTTGGAATCAAACATCGCCTTCGAAACTTTTAATAATGTATTTTTGTGTGGCTTGAAAGCGAGCTTGGAAGCTTCATTCCTCGATAAACATGAAGAGAAGAAAAAACATATACAGCGGGTTTCATAAAACTTTGATTGTCCGATCAACGATTTGACAGTTACTCGATTTCTAGAACCAAAATACTGAAACCTTTTCATTTCTGAATATATTGGAGAAGTAGTAATCGAGAATAGTTGAATGGACGCATGAACATCATAATTTGATGCGATAATGATATTCTGAATGATCATGACTGAATTATCGATTGAAAACAAATTGACGTCTATTCCTCAATCAAACGTTGATTCCCCGATCAAGCTTTATGAAACCCGAGGTGAGAGGTTCATTGGTTAAATGAAATATTGATGCAGATGCATAATGATCTTAGGTTGCTGAATGAATTACGCAACAGAAAGAGGTTCATTGGTTGAATGAAACATTGAAGCAGATGAATAATGATCTTAGGTTGCTGAATTAATGTTTTCAAGAATCGGTTCGACATCTGGAGGACAAGTGTTATTTAGGATATTTCAGCACATATTGGGGATTTTTCTGTTTGCTCTTTTTTTTTTCCTTGTCATTATTGGATGAATATTGCTTATTTTTATTATGTTTCATTTTCAAGAGTTCTATAGTATTTTATACTCAACTCAACAATAATAATAATAGATACTACGCTTTTGAGGCGGAGGTATAGATTATAGATGAATAGGCTAAAATTCTGGCAGACGATTCACTTATTTTAAACTCAAGTAATAAACTAAAAACAATGTGGAACTTGATTAATTCTGAAACAAATGTTTCTGACTGTGTGGTGACTAAACCTATCACCCTTAACGCATGTAATGAATATTTTACTACTGTAGCGGATACCATAATAAATGACGTGCACAAAAATCAAGAGAACTTACGCATATATTCTTGAAACCCATACTCGTTAGTCTTCATTTCGGTTTCGGTGAGGTTTCTTCTATACATGTGAGAGATGCAATTAACGGCCCTTTTCAAAAAGCTATCAATCCATCGTTTCAGTTACTGACGATACGGAAAACTATTTTAACATCTACCTACAGATAGATCGAAGAAAATAAATCAAATGGTTTTTCTACCTTCAGTTACTGAAACGACGGATAGATGGTTAATTGGAAACGGATGTGTCTTTCAGAAATAGCAGGCCCAAAGACTATTATGGTATATCAATCTCGAATCAGTTAACAAAAAGAAAGTAAACAGTTTGGTCAGCCCTTCAACATACCTAATTAATAAATGTTTAACGAGTGGTGTGTTTCTCGATTTCATGAAGATTGCTAACGGCCGTTTTCAATTAAACTATCTATTCATCGTTTCACTTAAGGCCGTTTTCAATACACCTATCTATCCATTGTTTCAGTTACTGAAGATAGAAAAACCATCTGATTTCGTTTCTATGGTTTATCTGTAGATCTATTTTAGAATGGTTTCCAATCGTCAGTAAGTGAAACGATGGATAGATAGGTTTATTGAAAACGGTTGTTAATGAAGATAGAAAAACTATCTGCCATTCCAGAGTATGACTCTTTCGGAGGTTCTATCCGAAGCTGCAACACCCACTCGTATCTTTTGAAGTAGGTACAAATTGTGATATCGAACAACATTCTCAGTTGTAATTCAAAAATGATCAATTGAAATTAAAAATTGTCAATGGTTGAGGGTTGTAAGGTTTATACCTCGGAACCCAGGGAACATGAACTATGAAAAAAATAAATTTCTGAGGCAAATAATTTTTTGTACCCTTTTGGCAAAGTTTACCCAAAAATAGTTGTTGCTTCTTATTTTTCCTTTATTTATGAAAAATCTAAATGAATGTATAAGTGAAGTCAAAAATACCTTCAGAAGTAGCAAATTGGTTTTCTTTTTACTGAATTTTAAACGTTCAACATCAAATACCAGACAAAGACAAACTCGGGAAAAATTTATAGGACCCCTTTGATGTACTTTGAAGGAGCTCCCAAATTAGCTTTATAAAAAATAAGTTGTGCAAATATTGACGGAGCTAAGGCATGCAAAACTTAATGATAGTTATTTTCCAACGTAAAATTTTTCAACAATAACCCCAACATTACCACCAGAATCAAAAACGGACGTCATTTTTAACACTTGCACTGGAGTACTGTCAAAAGTTATCCAGCATATACGAGAACAGAGCTAGAATTCGAAATTCAAGTAAAATTGACCAGGTAATCTTCGAAAGAGCAAAAACATTATTTTGGCAATTTGATTCAGGCATCATGCAGACTACATGAATAAATCAGTGACCAGGACCTGAAAATTTGCTCGAAATTTTTTTCTATAATTGAAAATCAGGATGTTTATCTTCATGAGAACGTAAAAAATGTGAGCTTAATTGCTCAGTTGCATGTATTAATTGCAACGGAAATAGCTGTTCAAACCCTTCTCCTGCAGTAAAAATTGACGAGGTTGTATACTTTGACAGTAAAATATATTATAATATAATTTTCACTAACCTTTGTTCCAAACAATTTCAAATGAACGATAAATACTTCCGAAACTTCTAGTGATGGGCCATGATAGTAACGATCATTATATCCGCCGGTCACTTGTCACTTTCATGTAAATATGTTATATACCAAAGTTCGAAGCTGTTAGATTGCTATCCGATATTAACTTGACTTTTTCCTCGATCATCAAGGTCACTTCAAAGTTAAGAGCGCTTTTCCAAATGGGAACCATCCATTTCTTCTGACCCCAAAAACGAAAGGAGCGAATATTGGATTTCTCTAGCCAAAATCACGAGATCTTTTGAAAAAAAAGCCATTCAAGACGAATCATGGCATAGTGAAAGAAAAACCCTGAAACTTTTTTGGGCGATAGATTTCTCGCTCTTTCAACTTTGAGCGTCCAAAGTTTCAGGTTTCCCACGATAAAATGCAATTGACCTTGAATTGGCTTTAAAGATCAAAGTCCTGGTCGAAAGCAACTCCTATACTTTTTTGATACCCTGCATTTTTTTTTAAATTGATGTATTCCGAAAAGCACAGCGGTTTTTTATGAGTAAACTTTTTCATACGGAATACCGCCAATTGTATTTGAGATTAGTCATTTTGATATTTCAGAAATGGTCATTTACAATTCAGTCACATTTTTTTCAGAGAACATGGAATATTATTCAGATTAGTCGATTAAATTTCAGAAACCATCAATGATAAATCAGATTCATCATTTATAATACAGAAAGAACGATTATTTAAGGTTATATAAGAGTACTTGTTATTTATCTATAGGATTCATTCGATAGTTCAATACTGTGATTATACAAACCCTTCTCTCTACTCAATTTTTTTGTGCCTCACTGAAAAAAAAAATTCATATAAAAGTTTTATAATTCAAAATGAATTGTTAATTATTTTGTTTTCACATATACACTGCGCAAAAAAATTAACGCACATTATGGAAATCTCAAATTTATTCTACAACTGAAAGTATTCTCAATGATAATTATTTTCATCAGAATTATGCATGCATATGTTATTCACTTTCAACGGTTTTCTCCGATACAGATGGTTTTTCCCAACAGGAATAAAAAAAGATGATATTATCAGATTTTGAATGCATTGGCTACATTCTAAAATCAGTTGTTCTCGATCAGTTCTAGTGATCAATAGTCTTTCTTTCGTTTGATTTTCTACACTAGATCGCTATGCAACGCGAAACACGCAATTTGGCCCAAGAGGAATGTGCCCAAGCGGTAGTTTTGCGAGAAGAAGGGTGGACATGCACAAGAATTACAGAAAGGTTTGGAGTTTCCCATACAAGTGTGTCCAGAATGTTGCAGCGATTCAGGGAGACAGGTATGAATGTCCGAAGACCAGGACAGGGTAGACCACGGGTAACAACTGCCATTCAAGAACGTTACTTGAAAGTTTCTTCGTTGAGAGAACGGTTTGCAACCGCTCGCCTCCTTCAAATTCAGCTTGAGCAAACTCATGAGGAGCAAATTAGCACTCAGACAATAAGAAATCGTCTCAGAGAATATGATTCAAGGCCTCGTGTCGCGGCAAGAGGCCCAGCTCTTACCCCAGCCCATCGAAGGGCGGGTTTGGATTTTCCGAGAGAGCATATCCATTGGGAAGAGGCCGATTGGGAAAGAGTTCTCTTCACTTTCTACCATTGTGATCGACGTTCCCTTGTATACATACGTTCCACATGAAAGATATGCTCAGTGCAATTTCCTGAATACTACTGGTTTCGGGGGAGAATCGATTATGGTATGGGGTGGAATATCTTCGACTGCTCGCACAGACCTAGTGGTCGTTGATAATGGAGCTATGAATGCTGATAAGTATATAAGGAACATTCATAAAGAGCATGTAGTGCCATTTGCCTCATACGTTGGTGAAAATTTCATTTTTATGGACGATAATACATGCGCGCATCGTTCAGGAGTACCTTGAAGAGATTGAAGTCTCTCGAATGCAATGGCCAGCAAGAAGTCCAGATCTCAATCCGATTGAGCAGGTTTGGGACAACCTCAATAGAAGGCTGAGAAGTTCAGAAAATCATCCAGCTACTCTTAATGACTTAGGAATCCAACTCGGAGAAATCTGGGAAGGATTAGATCAGAACATTTTAAGATCACTCCTTTTGAGGATGAACCGTCGTTGCCGAGCTGTAATTAACGCAAGGGGTGGAAATACCAAGTATTAAATCACTTATAAGCATTACAGTATTTTGAAAATTGATCATTTCTCTTCTTTCACATAAGATTCGGTGAAATCCTGAATTTTTCTTCCATTTAATGTGTCTTGTTTCGTTCAAAACCTTTCCGAGAGAACATAAAAAATAAGTTATAAAGTCAATGTAGAGTTAACTTTCATTAAAATTGAGATTTTCAGAATGTGCGTTAATTTTTTGCGCAGTGTATATCGTGTGCAGAAAGCAAAATTGATATCTGAAATAAATGTGACTAAACTGAAATTCAAAGGACCATTTCTAAAATTATTTTGACTAATCTGAAATACAAGTGAATTTTCCTGAATTTCAATTGATTATCTCTGCATTACAACTGGAAATGATGTAGAATTCATTAAAACTAACTCAACAAATCCTAATTTCGATCTCTCTAAGCACGTCCAACCTCGTTATAAAATATTCTGAGTCACAACACCCTGTATTATGTGATTTTAGTGATGACCAACCATTCGGTTAAAGGAAAATGGGAATTTGTTTTCGGAATATCATTGTTTTGATGTGTATTTCAAAGTTTAAAATTCCATTACACCAGACAGCCTGACACTGAAGGGTCACAGCATTATTTGAGGTTTGAAATGACCAATTATTCTGTTTAAAGAAAAAATGGGAAATTTTGAGCGAAACTTCATTCGTTTTCGTGCATTCGAGCAACTACGTTTTTCCAGATCAAACATTTGATTTCACCTGATACCAAAGGGCCACGACACCCTGATTTATGTGACATACACCAGGGTGGTGTAACGAAAACGCAACACCTCGATTTTCCGACTTTAAAATAAAAATGTGGAAAATCGCCTTCTTCATCTCCGTAACATCAACCCCTCAACGGGTTGAGCACAACCCGTCCGAAGAAGCTGTCTTAGGTCATGTTGCTGTTTCACGCACAACAATCATGAGAATCCGAAACAACATAAATTCCTTTCTTTGAAAGCTCGTTCGTAAAGCCCGTTTGCAACAGCCGAAAATTCTCTGGAGAATTATCTACAAAATTCTCGCAGGAAAACGGCAGAAATTATTTTGTACGTAACTGAACAGAGAATTCTACCGAAAGTGCGTATGCAACGGTAAATAGTTCACGGCGCATGAAATCTCGAGTAAATTTTCTAGAGAATTCTCGGCTGTTGCAAACGGGCTTAACAGCCGAAAATCCTCTGGAGAATTCTCTACAGAATTTTGGCAAGAAAACGACAGAAATTATTCTGTATGCAACCAAACAGATGAATTCTACCGAAAGTACGTATGTAACTGCAGAGACTAGGGAATACTCCTTCAGACGAAAATCATGTATTTTTCATGAAATATCTTTGAAACGTCACATTTTGAAATGACCATTTCAACCGTTTCCCAAAAAAAAATATTCTAAGCACTTAAAAATGAATAATAAAAATGGGTATTTAAAATTTGATGCATTTCATTTCAATTGCACAAGTTGGCAACATCGACTGCAATATGCCTTGATAATAAAGGACCACAAATACATTATCTTGATGAGATAGACAAAGATGGCTGTCTATGCGTCGAACGAGGAAGGTCATAAAATTTTATGGGATTTTTATGGGCGGTTTTATGAGGCTCGCCAGTAAGTACGCGCTGTTATTTTATAAACAAGCTGATCGGACATTGTTCTTTTTATTTTCTAGTAGGCGCTGTTGCCAAATCGTAAACTTGAAACCAAGCGAATCAAATTTTAAAACCCCATTATTTGAAGAATGATTTTGAATAGTTTTCGCGGCGCATTTGAAAAAATCATGAATGAATCTCATAATTAATCAGTTTAAACTTGCATATGCAGTGATAACCCAAATTGAGGAGAACTCCCCATTCACGGTGCATTCACGAATAAATTCTCTAGAGAATTTTCGGCTGTTGCAAACGGGCTCAAGATACGGTAAGTTCGGGAACAGAATGAGGATGATCCTGATAGCCGACTCCATTTATGTGAAGTGGTCAGTTCATTTCACCTTAACGGAATTGTAAACCGGCATAACTATGGGTATTGGTCAGATGAAAATCCAAGAATATTTCGTCAGGTGCATACTCAGCTTCCCCAAAAATTAAATGTTTGGGCGGGTATTTATAGAAATCACATAATCGGCCCTTTTAGATAAAAACTTTCCTCACGCCTGTATTGGAAGAAGGGGACATATTGAGGGGCCACCCAGATACCTGATCTGGCTCCGCTGGACTTTTTTCTATGGGGTCACTTGAAATCCAAGATTTATGCTACATTTTTCAAAGTTGAACAACCGAATGATTGGTCATCGTAGACATTACATAATACAGTACAGACTGTCGTGACCCATCAGTTATCAGGCGTTTTGGTGTAATAAAATATTTATTACCTTGAAAATTGTAGTTTCTCGAATACTCCAAAAAAAGGAATGATGTTTCGCTCGAAATTTCCCATTTTTTTTTCAACCGAATGGTTGGTCATCACAAATATGATATAGAGGGTATTGTGACCCTTCAGTATCAATCGGTCTGGTTATAAAATATTTAACGTAGTTTTCCGAATACTCTGAAACGGATTATGATACGGTTAAAATATAACATTTTTCTTTAAACCCATGCCAAAAATGGAATCGAAAAACTAACTTTGAAATGAATGGCATTTTTCGAAAAACCGGTAAGGGGATGGTTTGCGATAAATCTGCGAGTAAAAAACTTCATTCTAAGATATGGGGTGTTCCGTTCGAAAGTCACAAACTTTCCTCTATATCTTTGAAATCGTAATTAATTTATATTATCCATTACGAGTATCACATAAAACAGGAAAATTACTGATTTAATTTTTCAAATATCTCGAACATAAATCAAGATATAGAGAGATAAGAGAAATATTTGAAAGTCTTTTTTTCAGAAACGCCGGTAACTCGATAACGATTCAAGATATCCATAATCTGCTTCTGTTTTCTATTATTTCGAAAAAAGGGATCGGGTGTCCTTGACGATTTTTTCTCCAAGTCTTATAGTTCTCGAGATGTTCTCCATGAGCATCAAAATTTCGGACAACCTCTACAAATATTGATAGTTGAGTTTCTCATTCCCTTTTTTCTATAGTGACACACCCCATTTTACAAGAAACTGTGACACAGATTGACCAGTACACATGGAGGTACAAATCTTACTTTGAATTTTTATAATAAATTGTCAATTTCCTAGAGATTAATACGTTGAAATGTAAAGCTAGTCATCCTACTGTACCCCGCGCCGCGTCCTGGTTTGGAACCGTTGAAGAAAATATTAGTTCAAATTAGTCTATATGATTGTCGTATGTATTCGTTCGTGATATAAGTGTGAAATTCTTCGTGATTGGAGTGGTTCTGGGAGAGCACATGCTCTAACCTACACTGCATTTGGAAAAATTCTTTTGGATTGGCCTGTCCAAGAATCCTTGTAAGAATACTTGATTGGAAACGTAATTGGAACACTACCCGAGAACGCTATTTGTTTGATGCGTGGATGGAATTCGACCTAGCACATAGTAAAGGATAGAAGAAGAAAAAGATATGTATAGCTATGGTCAGTTTTATAAACTGAATTTCAACTATCCGTAACCTAAATTTATTTGCGAGGCGCCATTTCTATTCCAAGACATAGTACTGCAATGTTCACGAGATCTTTTTCTTATCAGGTAGCAAACCTCATGAATGAGTTGAAATGTGAATACAAAAATTTTAACCTTGATAAGTTCAAATTGCATATTTTGAATAATTTCCGTAATGACCCATTATATAACTAGGCTAGTGTCTCTTCAAGAACAACTCAGACTTGGCTGGTTTATATGGCCATTTTTGTCTGGGGAAGCTGTCTGGGGTGGATGGTCTCGAGGCTCGGCATTTTTTTCATTTCTTCTTTTCGTACGGCATTTACATTGTTTGCATTTTTCTTCGTCTTGATTTTGCGCTCATGTTTGCTTGTGTTTTTTTTTTTCTTCATTTGTTTACTAAATTATTTTCGGGTTAGATGGAAGAATAGACGCATAGTTAAATTAACTTATTTGCACTCTAAACTTTAAATTGTATTAGACTGTGCGAGCTAAATCTCGCCCTTTAAATGTATCATTGTTTAAGTTGTAATTACATTTTGATAAATAAAGACCTTTATTATTATTATTATTATTATCTTTCATGGTAAGTATATTGTTGTATTGGTTGTTGAAGAATTTTATGAATTTGTAATACATCACCCTGTACGAAGAATTTGAAGTGAAAACAATTATTGTAAGGCTCGTCATCCAAATAGTTCAGATAGCTATACTCCATTCACATTCATTTCAGCAGTCGGTTGGCCATGAAATAATTTTCTCAAGTTTTTGTAACTAGAACGGAGTAAGGTTAGCACTCATGAAATGTCGTTAAGGTTGTACAATACTTCCATTCGCCCTATGCTTCACAATGCTATTTATTTCCATCGTAATTCAAAAACGGATCGATGAATTCATCTGATTTTCAACATATACAATCAGAAGGAAGGAACAAAGAGACTCTCGTTTCGTTTTTGAAAAAAAAATGAATATTTTTCTGTTAAACTCAGTTTGAAAATGGTGGTATTTATATATGAGTATAAATTCAAATGCAGAAGTGATGGTTCGAAATGATCAACGAGAGTATTTTCTTAAAGAGAACTTCTTCATGATAACAAAAAAAAAATTTTATTTTTTTTCAATTTTCCTTGATTTTTGAAGGAAATAAGATTAATTCACCCGCCTCTCATCAAACTCCACCCTCCTATTTCTGAGTAGCCAATTACAATTTACTTTGCTCTTGCATTGAGATTTATGGCCAAACAGTCGACCAGCTTTTATGAGGGTTAATTTTATAATAACAAAAGGACGGGTGGTACTCGACTCTTGCAGAAAATTCAAAACAGACAAGATTTATAACATCCTCATAAATTTTACGTGAAAATAACGTTTTGGTGTCCGACTATATGTACCATTCTATGTACCATCATGTGAATTCTAAAAGAACTTTTAGAGTTCAATGATATGCACCTATATAAAACATATAATATTCGAAAATTCGTTATTTTTACGAGTCATCGAAAGTTTCGGCTGAGATTGTAGGTAAGAGGGTGAATTTTAGGGAGTCCGTTTCATAGACAGTTCGGGCTTACGGAGCAGCCCTTTCCCATGCTGCTGGGTCCTGCCTGGCACCTACACACTTGCAGAGGTCCTTCAAGGCTGAACAATGAAAAAACATTCGTTAGGAGGAGGGAAATTCATGACAGGAGAAGAGAGAAATTATTGACCTTTTCAAGAAAGAGAAAAGAAAACTCTCTCCAATGGCCCGGATTTCAATTACGGACCAGATGCTGCCCAACCTGACATCACTGAGGAAGAAATGTCTTCCAAGAAGTCAGAATTTTCAGATATTCTCAGAAATAGAAAATCTGACTCGTCAAAATTTTGGAATAAATAACTCGTGGGCAGCATGACAATGCACTTTGGAGGCAATGCAGGCAGGACTATCTAACATTTTCGAACTTTGGTTCAGTGGTGAAAAAAAATCAACCACTCCTTGCCAAAGTAAGGCGATAACACTGTAAGAACATTAAAAAAAATATAGGGGTAACCCGGTGCGGATAATTTATTGACCCTGAGTATCCATTCCTGGGAGCCTCTCCTTATGGATTGGTTGGGGACGATGGTTTGATAGAGGTCAAATGTCTCCAATCAATCAAAGGAAGAAAGCTAAGGGACTACAAGAAACCGCACTGCTTCACCATCGAGGATGGTAGAATGAGGTAATTCTAAGCTAATTCGTTATCTTCGAAGAAATATCATTTTCCATCATTTTTAGGCTGAAAAAAATTCATAATTATTTTTACCAAATGCAAGGACAATTGAATATCTGTAAACAAATTTTTTGCGATTTCGTTCTATATTCAGATGATGATTTTCAAATAGAAAGAATAGAATGTGACGAGGCACTATGGAAAAATATCATCTTGCCAAAGCTGGAGAAGTTCTATATGAATTGCATTCTTCCTGAATTAATAGATGGGAGAATACCAAAAAGAATGCGGGCACGGGATAAAAATGAAACACGGCAATAACTTTCAAAATAAAATATTTCGAATTTCAAACAGTTGTTTTTTCCCAGATCATCAGTTTCTAAATGATTATACCTATTCACTATCATCACAGCTATAATCATTAATTCAAGGCCTGTTAATTTGTATACTGCAAGATATTTCAGTTCTTTCTCGATCCTAAAGCATCATTAGCTGATGCAATGAAATGTCTACATATTTTTGTGCTCGTTTCAGGTTCTTTCATACCAAAGCTCGATTGAGAATTTTTCGATTTTCAACAATATTTATTTTCGCGTCTCTGTTACTACCATCGCGCTGAAACTCCTATAAGTGGAAGTGATTCGAAATAAACCAAATCTTTAGTAGACCCTTTTATTAGGGATAATAAACACATAAACTCAACTATCCTTCGCTTGCTGTCCCCTCAGGCAAAAGGTCTTGTAGCGAAAAAAGTGGGTGGAGCTATTGTCTCGGTGGGACGAAAATATGTTCAGTTAAAGAAATTTTCATATAGTGCCATCTAGCGGAATTCACGTTTCGGGAGAACGGGTATAACACCCTTAATGTCATAACGCCGTTGCCACAACTAATATCAATTTTTATTACGAAAATGCCGAAAGTGATAGAAAAAAAGAGACAGGGTTTCAGGAAGTGCTATTTAGAATTCAGGTCCGCTCTATTATTATGGATATTCTAAAATCCACAATACGTCAGACGGTAGCGAACATATTCAATGTAAGAGAATTTATATAATGTTTCATCTGAATCTAAACAACTTATATTACTGCTGAATATTTCCACAATCAGAAAGATTGTTAATGAAGAGGATGACAAACAATTTCCTTCTATTGGGAGACCCAAAAAAGTGGTGGCATTTGAGAAAATTGATTTTTCTATTTTTCATTTGACTTGTCCTATGCATTGTAAATGTCTTAAGGTACCAATAAATACCTGATGATTATTATTATATCAATGTATTAAGATAAACAGCCACAAATACGCGCCAGTTGTCCTGTTAATTGTTTATTCATGTGAAATTTTTGTTCAAAGGTGAAGTTCATCTTGACTTGAAACTTCTTTTAATTCCTTTTACTTATATTGATGCAAGATGATTTTTGTTGAAGAATTTAACATTCTTGTAATTATCTGTTAATTCCTTCGGGAGATACCCATTTCCAACCACTGCATCATATGCATTTCATCTTCAGGTTAATATTTTTGAAATCTACAACTGATGTAACGTATTCAAACTTTAGCCAAAGAAGATAACGAACAGTAACTCTCCTCAAGCTGGTGCATATTATGATATTATACTGATCTCTTGTATTTTCCATGCAAATAACTGGGTTTGGTATGCCTTCAATCAGTTTTTATAAACTTCAATTATGTTCGTCACATATGATAAAATACGTAATAACAGAAACTTTTACGTAGAACGAGCAACAAAGCGTTGATGTAAAACCCAAAAATGTTTTGACAAGCGTCATAACCTCACATTTTCGTACTATACAGAGTGAAATGTGTCAAATTTCCATGGCCAATCGACTGCTAAAATAAAAGTGAATGGAGTATAGAAACAAAATTGGTGACTGCTACTTATATTTTTTCAAAATAAGGCTTTTGTTACTTTAATAAAACATACCTACATGGCATTATTAATTGTACATTTTTCCCTCACACTCAAAACTGCATGTCCCTCTGGAGTATCATCAGCAGGATTCAGATTTTTGGATTCGTTAATAAGAACGCAATGACACACAGTTGAAACAAGAGTTTAATGCTCGTATCTGGTCTCTGGTCTTATGTATGCTTATTTTCAAATGTGTAAAAGATGCTTTTTCGCACATAAAAATATGAAAAATTTAGAACACATTTTGTACTAGAATACAATTTTTTATACATGTTGAAAGAAAAATTGAAATATAGCAAATCCTCTAGTTACAATATTCTTAAAAATTCAAACGCCGTTTGCACTGTTTCAGTAAACAGTTTTCATTTTTTATCCCAACTCGTTGAAAATTCATAAAAATAAATGAAAAAGCAAAATTAAGTCCAACAGCCAGTATCTCCGAAGGGATTCGAATTGGAGAAAACTATTACTTGAAGAAACTAGTACTATCACTTCCTGAAGTTATGGCCTGAACTTTGAAATCATCCTGTGTATGTCGCAGTTGGATGCCAAAATATGTCATTTTCCCAAATACTAGTCAAGTTTGTTTATACTTGTCGACAAGAAAATAAGAGATAATTTCACAATATGCAGCGGATTACACGAGGAGTCGCGGAAATTTCGCTCGTATAGTAATAATAGGCGATTTCGAATGATATTGGTTCTTGGCTGGTTCATAGATGGGTTCGTCATATTTGGACCAACCGCATTCGAATGACAAATTGATGACGTCATTAATCGTCTGGTTCGTAGTTGGTTAACCGAAACTTGAACCGTACTCTCGAGCACGGTGTGCTGTCTGGTTCTGTTTCCTTCTATCCTCCTATTCTGCATTGAAAGACCCTGTTTTCACGAGGGAATCACCCATATTTATACGGGAAACTACTGAACGTATTTTCATGAAATTCAGCACTTATAAGTATTTCACGATGCTGATGAAATCTAAAATATTTTCAAGGCATGATCACCTCCGGTTTTTCCGGAAATGACGTCAACTTCCGTTTTTCAAATTACATAGAACACCATTTTTTTATTGCAGAAATAGATTCCTTAGAAAATTTCAAGTTATTTTGATGTAACATTTTTCAGTTTTGGTTGGAAAATTCTCTCTGAGCGGGAAAATTCGAAAAAAAAATCGAAAATAAGAGCTCCGCTGAAACAAGAATAAGGGTAATGTCAGACGCGGAGGTTTTGACCGAGACGGTTCTCGCTAGCGACCGCCTGTTCGATGTCAAACGCGTCGATTTAATCGCGTCGGTTTATATCCAAAATACAAGGCGATGTGAGGTCGTGAATAGAACGATAAAACCGCCGCGTCTGACATGTTCCATATACATACCACTGATGACTGTACGAAAGGCTCATAAAAACCGAGACGGATAGTGATCCCGACGACCCTTCGAGTCGGTTTTAAAAACGCCTGGCGATTCATACCGCTACGTCTGACATGGTCCATTTGAAACCCATTGACGACTCTCCGATACAGTTCTACTCTCGAGAAACGTCTCGGACAAAACCGCCGCGTCTGACATTACCCTAACTTCGAGGTTTTTGGATGGAAAATTTTCATTTTTGGGATTTTTCAAGATGTAAGATTGATGTATCCACTTTAAAAATCGAAATCGCGATTCATGATACAGGGGGTGAAAAAATCGCTTTCAAAGTAAGGGATGACAAAATCGTGAAAAATCAATTTTTTCAAATAAGAACCCCATTTTTTTATGGCAAATATTGAATCTACGTTAAAAAATAATGTGAGTGTATGCATCACACCCTTGCCCTAAAGTGGATATTTTCTGAGTTATTCACAAAAAACTGTTTTTCGTCTTGAATTTTCAGCTATTTCTTTTCCCTTCACGCCAAAAAGATGAAATTTTCAGGAACTGTTACTTAAACCATGATTTAGATTTTACTACCATAATATGCAAGAGAAAAAAGTTACAGGTTGTTCCTAAATAGATGGCGAATTTTGATTCGAATTTGTATCGGAAACCTCTTTATTTCAACTAGTCGGCCATCGGTTTTCTCTCCAGTGATAAATAAATAATTCCTTATGAACCATATGCAAAAACTTACCATGTTTTACATTCTTTTTTTTTTAATGATAGATATCATTAATTACATCTGCCAAATTTCTCTTTATTCAGTAGCATTTTGTGTTTACTATTAATTTGGTGATAATTCGTATTAAGTTATAAAATCGATCACTATGCCTAATTTTACCAATGAAGATTATTTAAATCTCATTCTACTTCATGGAGAATGTAATAAAGTTGTAGATAGAACGATTCGACTGTTCATTGAGAGGTTTCCTGACCGACCCAGACCAACGAGAGATTCCACTAACAGAACCATGACAAACTTGAGAAATGTCGGATCTTTCGTTGAGAAAACTATACACAGAGAAAAAAGTGTAGTAGATTATGAGAACAACGAAATTACAGTTCTTGCATATTTTCGTGTGAATCCTCAAAATTCTCTCAAAGATGCCGAGATTGATCTGGGATTATCTCAATCGAGTGTTTGGAGAATATTAAAAAAACATAAAATGCACTCATATAAATTCAATAGGGTACAGCATTTGAAGGAAACTGATTTCGTCAGGAGAACAGAGTTTTGCGAAGCTATGATGATTCGATTTCAAGAGAATGAAAACTTTTTGGACTGTATAATTTGGACAGATGAATCTAAATTCACAAAGAATGGTTCTTTCAATAGGCATAACAGTCATTATTGGGATGAAGAGAACAACCACCACTTCAGACAATGGAACTTTCAAGAGACCTGGAGTCAATGTTTTTCGCGCCATCAAAAATAATGCAATTCTCGATGTTCACATTTATGATGGGACTTTAACTGGTAAGATAGAACACTACATATGTTTGCATTATTTGAAGAATGTTCTCCCTTAGGAGATAGATATTCTGACATATTGACTCAAATAATTGAGCCGCTAGAACAGAACCATAATAACTTATGGTATCAACAAGATGGCGCTCCTCCACACAATTCACTCAATGTGTCAAATATCCTCTACAGGCTATTTGAAGATCGATGATTGGCGAACAATGGTCCACATCTTTGGCCACCACGTTCTCCCGATTTAACTCCTTTAGACTATTATGTTTGGGGTAGGATAAAAAATATTGTCTACTCAACTCCCCTGACTGATAAAGAGGACTGCATAGAACGAGTCAGAAATGCGTTCAGGTTTGTTTAGATTTTTAGATTCATAGTTTTGAAACTCAATTTGGTTTTTAAACACTTTTGCAGATCTCTTCCTCCCGATGAAATAAGAAGAGCAACGCACGAAGCATTCCTGAGACGTATAAATAAATGTCTAGAAATTAACGGTCAAAACTTTGAGCATCTTCTCTAGTTGTAACTGCGAGAGTTTGCCATGGTTCTCCTAATAATAACTTGAAGTCGGTTTCAAGAAGGGGTTAAAAATCTACAGCATGGTTCAAATAACAGTTCTCCAAAATTTCATCTTTTTGGCGTGAAGGGAAAAGAAATATGTAGCTGAAAATTCAAGACGAAAAACAGTTTTTTGTGAATAACTCAGAAAATATCCATTTTAGGGCAAGGGTGTGATGCATACACTCACATTATTTTTTAACGTAGATTCAATATCTGCCATAAAAAAATGGGGTTCTTATTTGAAAAAATTGATTTTTCACGATTTTGTCATCCCTAACTTTGGAAGCGATTTTTTCACCCCCTGTATCATGAATCGCGATTTCGATTTTTAAAGTGGATACATCAATTTACATCTTGAAAAATCCCAAAAATGAAAATTTTCCATCCAAAAACCTCGAAGTTATTCTTGTTTCAGCGGAGCTCTATTTTCGATTTTTTTTTCGAATTTTCCCGCTCAGAGAGAATTTTTCAACCAAAACTGAAAAATGTTACATCAAAATAACTTGAAATTTTTTAAGGAATCTATTTCTGCAATAAAAAAATGGTGTTCTAATTTGAAAAACGGAAGTTGACGTCATTTCCGGAAAAACCGGAGGTGCTCATGCCTTGAAAATATTTAAGATTTCATCAGCATCGTGAAATACTTATAAGTGCTGAATTTCATGAGAATACTTTCAGTACATTCCCGTATAAATATGGGTGAGGTTCCTCGTGAAAGACCCTGTATACTACATTACATACATATATTTTGTTTGGGTTTTGTTCACATTTTTAGGCGGTTTTAGTTTTTAAGTTAATATTTTTGAAAATGGCCGAATCTCTCAGTGCAGTGGGCTTTGAAGTGAATGGAAAAATCATTTATTTTATGGCACTGGCACTCATTAAAAATATTTTTTCAATATTCGATGAATCAGAATCACCCAATTCATCCACTAATATGATGGCTGCAACTGCTTTGCGTTTAAGCATTTTATTAATATCTATTTGATACAAAAACAAATACTTGTAAACAAGTGAAGAAATAACATTTCAGCTGACAACCGTTTAACCAACCGTTTCGTTCAAGAATTCGAATGGGACGGAACCAACCGAGGGAACGACGTCATCGTCTATAAACCGACCGGTTAACCATTAACCAACCAAAAAGGCCATTCGAAATCGCCTAATGTTAGAATAACTTAAACAAATTCAGTAAATAAAAAACATTTCAAATTGATGTAAGAAAATGTTATTCAGTTGTCACAAATTTGAGATATGACAGCAACGATATCTTTAATTCCATTGTGAAGTTTGAAGATGACATAATCCATAATCCAACCCATAGCAACAAGGGTAAGTAATTCACAAGTGGAATAAAAGGCGCGTTTTTTAATTCACCAAATTGGTGTGGTTGAGGTGGACCGAAATACGTCATTTTTCGTGAAGATTCACCTCATTTCCACCAGTAATACAAAAACGACTCGGTGGTAATGTGATGAAATCACAATTCAACTGACAATGACAGTTTGGGGTAAAAATCAAGACTAATTTCAATTTTATTATTATACTATACATATTTTGTCGTGATTTGAGATGTATTCGTTAATATTATTAGTGGAGCAATGTTCCCCATTCTAGTCACATTCATCCGAAGATTAGGTAATTTTAAGATAATATGATGAATATTGGAAAAACGCCCAAAAATCACTAATTATTTCAAAACGATAGTTTCTGGATACAACGATATGGATTTCCAATACCATGTCACATTTTCAACATCTAATGTTGACGAAATATTTTTAAATAACTTCATTTTAATCCTTTCACACACAACATCTAATGTTGAAAGGCTACTGAAGCATTCCTCATGACCTTAAAGGTACAGGTTTATGATTAAGTAGTGCCCATGATAGTTTCATAAAGACTGAAAAAAATTTTTCTCATCCTTGTTCATTTTCCTGTCGCCACGCAATAAACTTGTTCTTGTGGCTCTGCGATCGTGCTGGGATCATTAACATAACCTAACTAATACTCGATCCACCAAACTCATCAACCTTTCCAGATAGTGGAAAAACAATTGGTTGAATTAAAAAACAAAAAGATTGTGCCCACCAGAATGATATAAAAACGACTTGCTGGAAAACCACTCTTTCACCACACCAAATTGCTGAATTAAAGAACGCGCCTGAAATAACATGAGTGGAGAAACGTCATCTTGCTCTTGTTGTTATGAATTGAAAAATGCCCTAGCAACAATCAATAGAAGCGATACCTTCCATGTCATTTCATAAATTGATGAATCTCTGGGATCCTAATCAAAATATAATTTTGTATACAAAACATGTGCTATAAATTCATACGAAGAAATAAACCTACTGTCCTTTGGGCTCTTGGGTTAAACTTTTCCATCATATGAATAAACTTTCATTTAACTCACTTGTATAAATAACTCTAAAAATGGAAATCCTAATTTTTCTGAAGCATGTACCAAGTTGAACATGCGTACAAAATATCAAATAAATATCAAATTCTTATCCCTTGTCGATCAAATACCTACATATTTAACAGACATCTCATTCGAATATGAAGAAATCTGATTCAACTCAATGAAATAATTCAGACACTGTAAAAATTTAATGCCAAGAGGTATTCGTTTTCGTCAATCAAAAAAACTAAATGAAAATGAGTAGGAGCGCAGCATCGTATTGAGCGAAGATTATCGAGTATATTTATTTTAGTATTGTCGTTTTTTTAGAAACAACGTTTGTTTAAAAATCAGACAAAATGCATAACTACCTGAAAACCATAAGATCTAAATTTTAATGATGATTGGCTACGGAGATAAGACAAGAACGTAAAAAGGAGTTCTTCATTTATTCAGAAAGAAACATCCTAATTTATAGCCCATGTCGCAAAGTACCGTTAAAATTCTAGCAAATTTTCGCTTGGTACGATGCGATACTTATCAAACTAACATTTATTTACACAGTAACCCGAAATGTTTTCATTTTTTCATGAAGATTAATATTCAGCAAAGAAAAATGCTCATTCCAACTCTCAGATTAAATATCTGTAGTCGATGTTGAAATTTTCATTCGATACATTTTTTGATCCAATAAATGGTTCGCCCTGCATATGGTGTCCCGACGGTAAAGCGCCATACGTCAACAACATCGAAAAATAACACTAGCTTTGTTTCGGGTGTTAAAGTTCAATTGAAAAAACTGTACATTCTTTCCCAAATGCACATTGTTAAAAAAAAAGTACTTTTTAGACGCACAGCATGATCATCGGCAAGACAGTTCGTATTTTTGTTATAAGTTAGCCGTGACACGAAACGAAACCATGGATTGCGTAGTTATTGATGTTACTTTTTAACTTTCGAGCAATGACATGACATGTATTGAAACTTATCTGAAATTATTAACTTGAACGAGTAATTTTGCTGTTTGTTTTTCAATTGAACACCCTGTAAATCCGAAACGGAGCAGTTATGGCCAGTAGTTAATTGGTATCAATAAGGTTTTTTTTCCATTTCAAATTCATGGTTAAAATGTGACGGTTTCCTTTCGGTACAGTATACATAGAACGATATAGATAGAACACAACATTATAGATAGAACACATTATAGATATAGGGTATTTCAAATCAAGCGGTTTAAAAAATAAATAAATAAAGCACATACCTAATTTGCAATCGTTTTCAAAAACTTTTTATTGGTAATTGAAGTATCAGTTATTACATTTATCTACGAGAGATAATATTTGCCAAATAGCCTTCTCTTGCAGCTCTACAGACGTCTACTCTTTTGTTTAAATTTTCAATGAAATTTTGACATAATTAAGGCTCTAACTCACAACCTGAACTTCAGTTCAGGAATCGATTGTGGATTATTCTTATGGACCTGGCTTCTCAAATAACCCCCAAAGAAAAAAGTCCAACGGTGTCAAATCACATAATCTTTGTGGCCAATTGACATTGTTTCAATAAATCAATTGTGTCATTTGCAAAGTGAGGTGTAGCGCCATCCTGTTGAAACCAAATGTCCTTTTTATCAATATACAATAATTGAGGCCACAAAAACTCGATTATCAACGAACTGAAATTTTTTAATAATTCGACCAACAGTGTTTTCAGACGGACGATTATGTAAACCATAAAATTCACTTAATTTTCTAAAAACACTTTTCACAGAATGCTGATTTTCATGAAATAATTTAACAATTTGAACGCGTTGTTGTATCGTGTACGAAGACATTTTTATAAATGTCGTACATCATACTTCTTTAATTTCAAAATACCCAGACGAATTCGGTGCGCCATCTATATTTTATTTATTCTTAAAAAAAAACGCGCAATTTGAAACACCCTTTAGAACAACTCAGTTTTATAAGAGATTAAAAAGATACTTACTCGGCGGCAATGGTTGCTGCATAGGCTGATATCTATCAAACTAGTTAAAGAAAAAACCAGGAAATATTATTTAAAAGAGTTTTTATAACAAAAAACGGGGGAAGAAAAATGGTATATTGGCAATCAACAAAAAATTTGAGATAGTGGCAATATCACCCATTTCTCAAATTAGTGGCGGCTCGTGGGGTAAATGAAATGGGTGATTTTGTACTGCTGTTAAGCAATTCAAGCTCCATGACAACCCTTTCAAAATAATAAAAGGCTGTATTTTTCTGTTCATTTTTTAATAGTCATATCTGAGAAAACAACTTCTAAAAAATTTTTGTTTACAAAGGTTATAACGATATACCCATTTCTTTGAGTTTTTCTTCGTATTTCCCAATATTAAGTCAATACAATTGATTAAGTTGCTCAGCAATAATGACATTTCCTAATAGTGTGAATTCCATTTAGATGAGGGTATACGTCTTCAAATTCTAATTTTTTTTCAAACTCGAATGAACTAAGTCATTACCACACAATAATTTATTCAAGTACGCAGGCTAAACAATATAAATCGTTCTTTAAGCTTGCACCCACCAAACAACATATCTCCAGATTTCTCTCCTAGGTAAGGTTTTTCTCAACTAAGCCGGTGGCTTTTGAATAAATTACATTTTATTTTTCCTCATATCCCTATCCTAAAACGACAATTACAAGGGAAAATACACCTAAATGAAACTTGCTCAAATTTCGCAGATACCAAATGAAATTCTCTAGCTTTTTTTGTTAAGCTGCCACAGGTTGGTGAGGTGACGCAGCTTCTGCACGTAGTATCTACATCAAGTCACCATCACGCTCTATTTGCGCGGTCTTGTTCTTTTCTATATTTTTCAAAAACTCACGCTGCGTCACCTCACTAATCTGCGTTTCTATTTGCGCCTGGCCATCCCCGCAAAGGGCACTCTTTTCCCGCTAAACAGCTCCCATCACCCCCTTCCCTCCTCCTATAATCCATGGTTTAGGCCTCCTGGGAAGAACGCTAAGGATTCTATGGTCGTGTGTAATGAAATAGAAAATTTACTAAAAATCATTGTATTTGAAAGCAAAACTTATATTGAAAAGAACGTCCTTTTAAAGTATTTAGAATTCAAAATTGCAAAAGTAAAGAGTGGATCAATGATCTTCACGATTGTTGTGGCCTTTTTTTCCTTGGAAGGCTCCTCATCTGAAATAGAAAATAGAAACATATTATAACTCTATATTCACCGTATCTTGACGGTGGTGATATGTTGGTTAAATGTAGGTACAGAAATATTTAGACATTCAGTTTCAAACCAGGTTACTGTCAATTTCTCAGCACCTTCCCGTTCATCAGAGCCGATACCAGGGTCAACAGGAGATCCAAAAAATATGACAGTTGGTTTCTATAATGAAGTGCTTTAAAATCAGGCAAACTTTTTAATTGTTTAAGAAACTATTTACATATGCCAAGGGGAATAATAATACCTTCATCATCATCGACCTCCTGCACAGCCACGTTTATGTCGCTATTATTGGCGAAACTGCTGCTCAAATAAGGCTGTTTTTTTGCACTAAAATTTGCGAAAGCTGATGGGGCCAGTTAATGATGACACGCTGGAAGCGTATTTCCTTTCCCGTGTATAGTGGACGACAAAAACGACCCGATACGCTCATCGTTATGTAGAACTTTCAATGACAGCACAGCAATTTCGATCTGATTCATCAATTATCAACATAACCTCAAGTATATGGTGAAAAATGCAAAAAAACCTGGTTTACGTTTGAAATTTTTTTCTGCAACAAACATTTATTGATTTGGTTAGAAATCACTGAAAATACAGATTTCCAGGAGCTTGATGTGAAGTATACGAAATATGCATTTTTTCATAATTATTTCTGGATACCTTAGGTAGATGAAAAGTAGTTGTCCTTAGTTAAGGATTCGATCAACTTCCGGGCCCTTATAATTTATTGTGTCCCTTGGTGTTGAAGTGTCCCCTAAAATTCCTTATTTCGTGAGAAGGAAATCTAAGTATCACTTGAACGAGCTCATATGTCCTTCAAATTTAAAGATGTTTTAACGGTCATAACGAATATGTCTTCTACTCCACACGGGAAAGGAAACACAGCATTCTAAAACCTCGCGATATTGGAGTTCGAACAAACACTTCTTCGTTGGCATTTTTAGTTTTCCATAACCTTTTCGGAACAGGTATGTCCGCTGCTGTGCACGGGAAAGGAAATACGCGGCATTTGCGATGAGAACAGTTACTCAAACAACCCAATTGTCATAATTTTGAGATATCCTGCCTGGTTCTGGTATCTGCTATAATGAACAGAAAGCTGCTGATGAATTGACAAGAGCCTTGTTTGAATCTGAAGGTCTAAATACGTGTGTAACTATGATGAACAGCATGCCACCAGTCTCAAGATACGATAAATGTAGAATTACAATTTGTTTCTATTTCGAATCAAGGGCGTCCAAAGGAAATAAAGCCCACTGTAGGCGTGAGACCTTCCTGCTCGATCCACCGTTTACCACTTCCACTCTTACAATTTTTTTTTTAATGTGTTATTAGGGCACGTTTTTGTGGTGATGTGGAGACTTCAGAGGAGGGGGTGATGGCGCATCAGGCTTTGAAATTCCAATACAAGCCAAAGATGGAACCTATACATGAAAAATGCTGGAGAAATTTAATTAGCTTTCATTAAGTTAATGTGTATTTTTTCCCTAGAATGCACGTAGGAATGCATGTAGGTAACAAAAGAGGAGCTAAACTTTTTGCGATCTATACGTGTGTCACCAGATTCTTAAAAGATATGAAGGTAAATCAATTAAACTATTTAAACAAACTATGGGCTCTTTCTTTCTTTCTCGAACAAAAATTGAAAATTAATAATGTGAAAAATCTATTGCGCATGTTCTCACAGAGTCAAAAACTCTGGTATATTATTTAAAAATAAATAATTTACCATTACATCATTCAAGAATCTGTAGACTCACGTATAGATCGCAAAAAGTTCTGCTTCTCTATTGTCATGCGAAACGTGGTAAAGAAGGCTGTACAATAAAAGTACGAGTCTTCAGACCGTTTTTTTTTTTACTTTTTATTATATCCAAAACTCCACGATGGAACAATTATTTTTTTCTGAACCTACTCTTTTCAGTCACCAAGTTCTGCACTAATAGGGTCTCTCGTCAGTCTCGTCACAGCCGTCTATAGAGTAAGGTGACCAGACGTTCGTCATTGTGACAAACAGTCCGCCAATCGTCCAGAAGTCCGTCAAAATCTTGAAATTAATCTTTGAGTTAATAATCAATGATTTAATTCAGTATTTTTAGTACCTTATCCCGAGTGCGAACGTCACTAGATAAATCTCATAGTGGACGTCTCGGCCAATAAGTATGGTGGGAATTTGAATGTTGTAGTCTTCTCAAGAATATTTGAAATAGGCAATAAAAAAGAAAATGCAAATTTGCGGAAGATCTTTCAAAAGAATTTCCATTCCTCAAAAAAACCAAACTTGATTCTGAAGTCTGAATTCAGCATTGCATTTGGGGAATGAGGAGATATTGATTCGCATGTTTCAAGCGACAGACATAAAAAAAATGGTTGAAGCAGCAGTGTTTCCTCCCTGACCAAATTTTTCAGACATTCAAATTTTGGGGATGGGAAGCTTCTCTGGCAACGCCTGAAGCCCATTTCTCATTCCACAGTGAAATGCACAACCATTGTATTGATATTATTATATTTTCGTTCTTATGTTGTGATAAACTTTCATTACTTCTGTTTTCAATGAATTATATTTGTTCTCAATATCATAATACGGGGTAGGAAACTGAGTAGCTGGAAGCATATGCAGGTGAGTCCTTGACTCGTACAACTATTTTAGCAGTAGATTTTTTATGTCAAAAGAAACACTTTTTGCCCTTACCATTTTTTTTTTGAATCGGCTCTTTTCATAAGATGCAGGCTGTTGAAAAACTATAAAAAAATGTTATTCTCAGTTCTATCCAACAAATAGTTTTATCACTTCCAGTCTTCTTATTATTATGACCAATGACCATTACGAACCATAAAAACACCAAAAATTTAAAGAACCCAACTCTTGAAACTAAGTTTCAAGCGCTATTTAATGGATAATTTAACGTTTTGTAAAATAAAAGAATTCTTCATCCTTATATTTTTTCTTATAATGGCGCCGTTTTCGAGTAATTTGACTCAAAAATAAAAAATATCTGTGGAATTCGATAAATTGGGTACGAGGACCGATGCAACTCTTTTTTAAATATCCATAGATGTGTAGTGTTACAGATTTAGCTCTGAAAAAATTTATTCTCAAATTTGAAGTTATGTAATTCTGTTTCTACAAGGGTGGCACAGCTCATTATGAAAACTCAAAATGGCTATGTCATTTTATTAGGGCCGTATCGAAAAAAATTGTACAGGAAAGAGGTGTTTCTTTTGACTTCACTAATCTACTGTTAAAACATTTTTACGATTCAAAGACTCACCCTATACAAATAAATATACTATACACAACATTCATCAGGTCCGTCCGTCATTGAACTGGGTTAGTCTGGTCAGCCTACTAAAGAGAGACGGCTGTGGTCTTGTCCACTGGGAGCGGAAAGCTGCGAAAATAGGCGAAAATCTACTCGTCCGAATTCGCCGGAAACGCAAGACATATCCAAACACGTGATACGCGTCCACCGTCATAACTCGCCATGGTATGTCACCAACGTAACAGTACACTTGAAAATACGCTTTGTGAAAGATGTTGTGAAGGAACAATGTAAAAAACACCATGCCAAGTTGGAATCCCACATAAACCCCATCATCCAACCACTTAGCACTATAGCTAATGGGGAAAACGGGAGGTCACACTATTTCGAATATTTATGCTGGGAAAGTATTTTCGAAATAGTGATTTTCCTAAAAAGTGCAGAAAATGATATTTTTCCGCACGAAGCTACCGGAAGCGGAAGAGTTTCTTATGAAAAAGATCAAATTTCATTTGATTGATTCATATGCAATGATAAACGTAATACTGCATATCGTTACCATCGTTGGCATTGGGTGCATAGGGACATAACAGAATTTAATATAGCAGGGAGTTTTCCCGCCACGTTGCGACTTGAAATGCATGCGGGAAAAGGGTTGAAAGCGGACGCTTGTAAAAAAAAATCATTGAACACTACCCCCACATAGACGATGCAATTTTTTTGCGAACATCGCCCATCGAATATCAAACCGATTGAATCTCTCAGAAACCTAGTTGTCCACTTGGAATATCAACAGGCCAACATAATATGATCAATTTGGTTGTCAACACGAAGTATTGACGACAAGGTGAAGGTCGAAACACACATTACCGCAGGTGTCCATCACATGTTGAGGAAATGAACTCATGAAAAAGTCTATAATATGCCTAACATAACCGCAGAGTATTTGCCATGACAGTAAAGACAGGAACTTGACACTTCCCTACCCCCACCCAAATATAGTTTTTAGTATCAATGAATATATTAACTACTCAATAGTTTTTAGTTCTGCATCCAGCCGCATACGAAATATTATGTGATGTCATCGATATCTATCATACCGTCACGTCAATGGATCTGTCAACTAGTAATGATTTATTCAAAGAAAACAACAAATAAACAAATATTCAACAACATTGCGGCAAACAAAAAAAAAATAAAAAAAAACAAAGCTAAACATTTGATCTTATTATTGATGAGATCTATACTTGATGGAAATCTATAACTGAACTGAAAACGGAATTATATGATTTTCTCTAACTTGAGTTGATTTACTAACTCATGTGATTTTCTCTAACTTGATTGTTTTACCAACTCATCTTAGTGAAAATCATATAATTCTGTTGTGAGTTCATGTAATTTTATTAGCTATGATATAATATTTTTCGCAAGACGATAGACAACAATTGTATTTGTTTTTCTGTTTCTGCGTCAAAAAATAACAAAATAATATGTTTATTTATGAAACAAATATTGCTGCTATATGTCTTCAGATCTCGTGAAAATTTGAATTCTTCAAATATCTACCATCAGTTCTTCGACAACCATCAAAATAATTAGTGCAAGAAATAGTGAATATGGCCATTTAGATTGCTCAATCGTATTTACCAGAACATGCAATCAAAACGTGTATGTACACTTATAGCATTTTAATATCAATACAAGAAATTTGGTCATTTCTGATATTTCAAAGTGATTATTTTATAGATATAGAGATATAATATAGAGTTAAGGTCAGTCTCCTGAAACATGTCAATACCCCACCCCCCAAACTCAGACTCTGGATGCGCCACTAATTCCAATGAGGGGTATCCTATGTACCTGCCATTGCAAAAGTGTTCGACCTCATACTTCATTTTATTCTTTTGGGACAATATCAGTAGGTATGTATATGATTTGAATTTTGCATCAACTTTCATTGTTATTTTAATGGCAGCTCCTTGGAGGCCAGGATAAACTAAATTTCTCACTTTTGAACGTCAGTGTCAGATCTATTATACTCAGTCAATGACGGCTCGTCAGGGTATGCAGGGTCGGCCGGGCCGACCCAAAAATAATCGAGAAATAGAAAATAAATATAATTATTTTATTCTTCAAAACTCATTAGAAATGATCAATTTTGATATTCAAATCTCAATTAATTCCCTAGTATAACGTACTACAACTTATTTCGATGAGCATGACGCCCCAGTCGCTCTGAATTAGTTTATTTCGAAGTTCTCTTTCCTTACGCTGAACACGCTAGCTCGGCCAGCCGTACTAGCCTTGCGAAACGCTTCAAGTTATGGTACTATGCAGCACCTACGTCGCGCGTAGTTATCACCAAGTTGAACTGTACAATATATCGTATTACGTCGCTGCTAGATACATACACGGTCGGCCAGCACGAGTTGGGCCTACCTTGCTATGGTTTGGGCGTTTAGTTTTCATATTTCTAGATTTCCCCATTGACTATTCCAAGATATATTATGAAATGAATAGTTAATCATTAAATATTATGCCTATTTCAGAAAAGAGCGTATTCGTACCGTTTAAGAGTAGTTTAGTCAATGAAAATATAATATATCCCTAATTATAGTTAGATTTTTTGATTATTAAATGAATAGTTAATTTTTGTAAGAGGGTATTCGTACTGTACAAGAGTAGTTGAGTGATTTTTCGACCATAAAAATTCCAAAATTCGTAATTCCTAGTGAATGTATAAGGGCGCGGTGATTTCGAAGCAGTGGCGGCTCGTGGTCATGAGAGCTGAGGAGGCTAATAGTTTTCGAGCAGTGTTGGAACACACTTTGATCAGTCAATAGAGTATACTTCTTCAATATAATGAAAAGTTGCCAGTTCTAAGACTAATTTTCAATGCAAGGGGATGCTATATGCTCCTTTGACTTGTTATGCCTTTCGATAGAACGCGGTATATTTTTCAAATCTGAAAACCCCGTTTTGAACCATGAAGTATATTCTGTTTGATGAGAAAATAGTAAATATGGCCAGCACAATAATTTTTCCCGTTTGATCGATCCAGTTAACCAATCACATTTATCGTACCAAACAACACTGAAACCTCTATTCTGACGATTTTCGGTAAACTTTAGTGTAATTAAATTTGGTGGAGGTCTTGTAAAGGTTTTAACAACGTGTACAGTTAATTCTCAATATTCAATTCCATTTTATTTTTTGATCCGTATCAGTACTTACCCCTAACGCCCTAACAGAACAACCTATCTTAACAAGAATATATCACAAATTTCCCGAAGTTCCAGTTCTCCACGAAGTCGTTACATTCAAATTGAAAATTGAAATCATAACAACTACCGCCGGACAACGCCCCTACCGCCGGAGATCAAGCGTATATAGTCGAAGACGGCACGAAAGAATCGATGGAGAACAGGGGAGCTGTGCCTCCTCTGGTACATTTTACGGGCGAATATGGTACAGTAAGTCAGCTGAATTCTTGTTCGGCTAGTATGTGAGTCCAGAGAACGTATGCATGAGTTACACTATCAACGGAGGCAGCAGGCCCAACAGCCTCCGTCCGAATAGGCAGTCCTAGGAAATATTCACATTCGATGCGGCGGATGCGTACGCGGCCGGTGGATTGTATGATTGTTATGCTGGATTTTTATGAGCGGAGGAACGAAAAATAAACTAATTTTTATCTGAATATCTAGTTCAGGTGTTCGGAAAATTTATATAGAAATTACTTTCTGAAAATAAGGACATGCCCAAAATGAATGTATTTTAGCTCTAAGCTTTATGAGGAGGCTTAGCCTCCCTTGCCTCCTCTGACGAGCCGCCCTTGTTTCGAAGCTTCCTGAATACGCGTAAGATCGGACATCGGCCGGCCGACCCTCGGAGTGGGGATATAAGAATCGCATCCGCATCGCTGTTTCCATATTATGAATTGAATTAGGTCAGTGTCGTAGAACAAGAGAAAGGGGTGCACGTATTTATCAGTTTTTTTTTCTTCAATTCATTTCGTAAATTTTGATGATCTGAGTGGATTCTAAATTTCTTGGATTGTTGAATAATTGGAGTAGTAGCAAATCGAAACCAACTTTTCATCCTGTCACAAGATCTTGTGACAGTAGAAGGAAGAATGGTGAAATAAAGAAAGGAAAAATTAGTACATTATCACTCAAAATCAAAATTGTAGATGTGTTTCAGTGAGCTTAAAATTTTGATTCGTATTGACGTTGATGTTTTGGGTTGTAATAAATTTGTTATTGGTATTTACAGAAATACCCCGAAGAAGAATAAATCTATTATTCAAAAGCTTGGCAAAAACAAAGAAGTGTGGTACATTCTTTCTCCAAAAACAAGTCTATATGTCGCATTGAAAACGAAACTTTTATACATTGCGGTTGTATAAAGAAAATCAGACTATATCTACAGGATGGGGCATAAGTCTGGAATAAAATTAATGTTTCTTCAATATTAATCAACCACTGAAAATGAAGACGCTGAAACCCACCAATTGCTTTTCAATTACCTTCTTCTTCTATCAATTAATAGTTTCTCAACCAATAGCTTAACATCAAGATGCTGAAAATCATGTCAATTGAGTTCTGATTGCACTTATTTTTGGGAAATAAAATTGAATATTTTTCTTCCACCCCTTAGCTGCAACCCCATCCAACTTATGTTTAGAAACTTAATTGACAAAAAATATATCAATATTTAATTTAAAAAAAATGAAGATTATGGTGGGAATCCGCGTTTTAATTTCCAGTTATTTGTTGAAAAAATAGATATTAATTTTATTCCAGGATATTCCCCTGTATATCCTGGGTCTGGCCGACCCACACCTTATGGGCACGAGCCGTCACTGTACTCAGTTATGTGTGAGTTGAGCTTTGTTTATTTTTTTGCCGTTGACCGTCATGCAGCACGAAAAACGAGGACGTTGCGGTCTCGACTTAAGTCGCTGCCACCGTAACCACTCCCATTGAAGAATAGGGGTTAGTTTGCTCGAACAAATTAGTCAGACAAATTTTCGTTCGTATACACATCCATAATACAACCATTTCTTTCAACAATTTCAGTGTTGAAACTCATGCATGGCCACAATTATGTTCAAAGAACCCTCGCAACAAAAATGCTTGGGGTGAGAGCACGTTCGAATAGGTGGACGAAGTTGGAAATTTTTCTAATTGCATACGAATATGACGTGTTTTATAAATAGCTCTACCAATGTGAACCTTTCATAGTGTCACAATGATCGACTCCAGAGGATAATCATTTGAAATAATAAACAAAATCTTCTTTATGTGCAATAGATCGTCCTTTTGAGGTAAATAGGAGAGTCGTGTAAATTCTAACGAGACCATTATTTAATTGATAGTACGCACTAAAAAGTGAACATTCCGTGGGAGAAACAAATTCATTCGAAAACGAAGTAGGATACAATCAATAATGTAGTACATAATCATCAATATTCTACGTATCGCCAGTACCTACTGACGAACTAAGGGAATCCGAATTTATGCATGAAGAGCAGAGAAAAATCAAAAAGGAAAATGTTCGGTCCTACGTTTGAATTGATAAAACATAACTACAAAGAACTACACGGATAAATAGGAATGACATATATATGCACAAGGACCAAGAACCCTAATCAGGTTCATAAAAAACACTTACTTTGTGAATGTACCATGCGATAAGGATGCGAAGGTGGAGGCAACAAGCACATCCCATCGTGTTTCATGGTACCATTTACATAGCGTGATCCCATTCTCGTTGATTCACTTTTATTCCTACGAATCCATATATGAACTATTCCCTAAATAATCATAGGAGTTCTGTATAACAGCAGTCTTATCAAAATGTTTTAACACGAGTCATGGCACCTAGATTGTTTCTGATATTGTACAAGCTACGAAAAATCATGATGAAGAATTCGTACTCGGATTCATAGTCAATTAACATTTTTTCAATGAATACCTAATGTGATTTCACTATAACACTGTCAAACTGCACTTAACAAGCTCATAAAATAGGGAACAAGTCGATTTTAAACTCCATTAGTCCTGCGATTCCACGGAAAAACATACTAATAACTAGGAACTTTCGCATCAACTTACGTTTGGGGTCGTTTCCTCGCACTAACAAAAATCGATAAGGGCGTTTTGTGATAACGAAACTGTTAAGAATGTATGACACAAACGTCTGAACCCGAAATTATTTACGAAATCTTGAATTTTTGATTGCTACACTTGAATGTATGTTCCTGATTCAAATAAATACAACAATAAACTATTCCCCTACACTGGTCGTAACGCCATTTCTCTCGTAAGGTCTTGGAACAATCAATTTGGTTCGGATTTCGACCGCAAGGCAACAATTAAATGCAACTACGCGTGCGTAAAACTGAATCTAATCAACTACTAACGTAGAGATGAAATCAGTAGACATCCGGTATTTCGATGTTATAATTTTTTTAGCATAATTATCATCTCCAATAACTTCCAAAATTTTCATGCCAAATGAGTGGTTCTTTTTGATAATACCCTAAAGGATGTTTCATGAGCAATAACTATTAAACACTATTGTTTCGAATTAACTATTAATTTGAAAAGCAGAATCCTTACCCCTCAAATTTTTTTGAAAACGTGGCAAATACCTCCAATTGAAATCAATTAATTATTATGTATGCACATAATTACTTTCTGTATGAAAACGAGCCCTTCACCTGAAATCAATTTCCCCAACACTCCCTATAAATTGGTCTGAAATTCCAAATAGCATTTCCGAATTACTAGAAATTGAAACTTACTGAAAGAAATGGATACGAAGACAATCGTGAGCACACTTAAATCTTTCAACATATGGTCTTCAAACTTTATGTTGTATCAACATGTCGACAGGTGAACGTATAATTGTAGGTAGGTAAATTGCAATGAAAGTTGTTATCACCACTCAACATAAGAAGGGAGTGGTATTCACATTTCTTACGGAAATTGGAAATCAAAATATAATCAAATATTGTTGATTATGATTTTTCAACGAATATAATTATGTTCGTACGAAAATCAAGAAATAAATTTAAAGTAGAAAATGAAAAGCATCTCGGATGAGATTAATACGGAGTGACAGTTGACAGAAGGGCGTAACTATCGAGGAAAATATTGAGAAGGATACGTTGTTGGATATCGAATCTGTTGCCCTCCAGCAGCGCTTTGTTTAGGATTTCCACTCATCTCAGCCTTTGGGATCGAGCCCTTCACTGCAGCCACCACGGACCGTCCTTTATCTGCATAATAGGTTTCTCTGTTGATCAACACATCACTACACTTATTTTATCACAGAAGTCCTAATTGCAGTTGAGTCATGTTCTGAAAGCTTATCTGGTATAGCTGATTGTTATATGTTCGATTCACTCAGATTCTCTTTCCGCAGTACACAGTACACTTCTTTTTAGATATCAAAGGTTAAAATTTGGCAAAGATGGCGGAATGCTAACCCAAAAACATGTTTCACGGACACAGTTTTGAAGGACCAGCCTAAAAATTATTTATGAGTTTGGAAGAGTATGACTCTGATGTTTTTCACCAAATTTATTCAAATGTCACTTTAAGATAACGAAATTAACAAGAAATTTTCATCAAAAATGACACGCGGCTTTCACGCTTTGCGACACAAGCACACCTATCGGAAATTCACATTATTAAGACCAAAGAACTTTCCGTTGCTCTTTTTCTTCTAGCTGTCTACGGTTGTTTAAGGTTCCTCTTTGGTTTAAGCCATTCAGAGAATTTTTCAAGATGACCTAAGTCTGCTACCAACAGTGATCTCAAAAAAGACCTTCACCGTAGAACTGGAAAAATTTCACTAGCTACAAAAATGAACTAAACATTGCTATATGAGAACTGAACTGTACTGAACAGAACATAATTTGGAACGGGATATACAGGCAAGAATGTTCGCGTTGCACTTAGCCTACTAGAACTATGTTATGAATTGCAAAATATAAGGACGCAAACTTTGTGCATCTACATAGGTATACTGTTACGGATTAAATAAAAGGCGAGTGTTTGAAAGTTTGATTGGAAATACTAATTAAAGTTAGTCAGGGAAATAGGAAAAAACTACTTATTTTATTTATTTTTTCGGCAACAGTGTAGAAAACAAATTAATGAGACGACGCATTTCTTTATTATACATTTTAATATTTTTAATTCTTATTTGATTCAAAAAGAATAGAACCGAAAATACTACATAATAACGCAGAGGCGCCGACTCCGTGGGTGCTCGGGGGCTTGAGCACCCCCCAGATATAATGTGGGGGTACGGAGCACAGCTTTTGTACCTCTCGGACTATTCCGGAAAATACTTACTTTCCCAAATAAAAACTTCTGGAAAGTTAAAAGGGTGGCACAGCTCAATATGAAAACTTAAAATGGCTATATCTTTCTATCAGTGGCATCAGGGCCGAATCGGAAAAAATGGTATAGGAAAACAGTGTTTCTTTTGACCTCAAGAATCTACTATCGCAATATTAGCAAAGATTATAGAGACTCTATAATCTTTGAATATTAGTAAGGGAGAAAGACTCATCCTGTATAGTATAGTATGCGCCTTCTGAAAAATATTTTCTGTTATTTTTTTTACAAAACTTGCTGAAATTCATTAAAAAACAAAAATTGGCTGTTTTCTTAAATTTCAAAATATATATCATTCAAATCCTCATATCTGAAAAATACCGGAAAATATTTATTTTTATTTTTCATTAATTAATTTTTTGAGAGAAAAAAAATCTAAGTGAAAATCTAACCTCAAATTCATGGTTAATCATCCCATTCTCCCATTCATAAATTTCAGGATGGTTTTTAGGGTCCTTTAGTATAGCCCTAAATTAGGACTATACCATGCAGTTTCTGAATCTTTTTTGAACTGGGTTGTCAATCTGACATATTGATTTTAATTTTATTATTTTACATTCTTCTGCTTTTGTTTTCTCTCTATTTCAGAAAAAGTTTCTGGTATCTTGGAGAAGACACTTACTGGATTTTTTTTTCGAAGAAAGGATCAATTTTTGGAGTGCGAAATGTCCTTCAATATGAAATATTTCAGCTTATTTCTAGAAGCATTTCATTTCATACAATCCACTACACTCATGGGGAGAAAGGGTTTTTTTACTGGGGTTTTTCCCTAAGCTCTTGTGTCATACACCATTGTACACCGTTTACGTTAACCTCTGCTGTAACTGTATCTCATACACATGCTATAAAATTATTATTGTTTGCTGAAAATGAAAAAACTGATGTTTTTTTCTTCCACGCGAAAATGTATCGCTTTTTGGATAAAAATCAATGAAGATATAGATTTCCATGTCCTAAATGAGCAGTAATTTTGTTGAAGTGAAATGAGCATTTTTTTACCGCTAAATTGAAAAAAAAAAACGAATTTTCATAAACTTTGTAAGCGAAACTTCAACATTACTGAGGCAAATTTTCTACCCCAACTTAGCGATGAAATAAAAAATAAATTTTCGTAAGAAAGAGTTCTAACTACCACTCTATTATAAGCCTATATTCCCTTATAAAAGGCTTTAAAATAAAAGGGTAGTTCGTAGTACGGCTACGAAATCGAACGGCCCTCATCGTGAGCAGGACGGAGGAGAGAGAGAGAGAACAGTAGGCCCTAACCTAGGCCCGCTCAGTTCTGTAGAGTGAACTAAAAACTATTTGCTAATAACCCATGGGTTACCAGTTCACTGGTTCTGTACGAACTCTAATATCAAATTGCTCAGAAACCTTCTTGTATGGAAAAGAAATATATTTATATATAAAGCAGAACCAGTGGACTCGATAACTCACTTCAGAAGTTCTTGATGAACTATATAAGTGTTCTGTGGATGAACCTGTGGTTCTTGTCACAGAACACTAATAACGTGCGTTCAAAAAAATTCGTCGTCAAGTAGGCTATGGAATTTTGAACGTCGATATTTCGTGTCTAAACGTAATTCTTAGCTCGTGCTTTACTATTTTCCAGGTGAACTGTCATTTTAGCATTTTGGGTCAATATTTATAGAGAATTAATAAACATTTTATTGAGAATCTTACTGTGATTTATTCATATGACTGAAGTAACTAGAACCTTCTTACAAAAAAACATACTACCACGATCAATTCAAGATTCATGTCTCTTACGTATGAAAATAGTGGACGGTTAAAATTTTTACGAAGAACTTTTCTAACCGCCTCAGATTGTTTGGATTCTTGTGATCTTACTCAATGAAAGAGGTAACCTTTTCTGAAAAGTGCCTTTCCGTACAAAATTACGATATATAGGTTAATGTCATCATTGTTTACATTTTAGGAAGATGAAGTAATTCAAGGAAAGACATACGTTCAGCCACCGAACATCAGCCTTCAAAATTTCATAGCCTACTTGACGACGAATTTTTTTGAACGCACGTTATAAGCAAAGATATTACACACTTAATATCTTTGAATATAAGTTCTTATCAAAGATATTACATGTAATATCTTTGGTTCTTATCGTTCATATTCTGAGGCACAGAACACTACGGTTCAATTATTCTTCTCTATCTCTATGATTCCTGTCACAGAAAACATGATTCCTGTCATCCTGTCTTCCATCTTGTTTGATAAGTTGGAGTTGAAATGATTGTATCCGTTAGATTGGAAAGCGATCGTCTTTCGATAATTGAAAGTTAATTTTTCTTTGTTTTATACACTTGTGTAATAAAGGTAGAATTCCATTATGTTGATATAATTATATTAGTTTAATTGACGGCACGAGCTAGAGCTTTAATCAGTAATGAATATGGTGCAATTATAGTATTACTGTTAATTTCAATCATTCAACTGATTGAAACTTGAATTAAAATATGGAGTTTGCTCAACCAAATTTAGCAATGCCTCCGCCAAATTTGAGTGGTCCTCCACCTAACATAGTAATACCCCCAATTCAAGGTAAGTTTTTGTAATCAGAATCTGACAATTTTCTTCATAGTGTCGTTTCAAATATAGGTTATGCAAACAGGCCCCAATTCAAGCCCTTCATGAATTTTCAAAGGCCTCTACCTGGACCTCTTGGAAACATGACTCTAGAAGATTTCGATGGAAAGCGATTGAGAAAATCTGTGATGAGAAAAACTGTAGATTATAATTCAGCCATCATTAAAGAGTTGGAGGTAATAATGGCATCATTAGATGGAGAGACAGCATTTGTTTACTTTAGCGCCCACTTCAGATATTTAGTATTGATAATTTTCGTCAACTTCAAAAAACTAAGTTGTCCCCAAGAGAACTCAAAAAATTAAAGATTATAGTTGTTCATTAGAAAAATTGTAATCCTTCTTTCGATAGAGCTGAATAATTTTAAGGTTGGGTAAGGTTCGTTTAGGTTTGAACAGAAAAAAAAAAACATTCTGTATAGTAGAATTTCTTGTTTTGGAAGCAGAATGAACAAAGAATGATTTATACCCTCTAATATATTTTCATAATTATTTATGTCAAATATTTGTAATTTTAATGAAAATTATAAACCAAAAAAGTGAGATATGCACCACTCACTTTCTTCAACAGAATCTGCATCTAAAAAGAATCGAGCACTAAATCTGAGGTGGGCACGGAAGTAAAATTTCACAGATTGAATAAAACATTATTTTATTCCTTATAGAATAGGGTTTGGCAAAGAGATCATAGAGATAGGAGAGCATTACAACCTGATGTAATGTATTATCCAGATATGATGCCACCTCCAAGTTATCCGGATAATCCAATTAATTGTGTTACAACACGATTTGTTAAAACAGCAACAAATAAAATGAGATGTCCAATATTTTGTATGGCCTGGACTCCTGAAGGTAGGAGGTTAGTTACAGGAGCAAGTTCTGGTGAATTTACATTGTGGAATGGGCTCACTTTCAATTTTGAGACTATTTTACAGGTAAGTGAGATGTTGATTCTGATTTTTAAGTGTAATGTGATGTTAATTATCTAAGGCGAATTTTGGTGCAGTAACTAGAGCTTAATGTATTAATTGTTATCTGCAACATCATAGTTACTGATGACATTTGTTGGTAGGTGTCAACTTTCTGATTTGTAGGATTATTGCTTAATGGAAGGGTAATAAGGAAAAGAACGCTTTATTGAAATATATTTCAAAATAGAAAAGATAAATAGAAAGAACCACCTGATAGGGGACTTGGCTTATTTGTCCATATTGGTGAACATCTTACAATCTGAATAATATTAATATAAATCTATATGGTTGGATTGACTGTCAATCACAAGTTAACTTGTATACATGAGCCTCATAAAAATTATAGTTCAGTGGCTTTGCTTTGCGCACAGGATAAAAATAGCTTTCAATTTTCCTACGGTGGCGTATGGGAAGGGTTTTTGTAATAAGAAGCTTGGCAGTCAACATATTATAGATTTATTATTTCACTATCTACACTCCATTCACTTCTATTTCAGCACTTGGTTGGCCATGGAAATTTGACATGTTCTACTCTGGTTGCGTTCACAAACTTACTCTGAGAGTAGAGTATGAGTAAAGCCATGCTCAGAGAGCATACTCTGAGGAACTAAAAGTACTTTTGTGAACGCTTCGAGTAATCAAAGCTTACTCAGAGTAAGTTTGTGAACGCAACCTCTGTATAGTACAAACATGTGGGGTTGTGATGCTTGCAAAAACTTTTTTGGGTTTTAAGTCAGCGCTAAAGGAAGAAGAAGAAATCAGCGTGTTGTGTGTTCTACATAAAAGTCTCAGTAATTACGTATTTTATCATAATGTCGAATCACTTCGGAAATTTTTTTTTTAACGTTTATTGTACAATATACAATCTGCTCACATAGGTATTAAGTATGTTATTGTGATAAAGAGACTACATGAGAGTGAAATGTCCAGTGACATTTCTACTCGGAAAATATGAAGTCGAAAATGTGACGAAAATAATTGACGTTTATAAAAACTGATTGGAGGCATACCAAATCTAGTTATTTTTATGGAAAATTCAAGAGATCAGTTTTTAAATATATTGATTTATATGCTATGAAAGAAAATTGAATTATTGACGCATAATTTGTAGTAGCTTGAGGAGAGTTATTTTCTTTGGCTAAAGGTTGAATACATCACATCAGTTGTAGATTTCAAAAAAATCAACCCAAAGATAAAATGCATATGATGAAGTGGTTGTGAATAGGTATCTATTCGCAACCACTTATATATAGCCTTGAAACTATATAGTGAGCAAGGCAAGAGGAACTTCTCCTTTAAACAAAAATTTCACATGAATTAACAATTAACAGGACAGCTGGCCCTTATTTATGGCTGTTTATTTTCAATACTTTGATATTATAATAATCATTATACATATATTTATTGATCCTTTAAAACATTCACAATGTATAAGACAAGTCAAATGAATAATAGAAAAATTAATTTTCTGGAACTTATTCTACAATGACATTTGTCTAAAATCCTGTAGTAACTTTTTGCATTCGTTCACTCCAAAATAAAATTCTCAAATGCCATCATTTTTTTGGATCTCCCAATAGAAGGAAATTCTTTGACATCCTCTTTATTCACAAGCTTTCTGATTGTAAGAACATTCAGCTAAAATATAAATCGTTTAGATTCAGATAACATATTATATAAATTCACTTACATTGAATATGTTCGATGCCGTCTGATATATTATAGATATGTATTGAAATATCAGGGTTACCTACTATTTGAATGAGAGGACCTGAATTCAAAATAGCACTTCCTGAAACCCTGTCTTCTCTCTTTTTTAGTCACTTTGGGAATTTTTTTATATTGATTGATATTAGTTGTGGCAACGGCGTTATGACATTTCATGAGTGCTAACGATACTCCGTTCTAGTTACAAAACTCGAGAAAATTATTTCATGGCCAACCGAGTGCTAAAATAGAAGTGAATGGAGTATACATCAATATACCCATAAATATCCCAGGCGGCAGGTAGGTTCCGCATTGTACTTCCCCTTTTTCGAGAGTGATTTATGTTATAAACTTATGAAGCTTTTCGGTTTCTCATTTCTCGTGGTCAAATATCACCGACTTGTTTTTGGGTTTTCCTGCGGCGGCTTTTTTTACAATTAGGAACCGATTTTTAATTTCAATTTCACAATTCGAATTTGGAATGTTGATACCGATCGAATATGTATATGACCGAACATGAGCGGTATAACTCTGTTTCCCACAATTACGTAGCCTAAACATTGGCTTGAGCAGGAAATGGCTCTCTGCGTTGCTCAAGTTACGTCTCAGACCTTGTCGTCTCAGGATACCTGTGCCACAAGATAATCTAGTCGTAGCCGCAACCAAAGTTGCACTGACAGCGTTACCAGTGCAGCTTTTGAACACCTTCTAACGCAGCTCCTACAAAAAGATGGATCAGTCGAACAGGACAAAATTCGTATCCGGAGGTAAAATACCCTCCCATTCGGATCTCCGGGGGAGGGTGCCTGAACGAGTGAATCATCGAACAAACACCAATGAAAAGCACATAGCTTTTGCAGCATGGAACGTCAGAACCTTGCTAGACAACCCCAAGGCCGACCGACCAGAGAGGCGTACTGCCCTAATCGATAAGGAACTGCAACGAACATCCATTGCAATAGTTGCTTTAAGCGAAACACGCTTTTCGGACGAAGGTAGCTTGGTAGAACAAGCGTATACTTTTTTCTGGAAAGGCTTGCCGGAAGGCGAAATCAGACAACATGGCGTAGGCTTTGCCATTAGAAACGACCTGGCCGCCAAACTTACCGAAAATCCAGTTGGTATCTCAGAACGTTTAATGACCCTACGTTTGCCTGCAGCGAATAACACGTTTGTGAACATCATTGCAGTATACGCACCCACTTTGAACTCCTCTGACAACTTAAAGGACACTTTTTACGAAACACTCGTTGCTACATTAAGTAAAATCCCAAAACGGGAACGAATTATTCTCCTTGGAGACTTCAACGCTAGAGTGGGCAGAGGTCAAGACTCAGAACTATGGCCGGGAATAATAGGGAAACACGGCACAGACAGCATCAATTCGAATGGAGAACGTCTGCTGGCTCTTTGTGCAGAACACAATCTGTGTATAACGAACACCTATTTTATTACGAGACCCAATTCAAGGGGGACCTGGCGCCACCCGCGCTCAGGGCATTGGCATACCCTCGACTATGTGATCGTGAGAAGGAAAGATCTGAAAGAGGTGTTGGTCACTAAACCCAGAGCAGATCTGGAGTGCTGGACTGATCATAGGCTGGTAATCTCGAGAATGAAAATCTCAATGCGCCCAAAATACCAACGCAAGCCGAAGTATCTAAGAGAGCACCTTCAAATATCCAAACTACAAAACCCTTCTACAAAGGACAGATTCACAGCTGCCGTCAAAGATAGCCTAACACCACCGGATTATAACGACGACATTGAGACTCATTGGCTCCGTTTCAAGTCATCCCTTACAAATACAGCGAAAGAAATACTGGGCACAGAACGCTCCCGAAAATCCCCAGACTGGTTTGCCGACAGCGAAACTCATATCGCACCCCTTTTGGACGCAAAACACAAAGCGATGAAAACCGCAATTAACAAGCCTGGCGATGTTGCAGCCCAAATAGGTTTCATAAACATAAAACGCGAGGTCCGTCAAGAAATAAGAAAAATCAAGGACAGCTGGTGGAAAGAAAAAGCTAGGGAAATACAAGCTTACGCCGATAACCATGACTACAGGCGTTTTTTCGAAGCTATTAAAACTGTTTACGGTCCAAGCAGAAAAGCTAGCTTTCCTATAAGAGACGCTCATGGAGCTATTCTAACTGATGATAGAAAAATTCTCGAAAGATGGAAGGAGCATTACTCACAGGTCTTGAATCAAAATAACGACTCGGATTTATTCATTTTAGACCTGCTCCCCGCGTATAGTCCGATGACATCGCTTGATGACGAAATCTCAATATAGGAAATCAAGCGCGCTTAAAAATATGAAAAATGATAACTCACCTGGTCTAGACGGCATTCCGGCGGAGATATTCAAAGCCTTGGATGAGGACATTGTCAATAGTCTCCTAATACTATTCCGCAAGATCTGGGAACAGGGAGATGTGCCACAAGACTTCAGAGACGCTTTAGTTATCAACCTCTATAAGAACAAAGGCGATACGTCGAATTGCAACAATTACAGGGGCATATCGTTGCTCAATGTGGCCGGTAAAATTCTCTCGAACATTATGGCTAATCGTCTGGCTCCACTCTTAGAGAGGCTTTTACCTGAATCCCAGTGCGGCTTTCGACCAAATCGAGGTACGGTGGACCTAATTTTTACACTGCGACAGCTACAAGAAAAGGCTCGTGAACAACAATCAAGGATTTATACAGCCTTCATCGATTTAAGCAAGGCATTCGACTCGGTGAATCGGAGAGCGCTATGGAAAATCATGGCACGTCTAGGAGTACCCGAAAAATTCCTAGCAGTGTGTAAAAGCCTTCATACCAACAACACCGCTAGAATACAGCATAATGGCTCTACAACCGACCATTTCCCAACCAACTCTGGAATAAAACAAGGCTGCGTATTAGCGCCTTTACTGTTCAATATTTTCGCCATAGCTGTATCGATAATTGCTGACATGAGCATGCCCGTAAGAGGTGTTGGGATAAGATTCAGATTTGATGGAGGCCTGTTTCAAGACTTGTACGTGGGCAGTACATATCAAAAACCAGCAACCTGCACAAGAATTGCGTGCACACAACTAAGAAGAGAGAAAAAAACTAACAAAAAATTACAATGCCAAATTAAATAAATTTTCACACATTCGGAACAGGTAGCGTTAGATGAAATTGTTTCTATTTGTGAACGTATACCAGAAAGATGTGGGTTTGCTTCGGATCCATTCTTTTATTTTCTTATTAAACGTTGATTTTGCCTTAGTTTCCTTGATGTTCTTCGGAAGTATATTATAAAGTAAAGGTGCCAGGTAGGTATGCGATTTCAAGCCAATAGTCTTCCTTGGCATAGGTAAAGGGATGTTCGGAGATCTCATATCATTTCCAGTTTTTGCAGGTACATGTAATAGTTCACATGATTCGTTTACTGTCATTCAGTACCATTTTTATATGTACCATTGAACTATAGTTTATTGGTATTTTATGAACTAGTGACTTGCAGTCGTTTTTTCATGTCTGGAGCTATTGAACTAACCTTGAACTGAACCTCAACACTGATCGTTACTGTTTTAACGGATCTAAACGAAATAAAAAGTGGAAGTGTACATTATTTCCAGCTATATGCTTTTCGATGGGTTCTGCAATTTGTTTCGAGAATAAATGAAAAATGATCAGTAAAACGAATTAAATTGAGGTGAATAGTTGTGATATCAGAAATATTTTGAGATTAATGATGAACTGTTAGGTAATCAACCGAACTATCTCTTATCGTACCTCCCTTTGAATTTTGTCTAGATGAGTGCAATTAATGAGCCATCACCTATCATGGAGAAATCCATAAACGGTAGAAATACCGAGAGCTCGGACCACTCAATAGAATAGTTGACAAAATCTGGTCGGGAACCTGGAACTGAATAGAGAGGAGAAAGAGAGATACGAGTCAAGACTTCGTTGTGAACTCATCGACCGTCTCTGTCATTCAGTGAACAAATGAACTATACAGTGAACTAGTTCTTTTCGTTCCTTACACGGACTAGTTCGATTAAACTAGTTCGTTCACGAACTACACACCACTAATAGCATGTGAGTTCATCTTGCTTCGAGTGATTGCCTTGAGAGGCACAACTAGGTGTGTCTAGAGTCAACACAGAGGAGCTTATCAAAAACGGTGACTGTCATTTCAGTTACAAGAACTGTATAGGCCAAAGACGATCAGCATTCTAACGATGATCATATCATGGCAGGGTAGAAAGCCACTTACTTAAAAACAGAAAAAGATTGTGTCTGGAACCTGCTGTCATATCTGCTTCCCAAAAGCAAGTATAATCAGAAAATTTCTGCAAGGCTTTTGAGCCTTCTATCTCAATGGTCCCAATCATCCCCTCAAATAGCTTAGGTCTAAATCTGTCTTAGATCTCAGCAAACAGTCTACTAGTCTATCAGTAATAATTTATCATCTAAAAAAAGTAATCAGACTCAATTTTCACTTGGGTGCCTCGGTAATTACAACTAAACCATAGTTAACTACTAGCACCAAAATTCGCCATATCCAATCCTAAATTTTCAACTGTTACTAACTTCTATTTTGATAATACAAGTTGAAATTTTTCTAAATTACTAGTAGTGAGTGTTAAGCCCGTTTGCAACAGCCGAGAATTCTCTGGAGAATTCTCTACAAAATTCTCGCAAGAAAACGGCAGAGATTATTTTGTATGCAACTGAACAGAGAATTCTGCCGGAAGTGCGTATGCAACGGTAAATAATTCACGGCGCATGAATTTTCGAGTAAATCCTCTAGAGAATTCTCGGCTGTTGCAAACGGGCTTTAGATGCAACCTAAAAATATCTTGCTTGCTGATTCCTTTGTTGAGCATGAAGTTGTTACGTGACCTTGGAAATTTAAATATTTGAACTTTGAATTTTTATTCGCTCAAAAATATTTATTGCATAAATTTTTTAGGCACATGACAGTCCTGTGCGAACCATGGTGTGGAGTCACAATGATAGCTGGATGGTCACTGGGGATCATGCTGGATATGTCAAGTACTGGCAGTCAAATATGAATAATGTCAAGATGTTTCAAGCCCATAAAGAAGCACTTCGAGGCATAAGGTATCTACAACTACTCTTCGTTTTATTTTATCATGTAACTGCTATATTCAATAAATTACACCTACCCCTTCCTAAAATTTAATTGAGACTTGAATTGGAGATGAATTCACACATCCAAGTGTGCTTTCTGTGAATGAAAACATTTTGTGATATGTATGCCTGAATTACTGATCAATATTTTTTTCACAATATAACATACATATTTGTAAAACTTTCACTAGAGGATTTTACAATAAGCGAGTCCAACATCTTTGAACTGATTTATTTCAAATTATCGTGAAACAAATTTGATTCAACTGTTTATTATAACAGCTTCTACATTTTGTTGTGTGAATAAAGCTCAAAGTAGGATGATTACTGATGATGAACTTGAAGGCCATCATAATCGAGTTAACTAGTGCTGAGATATTTAAGAACCCACTGTGATATGTATACGTGATGTAGAACTTTTTTTAAATAAATCCGATTCTCAACTTGAAGTGCGGAGACAATTTCAAATATGTTTCCAAACGTTAATTCATAAACTATATTTTGTTTGGAAAGATTTATGAAATTGCGTGTTTTATTTATTGCCCTTTTGGTATGAGGCCTGTGTTAATAAAAAAGTTGGAAATAATTACTTGTTTTATTTTTCCGAGGCAATGTAATAAAATCATTCAAAGTAATACAGTTTTTTATTTCCATTATGTGCAATTTCTCAGATACAAATCACAGCTGCACAATGGTTGAAATATATTCGGGGGAATATCTAAGCTCTACTTCAATTTTACAGTTTCATAAGTGCTTGCTCTGCCAAATTAAGTACTGAGTTGGGATATTACATTTCAGTACTGAATTTAGCATATTGGCAAGCGGCTCTAACGGATATCGAGTTAATTCCAAAGAATTTCGGGTTTTCCAATTACAATATTTATGTCATAATGGTATAAATAAATTGAGTATATTCTGGGTTATTGAACTTCACAAAGAACAATTTGAAATACACTTGTCTGGTATTTCTAAAGTTAATTTCTATTTGACTGATAAAAATACTTATTGAAAATAATGATAATTTGCTCATCAGAAGAGTTCTTATGGAATTATAAGCTTGAAGAGAACATGAGTTATACTCAACTATTCAAGATTTGATGCAATGTATAGTATTATGCATCTCTTGTTGATTCTTCTAAGTATAATTGGAAATGTTCTTCCTTCATTTTGAGATAATTTGATCCAAAATCAATTTCAACAGTTTTAGTTTCCGAAGATAAAAGAATCTGTGAAACACTTTCAAGGAACTTCACATGTCTGTATGTTACAAACATATGTTCGTGAATAATATTGTATGTATATGTAGTCATAACTCTGATTTTGGCTCCGATATATTATTCAAAACTTCCTATCGTGATAGCAATACCTAATACTATTATATAATAGGGAAAGTCATCTCTGGTTTGAAAGTGGAGAAGCTCTCCTATCCTGTCACCTTATCCTGTTATTCTATATATTTATACACAATAAAGTTGTGAAAACCGCAGCAGCTTGAATTAAATGACTTTCTAAACACAAACTTCCAAGATTTCTATTATTTATTTTATGGTCAAAGAGTGAATTCTTTCAGATTAAGCTAATGATGAAGTCAACCATAGCTAAAAAAATAGCTAAATAAATTTATCGCATAGAACTCCTTTCAATTCGTTATATATGTATATAAATATATAAGTATCTAGTGAAAACATTGCCTAGTTATTTTTCAATTTGTATCAAAGAGTTGAAAGCTATAATAAAAATATATTCAATTGTTTTCATCCTATTGGGATATTACTCAAAATCAATCTTAAATAGTAGTGATAGAAAGTGAATAGCTGCATTGAAAAAGTCTTCGGGTAGTAGTGTTCATATGTATTATGCTTTAAACCTTTTTTTTTTGCTTTATTAATAATGAAAACATGTATTTAGCTTCAGCCCTTCGGATACCAAGTTTGTTACATGTTCAGATGATGGTACTTTGAGGATTTGGGACTTTTTCCGTTATCAAGAAGAGAAAATTTTGAGGGGTAAGTTCTAAGTGAATCATGTTGAATTCTATGAAATTTTACGAAGAAGGCGTTGAGAAAGATGTCCCCTATTTTCTCTCTCGCAAAGTCTGAAACCATTCATTAGACCATGTCAATAGTATGTTCTCAATTCATCATAAGTTTAACGGATATTAGAGTGATTAATCAACTAGTTTGAGTTTTCATTTATTATGTGTATATCAGAAAAAAGATAATGAAGTTTCTTTTTATAAATTGTTTTGGTCTATTCCTAATTTTAATTAGAATGAATTTTAGGTCATGGTGCTGATGTGAAATGTGTTCATTGGCATCCTCAAAAAAGTTTAATTGTATCAGGTAGCAAAGATAACCAACAACCAATTAAACTATGGGACCCCAAGTCTGGACAATCATTGGCAACTTTGTGAGTACTTATTATTATATTATATACATGAAAATAATTGTACAAACGATAGATATAGGTAATGAGTAATGAGATAAAGATGTGCAATTTCCAGCAATATTTTTATTCATTGTACATCAACTTGGTGGTACTATGAGAAGTATTCAGCCCAAGATTGAGCTCGCTCTTATAGAGTTATGGATCGAACTCTCGAACTCTGTTCCAGAATATTCCATCAACGTACAAAGAAGCTGAAACATCGCGACGGTAGGGAAGTATTCAGGGGATTCGGATGTTACAATCTACTCAAGATAAATATTGGCCGTAAAGAGCTGGTTCAGATTCGAAACCTTAAAAAGTGTTCACTGCCAGAAAACGACAATTTTGAACTAGCAAAGGAGAGACCATTTAAAAACTGAAATAGACTCAAGTTTTATTTTTGACCAAGTTACAAATTCTAGATTGGATTTTGGGGATTTTGGATCCATTCTTGTTTGAAGCTGTGGATGAGCTTGATAACTCTTTGTAAATTCTAGATCTGTTTGATTGTGAAGCGAAAATCATTTTCATGCAAAGCTGTTAAGAGTTAGGCTGGGTGAAGCTTTTAGACACTTATCCACAACTGTGGTGAAAAACTTTCTCATCTCGTTTACATCAATATATTTAGTAAAAAAGGAATTAATTCTGTAGTCCAGCTCCTTGAAAAAAAGAATAAGTTGTATATTTGCCTCAAGGGAGACTCACGCCTGAACTAGAACTGAAATTAAGCCAGATATTCAAGCTACAACTAATGTTGTAACCAGACTTTCTCGAAGGACCGTATTCAAAAGTTTTTAAATTATTAATCATGATATTTTTGAATTTCTGGGAACTGCAGATTTTGACGATGAAATGCTGTCAAATTTCATGGACTTACTCTGTTTATGGTGTAGTAATCCTTAAGAGCGTTTTCACTACGCACTGCACAAATCAACCGATCTTGTCCACCTTGAAATCTCGCGCAACTAGCGTTGAAATCAAAAGAATATTTCTTGAAATTCTAAATCGCAGAGGCCTCTATTTCTCATTTGATCTCGATTCACACTGATTGTTCTCTGGCCTTGCGTACGCAACACCTGTTTCAGTTCATAAAAAAATAGGATCAGTTTCAATTATATAAATTCCAAAAACAGAAAGTAGAGAAGTTATCTGGTTTACAACAACTAAAATCCACCAAGCAGGCAGCCACTGATAAGTTGAGATCAATTAATAACATAGTGATAGTTATATCAGCCACAGCCAGTATTATATGTCTGGATTCATTTTGACAAATCATAGTTTTTTCCTCCCCCTTAGTTCAACCATTGAAATATTTCATTATAAGAGATAAACCTTTTTTTAGACATGCTCATAAGTTAACAGTGATGGATCTTAAATGGAACGACAATGGAAACTGGCTTATTACTGCTTCAAGAGATCATCTTTTAAAACTTTTTGATTTGAGGAATCTTGGTCAAGAAGTTCAAACCTTCAGGGGACACAAAAAAGAAGCATCAAGTGTGGCTTGGCATCCAGTTCACGAAGGTCTATTTGCAAGTGGTGGCTCAGATGGTTCCGTAATGTTTTGGCATGTTGGGTGAGTTCAATTCTACTTCTTTCATTAAATTATGCTCTTCCACCTTGATTGATAGTTCAAGTTGTTTGGCATGAAAAATCGATTAATTAATAATCCTTCAACCATTTTTACTTCATTGATTATTAATTGATTATACTATGGGAAATTTACAATTACAAAAGTGTGAGTGGAAAATAAATTAAAAAGGAGCTGCATAAGGCTATTTAAATTTCAAGTTTTAATAAAGAAAGTGTTTTGAAGCTAAATTAGACAAATCACAAATCCAAAACTGGCTGCAGAGCACTTTGTTACATTTCCATTACAATTTATTGTACCAGCAGCCAAAGTACTTTGCAACTTTTTACTGTCTTTTGAACGAAAATATGAACTTTTCAAACCTAATATTACATAGGACAAATTCGACAAAATGCAAAATGAAAAGTTCCAAAGTAGTTTGGTGCAATAGACTCCTGGCCCGAATTTCATTCCACATGCCACTTCTGAGTGAACCTGTTTGGTGTTGATTCTACCTAAAGCTACTCCACCCACATGTTGCTTCTGAAGTAATTAAGCAGCGGAATGGGATTTGAATTATCCTTCATTTAAATTAATTACAACTGACCTCATATCCCAATTTCGACCTTCCTAAAGACGTCCCTTCCTGATATCAAATATTCTGAGGTGTATACTAAAATTTTTCATTACACCAGACCTCCTAGTTGTAACATACTCTATTTATATTAGGTCACATTTCCGATCTTCCTTTCTGTTGAAGAGGAATGTTTCGTTTATTCCAAAAACAACGTTTATCAAAGTTGAATTCGTGCATCCATTCTCTTGAAGAAAAATGTGAAACTTTGACTGCAAAATCATTCGTGTATTCGGAGAACTATGTTTATACACTAGGTATTATCATTATATAGGATGACCCATTTTTTAAGATCTACTGAAATAACTCCTTGGAAAGAGCCTGGATCAAAAAATGTTTCAAAAGAAAGTTTCTTAGTCTTCAGGGGGACGAATGCAGACATGTAATGTGAACTTAGAGTTAGATTTCGAAGTCAAGTAGATTTTTTTAAATTATTATTATTTATTATGGTATAGTTTAACTATCGAATATTCATATTACAAAAATTTTAACTTAAATTTAATTAGTGAAGTTATAATATGAGCTATCAGAATTATATTATGCACAAAAATTTTTATGGTTATATTTGTAATAGAGTAAATTCATCACTTTAGTTAACACTCATATCTTTGGTGTATCGAGTTACAAGCTTTAGTCTTCCGACCTAGATTTCAAAAGATCGATAATGGCCGGAACCGCATCCCTCTATCTTCTTTTGTTTTCAAGTTATAAGTGAAAACCAATTTTTCGGCTCTTTGAATTGTTGCCCCTATTTCGTAGAGTTCATAAAGTGATATAAAAAATAAATTCAACATTCTATAGTCACTTCTTTATGTAGAATGCAGTGGCGTTGTCTAAGATTTTTTTACTCCTCCATTGCAGTGATATATTAGTAACTTAATTAAAAAACAATGTTTTTAACGTATTCCAGTCAAGACTTTTGACTTTTTTCTCAAAATCGTTCCTTTGTTCAACAAAATATCAATACATATTTAAAGTCTCTCCACATGTTCATTTCTATATTCTATTATTTTGTTGAGAACAATGATATTTAGTTTTATTTTTTCAGCTTTCTGAATATCACAACAGGAAATTGAACAATAATTGTAATAAATAATAATAAACAAACTACATACATGATATTAAATAAATTCGATTATTCTGTCCTAAATTCAAAGGGGTGTAACTTAGAGGGAAAAGAGTTTCAAAGAAAATGTTATATATTTATATCTATTCCTGTCTATATACAGCGTTCAAATTATTTGAAAAAACTATTATAACACTTATAAGAATAACAACCTGATTAATCTTCTAGCTAGTAGTATAATGCGCAAATGCTGAAAATGACATTGTTCTGAATGTATAGAATTTAGTAAATTCTATACATATATCAATAGATTGATATATTTTTATTTGGTTTTTAATTCTTGAGGAAAATGATATTGTCAATTCAACCTGATAATATGTTCTTTTTTATTATTATTATTCATTTATTTTTTCTCTCGATGGAGATTTCCAAGAGTATAAAAAATTTAATGAACACGAAAAACGGGTTGAATGTTATTGATTGATATAATACGTTTTGTTCAGTGAGCTTAGGTATATGATTTTCTGTTGAAACTCTTGAAAATTTTTTAAACGCAGTTGTTTAACGCTTTATGTCTAGTTGTGACAAATATACCTATTCAATACAAAGGAAATTGTATAATAATTTGAAAAAATTTCCATCGGTGTTTTCAGAGCTGACAAAGAGGTTGGTGCCATTGAACAAGCACATGATAGCATTGTATGGACGTTAGCATGGCATCCTCTGGGACATATTTTATGCTCTGGTTCTAACGATCATACCAGTAAGTTTTGGACAAGGAATCGTCCTGGAGATTTAATGCGAGATAAATATAACTTGAACACTCTTCCTGGTGGAATAGCCGGTTTAGAAGATTTGGACATGGCAGGTAACAGTCATTATTTTTATTTCTTTAGCATAGCACAGTGTTTCACAATCTTTTTTCTTGGGTTAACACTTCACAAGAAAAAAATATTTTGCTAACCAAACTAACCCATCTTCCTCCTCCAAACATTAAGTTAGTACTTCAGCGTCATCTAGGCAACAAAATCCAACTCCAATATAAAATACTGATTGCTCAGTCTTAAACGAAAATCATTTTCGTATATACACTGCGCAAAAAAATTAACGCACATTCTGGAAATCTCGATTTTGATGAAAGTTAACTCTACATTGACTTTATAACTTATTTTTTGTGTTCTCTCGGGAAGGTTCTGAATGAAACAAGACACATTAAATGGAAGAAAAATTCAGGATTTCACTGAATCTTATGTGAAAGGAAAGAAATGAACAATTTTCAAAATACTGAAATGCTAATAAATGATTTAATACTTGGTATTTCCACCCCTTGCGTTAATTACAGCTCGGCAACGACGGTTCATACTCAAAATGAGTGATCTCAAAATGTTCTGATCTAATCCTTCCCAGATTTCTCCGAGTTGGATTCCTAAGTCATTAAGAGTAGCTGGATGATTTTCTGAACTTCTCAGCCTTCTATTGAGGTTGTCCCAAACCTGTTCAATCGGATTGGGATCTGAACTTCTTGCTGGCCATTGCATTCGAGAGACTTCGACCTCTTCAAGGTACTGCTGAACGATGCGCGCACGATGGGGTCTGGCATTATCGTCCATAAAAATGAAATTTTCACCAATGTATGGGGCAAGAGCACTACATGCTCTTCAAGAATGTTCCTTATATACTTATCAGCATTCATAGCTCCATTATCAACGACCACTAGGTCTGTGCGAGCAGTCAAAGATATTCCACCCCATATCATAATCGATCCTCCCCCGAAACCAGTAGTATTCAGGAAATTGCATTGAGCATATCTTTCATGTGGACCTCTGTATACAATGGAACGTCGATCACAATGGTAGAGGCAGAATCTAGACTCATCTGTGAAGAGAACTCTTTCCCAATCGGCCTCTTCCCAATGGATATGCTCTCTCGCAAAATCCAAACGCGCCCTTCGATGGGCTGGACTAAGAGTTGGGCCTCTTGCCGCGACACGAGGCCTTAAATCATATTCTCTGAGGTGATTTCTTAATGCCTGAGTGCTAATTTGCACCTCATGAGTTTGCTCAAGCTGAATTTGAAGGAGGCGAGCGGTTGCAAATCGTTGTCTCAAAGAATAAACTCTCAAGTAACGTTCTTGAATGGCAGTTGTTACCCGTGGTCTACCCTGTTCTGGTCTTCGGACATTCATACCTGTCTACCTGAATCGCTGCAACATTCTGGACACACTTGTATGGGAAACTCCAAACCTTTCTGCAATTCTTGTGTATGTCCACCATTCTTCTCGCAAAACTACCGCTTGGGCACATTCCTCTTGGGTCAAATTGCGCAAGAAAAACTATTGATCACTAGAACTGATCGAGAACAACTGATTTTAGAATGTAGCCAATACATTCAAAATCTGATAATATCATCTTTTTTTATTCCTGCTGGGAAAAAACATCTGTATTGAAGAAAACCGTTGAAAGTGGATAACATATGCATGCATAATTCTGATAAAAATAATTATCATTGAGAATACTTTCAGTTGTAGAATAAATTTGAGATTTCCATAATGTGTGTTAATTTTTTTGCGCAGTGTATGAAGGAAACGCTTGTACAAGTAACAGGTGGAAAGGGGAAGTAAAAATTGAGCTGCTTTGTCCGCATGCTCTTCAACCCAGAACTCCAGTAACATTTTTGAAAATTTTTGCTGTAGTTTTTAGTCACAATTTAGTTTATATATATATATATATATATATGCCGGTTTATAACGTCTTACGACGTTGTCCGACGCCTAATTTCCATCGGTGTCGCAGTCCGCAATCTTCTGCTGTTAATTGTCTGGCACTCATTGATTTTTCGATGGCCTTCTGCCATTCTAGTTTAGGTCTGCCTCTCTTTCGTCGACCCTGTGGCTGCCATTCCAGAACTTGTTTAGGAAGACGATTATCTTGCATCCTCTTAACATGACCGAACCATGTGAGCTGTTTCACCTCTATGTCTTGCCAAGTGGTCCCCTCAATTCCCATTCTTGTCTTCACTTCTTCATTTCGTATCCGGTCTCTTCTGGAAATTCTGAGCGATCTTCTTATCGCGTCCATCTCAACAGCTTCTATTCTCGATTTCAACCTTTCTGGAATTCTCCAGGTTTCAGAACCATATATGAGTGAAGATTTGATCATGGTCTCGTAAATTTGAAACTTTCTACTTTTGGTTATTTCTCCACTCCATAGCACACTGTTGAGACATCCTATCATTTTTTTTGCGGAAGTTATTCTCCTTTCAATCTCTCCTATGTCTGTTCCGCTCTCGTCGAATCGTACTCCCAAATAGACATAGTCCTGACAGCCAGATATGCGATGCCCGTTTTCAAGATCCAGAAAACCAGGCGGACCACCTATCCTCAAGTACTTCGTCTTCTCCAGGTTAACTGTTAAGCCCCATTCATTGTACTCCTCCACAAGTTTACGTACCATATACTCCATATCCTCTTGGTCTCCAGCAAGAATCGCCTGATCGTCCGCAAATTGTAGGGTATAAATATAATTATCCTTCAGTTCTATCCCCATCCCTCGTATCTTTCTTTTCCATCTTTTCAGGCAGGCTGCCACATAAATTTTAAAAAGAGTTGGTGAAATGCAGCAGCCCTGTCTCAATCCCTTTGTGACTGCGAACTCCTTCGTTAGAAATTTTCCTATCTTCACTCTTGATTTAGATCCTCTATATAGTTCCTGTAGTGCCTCTATGTATCTGTAGTTTATATTGGAGTGTTTAAGGATTTGCCATAGTCTAGATAACGGGACAGTGTCATAGGCCTTCTGAAGATCTACAAAAGTGATATGGGTTTCCATGTTTCTTGCACTTCTCTTTTCTATCACTTGTTTGAGGCAGAATACATTGTCCGTGCAGGATCGTCCGGCTCTGAAGCCACTCTGTTCTTCCTCTTCGTATTCCTCATACTCCTCCTCAATAAGGTCTCTCAAAATTTTACCATATAGTCTACTCATGAGACTGGTGACTGATATGCCCCTATAGTTACTGCATATTTTTTTGTCGCCTTTTTTGTGTATAGGAAGGATATAAGCCTCTTTCCAAGATTGGGGAGCCGGATGTCCATTTATACATTGGTCTATAATGTATGTTATATGTTTTATGAGCTTATCACTGCCAAACTTGAGCATTTCCGCGTGGATTCCCTCCGGGCCGCTAGATCTTCCGTTCTTCAGGGACATGATGGCTTTTCTTACTCTATCTTCTCGTATTCTTATTTCCTCTCCAACGATCCGTATTTTCTTAGTCGGTGATTCGCCAATGAATTGCTGTCTTGTTTCACCCAGTAATTGTTCATAATATCTCTTCCATTCCTCTGGTTCAATGACTTGGATTTGTGCTTGATCTTCTCTATTGTTTTTTAGCTTTCCTATAAACTTCCAGACCTCCGAGCATTTCCGTCCACCTATGTGCCTGTCAACCTCTTGGCATTTAAGGTCCCACATTCTGTTCTTTTCCACTTTGATCATCCTACGTAGTTGTCTATTGGCGTCTTTATAGTCCTTATGATCTCGTTCATTTTTCGTGTTGAGCCATATCAAGTATTTCCGCTTTTTCTCATTTACCAATGTTTCGATGTCCTCGTTCCACCACAGCTTCTTACCGGTTCTTTTTGCCTTTACTCCTATTGCTTCCGTGGTAGCTTCTTTCAGACTCTCGATGACGTTGTTGTAAACTTCTTCAAAGCTTGCTTGTTCTAAATTTGGTATCAATTTCTGGTCTAATCTTCTATGATATAGCAGTACGGTACTTTCGTTTTCGAAGCTGTAGAAATTATATTTTATGTCTTCTACCTCATCCAAGCTGTCACATCTCGTGCTTTTGGATTTCAGTCCTCTAAATGGAAAGAGTACTTGAGCTCTCAGCAAGTGATGGTCTGTTCCGCATGATGCTCCTCGTAGGACACGCACATCTCTCCATTGTAATATTGATTGTTGTCTTGTTATGACATAGTCAATAATTGTTCTCAAATTTCTACAATTTTGTATCCAAGTAAACCGATGAATATCCTTGTGCTTATAAAAACCATTTCTTATAGTTAAATTGTGTGCTGCACATAGGTGTATTAATCTTTGACCATTATCATTCAAAACTTCTTCACCGAATGGTCCCACCACTACGTCATCCACCTGTTTTCCAGTTCTTCCATTAAAATCACCAAGCAGAGCAATTTCTCTAGTGCTACCAACATTTGCCACTATCATTTATTTTATACAACTTCCTATTCTTTCATAGTGAAGATTTCTGGTACGACTTCTATATCGGCAAACGAGTTTTTGAATGTTTGCTGAAATCTTCAGGAAACTAGAGTTTGTATAGCTTTTTGATTAAAATCAAGATAGAGTGATTTTTTGTCTGTCAAAATTGTAGTACATACTCGTTTTGAGGTCATTTACTTATCAGCATTCTCAGGCGTAGGAAACAAAGTTACTTTTTTCTGTTCTGCTTCTTTTGCTACTTGATTCAGCTCCTTTTTCGTAGTACTTCTCAATTAGGAACTCGAAAAGTAGTATTAAAATTTCCTCACAGGGCCTGGTAGAGATCATTAAGCTGTGAAAATATATCGGCCTTACTATGCACCGAATACCGAATAACTATCGAGCAATATTTAACCGAATTCTTATAGGATTCTGCAAAAGTTCATTTTTCCAGATGATATATGAATGACGAAATATTCTTCATTTTCGATGCAAAAACTGAATAATTAATAAAAATTAAAGGTTGCCAAAAGAAAAAACAAAGATGACTTCCGCTCAGGCACAACTGAACACCTTGTGTGAATAGGATTTTTTTTACTTTGAAGAGCTCGTACCGCTAGGTAATAAAGAAAAAAAATGTTTATCTCTCTCATGAGCGCAGATCGGACCCTATAGAACAGCAGTCGGACAAGAAAGTGAAAGAGTTTTGATAAAAAAACAACATATCACATAACCATCTGATGATTGAATGAAATGGCTGACAAAATAATGGATGTTCGAAATATGTGGCTTGCTATATTTCACGGTTTGCTTAGCTGATCTCTCGGAAAAGACGTAAAAAATGTAATTATGGATATTGAAGTAATAAAGTTTGGAAATTCGTTTAATTGATGATTGCATCCCTTTTAAAATTAGAAATTCTAAACATTGAATCATTAGCATTAATCAATAGATTAGATATTTCATTGTGCAAAACTTTAATACTATGAAGGAAGGTGCAGCCCACAAATTAATAAAATGCACTCTGGATTAACAGTAGGAAATTAATATTGAACGCTGTGGGAAGGTTTAAAAAAAGATTAATATGGTGTGATACGATTATGTGACAAATTGTAAATATAATTTCAGCTGTTGAGGAACCATCTTCTATTATACCTGGAATGGGACCAGAAGACAAAGTGGATATAACCTCACTTATCTCAGATGCGAATGAAACCATTCCAGGCCTTGACTTAGATATGTTAGGAGGTGTAACAAATGAAGACAAGGTGAAACCTAAAAAAGTGCCCTTCAGTAAACCTATTCCTCGTAATTTCCAAGCCCAATGGAATGAGACTGGAGCAGTAGGTAAGAACAAAATCAATTCTTTTACAAAAAAAGTTGTTCATGATTCCCAAAATTAGTGGACCTCTACTTAGTATTATACTTATATTATATGTCCGGTTTCAATATTGGCGCAATTGACTGCAATTGAATGATTATTCCTGTAAACGTACCAAAAATGCATTGGGAAAAAACTGAATTAATCAATCCTCACATGATATAACTTGCAATCCACCAGTGGAGGCTGGTGGTCATTTGAACCAAGGAGGCCACAATTTTGATGAGCATTGGAGTCAACTCTCGTCACTCAATAAATTACATTTTTTCTATTAAAATGAAAAGTGGTATGTTCTGAAATTAATTTTAATTCAAAATGCTTTTCAAAATATACTTCATTGTTCAGCAAGAACCAGCGTGAAGGTGGGAGTTATTTCTTATAAGGAAAGTTCAACTGACTGAAAGTATTTCTCAAAATCGACACTGACATATATTCGTATTATTCAGTCACCTCCAATTCATTTATATTCTTTACCCGAAAGCTAAAAAATGGAAAAGCCCCTGGGTACGACCTTTTAACTCCAGAGGTTCTCAAAAAACTACCTAGGAAAGCAGTTGTTTTCCTCACAGTGATTTACAACCGCATTTTGAACCTGTCCTATTTTCCTACCATATGGAAATACGTCAATGTTATAATGATCCATGAATAAGGCAAACCTGCTGAAAAGACTACATAACCGATCAGCTTACTACCTGTAGCTGGAAAAATATTTGAAAGGCTCCTACTTAGGAGAATACGTGAATATCACGTCTTAGAAAGTATCATACCTAACTACTACTTCGGCTTCAGGGAGAACATGTCAACCATCCACCAAGCACACAGAATCGTGAATACTCTTGCTAAAACCCTCGAAGAGAAACAATACTGCACGGGAATATTCCTTGACATATCACAAGCCTTCGATAAAGTGTGTCATGCAGGATTGAAACTCGAGATAAAAAAAAACTTGAAACATAATTACTACTTGTCAGTGTTCGTGTCCATGATGAATAATTGGGAATATTATCACAGGGAATTGGACAATAATTGGACAACTATAATTTCGTCGACGTTTCGGAACAATTCGTTCCTTTATCAAGGCTGTAATGAATTTTTCTAATGTGAAACATGAATAACAAAATACAAAGACAATACCTTATTCAAATCAAATTTTGTTTTAATTCAAAAGGATTATGCACGTTTCAGCCTCTCATATCGACCCTTCATTATTTTATTCGATATGACTATGTTTTTAAATTTGTTTAATAAGATATTGCCTTTGTATTTTATTATTCATGTTTTACATTAGAAAAATTCATTACAGCCTTGATAAAGGAACGAATTGTTCCGAAACGTCGGAGAAATTATAGTTGTCCAATTATTGTTCAATAATTACTACCTCCTTTTGAGTTCCTACTTATCTGAAAGATATTTCTCGGTGAAATTCAATGATGCCACATCAGATCACTATGCTATTAGGTCTGGAGTTTCACAAGGGAGTGTACTGGCTTCTCTGCTCTATCTTCTTTACACTTGCGATATGCCTGAATATGGATCCACAACTACAGCTGCCTTTGTGGACAATGTGGCTATTCTCTCCGTTGACGAAAATCCAATTTCTTCTTCAAAGAACATGCAGAACCACTTAAACCAACCCCCAGTCACAATAGATGGAGTAACCATACCGGTTAAAACCGATGTGAAATACCTTGGCCTACATCTGGATCGTCGATTATCTTGGAAAAACATATACAAGCTAAGAAAAAGCAACTGGATATAAAAATCAGAGAAATCTATTGGCTAATGGGAAGGAAATCCAAGTTATCTACAAAAAATAAGATATATAATAGAGAACCTTTACTGTGATGGAATAACCTACCGAAGATTTAAAAAACTCTGACCCGAAGATCTTCTACAACAGCACTAATTGCTGACTAACAGTATAAGGGTCTATTCCGCCTTGGATAACCGAAAAATTCTTAGCAATGTGTAAAAGCCTTCATACCAACAACACAGCCCTTATGCTGTATTCTCGACCATTTCTTAACCAACTCTGGAATAAAACAATGCTGCGTGTTAGCGCCTTTACTGTTCAATATTTTCGCCATAGCTGTCTCGATAATTGCTGACATGAGTATGCCTGTAAGAGGTGTTGGAATAAGATTCAGATTTAATGGAGGCCTATTCAACCTGAAGCGCCTCAGAGCAAAAACCCGTTCAAAGTTTATCACGGAACTTCAATATGCAGACGACTGCGCACTTATCGCTAGCAGCCCAGAGGATCTACAGATAATGATAAGATATATAAACATATATACGAAGCTTTGGGCTTTAGACTCAATATCGACAGCACCAAAATCCTGTTAAGTCCCCCAGAAAGCCTTCAAACACATCAGCCTGGAGAATGAAACCCTAGAACAGGTCGAGCAGTTCAATTACTTGGGAAGCTTCATAAATACTAGGGTTAACCTAGACACGGAAATACACAACCGTATCAATTCGGCATCACGGGCATTTTGGAAGCTAAAGGTCAGAGCATTTCAAAATCACGACCTCAATCTGAAGACCAAGACAGCTGTTTACAAAGCAGTCATCCTCCCAACGCTTCTTTACAGAAGCGAACTCTGGACGCTCTACAGGCGACATATTAAACAGCTTGAACAAACTCAGCAACGTCATCTAAGACAGATAATGCACATCAGATGTTTCCACAAAGTTTCGAATGCAGAAGTCTTGCAACGGGCGAGATGTACAACAATTGAAACTCAAGTAACGAGGGCCTGACTCATATGGAGCGGCCACGTTCTGAGGATGCAACACACAAGACTCCCAAAAATAGCTCTGTATGGCGAATTGGCAGAGGGAGCCCGGAAACCAGGAGGCCAGTATAAGCGGTTTAAGGATACACTACATCAATCCCTAAAATCAATTAATGCCAATCATAACTGGGAACAATTAGCGTTAGACAGGTCACAGTGGAAGATCTATGGTGCACAGTTATAATGGAGACTCGAGAAGAATTCAGCGGCGGCCAGATCTGTTTAGTGACTATCCATGCCCGGAGTGTGGAAGGATCTGTAGGTCTCGGTTGGGTCTCTTCAGTCACAGGAGAGCACAAAGTTGCAATTAGCCCTAAGAAATTATAAGTCAATTTTTTTTAATGTTTTTTTGTAGATTTATTCCCGGTAACGGGATACAGCAATGACTATTCCAACGGGCATATCACTTTCAAGTTCAGATCGATTCACCTAATTTACTCAATACTCTTATGAAGTAGATTGTAGGACGACGTTTCGAATGACCGCGAAAATATTATGGACAGAGGGAATGAAAGAGGTCGGGCACACTTCTTCAACAATCCAGTGGAGAAACCATCAGCACCAAGAGATGAACTCGCGTTGAGTGCAGAAAGATGTGTCCCAACCGTGGATGGATGAAAATCCACAACGACAATTTCGAAGGTAGCACGGCTGTCGTCAATGATGTGAACATCTGTAGTTACAACTGTGCAAGACGAAGCAAATGAATCAGCGAGTATGTTAGCTGCTTCCCCGAAGTCAGAGCAGAGTGCATTGCTTTCATTTCTGATCGAAAGAACATCAACTTTGGAACTTAGGCTTGATCTCACATATTTGAAGAATTCGTTCGGAACTTTAGATGCTGCAAGCTTCGATTCGAAGTCCCTTTTGGCATTCAAAATTCTAGTAGAAAGAAAATTTCGATGCGCTTCATAGTCTGTGTGCTGTCTTCGGCAGAAGTAACGCTGCCAAGTCGACTTCTTGTGGCATATTAGTTTGGTTGATCCAAGGTTTTGTAGATACATGGATAATATCTTTCCGGGACGAACTCTAATCTATAATAAGGTACTGCAGAGTTTCAGCAAATTTAGCCCACATATCTTCGACGTTAGGTAAGGGCGTTAACAGGGTATGCCAGTCAATCTCATCTATCCCGCGTCCCAGGAGATGGTAATCCGTTATCTTCAAAGTTGACCGGGATCTCCTACAAATAGTTGGGATTTTATACAGGGTGTCCCGGATAAGATGGGAAACATTTTAATGTGAGAAAGAGAACACCTAGAAGATCACGAAAAACCCCCATATACAGGGTGTTTCATCATAAACTGGACAAACTCATATGACGTGTCGAGAACATCGGGAGAATCATTTTTTTCTTATGAAATATTTCCCGTTTTCGAAGCATAAGGGAGATACACGGTGTTTAATGTGTGTAGAGCACCGAAAAAAAAATTACAAAATGGCGGAAAACCTGCAATGTTCGTGATTTTTTTTTTCGGTTGCCAAATTGATTTTCATTTCCTAAATTAACACAATTTTTAAAGGATATCTGTGAAAAAATTTTTTCAGAAATCGAACACAACTTTTTTTTTACATGTCTACAGCGAAAAAAAAATTTCACTCGAAATTGATGAAATTTTTCACGATTTTACTTACTTTCATACCTAACACGAATATCAAAACAGAATCGAAAAATATCAAACGGTTTCGTTTTTACAGCCATTCAAATGTCCCGTTCGAATATCTGAAATAATAAAAAAACATGACACAGCTTGTGTTCTTAGGCCCATAATTTTTGAATTTGTATATCGAAACATTCCAGATTGCAAAATGAATTTAAAAAAATCAGTGAAACTTCATTGAGAGTCGAACTCCCTACTCTGAGTTAAGTATTAATGTGAAATATGAGTCTGTTCTAAGGTTCTGAGTATACATATTAATTTTCGTTGCCGAGCAACAGTAGCTGATAGAATTTGACAGGGTATTTGAATTTTACTGAATAATTCGAGTATATTGAAACGATTTGTATGCAAACGAAAATGAAATATTCACTTTTAGAAAAAAATGATATGGTTCAGGCTTATTATGAAGCGAATTCCTCAGGGAGAAAAGCAAGGGAAATTTACGCTCGCAGATTTCCAAGCCGAAACGTTCCTAATTTTAAAACTTTCATAGAAACAGTGCGTAAATTACGTTAAGAAGGTATTCTTCACCGCAAGAAGAAGGAAACTGTGAGGGTGGATACTTTTAACACTGATGAGACGGTTTTGACAAAGTTTATTTGAAGATCTATTTAACACACTGGTGAATAATACAAAATGGCTGATGGTCGCTTGAAACTATTAATAGTGAGAGTAGCCTTTATCTATTCGCATTCCCGACAGAACTGGCTTCTGCACCATTAATAGCACGTGTACCTAACTTAGTTGCGCATGCGCATTAGGCCGAACATAATATTAGTTGTCAGCAGGTTGCTTTATAGAAGTGGACTGGTCCCAAATCAACTTTGGCCAGCAGTTCTTACTTCAACACCCCCTCCCAAACTGAGGACCTGACAACTAATCAACAGAAAACTGAAAGTTCCATTTAACCGACTTCGATAAACTAGGAAATATAGAATATATATATAAAGTATACAATGGTAGACAGTATTTTATTTGAATTTATATAAATCAAGCCTTAAACCTACAACAGGATTGTCAGTGGAACCATACAGAGCTGTTGCTGTGAGGCAATGGAATAGGGTTCCTTATAGCGAACCAACTGTCCTTAATATTTGGTATGGTATCAATACATTGTGTCCAGGGACCGGAGACCCTTCCCACAAGTGATATTATACCATCATATCAACTGAAACTGATCAACAGATACATATGCCATAATGCATGCATATCACATAGTAGATCAACATATAAATGACATGACTGATCACATACATAGTATGTTCCATCATATCAGACTAACATGATTAATTCATTACACACATATGTGGTCAGAATTTTGGATTTCGCATCTATCATTTCCAGGGACCGGAGACCCTTCCAAATCAAGACACTAGTATTCGTAAGAGTATGTATCCAGGGACCGGAGACCCTTCCTACATGTCTCAAATGAACACTTCAACATGTATATTCATCAAATTATATCTCCAGGGACCAAAGACCCTTCCAATATAACTCGAACAAATATACAACAAATTTTGAGTATTATCAGATTATGTTTCCAGGAACGAAGAACCTTTCCACAATATACAGATAAAACACTCAACAGACATATTACCAAAGTACCTAAGGGATCGAAGATCCTTTCAAGATACTAAGATAAACAACAGAATTCATTATCAGAGTATGTTTTAGATCAAAGATCATTCATAACACTACTCAGATGAGGTATACATAATGACTGAAAAGAAAAAATTAATATTACTTATGAAATGTTTGATCAAACAGAGCATGTTTTGAGTTTGTCGTTGACTTTTCTCATTTTCTTCCTATAATATTGAATCATTATGACTTATTACTTGGTTATCATCTTATGCTTGAATTGGATATTTTCATGCAAATCAAACCTCATAGAATACAAGGTGATCACGAAACTTAGTGAGCTTTGCTGCATTCAATGGTTTTGTTAGAATGTCAGCAATCTGATCATTGGTATTGATCTTCACAATATTAATTTTCTTATCTCTTACGTGTTGACGAATCAATAAATATTTACGTTCCACATACTTCAAGCGGCTTTTACTTGTGCTAGCCAGACAGTTACGTCTTGCTGCTTCATTGTCTTCATATATATTAACTGGAAATGCTCTGAGACCCACAGTCTCTTCTAATAATTGTGCTAAAAACAGAATTTCATTAGTAGCATGAGTAAGTGCAATAAATTCCGCTTCTGCTGAACTTTGTGCTATTGTTGATTGAAGTTTTGAGCACCATACAACAGGATTACCAAATGCAAAAATCACAAAGCCTGTGGTCGACTTTTGACCACACTTATCACCTGAAAAATCTGCATCACAATAACAAGACAAAATTGGAGATCCTACTGTGAATTTTAGACCTAACTGACTTGTACCTTTCAAATACCTGAAAACTCTTTTAACTAATGTCCAATGATACTGCTGTGGATTAGCTTGGAATCTAGCCAAATAACATACGGCAAAGGATATATCAGGTCTTGTGAACATACTTAAATACAGTAGGGAACCTATAGCTTTCTTATACGGAAAATCTGCTTCATTCGTTACTTCCGGAACTTTATGATTTCCTTGAGGAACTAAAGGAGTGTCAACTGAATTTGAGTTTTCCATTCGAAATTCTTTCAACATTTCATTAACAAACTGTGTTTGATGAAGAAACAACTGATTTTCTGATCTAGTGATTTCCAAACCAAGAAATTTTGTAGGAAAGCCAAATTGTTTTACCTTAAAACGTGACTTCAACATATTCACATTTTCCTGAATAAGGTTTCTACAACTACCTGTAATTAATAGATCATCAACATATACTAAAATCAAAATGATATTACTATCTTCCTTTTTCTTATATAAACATGCTTCTCGTAAATTTGATTCAAAACCAGAATCCTTCAGAAAATTATCAAGTGTCATAAACCAACATTTCGGTGCTATAGATAATCCATAAAGAGCTTTTCGTAACTTCAATATTACCTTTGATTTATCCAGATTGATTCCTTCAGGAACACTTACATATTTTGGTCGATCAATTTCACCATGAAGAAATGCTGTTTTGACATCCAACTGTTAAACATGCCAATTCCTAGAAACTGATAATGCAAATAATAATTTAACAACTGATAGAGCTGGCGTAGGAGATGCAGTTTCCTCAGGAGTATACTTTTCAGTATCTTTGCATCCTACAACAACTAAACGAGCCTTACACACACCATTGTCCTTAACTGTAAATACCCATTTCAACGGAATACTTTTCATACCTTGTTTTCTTTCCACAATTTCCCAAACTTCATGTTGGTTTATAGCTTCAAGTTCAGACTGAATGGCAGTAATCCATTTACTACTTTCTGAACATATCATTGCTTCCAGATATGTTTGAGGTGTTTTACTTGTCTGATAGATTTTTGTATCATATACAAAACCAAATGGATTCAAAATTGTGGCATTAACTGAAATTTGCGGCATATCAAGTCCACTGGTTTCATTGCCATCAAAATCGTCTAGCTGGGATATTTCTTCATATTCTATCTCATTATTTATCTGAGAGCTAACTGAAACATTTTCTAACATATTTGTAGCACTTATTTTATCAACAGAATTGTTGGAGCTACTCTGTACTGGACTTGTAGTTCTTACAGAATCAGAGTTTCGTTCAACTGATTTCATTTCAACAGGATTGTTTGCAACTGATACAACAGAATTGCCAGTAGGTGGCACAACAGATATGTCCGTAATGGACGCAACAGAATTGCCTACAGAGGGCGTAACAGAAACATTCTCACTGGACTCAACAGATTCAGACGAAACTGTTAATTCATCACTTGGAACTGATAACTTTGATTCATATGACTTGTAGGTCAACTCTTCATTTATTAGAACATTACAAGATGTAATAGTCTTACATGTTTTGGGATCATACAACAAATAGCCAGTATCGGTATATCCTATTAAATACATTGTGCTGGATCTTGCATTCAACTTTTTACCTTTTGGAACATTTTCATTTCTAACTTCTGCCTGTGAACCGAAAATTCTTATATTTTGCAGATCGGCTTGTTTTCCATAGAGTTTTTCATATGGAGTCAAAAAGTCTAATGATGAATGAGGCGTACGATTGTATAGATAGCAAGCCGTCGAAAATGCAAAACCCCAGAAAGTATTTGGAAAGCCTGATTCAAATAACAAGGCTCTAGCCCTTTCTTGGAGTGTTCTATTGAACCTTTCAGCAGTTCCATTATGCTCATGTTGATAAGGTTCTGCTAACTGAATTTGAATACCAAACTGATCGAGAACTTGTTGACAAGATTCGCTGATAAACTCTGTTCCATTATCACAACGTAATTTTCTGAATTGACCAGGACTAGGAAATAATGACTGAAGATAGTTCAAAGCAGACTTCAAAAACTTGAAAGTTTCAGACTTTTGTTTCATCAGGAAAATTTGTGCATATCTTGAATAATCATCTAGAACAATTAAAATATACTTTTTCTTAGTGTAATGTGTTGGCGGATTGACAGTTAATAGATCTGAATGAAGAATTTCACAAGCTCTAGTGGCTCGATCTCTTTCTTTTGAACATGTTTTTCTGGTCATTTTTGCTTTAGAACAAATTGTACAATTACCAGTACTGAGATTATACGTGAGTTCTTTAACTCCTTGAACAACATTAGGTAATTTTCCTAAGTAAGAAGATGATATATGACCCATTCTACGATGCCACATACTACCTTCCTGAGCCAACATTTTTAACTGATTACGAGTAAATCTTTTACGTAATTTTCGTGTTTCTCTTCTACTATTATTGACTTTCTTATTGGGTTTGATAACTGAGAGTTTCATTTTAAAACTAGAATTATCTTTCGAACTTAACTGTTTATTCATACTTTCTACTTTATTTACATTAATTTTGTTGATACTACTTGTATCACCAGGATTGACTCTTGCTGAAATTCGATAAACGCCATCCGATACAAAGAGCAGGGAGATCTTTCTTCTTAATTTTCTAGATAAAATAAATCCATTATTAGCATTTAGCACAAGACTTGTCCCAAACTGAATATTAAATGCACGGACACTGAGAATATTATCCCTTACTTCGGGGACATACTGAACATTAGCTAGATGTACAATGTGCGAACTTTTTCCAAACTGTACTAATAATGGAAGAGTTCCCTGACCCATTGACATAGTGCTTTCAGTTTCCGATGCCAAAACAACAGATATCGGCTCTTTATAAGCCTGATAGTTCAACAAAATATTCTGTACATTCACTACATGGTGAGATGCACCAGAATCAACTAGAAATGTTGCAAACATACTGAAATTATTCAAATCGAACAATGACTTACTAGATTTTCGATCTTTCAGTTTCCTACAGTCCTTCTTTTCGTGTCCCTTCTTATGGCAGAAAAAGCAGAATCTCTCTGTGTTCACACATGTGTTTGACTTGTGGAACATCAAACCACATTTTCTGCAACTTGCATCGCGCTTTTCAGCTGGTGTCATTTTCTTTATTTTCTCCAACTGATCCAGTGTGTAAGGACTCTTTTCTGCCCTTTTTTCTTTGAAATAAGGAGACCTCTTTGCTGGATATTTCTCTTTCTTTGAACCATCCCTGTTTGTTCGATCAGACCTATTCTCTAAACAAAAATCACAACAATTATTATCATCTCTCTTACCACATTTGATGCAGAGCACTGAAACTGAATTAGGATTAGCAAAAGTACATTCTCCAATGGGATCGTCAATACAAAAAGAGCATACAGTATACACTTCATTGATCTCAGTATTGAGATTCTCACCCGTAATACCAAAACACTCGGAACAAATATCCAAACTATCATTTGATTCATTCTTATACATACTGTTTTCTGCTTCCTTAAAATATTGGCTATTCGCCACCTCCAGAAAGGCATTCTTTACGAACTCGTACGTCCTCGTTTCCTCTGGTAGTGTAGCCATTGTGGTGAAAAACGCCAAGAAACCATTAGCATCCTTGATTTTATGTAGAAAATATCCCACTATGATCTTCGGGTCCAACGGAAAGCCCAGTTCCTTGAATTCTTGAACTCCTTTTTCGAATTGTGAGACGAAGTTCACCGGGTTCATCTTCGGGTAAAATGTGATTTTTCCAAAATTGTCCAAAACTTCCACCATTTTTTGAACATCATTTTTGCCGAACATTTGGATAAGTTTCTTGAAGGCTTCAGCTGCCGATTCTTCGCTTTCTATTACAGCCCTGGGAGCGTGCTGCAAAGATGCTTCCAAGTATTGTAGTACTTGAGCGTTGTACATGTTTTTCTCTTCTACGCTCATGTTACACTCTGGTCCACCCATGTTGTGCAGTAAAAATTGGGATCTTCCTAGGGCCCTAATGTCACGCTCGACTCTTTGTTTCCATGAGCGGAAATTGGAATGACCCCTCAGCTTGTCGCTGGTCTCAAATTGAGGTATTATGAAGGTGGGTATATTGACCTTCTCCACAGATTGTTCTGATACTGTGCTTCCTGTTGACGTTGCCGGAGGATTCAAGTTGTTTATTTGCTCTGCCAACATCTTCACGAAATTGGTGTTCGTGAGCATTGCAAAAATATTTTCTGGTACTCCCATCGTTGACGATTCGCTTGCATCGGATTGGTCCATCTCGATCGTTTCTTCTTGATTGAACATGCTTGTTGTTTTGATGTTGAACACGTGGTCTTGTTGTCTTCTGTTTAACACGTGGTCTTCTAGTCTTCTGTTTAACACGTGGTCTTGTAGTCTTCTGTTCAACACGTGGTCTTCTAGCCTTCTGTTTCTTAATTAACACGCACGCACATACACACAAGCGCTGCTACCATGTGAGGGTGGATACTTTTAACACTGATGAGACGGTTTTGACAAAGTTTATTTGAAGATCTATTTAACACACTGGTGAATAATACAAAATGGCTGATGGTCGCTTGAAACTATTAATAGTGAGAGTAGCCTTTATCTATTCGCATTCCCGACAGAACTGGCTTCTGCACCATTAATAGCACGTGTACCTAACTTAGTTGCGCATGCGCATTAGGCCGAACATAATATTAGTTGTCAGCAGGTTGCTTTATAGAAGTGGACTGGTCCCAAATCAACTTTGGCCAGCAGTTCTTACTTCAACAGAAACAATCCGAAATAACGAAGAACGTATCCTGGATTTAGTGAGTGAAAATCCGATGGTATCAACGAGAACTCTAACAAATCATCCAAGTGTGAATAAGAGTAAATCCACTGTATGGAGAGTTTTGAAAAGAAATCGCTACCATCCGTACTATTTCCATTCATGTCAAACCTTAGAAGAAGGTGATTTTGAGAAGAGGAAAGAATTCTGTGAATTTATTTTAAGAAGGACACGTGAGAATAGGAATTTCCTACGTCTCATACTGTTTACGGATGAAGCAACATTCCACAGAGATGGTTTCTTCAACAAAAAAAATAAGGGAAAATCCACATGCAACAGTAGCAAAAAATAGCCAGAAGAGATTTTCTGTCAATGTTTGGGCGGGAATGAAGGATGGATTCATTATAGGACCGTACATTCTTCCTGAAACATTGACTGGAAATGGCTATAATCAATTTTTGAGGGAAACTCTGCCCGATCTATTGGAAGATATTCCTTTGAGTCACTTTCAAGGACTGTATAGTATCTAGAAGTTCTAGATTCTGATTTACAGTTGTTTTTTAAATTTAAATGAAAATTAAAATCACTCTATCTCCTGAACGGAATCAACGATTTACCCGAAATTTGAAATGTAGATAGCTTCCATGAGGTTCCAGAAAACTGCAATCAAATATCATTTGATTTGCAGGACCGTATCACATAAATTTGGGAGGTTCTTAAAAGTTCGTGAAATCACCCTGCACAATGAATTTCATGATTTCTTCGATATATGCGTAAACTTTAAGATTCATTTATTCAATTCACCTAATAATATTGCATGGCACCATCCAGGTTGCCGTGGACTGATTTTCTAATCTTGATAGTGACAATAATTCTTCTCTCGTGTCGATATTTCACATCCTATTCATCTCATAATGAAGTAAATCTTATTAATGAATAAGAAAGAGGTTAAATGAAACAAAAACTAAGCTAAAAAAAGAAAAAAAATCAGTCCTCGGCAACCGGGGGGGTGCCATTCAATATTATTTGGTGAATTGAATAAAATAATCTTAGTATGAAATTCATTGTACAGGGTGGGCAAAATTTGTTGTCTACTGAAGGGATCTCGAGAACTACAGCAGCTAGAAGAAAACGGACGGCACATCCTCGAGTTCTTTTTTCCTGAATATTCCAAATCTGAAAAAAGATCCAGCCTAACGTTCATAGATTTTGAGTTATGAACGAAAATTGAGAAATTGTCATTTTCAATTAAGTTGAATAGCTCGCCTATTCGAACTAGTATTCGAAATTCGTTATTACATTCTACAGGCACTTTTTTATGAGGAATTCGAATATGATATTATTAAATTTTTTAATCCAGTCGTTGTCGAGATACGACAGGAATTTCTGATTTTTCAAATGTAAACTATAGTTGAAAGTTCTTTCATCTTGCTGACATTTTTTTGCTGATTCCAAAAATGTATCATATGTTGCTATTCCCATGAATATAACAGAAAAAAAAATTCAATACTTTTTCCTGCTTTTCGATTCACTGTTGAATTTTTAGTAGGCTGGCGTTACCATAGCGACCGTTAAAAATGCATTATGGTTCGTGAACTGCACATAATCCTATGTGAACTCAACCTTCTGTGATTGGAATCACCGACTGTCGAATAATTATTTCTTTTATATATCGATATCCTTTAAAGGAGAGTAAAAGACTTTCGTCTGATTATTAAATAAGCGAATTTATTCAATTATCGTTTTTCTATTCATGAAAGAAACTTAAAGATTCAGTAATATAAATAAAATGCGATAGCTATCTATAATTATAATTTTTACAAAAGTAAGATGATGTCAACGGTACTATTCGAATTGTGAAGCATCGTAAGATAAGCATGCCAAACATCGCGAGAACAAACGATGGTAAATTAATTAATTATTAATTCCAATCATAGAGGTTCAAGTTCACAAAATATAATGCATATTCAACGGTTGCTATGGTAAGCCAGCCTACTTATAATTCAACAGAGAATCGAAAAGTAGGAAAAAGCATTAAATTTTTTTCCCGCGTAACATTCATGTGAAAAATTTCAGCAAGATGAAAGAACTTTCAACTATAGTTTACATTTGAAAAATCAGAAATCCCTGTCGTATCTCTTAAATGATATTTAATAATATCATATTTGCACTCCTCATAAAAAAACGCCTGTAGAATGTAACAACGGATTTCAAATACGAGTTCAAATAAGCGAGTTACTCAGCTTTATTGAAAATGAAAATTTCTCAATTTTCGTTTATAACTCAAAATCTATGACCCTTAGGCTGGATCTGTTCTCAGATTTGGAATATTCAGGAAAAAAGAGCTCGAGAATGCAGCCTATACAGGGTGATTTCGCGAACTTTCGAAAACTGTCCGAATTTATGTGATACGGTCCTGCAAATCTAATGATATTTGATTGTAGTTTTCTGGAACCTCATGAAAGCTATCTTCATTCCAAATTTCGGATAATTTTCTGAATAAATTGGGAACCTCTATTCTAAAGGGATTAAGTCCTACGTGTCAATAGAGAAGTAAACTTCATGATGAGAAAATTGGACGAGGGAATTCCTTACTGGGTGCTGAGAAATTGGTGCCGGTGAGAGTAATGGATGTTGAGTTATCTTCCAGTGACCATGAAGAAAGGCATAGTTTTATGATTAGGGCACTGCTCATCAGTTTCCTATGTGATCCGACGTACGAGGTACGTCTAGCCAATCCAAAAACTTACCAAAAGAACTAGATAAATCAATTACTCTCTCTTCCAAGGACTTAAAACTGATCAACAACTCAAACCGCGAAATTTAATTTAATCAAAAAGTACTTTTTCGATACCCGACCAATCCAGCAGTCAGCTGGAAACTTCCTGCGTCAAAAAAGATGAGGCTGACAAAATAGTTAGTGACAATAAAAGAAAGGAGTTATCGAACCAGCCGACAGTCCTCGACTTTTCCAGTCGTACTAGTAAAGAAGAAGGTCGGATCGATACGTCTTTGCGTGGACTATCGTAAGCTAATGTAATTAGCTCGGAAGTTTCCTTGGTTTGTTCACATATTATCGCAGGTATGTGCTGCGGTTCGCCAAAATCACTTAAACACTGACCAAGCTCACGGAAGGTCAAACAAAGTTTTACTGGTCTGAGGAATGGTAAGAATGGTTTAGGAAACTGTAAGAAGTTTTGATCTGCTCACCTGTTTTGAGCTATCTCCTACCTAACGGAAAATTCATTTTGGATACGGACGCCAGCAACGTATGACAGGAGAAAGTCATTTATTATTATATTAGTAGGACGCTTAGCAATAACTTTTAATAAGAGCGTAATTACTATGTCACGTCAACAGATAAGAGAATCTGTCGTCTAAGAAGTGGGGCATTCCTACAAGTACGTAAAAAGTTTATCCATTGAGAACTGACTGTTCTCCTATTGCGCCTCCTTTCTATACCTTCTTGGTCAGACATAATTTTTGTCGAACGCAGCGAGTCAGCACGACAACGATACTGGTGCAAGTATTTTGTAATGGCAGAAAATTCATTTACTGTAAAGAAAATAATAGTGAGACTACAGATTAATGGAACATAGGTAGTCAGCGGTCGCGCAAAGTGCGGATATTGAGCTGGCATCTTACTCCCAAAATGTCTTCGCTTTGGTTATGAATTTGAACGCTCAAAAGCTCCTGACCCACGTCTGTGCTTCGAGTCGATTATAATCAAAGTTTGATGTAGGTTAACGTTTAAGCCTGCGAACGCAAACAGAAATGTTGTATGTTTTAAACATGACAACTGACATCTTATTCCATGGTTCTTATGCTTATATATGGTTGATCTAATTGTTTTGTTACAGAGGATAATCCAGGATCTATAACAGAAGTCCTCAATCACCTAGTTGAAAATGCCCCAGGAGTTGTGCCGCTAGAAAAAATAAATCCTAATGCCATCATAGTATATGGAAAATTAATTCCTGTGGAACGTAAGTATACATTCATACTATTGTATATGTTACGGCTAAAGATAGGTGTGAACATAAACGTAAGATTAGCCAGCTAAACTTAGGTTTAGCTTTGGGTATTTGCCAATGTTAGTTTCTTCTATCTTCAGCCGGCTAAACTCAAGTGTAGCCACAGCCCATCGACTGAAAATGTAGAAGCTAACAGAAAAAAAAAGGGAGTATTGGGAAGGCTTTTCGGCAATTAAAAAATGTGAAGAAATAGTAATATACTCAAACTTCACATATTTTCAATAGCAGAAAAGCATTTTGCTAAGCAGTTGAGAAATTGAGAATGAAGATATATTTGTTTCTACTATATGTCCCTTGGTTTGCATAAAAAGTGTAGCAGTTTTCTACACTCGATTTGATTTACACCAGTGTAGAGGAAGTGTATTTTATCTGCACATAGTCAAAAGGAGATGTAGAATACAATCACAATCACAATCAGCAAACGAATACTAAAATCGAATGAAGAAAAGTGCTACACTTTTTATGCAAAAGAAAGGATCTATTGTCTCAACGCATTCTTATTAACGAATCTGAAAATCTAAGCGCCTGATGACAAAATTAGAGACAAACATGGTATTTTGAGAGTGAGGGAAAACTGTAGAGATAATGGTTATCTTTCATCCTGTTATTATTCATAATTTGCAAGGGGATTGAATGAGCAAAAGGAGAGAATGAAGACAAGAATGGTGCCGCGAACTTCTTCATCAAAATTCCAAAGGTCAAATTCTGGAGAAATATAAGTAGCAGTACCCAATCTTGTTTGTAGTTAACAGGACTATTTCGCTGGTAAGCTTCACGATGACTGCACTTGAATCCTCTGGGATGATACATCAAGGGTGGCGACAGGCCGTATTTTACCTTTTTTGCAAAGGTATTGAATGAAAAGAAATTGCAGCATTGGAAACTATCGTTTCTATTTCGTAGAAAATTTTTCCATAAACCCAATTATTAAATGGTAGGGAAAATATAGGTACTGTTGTTCACAAAAAAAATTCTCTGTCTAATATCTTATATTTCGTTTCCCTGTGAGGTCATATTCTGGTTTTTCACAGGACAATTGACTATCCACGTTCCTATTGTCCTGGGGAAAACTGTATATCGAACTTCTGTATGTGAATTGATTTTTAAAAACTTGGGTTCGATTTGAATAGCATTAATCTCCTAAACAGATGAAAATAACTCATTAAATATTAAATTGAAAACCAATGGGCGTTATGTCACAAAACCTCAATACAATAGCATTCGATGCTATTCTGCGTATTCCAATTGTAAAAATTTAAACAAAAACGTGGCTGCATGCGTTCTTCTTCTCCCATCTATTTTTAGCCGTTTCGTTTTGGATAATGTGCATATAAGCCGGCTAAAGATGAAATTCCCTGACTCAGATGAATATTTTATCGAACTTTAGCCGGTCCTCGAATATAAACCTAAGTTAAGCCGGCTAATCTCAAGTTTACGCTCACACCTATCTTTAGCCGTATCAGAAGCAGCAATTCCAAAAGAATTGTGGTTCCAATAATGCGAGTCATGTAGGAGGTCCCAGAGAAGTCCAAACATCTCAAAACCGGTCTACAGTTGCACTTGAATGTTTCGACTTCTCTGGGACCTCCAGTTCATGACTAGCTCGCATTATTGGAACGACAATTCTTTTGGAATTGTTTGGCACTTGGAGTACTGTACAGTACTTCTTTTCATTGTCAAAGTCGTCCGAGTATTCGTTCGCCAGATTTTCGTGCGTATAAATTCGATCTGGTCTGCGTATATTCCTGTTGTTCCGGTAATAAATATTACCGGAACTAAGACATGAATATTAGAGAGATATGGGAAGATCTGTAACGTCATGCGGTAATAGCAAGTGAATGAAAAGTCAAGTGAATGTGATGGTATAGGTGAATTGTATTATTCAGCACTGATTTTTACGTATTTATTCAAGAGAAAAAAAACAAGCAATTTTATAGCTATTGCTATTGATACACATATATGAATATATTGACACGCTTGTGATGGTGTGCGTGGGTGAATGTTAAGTGTCGACTCTCTGAGTAGTACTTTTTGTCTTCCCGTTGGATTCTGGACCTTTTCCCATTGTCACGTCGTATTGGGGAATACTATAGTTGTTGCTAAGGGCGCGGAAGATCTCTGGAGCGGCAGGAACATCCTCCCCATTTTTAAAGGACACTCTTACAAACTTCTAGGTACAAAGGGCAGATTTTCTGGAACACTCGCTTGACTCCGGAGGAAGTCTTTACATAGTGGCCACTATGCAACCTCTGTCGGGACCTGGGTGCAGATGGGTTATTCGTCCTAACTGCCAGTGGGTTGTCGGGGTATGGTCATCTTTTAGTAGAACCAAAGCATTTTCCTGTAGTGCGCCTTGGGTTTTTCTCCATCTTTGGTGAAGTTGCAGCTCGGAAATGTTGTCCCATTTGTTGGACTAGTTGGAAGCGGTCTAGTCGATTTTTATATCTGTGACCTCCTCGTCTGGAGCAGCAATTAGTGGTCTGCCAATTATGAAGTGAGCAGGAGTCGAAATAGTTAGGTCCTTTGAATCTGGACTAAGGGAGATAGTGGACAGGAGTTTGAAATTGCCTCCACTTGATACAACAAAGTGGATAATTCCTCGAAAGAAAAAGGTGTTTTGTACATTACTCTTTCAATATGGTGTCTTGAACTTTTGATTCAGACCTCCCAGAGTCCACCAAAATGTGGCGAGTAGGGCGGTATGAAATTCCAATGAATAGATTGTTCAAATGAGAACCTTCTGATATTATCTATGCTCTCTACGGATTTCTGCAAATCTTTCTGAGCACCTACGATATTGGTTCCGTTGTCGGAATAGATTCTGCTCGGTTTACCTCTCCGAGAGATAAACCGTCTCCATGCTTGTATGAAGGCTTCTGAAGCACACTGCGTCCCATACGGTCTTTTATAAAAAAGGGGCCAACGTAATCTATTCCTACTATTGAGAAAGGGCTAGAAGGCATTACTCTGGCGTTGGGTAAATCGCTCACATACTACTCGCAGCTATGTGGTGAAAGCCAACTCTTTTAGAACGCCGCGATCAGGGATGTAGTATTCTCGATCAATGATTGGGCTGTATACTATTGTCATATGATTTAAATTGATCTGTTCGTGTATACAATCTCTATACATAGTTAATAGCCTTTCGTTTCTTAGTAAACGTTTTTCTAAGGCTAGAAAGCGAAGCTTTGCCTGAGACCTTAATTTTCCCAGAACTGAAGTTACTTGTTTGAGCGGCAAATCAACTACAAACCGTCCATCGGGAGTTCTTGTCGTAGTTTTCGCGAATAACTTTTCACATAAAAGTTCATCTGGGGAAAGAATCTTCTCATTGGACAATTCCTCTATTTCTCAAAATCTTGTGAGCGCTTGAAGTAGTTCTCGATTTAGGCATAAGTTGATGACGCACTGGAGCTTCACGCTCTTGCTATGTCAAATTAACCACGCTCCGCGTACTGGAACGGCCGAAATTTGAAGCGGTACGCCCCGGTGCATACCCGATGCGCCCCAGCTAATGACTGGAAAGGCCTTTTAGATTACATGACGCGGTTTTTGGGTTAACTATACCTATACCGAGTGGTCCGGATACGATCCATCCGAGCTTAGTTTCTTGTAAATCGGAACCACGTTTGCCTAAGACGATTTTATCGTTATCTAGGAGGTGCCAAAACAGATCGGCGCCGATCCACATATCGATAGGACCGGGCTTATGGAATGGGGAATTCTCCTCAATTTGGGTTATTACAGCATGCTAGCTAAGACCGAATAATTATGAGTTTCATTCATGAATTTTTCCAATCCACCGCGGGAACTATTCAAAATCATTCTTTAAATATGAGGTTTTAAAAATTGAATAGCTTCGTTTCTAGTTTACGATTTGGCAACAGCGCCTACTAGAAAATAAAAAGAACAATGGCTTGTTTATAAAATAACAGCTGTTGATTTACAGCCATCATAAGGCTCGTACTCACTGGCGAGCCTTAACAGCAACCGGCCATAAAAATCCCATAAAATTGTACGACCTTCCTCGTTCGTCGCAGACTTCATATACAGCCATCTTTGTCTATCTCATCAAGATAGTGTATTTGTTGTCCTTTATTATCAACGCATATTTCAGTCGATGTTGCCAACTTGTGCAATAGAAACGAAACGCTTTAAATTTTGAATACCCATTTTTAGTTTTCATTTTCAAGTACTTAAAATATTTTTTTTTTTGGGAAACGGTTGAAATGGTTATTTCAAAATGTGACGTTTCAAAGATATTTAATAAAAAATACATCATTTTCGTCAGAAGGAGTATTCCCTATTCTGGATCGGCTAATACTATGTGAGAAGGACTTTTAAGAACTTCAGAATTTATACGTATATGCTGGACTGGCCAATAACGTTCAACTTTCTTCGCAGGCGATCCGTAATGATTGGTGTTTGAGAACCACAATCCAGAAGGGCTCTTACCGAATGCCATTCACCAAAATTGTCCAATATTAATTCGTGGACAGGTATTGTTTGCCCTGTTGAATATTGGAGCACGCCACTGCTCAGAACATTCCCGCTGGACGGCTCGTTATCGTTTGATTGCACACTTCTAATATCGCCATATAAAAGAGAGTTATGGCGAGACCTGTATTTTTTACATGGCCCTATTTTACATTTGTTTATAGGATGCCCCTCTCGGACACATAGCGCATATAAAAGGATTTTTTTGGAGTATTGGTTTCTTTCTATTATTGTCGAGCTTAAAAATTTATCGCATGTGTATATATATTGAGTGATTTCCCTGACAATAGGTATTGGTATAGTGGTTGGAATGCTGGAAACCAAAACTCTCGATGTTTCCTTTCTTGCACTACGCATACAATCCATACCTGGCCTGTTGGAGTTCCTATCGCGAGATTGATTGCTCTTATAATCTAATGAATACACAAAATTCGCACGCTCGCGTAAAAAACTTCCACATCTGGCGATTCTCCTTTGTTTTCCTGGTGCGGCTCCCAATCACATAGTAAAACGTTATCGACCTCCTGAGATATCCAGAAAATTAGTAAGCAATTCCAATTTTCGATTGATTGTCCCAACTGCTCAATAGCTCAATAGCAATGTCGAGAAATATTGTCATCTAATTGCTGTAACTTATCGCAGGAACCCTTATGAGTAGGTTAAAAAAATAGCAATGCACTTAAATGGTCTTTTATTTTATTTATTTATTTATTTATTCATGAAAGAACATAAACAGGCAAACTAATGCCCAAAAGAATGTTCACAATGTAGTATTCAATTTACGAAAGTACATAATACATAACCCGAAAAAAAGTACACAGAAAAAGAATATTGAATTCCTAAGCTACCAGTTTATCATTTATACTATATTAAGTTATACCTAGATATGGTAACACAGATCTACAAAAGATGGAAGAAAACAGTGAAGTAGAAAACACATAAAAACATTATCAATTAGGGGTCTCCCGGAAATGGCAACTCAAACATTTTTTAACATTTTTGTGGCTCAGACCGATTACATCCACCAAATCTTTAAAACAATTACAGCGACCGAGCATCCGAACAATGGGGGAATTCCTAGAGCTATTGGTATGCCTCAAGGGCAAGACAAAGGTCTCCAGCTGTCTGACTCTCCTCAATGGAGCATTAAAGTTGATCATCGATAAGAGTGACAACGATTCCAACTGATTAGTCAGCAACTTATTAGCAAAGAGTATGTCACTCATGATTCTGCGATTCTGCAAACTGACCATTCTGAAGTGTTTCAACCTTATCTCATAATTACCAGGATCCCCCCTATTCAACCGCAGACCACACTTCGAACCCAGAAACCGCAGAAATTTCATTTGAACCTTTTCTATTCGGTCTATGTAAGTTTTATACTGCGGGTTCCACACAATCGAAGCAAAGTTCAGCTTGCTGAATACGTAAGCGTAATAAAGCGAAATAAATGATCTATAATTGGAAAACGATCGACTCTGCCTTAATATGAAGCCAAGCATCACGCTGGAAGCTGCAACAATGTTATCGATGTGTAGGTCAAATCTGAGGTGGGAGTCAAAGGTAACACCCAGGTCTCGTGCATGACTAGAACGCATCAGCGGCGAGTTTAGCAACAAATACTCAAATATTATGGGATTTACCTTCCTCGAGAAAGTAATCACGTGACATTTAGATGTATTTATAAATAGATTAGCATTTGCGCAGAATTCCATAAAAGAGTTGAGATCATTCTGAAGCCGTAGGCAATCACCGAAGTCTCGGATTTTAATGAACATTTTTAAATCATCGGCGAACATGAGAACTTTGCAGAAATTAAATATTTTAATAATGTGGTTAATATAAATTATGAATAGCAATGGCCCTAAATGAGATCCTTGAGGTACCCCGGATGAAGCCAATATGAACCGCGACTCGAAACCCTCTACCGAGACGTATTGTGACCTATTCCTGAGATAGGACTCAAACCACCGCAGGAGAGACCCGCAGACTCCAACCTCATACAACCTTATAAGAAGTCTATTAATACATACCTTGTCGAAAGCCTTACTAAAATCTGTATAAATGACATCTACTTGAACCCCCTCATCCAGACTATTCAGCAAAAACTCAGTAAAGTTTACTAGGTTCGTTTCAACAGAACGTCCTTTAAAAAAACCATGTTGTTCGGGAATAATCTGAGATTTGACAAGATGGAATAAGTGAGGATAAATTAGGGACTCAAATAATTTCGCAAAAATAGAAAGCTTACTTATTGGCCTGTAATTCTCCACCGACAGCTTACTACCTGCCTTGAAAACGGGAACAACGCATGCCAACCTCCAACGTTTCGGAAAAACTCCAGCTTTAAGAGATTTTTGGAATATTAAGGTCAAGGGTTCAACAAGTGATGCACCACATGAACGAATGAACAGAGGGGGAATAGAATCTGGCCCAGGACTTTTATTAAGATTTAGAGAAAACAAAGCTTGTTCAACGTCCGCGGCATCAATGTTGATTCTATCTAATAAGAAAGAACCAAACACACGGTCTTCATCAGAGTTGGCCTCAAGGTTCGGTGTAACATAAACACTTTCGAAAAAATCCGCGAAGAGATTACTGATGTTTTTGCCACCGTTTGCGGTTCTTTCGCCATATGTCATACGGTTAGGACAGCTGAAAACCTTGTCTTTAACAGATACAAACTTAAAGAATTTTTTCGGGTCGAATGCTAACTGATTTTCGATGGAATGCTTGTATTTCACAAAATCACGTCTAATCAATCTTTTGCAGGAGCAACGTAATGCCTTAAATTCTATTTGATCGGATAGATTCTTATAAGTTTTCCATCTCCTGTGAATTCTATTTTTATACTTAATTAGTTTAATCAACTCGAAAGAGTAAAAAGGTGGATAACGTCTGTTCACCTTCGTCCTAGGTACGAGAAGATCGATTACATCGTAAAGAATATCATAAAACTCATCAACAACAAAGTCAACATCATCATGGCTGAAAAGATCAGACCAAGAAATTCCGGAAAGAGAACGGTTAATCAAATCATAATCAGCACGCTTGTAGTTAAACCTATAAATTATATCATTGCTCTTTAAGGATAGACAAACATTTACGTCAAGCAAAAACTCTAAGGAAGGGTGATATCCATCCTCGGGCACAACTGGTATGTCACATCTATGAACATTACTTATTAATTGCGAGTTACACAAAATCAAGTCCAATAGTCTATCTCTGGAATTAGTGATCGAATTGAACTGTAATAATCCCAAAAATGAAAATGTATCAATAAGTTCTTCTTGATTGTTGGAAACATTTGTAGCCTCGCAAATACCATTTATATCATTTTTAACCCAGTTGATACCCGACAAATTGAAATCACCCAGAATGAGAACATAATGGTCTTTCAATCTGAACATAATCTGAGATAATTTTTCCCGGAAAAAAGATGCAGCATCTGAATCGGATGGTGGGATTTACACACAGCACAGCAGAATTTTCACATTGTCTATAATGATTCTCACCCAAACATCTTCTGCACCACTTTGAAACTCCTCAACTCTTGAGGGTTTAAGCTCACTTTTAACTGCCACAAAAACACCACCCCCATCCCTGCGAGTGCTCGAAGTAGTTACTCTATCTCTGCGAAAGATTGAGTATTCATTAAGGTCAACCACCTCACCATCAAATACCCCAGGGTTCAGACAAGACTCGGAGATGAATAACAAATCGTGATCATTGGAGCCAACATTTAACTTAAAATCACTTAACTTAGTTCTCAGCCCGCGAACATTTTGATAATAAACGTTCAGCGATTTCACCATGAATCAGAACTCCTCTATGATGCCTGTCAAAAAACGTATTTCGCTTAAAGTCGTTTCAAGTCTGCCTCCGAAGCAATATGGATAATCTTCGAAGTGTCGTTTTTCCGAATAAGAATATTTCCACTCTGAGTCCATACGTACTTGTATCCCTTTTCTCTTGCCAATGTTCGAGCCTCCCTAAAAATTATCTTGTTTGCCAATGTGAGGTGTTCACTAATGAATAATTTTTCGGCTACATTCGTCACTGCTAAACCAGAATGTGAGACTCCCATGGCAAGACGTTTCCTACGGTAGGCAGCTAGGAAATCATCACGTTTATTCTTCGAGGAGAACCTAACAACAATATTCTTGTGTTTATCTTTAAGTGCCGTAGGAACCCTAGTGACATAATCGATAGAGCCAGGATCCACCTGGACTCCCAAGGACGAGCCAATGCCAGACACCATTTCAACCAAATTTTCCCCAGACTTATACGGAACATTTTGCACCTCGACATTATTCTGTCTACTATGGCGTTCTATGTTATTAATTCTGCTACTGAGAATGGACACCTCCTTTTTGAGGGCAACGTTTTCTTCCTCCAATCTTGAAACTGCTACCATCGCTTCACCGAATTGGCAAAGTTTAGCTTCAAATTCTGAAAATTTGTCGGAGAAGAAATTCATCGATCTCTTCAAGCCTTTCATTTCCTCCGTGAGTTGACCAACGAGGGAGGAGAAATTGGCCGGAGAAGGCTCGACAAACTCGAAAGCATCGGGCGCGAAGAGGCGGCTCTCGCGCCGCTCGCGCGAAAAATCGGTCCGGGAAACACTCGGTTGCGACCCGCCCGCCTCAGGACGTGAGTCACCACCGTGGACAGGGGAACTCCCTCTGCACGATGCACACTTCCAACCAGCACCAGGCAGTTCATTGATAACAGCCAGTTGACCCCGCTTTATATCAGAACATGTACCGTTCGCATGGTAGTCACCGCCACAAAAACCCGCACAGATAACGGCGGGATTTCTTTTCGTAACTGTTTGATTGCATTTACTACATGTACGCATTGTTGATTTCGCAAATAACAGCACAATGAAACTCAAGAAATGATAATGTACTAGTTCACTAGAAATATCTCAGGTTAGAGCTGAGTTGGTAAAAATTTCCCGGAAACAAATATCAAATTATACTGCACTTCCGTAAAATACTGATGGAGCTCTCTTAAATACGTCCGTTCGGATCGAGTTCAATACGAATTGAACGAAGTCTTGCAATAACTTTTTTGTATTCTTAAATCTTTCACATAAAGAAGTCCACGCTACTGTATAATTATTTGCGGTATGTTGAATTTTCTTTATTGATGCCGCAGCAGTGCCTTCTATCGCACCCCGTAGGTAGAAAAAATGTATTGATGTGAGGGATTCGTTTTCATGTATCAAACCCTTGAAAGTATCTCTGAGTTCTAGCCAATCTTCAAAGTTGCCGTTGAAATTAGGCAACAGAATATCTGGTAACTTTAATCCTACTGATTCGGTTTTATAGGAAGACTGAACACTTAATTGCTCTATTGGCTTTGTTGATCAAGTCGTAGAATTTCTCTTAAGACCCTCTTTTCACTGATATCTTAGGTATTGAAGTTAATGCACATGTCATTTCTATCTCGTTTTGGATACTATTGAAATCGTCAAGAATGCCCAAAGTATTTTTCAACCTATCCTTAAAAATAGCAATTTCAAGATCTTTTAACAATTGAACTCTAAAAGAACTGGAACGGCATCTCGATGCAAGCAAACTGAGGTCCTGAACATAGACAAACTAATGCAAGATTTGTTTATCTACGATGACGGGACTTGTCATTTCACAGATCATAATATTGGAGAAATTGAATATATAAATATTTGGATACTAATCAATATCTTGTTCGTCATGTGTGTAAGTTCTTTCTGACAATGATTTGGCTTCACTTCTTTTATAGTATTAAACACGTAATATCAATAAAAGTATTATAGATATATGGAGACCATAAACTTAATATTAATCATATAGTTGAGTCTATTATTTGGACCTCACGCTACACTAGCACATCTAGCGGCGAATTCACACGCGGTAGCCCTCATTGGTTTATAACGATGTAAACAAAAACAACCCGAGGCGTTGAAGTGAGACGACTGCTGCGTCCGACGTCTGATGCGGTTATTCGATTGGTTGCCGAACCATTAGAAAGAGATGGGTTGCTCTTCATCTTCCGTTTTAGTTGGACACACTTTTCGTCGTATTTAGGTACCTAAGAGGCCCTTCCAGTTCTTTTAGAATTCAATGCTGTTAACACTTGCTTACCTATTGTTTTATCAAGATGTTTGTGAGATTAAGTTAATATACCGTCAATCAGAACTAGCTTACGCTCTAATGCGGCCAATTCTGCCATTATAGAAATATTTATTTTAAATAGACAAAAGACGTAATAGAGGTAATTTTATTGGGAATACTCAGGTATATGAAAAAGAATATGGACCTGCTAAACCTTGCTCGTCTCTATAGATTCTAGGTGCTAGAATGACGGCTACAGGACGTCTCTTTGGTTAAACGATTGCCCTGCTTTCAAAACCCAGACACAGGCACTTGAGTTGGCGTCGCACAATTCTCTTCTGTATTGTATACACATATGGAACTTATTGTGATTTCTTGATTTTTTCAGTATCCGCTCGATGATCCATGAATTTGATGGATGGTGGACTGTATTATTACGTTGTTGAGCACTAATTTTAACGTATTTATTTAACAGGAAAAAAAAAACAAGAAATTTTATAGCTTTTGATATACATTTGTGAATATAGCGACACGCTTGTGGTGGTGTGCGTGGGTGAATTTTAAGTGTCGACTATCTGAATTACTTTTTGTCCGTTGTATTCTGGCCTTTTTCCCATCGTCACGTCGTATTCGGGGTGGGGAATACTAAAGTTGTTGCTAAGGGCGCGGAAGATCTCTGGAGCGGCGGAAATATCAAGCGTTATTCACGTTACGACGCATGCGTATTTCCCTTTTCAGAATAACGGACGGTATTACCGTTACCGTATAGCGTAATTAGGGAGTTGAAGTGCGCACAGAACGTTAGCCTGAACGTAAACGTTAACGTGACAAATAACGTCAAATATAAAATATAACGTTTACGTGTTGTAATGAAATTTGAGTTGAAGTGCTGCCATCATGAAACGTCAGACGTTAAACATAACCTATCAATTTGGATTTTGATTTTATTTTGCTGGAACTCTCTTTTATCTAATATCTATAATATTGAGCCTCGACAGCTGGAATAATATTTGAAATATTGATGTTCTAATGATTATATGCATAATAAAGAGAATTTTCAACTTGAAAGTATTTTATTATCAATGAAATATTCATGTGTTAAGAGACATGAGAATTGCAGTGTAGTTTCAGCCATTTCCTTATGTACTGAATGTAATCTGATAACACAGTAATTTAACTTAATCGTTTTGATAACTTTCAAATCACTGCTGATTTCCTATAATTTTCGTTCATTATGAGAAAATACACAGGAAATGTAAACAATGACAGTTTGAGGTTATCGAGAATTGCATTCAACAATCAAAATTCGGCCATTCGCAAGTCATCGGTGCTACTCGTTTAACGTTCGGTTAACGTACGTCGATGTTTAAGGTATACGTGGGAGACCGCTAGTTTACGTAGGCCGTAAAGCTGACGCTAACGTTAACGTTAAAAACGGACGAATGAGCATGCGTTGATGTCAATTATAACGTTAACGTTTACGTTCATGGCTGTACTTCAACTCTCTATTTACTGTAGATAACGTAGAACGTTATCGTAATTTACCATTAGATTTCTTTTAGAGTAGAAGAGACAAAATGAGTGTTTGAAGAATAATCTGATCACCAAAGGTAAAAGTTGACATCTTCAATTAATGGATCATATGAAGAAAAAAATCAAATTGAAATATAAATTTTCATACAATGTTCAATTCTGAGTACCTAGATCATCTAGATTAAACATTGGCTTATGCCTTGATGGCAGTACACAAATTATTGTACCTTATTTCTACATATCCTCCTGCAGATATAATGAAGCTTCAATATTGAATTCCAAAATGTCTGCACAACTTCTGTCGTATACTTTAATTGTACAGGTTTGAAATTCTCATGCAATTCCTTCACTCTTTTGACTTTATTATCAACAAATGTTACAATCTAGGCTTCAGAGGAGTGTTTTTGGACTGGCTCTCGAGTTATCTTGAGGATAGGACAATGTCCGTGGGAGTCCAAAATTCTTTTTCTGTTGAGCATAATGTTACCTTGGGTGTGCCTCAGGGCTCCGTTATCGGTCCACTTTTGTTTCTAATATTTATTAACGATCTCCCCTCGAATCTAAAATCGAGGGTGAAAAATGTTCCTCACCGTCTCATCAAGTTTCTGAAAATGTGTTTGATAACGCTGTTCGCTGATGATACATCAGTTGTGATCAAGGCTCGAAACTTTGAGGAGCTTCAAGAGTTGTGTGTGATTCTGGTAGAGAGCTTTGTTCAGTGGTGTCATGAAAATGCTCTGATAATTAACATCGGTAAAACTGAGTGTGTTCACTTTTCTATCGGTAATGTTTGTAGTAGAAGGCTGATCGTTCACTATTCAGATAATATAATTACCCCTAAGGATTGTACAAAATTTCTTGGAGTTCACGTAGACCGCAATTTGAAATGGAGTACCCATATTGATGCCGTTTGTAGTCAACTTAACAGGTCATATTATGCAATTAGCAGGGTCAAAAAATCTCTTCCTTTAGATTCATTGTTAAATATCTATTATAGTCTGGTCTTCAGTCATCTATCATATAATGTTCTGTTATGGGGAAATTTTTCAGATTCAAGTAGAGTTTTCATCCTACAAAAGAGGATCGTGCGCATGATCTTTAACATTTCTCCCCGATCTTCGTGTAGGCCTGTTTTTCTCGAACATGGGATTTTGACACTTGCTTCAATTTTCATTTACAGAGGCTTGGTTTATGCGAAAGAAAATGAAAACAACTTGTTAAAATTATCTAGTTTCCATGACTTTAGCACTAGGAATAAAGAAATATTAGCATTTCCATTGCATAAAACTGCTAAATTCGAACAATCCCCCATTTACCAGTCCATTAAATTGTTCAATCATCTTCCTAATAATGTTAAATCGGCGAATCTAAATAGATATAAGAAGTTAGTGAAAGAATTGCTATTGTCTAAGTCTTATTATAGCGTTAAAGATTATTTTCTTGATACTTTGTAATTCGTAAATCTTGTTTTTCTCGACTCATCCCATACATTTTATACAATGTCGAAAAGGATTAATAAAGTTATTATTATTATTATTATTATTACGTTATTAGCGTACGTTGGCGTTGGGGGCTCATATATTAGACCTAATTCTACTTCTAGACGATATGTTATTGGTGATCAGATCTTTTAAACCTGGGTTGTAACCGTTTTTGTAGGCTACTTGTTTAAAAATGGTATTTTTCTTCGAAGAGGGGTATGTTGAAGGCTCTGCGGATGCAGCAGCGTAAAGATACCAATTTATGGCCACGCAGATGATGATAATGTGCGGGAATTATGTAATATATTTGTGTGAACTTCCTGTAAATTACGAAAGCCGACAAAGCCACTGTTAGGTATCGAGATGGTAAGGCCCAGAAAATTGATTTTCCTATCAACTTCGAGGGTGAAATTAATATTGGGGTGAATGTCGTTGACGAAATTTTGCAAGGCGTGGGCATCGTCGAAGGAACCATCCAAGACCGCTCTCCGAGTGGGTACTATGCTTTGTCATTAGAGTGGGGACCTGGGGACTACCAATTCGTGGACGGTGACGTTCAGGAAAAATTAATAGCTCCTAGCCGATGAGATAGACGCAGCTCACCTACAATTAAGTGGGGCAAATATGGAGAGACCCAGTTGAATATTGAATAATCCATCATCTGTAATAAAATTATTTTCGCACTGGGCGATTGCGTTTTCACAGTTCTCTTTCTTCTCATGGAATTCCCCTTTGTTCAGCGTTAAATTTTCATAATCTGTACATATTTCATTTGAGGTTATCACTGTCAGTTTTCAAAAAATATAGATTTTTTCGTCTAAAAAATCTGCAGCTGTAGAACAACACGAGCAGTAGCCATGGATAATGAAACAATTAAATAGTTTTGTTTGACATTTCTTTTATTCACAATAAAAGTAAAGTCGCCTTTACTCACGACGTACCAAACGTGGGTTTTGCTCAGTTTTATAGAATATATTAATTTTACTATATCAACTCTCAAATTATGAATAAAAATAAATATCAAACAAAACAATTTAATTGTCCATGGCTAGAGTCGTGTGCCGTTCTATAGCTGCCTTAGATTTAAACGAAACATTTTTTTCAACTTGACAAAGGTAACCTAAGTATATTTGAAATTACAGGGTGTTCCAGTTAAAAAATACCAGTTCGCATAAAGTTTTTAGGTTCATGATGCCTCATTTTCTAGTACCGAACTCTGAATGTCCATAAGAAATACTGCATATTCGCACATTTAAACGTTTGTACAAGACCAATACTAACTGAGATAGCTATTGAGTAAAATATAAACAATCACGCGGTACAATTCTTCAATTTGGCCAATATTATGAATTTGATCATCAGGTTCTAGATTCTATACTCACCTTCTCATGTATCAAATTCCATGCACACCGATGCAATGAATTTTACCCCTGTACCTTTCATATGTATTCACATTTAATCTGTCTGTACTCATTATTAATCGATCTTTTATATTTTTTTAGCTGGGTCAAAACTAGAGCAAGCTATAGCAGATGGGCCAGAAGCCTTACAGAAATATATTGATTCGGGTGAAATTGAAGAACTTCATGACGTTATGCCAATCAAAGATGACAATGAGGAAGACTACCTGATAGATCCATCAGACAAAGAAACAGGTCAAAGTGGCAACACAGTAACTACTGGGGTTGTTCCTCAAAGCGGTTCAACTTCTTTCGCAAGTGATAATGATTTCTGGATGAAAAATGCAAACATTCGCAATAATGCAGATGACAATGATATGAGAATGGATGTAGACTTTAGGAACAATCATACAAAGGATATCGATTTTAGAGCAAGAGATTTCGACATTCGAAACCAAGGTAACATATCAATGCAAGATGAAGATTTTAGACAATTCAATAATGAATTTGTGGAGGATGAGGATTTGAGAGAACCATACGAAGAGAATAAGGATTATGATGATGACTATTATGAAGAGACAGGAAACTGGCAACGTAATACTCAACCTAATCAGTTCGGAGGTACCAGAATCTTCAGGGAACGTCCTATCAATTCGAGGGGAGGTGGTAACTTCAAAAGAAGTGAGAGGAACTTCGGACAGACCGACGGACCTTGGAATAATTCTCCAAATAATTTCAGAGGTCATATAAGTGAAGGTTTCAGAGGGTTACCTCAAAATGACAGGTTCAGAGGTGTTATAAATAATGATAATAATTATAGAGCTTCTGGTAATGATAATTTCCGTGGCGGCTCTTTGAATAATGATGGTTTCAGAGGAGGACCACCTAATGAAGATAAATTCAGAAATGGTCCCCCTAATAACGACTTCAGAGGTGGTCCTCCAAATAATGACAATTTCAGAGTTGGCCCACCAACTAATGAAAATTTCAGAGGTCCTGCACCAATGAAAGGTGACAGTTTTAGAGGATGTACACCTAACAGTGAAAATTTTAGAAATGGTCCTCCAAGCACTGATAATTTCAGAAGCGGCCCTCCTCCAAACACAGAAAACTTCAGAATTGGTCCACCTGATGATAATTTCAGGGGTGGACTTTCTAACAACGATAACTTTAGAGGTCAACGTGGAAGGAGAGGCGTGATGCGGGGTCCAAGAGGTGGTAGATCGAGAGGAAGAGGTGGACCAGATATCGGCAGAGGGCGAGGCATCCAAAAAAGGGCTGGTCCTAATAGAGGTGCTTTCTAGACTGATAATATTTTTTATAAAAACAATTGGTTTGTATTTAATTGTAAATTCAATACATTATTCATGAACTGTAAATATTTGTCACCAGTTTTCACGACTTTTAATTGTACTTATATTTTAATATTGAATAATGTGAATTAGAGAGAGAAAGAAAACAGTGTCTTATAATCATGTTCACTGACCAGTTTGAGGTATCCGTATATTTCAGCTAGATTTATAGAATCAAGTATCAATAAAATACGCCAATTTTTAACATTGCACTTACTCAAAGTCAAAATGAATGTATTACCTTCAGAATAACTAGTTGAATCTGTGGTACTTCACATCTGTAAATATTTTAAACAGAGTTGTATTCAGCAAAATATCCCAATTTATTTCGACGTAATCCTCTTTCTGGTGTCCATAAAGAGGTTTTTCAATCAGTTTCTTCATTTTGCTTTCTGCGGAGTTTTCTACGATTTCTAATAAGTGGTCCTATTGTAGCTTTAATGGAGTAACTAGCAAGTTCGATGGAATTGAATGGAAGCCCTGTAACCATAAGAGCTAGGAAAAAATGCATGTGGCATGTTTCCAACTTCGATTTTCAAAAGAAGAAAGCTAGTGCAAATCTACGGAAGATCTTTCAAAAGAATTTCCATTCCTTAAAAAAACCAAAACTTGATTCTGAAGTCCAATGTACGAAGAAAAGATATTGTACGGCATGTTTCAAGTTACAAACATAAAAAAAAAATGGTTAATGCAGCAGCATTTTCCGAATCGACTCGGTTTAAAAGATACAGATTGTTGAAAAACATAAAAATGTTATTTTTATAGTTCTCCGAGTAATTTCACGTTCAAAAATAAAAAATATGTATGAAATTCGAAAAATTAGGTAATTTGACCGAATGCAACTCTTTTTAAAAGATCCACAGATGTGTAGTATCACAGAATTAACTAGTTATTCTGAAGGTTATTTTGTTTATCCAGGGGAGGCACTGCTCATTATGAAACCTAAAATGGCTATATCTTTTTATCAGGGCTGAATCGGGAAAAATGGTACAGGAAAAAAGTGTTTCTTTTTACCTCAAGAATCTACTGTTGAAATAATTTTACGATTCAAAGACTCGCCCTGTATATATACACATTCACCAGGTCCGTCCGTCATTGAACTAGGGATAATCTGGTCAGCTTATTGTAATTTCTTCCTGATTGCATCGCGAGCATCTCGGGCTGGTTTGAATACTATATTTTTAAATGGGTCAATCATGATATTGTAGTCATTATAGTACTTTTCTTGCAAAAGTTTGCAGGAAACGTTCCACATTTTCTTAACCGTTGCTTACGGTCAAAAAAGTGAGAGAGAAACTGAACATCGAGCATGCAGTTGTCTTTTTCTAGAATTTTGATTGGTCCACTCTCACCTCTATGTGAACAAAAAAGAGACAGGTAAATGCCCCAAGAACATTTCTCTCTTTCTATAAAAAAGCCAATTACATGCTGACATTGCTCAGTCCATGTCTCTTTGTCTATGGATGAGCCCTATATTCGAAACATTGAACTCAAGAGAACTTTCTGGAGTTCCATGATTCGAACTAAGGAAGAAGACAAAGATTATAGAGTTATGTTAGGTCTAACTCTATAATCTTTGGAATGTATTTCCGGCGCAACAAAGAGAGAGATAGAGCTAGTAGTGGCTCAAAGTCTTGATTATGATGGCCGGTAACGAATTTCCTAATCCGGTTGTAGGCCAGTCCGAAAATATCAAAATTTAAGATTGTAAGGCTAGTTCATACTGTTCTTTGAGTTCCATACGCGAGTAACTATACTATTTTATTTCATTTTGTAGAAAATAAAGATGGATAGTTCTAATTTTAATGGAGATTCTGATAACGTATTCTCAAAAACAGTCATTAACCGATTATATTTCTGAAAGACAGGAAATTTATATAGGACGGTTATATACGGAAATAGGAAAAAAACCGAAGTGAAATTACGAATCTATTTAGCTTTGTATGTCAGCATCTTCAATATCTATTGATCTGGCAAGAGACAGATCCTAGAACCCGTTCCACTAATATACACGTTCCACGTTCCAGATCTCAGTGTAATGCAGAGGAAAAATGTCAAGAGGGTACATGAAAACAGAGATAAAAACCTCAGAAAAAGCTCTATGTCTGCCGTATAAGTGTAATGATAATGAATTTGCATTGGCCATATCCATGTTTAGAAAAAAATTTAGCTGTGAAGGGTGGTCTTAACGTTTCCAAATTAAAAAAACTCGCACTGCGTATAGTCCGTATTCTTCGTATATACACATTTGGTAACCGAGAGTTACCAGGAAGTTACCAGAGCGGTAACAGATAATTGCACCGAAGTGTCAGGAATTCGACATATACGGACCGCCCACTTACTAACCAGAGATATTCTATATCTCTGTTACTAACCAAGGCTGTGGTCCGTTTATACACTTTGGTTTCTTCTGGTTAATAAATGGGCGGTCCGTATAAGTCGAATTCCTGACAATTCAGTTCAATATCTGTCACCAGAGTAACCGCTCTGGTAACTTTCGGTTACCAAATGTGTATATACGGACCACAGCCCAAAGTGTATATACGGACCACAGAACACTATAGTATATCCAAATCCAAGAGGCCAGCAGTAAACATTGCAGCATGCAGTGATCACGCGTCAAGAGCGTGATAACGCAGAGGTGTACTAATAAATTTAATTCCGAGAGCGTTATATTTTAAAACTTTTTGAGTGTTCCAGTTCCTGTGAAGAATATGTATGCTTATCTACGAGTCTCAGTAATGAACAATTAATCTTAAGTTCCCACTTTAATACATACTATGTATATAGATAAATGTGTAAAAATATTATATTTTTTTGTAAAAGTGACTAGCCCGTAGTATCGTCAGAAGATGCAGAACTTTCTTCTAAGTTGACGATGACTGGTGTTATATCATCCATAATATTATCCAGTTTCCACATGTCTACCTCAACTTTTTGTTTGACATGTTCCACGCACTTTCTCCATCTTTCGGAAGTAACCCGTGAGAGAGCCTCTTGAAAAAGATTTTGGACGTCAGCCATTTTAAATGTGGTGTTTTTATCTGTCACAAAATTCTTGACATCGGCCCAAATCAACTCAATAGGGTTCAGTTCGCAGTGGTAGAGCGGTAATCTAAGTACAGTAATATTTTGGGCCTTTGCGGTTTCATCCACGATGTATTTTTCAAAGTTTTCTTTGTTCTGCCTGACTATCTGCAACAATTGCGCTTTTATGAGGTCAGAGGTGAAATCAATATTTTTCTCCCTCAACCATTGTTGGATATCACTCTTTCTGAATTGTGAATTAGGAATTTTTTCCCTTTTCCTTGAATGGTAAGGAGCATTATCTAAAACTACTATAGAATTTTCCTCCAATTTAGGAAGTTTACCCTCGAACCACTTTTCGAAAGACTGACCATCCATTTCTCATGGTAGTCACCAGTTTTTTTGGATTGGAAAGTCCAGAGTCCTCCAGTTAAAAAACCAGTGTCACTGCCAATATGACACACTATAATTCTTTGCCATTTGCCTGGAAAAATATATTCACTTCATTTGAAAAAGAGTGTTGAAATTGTTTTCCACCAAATAGGTACTTACATCAAGTTTCACAAAACTTTGATTGCTCGATCAACGATTTGGCATTCGATTTCCCAAAGGAAATCATTGAAACTTTCACATTTCCGAATATATTGGAGGAGTAGCAGTTGAGAATCATTAAATGGGCGTGTATAGATAATTATTTGGTGCAAGAATGATATTCAGAATGCTTATGACCAACTTATCGACTGAAAACTAATTGACGTTCATCCGTCAATCGATCGTTGATTCTCTGATCAAGCTTTATGAAACCGAGGGTTAAACGAGGGTTAAACTCAAAATTCAAGACCTTACCAGACGGATTTTTTAATCCAGTAGGTCCAAGTAGTAAGTCTTCCTGTTTTCATCAAGGAAGGCCCTAATTTTCGTGAGATAGTTTCTTCTCCAACATGTCGTCACGGTCCATTAAAAAACTGTTGCGTTGGCGACGTCCATATTTGAAATTAAGTTTTTTCAATATTATAGAGAAGGTACTCTTCTTAAAATTTGGCAAGTTCGAGTCTTCATTAACTATTTTTAATACTTTCTCTATAGTCGGTGTTCATTTTTCTGAAGAAAAACTCGTGAACTTTTCGCCGTATTACATTTTTATCGAAATCTGATAAGGACTCCCATTTGGTGGTCCGATTTTCATTTGTTGCCGGCTGTGATAGAACACCGGAATTTATGTATTCGGAAATAATTCTCCTAACACTTCGAGCTCCAATGCCAAGTCTCACAGCAACTCGGAGTTCTACGTCCCTTAAACACATTCCTGCATTTTGAATAATCTCAATTTTATAAGTATTCAAAATCATTTCTTTTATCTCGGCACTGAAGTGTCGTTTCAGACGTCTCTTCTCTGGAGGACTTAAGTCAACACGCGATTCCTCAGCAGTATCACCGTCTGTTCCGATATTCCTGAATAGTACTGTCAGTATTTCAGAAACGATGCCTATTGGCCCAGTCGTTCGAGTTCTATTGTTATTCGATTGCGGGCCAGTACTAACAGCAATATCGGAACAGGCCCTCAGTACTTGACATTATCTTAAATGATTGTAACTTGAATAACTTGCTACAACTATAAACCAATTTACGAAAGAAAAAGCAATAAATGAATTCTGCAGTTCTGCACAACAATTCGCATACAATCAATGAATCAAACGTAATGCGGTTCTGCGTTCCTGAAGCTTTGACCAATAAGAGGAGTACCTCAAATAAGATCACGCGTTAGTCAGTTTGTTTACGCTGGCCTCTCGGATTTGGATAGACTATAATATAGGATAGATACGGATCATACGCACTATGGCTGTGGTCCGTATATACACTTTGGTTCCTTCTGGTTAGTAAGTGGGCGGTCCGTAAATGTCGAATTCTTGACAATTCGGTTCAATATTTGTCACCAGAGTAACCGCTCTGGTAACTTTCGGTTACCAAATGTGTATATACGGAGCATACACTATCAACATAGACAATAGACATAGAGACATGGACTGAGCAATGCCAGCATGAAATTGGCTATTTATTAGAAAGAGAGAAAAGCTCGTCGGGACATACCTTTCTCTTTTTTGTTCACATAGAGGTGAGTGTAGACCAATCAAAATTCTAGAAAAAGACAACTGCATTCCCGACGTGTTTTTCTCTCTGTCACTTTTTTTGACCGTATTTCATGCATAGATATAAAGGGAAGGCACAGTCCATGTCTCTATGTCTATGACTATCAATCACACAATCAAAACATAACCCAGCAACCATGTAACTATATACTTAATATAAGCCATAGACATATAGTCTATGTCTCTATGTCTATGATATAAGCAAAATGATTGAGTCTATGCCAGCAATCTCTTCCTCCTTTTATCGTCGTTCTATCACAAATACTGAGCTAAGAGATGTATTAACTGCCCCCAAGGTAGCGCTGTTCTACTATTAAGCTGCATTCAGTTCAGAATCAATTCGCGGGACGAAGTGCACTTCGGCACGAACGTTAGCACGAAATTTACCAATCGCAATAAACTTCGGACAAAATACTCAGATGAAAAACATATATCTGATCAAAACATTAGCATCATCCATAACCAGCACGAAATTCCTTGCACAGAACACACCCACACCCTTGACTTACTGTATGATTCCTTGCCGTAGGGATAGTTTGCAGCTTACAAGAAATTTTTCCAATTCCATGCTAGTCTTGAATTTCATTATGAACGGTAACAGAGAACGCCATCTGCTAAGCTTCCGCGCAGAAGTGTTCTTCGGCCCGCGAACGCGAATTGATTCTTAATGCAGCTTAATTCTGTTCAACAATACAGTTTTCGTAGAGGAAGGGCCTCTATCTACACCTCTTGTCTCTGATCTACACATATTCCCCAAAGATCATAGAGTTAAACTATATCTAATCTTTGCTATTTTCTACGTCTGGTGGCAATTGGTTTTAGCCTTCAAATTTTCTGTTGGACATCAAATTTTGTCGCATTAGTGTTTAAGAGGCTGTGGTGGAACCACAGAACATAAACATCAAGAGAATGGTAACTCCCGTGCTAATCTTCTTAGCATACATTAATTGTCTCCAGATGCCAAATCATATCGACCAATCAGAGTGCAGCGCATCTCCCGCCAAAACATTTCTCTGGTCTGGCCAACTTTTCCCCCGACCGGGTTATTCTCGATCTCGAACGAACTTCTTCATGTAATCGTACCATTAGATCCTCTTAATTTTGATGATACTCTGTTATCTGTGAATGTAATAAGTTCAAAATTTCGCATTTCAGTTTGTTCTTTCATTAAATTTCGAAAACAGCGATTATTATCGCTTATACAGATTGCGAAAGAAGGTAATTAATTAATAATTGCTTTTTGACTATATTAAAATATTTGAACGAGTTTCTGATATTTGCCTTTCAGCCGGTGGTAATATCTATATCAGTTTATCAGCTCTAAAAAGCAGTTTTTATTGCTACGTTTGAATGATCGATATGGATCAAGAAAGGTAAAGTTTATTCATATGGTTCATTCCGATCTGAGTTACAGAATAGGGGTGATTTGATTGTTGTCATCAGCTTGCTATTTTTGTAGTAAACAGCTTCTTTGTCACATATGTGGCAAAAGGTTATCCAGTGTGTCTACATTCAACCGCCATATAAAACAGGTGCACCTGCAAGAGCCACTTACAGGAAAGGACACGAAGAATATTAAATGTCCACTTTGTGAGGATAAACTTAAATTATCATTTGGAAGCCATGACCAGTTAGTGGATCATATAGAAAAAATTCATTTTTTGACTATTATACGATCAACTCTTTATTTTGGAAACAAAGAGGAATTTGAAGCTTGGAGAGCAGTTGACAATAGAAATATAGATTATGCCTTTCAAAGAGGTCAAAAGATCAAAGATGATGAGTACATATACTATAATTGCAATAGGAGTAATACAAGAGGTGAGTATATTTAAGCTATCTATCTAAGTAACTCAATTATTCAATTACTTCTATTCAGGATATGACAGTAAAAGTAACCAAAGATGTTCAAAAGCAGGAGGAAGCATTAAAATATCAGGATTATGTCCATCTAGAATTTGTGCTAAAATAACTAATTCTGGTAACACTTTTAATAATATAGTTATTGTACTAGTGTTGATTCATTCTATTTAAGGAGTAACAGTGAACTATATTGAAACACATGCTGGCCATGATGATGAACTCCGAGCCAAACATTTATCGAAGGATCAACAGGAAATGCTCGCTGAAAAATTATGTGCTGGTGTTACAAAAGAGAGAATACTTGAGGATGCGAGAATATTAGAGGAAGGGAAGCTCACCAGAATGAATATTTTAACAAGAGGAGATCTCTCATATATCATTCGAAAATTCAATATAAACAAACAACGACATGCAGATGATATGACAGCAACAGCCTTAAAAGTGGAAGAATTGAACTGTCAAGATGAAAACACTGTTTTCTTATTCAAGCAGATAGGTATGTTTTTATACACTAATTTGATTCTGATTTAATACCTGCTTATCATATTTTTATCAGGAGAAAGTCACCCTCAGCTGCAAATTGAAGATTTTGCTATAGCTTTCATGAACAGGACTATGGAAAGAAAGCTGAGGGAATTCCCAAAAATTATTTGTATTGATGGCACTCATGGAACCAACATGAGGAATTTTGAATTGACTATTGTTTTAGTCAAAGATGAGAACAATGTTGGGTTCCCTGTATCCTTTTTGATTTCCAATCGTTTGGATCAGACGATCCAAAACATTTTTTTTAGGTCATTAAGGGAAAGACTTGGAGACTATATAAAATGTGAGTATATTATGACAGACGATGATGCCAAATATTTCAATGCATGGTGCCAAGAAATGGTGAAGGATGAGAAGCCAAGGCGTTTGCTTTGCACGTGGCATGTCATAAAAAACTGGAACATCCAAGGGAGAAATAAAATAAAGAAAATAGAAATCAGAAAAGGAATGAAATACAGAATGAGGCATATATTGAAAGAAACTGACCAAACCAAATTTCTAGAATTGAAAGAAGAGTACTTCAAATATTTGGAAGAAGAATGTGAATATGATTTTTTGAAATATTTACAGAAGTGAGTTGTGATATAAGCAATTTAGGCAACTTTATTCTAATTTCATATTCTTTCAGACACTATTTTCAGAGTATTGAAAGAATAATGATGTGGTCCCATTGCTACAGGATAAATGTTGGTATTAATACTAACATGGCTATTGAGAGCCTAAATAAAGTGATAAAATACAATAAAATGAAGGGAAAGCAGAACCTACGGTAAATATTTGTATATTGATACACTATAATTATGTATATTATTTGGAATATGTGGATTTCAGAATAGAAAAATTATTAGATTTATTAGAAGATCTAGTACAAGATAAAATGTGGAAAAAAATTATTGATTTGGAGAGACCTAACGCCAATTCCTACCAAAGCAGAGTAGGTAGAGAAGCTCATATAAAGGCTGAAAATGAAGTAAAGGACAAAGTGATAGTATTAGATTCTGGTGAGTTTAAAGTTTTCTCGACTTCGGTAAGTGGAAAATTTTATATAGTTAAATATAACGAGATGTGTGACGATGAATGCAGAACCTTGTATTGTGACCAATGCAAAGTATGCATTCATAAGTATCAATGTCAGTGTCCAGAATACACTATCAAAACTGCATTGTGTAAACATATTCATGCAGTTGCTTTGGCCGAAAAGAGGAGCGATTTTGTTGTAGGTCCAGAGAGTGATGAATCTCCATTATGTATAGATGAGCCTTCGACTAGCAGAGTTCGAAATCAAAATGAAGTTGACAATTTTATTGAAGAAATAACAGAATCTCAAAATACTGTTTCCATTGATCCTAGTACCAAGCGTGAGGTAAGTTGGGTAGAAAATTGGTGATGGGAATATCCTGTGCATTAAAATTTTTGTAGACTGTATTGAAAGATACATTCCTGAAATTAAAATCATTGGATGATGAAGAATTTTATAAGATGGTAGAGATTATCAATAAAACTTATAATAGTTCTCAAGCCAAAAAAACCCAAAGAGTAGAAAAAAGGAAAATAGAAAAGCAATTATATTATCCTAACAAAAAGTAGAATATTATGAATGTTGGTGATGGAATATTATTCACATTTATAACTTGCTTTTCGTTTGAATTTAGAAGGTTAATATTAATCCACTGCTGCTTTGTGTTGGTTTTCATTTTCGATTACTTTGTAGATATCACTTAGAGGGTGTGAAGGTGGGGAGGTGGTGGGTCAATATCTACATCTATCATGGATGTCTGATTTGTAGAATATGTGTGCTTCACTTTAGAAATGATAATGCATGAATTTGTCTTTTTAGTGATTGTGAAATATAATTTCATTCATGTAGGTAAATGTGGTTTTATTTTGATTTTGGATTATCTAATTATACTAAAGAAATGTATAAGATTGCTTAATTTATATCCATTCTGAATACATTTTGTTTGTTTGTAGTGTTCACTTGTGTTGCGCACTCAAACTTACTCCGAGTAAGCTCTGATTACTCAAATTTACAAATGTATGTATGTCTTCCTCAGAGTATGCTCTCTGAGCATGGTCATACTCTACTCTTGTAGTAAGTTTGTGAATGCAACCTTGGAGTATAATGCTATTGTACATGCACTGTTGCTTCCCATGAGTTATGCAGATTTCTTTTGTGAAACAAGTAAATGTAATTGACTCGTACTTCTTGGATATTCTATTGTTCATTGTAGAAAATAAAGAATGATAACTTTTTAACCTGGATGTTTCTGTTATTCCCTATGTCCTGCCAATTTCATTTTCAAGAGCATCTTTGAAAAGATTTGAGTGAGAAAATTTGTGTATCTCTTTTTGTAGGCCAATTCTTCAAAGTTTCTGATCAAAAAAATTTAAGAAGCAATTATGAAGTTATATTGCCTACGAGTTCTGTAGAAAAATATCCCTAGAAAGTTAATCCTTATTTTGAATAGACATCAAATTGTCTGATAACATTAGTGATTTTTTTCTAATCTATTTTGAATATGACTTAGATTTATAGTTACGTTTTAGTATTCAAAGCAAACCTTCCTTGAAGTGGATACAATTTTCAATATCTTTTTAATATTAACTAAAATGGCATAATAAATTTAGGTAATTATGAAGTTCCGTATTTTTATTACATTAACCAAATTTTATATCATATTCATCCACATGAGGAACTAACGGAGAAATTTGTACAATACTATACTTTCAATATTATTATTTTCAATCCATGTTTGAATAATATACTTCATATTAATCAGTGGATTACAAAACAGAACACTAATATCAGAGACTCTGACTATGACTTATCACAAGTTGAGCTTTGTAGCAAAGATCTTTCTTTGTAGGTTAAGCTATCAGCTGAAAGCTGTCAATTCATAACACAACATTCGTTTTTCGATTAACACACGTCAATATCGGGTGCATTGCGTAGGGAAAACGACAAACGAGATAGCTTTGCCCTGATTGGCTAGGATTTTGGGATTCTTTGAGAGAATTAACGTATGCTCAGAGAGCAGATAAAGTTTTGGCGGGAGATGCGCTGCACTCTGATTGGTCGATATGATTTGGCATCCTGGAGACAATTAATGTATGCTAATCTTCTTGACCGTGTTTTTTGTTTGCGACACTAGCGCTGAAACAGCGTACTGTGGAACTACGTTCTTTTTGCCCGTGCGGCATCCGCTTCCTCCCGTCCGGTGTCCGGACCTTACTAGCAGCAGGCGAGAGATTCAAATCGACGAGGACGCATTGAAAGAGCGCCGAATCAGAGAAATAATGAAAAATTCGAGAAAAATTTTGAGTTTTATAGGAAAATAAACTTTTATGATTTCTTGTATATCTTTTCCTGATGGTACTCAGAAAAAGTAATGAATTTAGGAACAGGAAGGTTTTTCTTCTTTCATTCTCCCTATTCAACTTAAAATTTCTCTCGAATTTTTCATTATTTCTCTTATTCGGCCATCCTTCAATGCGTGCCCGTCAATTTAAAACAGCACCTCGAGTTATTTTGCAGGGGTGCAAAAATGGCTAATGCTAGTATTGCAAGTCAAAACAAGTTTTGTTTCTTATGTTTTCTCTTATCTCACGTTGTCCAACAAAGTATTATAATTATTATTTGGAGAAGTTATATTGGGATTATTGTCTGGGTTTCTGAATAGAAATATTGATTCCGAAAAAACTATTTTTCTTCGCGAGAGTTTGCTGCTAAGTTCAATTGACGATTTAGAAATACAATTTCATAATTTTCATACTTCCAAATGAATGCTTTTTTCAACTGTAGAACTTGTTCCATGAGCTGAAACATATTTATGTCTCTTGAGATTTCAGTATGAGGAATACCTATATCATAACATGGAATTGAAATATTTTAAATAGAAACTTTAAAACTTCCACTTAAACGCTTTACTTATCAAGATGTTTAGCTTCTACCTCCTTCACAAAGTTAGTATATGCTACCTCAACATTATAACCCAGGTTTACTTCAAGAAAGAATCTGTGAAATAATAGGAATTTGTGTCTAGGTACAATGGATCACCAATATCATCGCTCGATTTCATTACACAATTCATCCCTTTTAAATGAAGTATTTCCAAAGAATGTTTATCTTTCTTTACGAAACTAAATCACTCAATTCACTGCCGATAATTCCGATAAATATCTTGATTTACTAGAAAAACTCTGTTAGGCCGTATAATCTCGAAAAGAGTACTGACAAACGTCAAAGTTTGTTTACATTTCGAATTTTATGGTTAAGGATTTGCCGATTGCGTGGTTGCCAATTGGGTATTTCTGTGTTGCCAAGGAAAGCGACACTAGCGCTCTAACAGCGTACGCTTGCAACTCGTGGTCCAAAATTATCTGAATGAGTTGCCACCGCCCATTGAACTCTATGGGAATATGAAACTCACTACACTAGCGTCTATTTCTTGTGCCTTACAAATGAACTCAGAACACAGAGTGTCCGACCAATATTTGTAATCATATCTCTATGGTCGGCAAATTAAAAGGTTTAATAATATTTGGAACCGTTTCCAGTTTTATGTTGTTTAGTAATAGGAATAGCAGAGACAAACTCTGTCTCTGGGAATAGGCAGATAAACAAAATTAGGCTCAGGTTCTCTTCCATCAATCATCATTGGATTGGCAAAGGATACATTTTATTTCAAATAATATACGTTATCATGGTTAAATATAAACAGAGATATCAGTATTAATGAGGAATGATGTGCAACTACTTTGGAATTACAAAATAGCATTCTTATGTTATAATTATGAGAATAAATATATGTTATGTTCCTCAGTTGAGTAGAAAAGCTCCATCTTCCGCTGAGGTTAAAATAACGACCTATCATCATTAGCAAAATTTTTCCAGCGTGTGAATCAAATCTTTCTGTGGGTATTTATTCCAGGGGATGGTATAATGAAGTGACAATAAAGCTTAATTCAGAAAGGGATTCTATGGAATTGGGATGAATGATACGTCAAAGAAAATTTTAAATAGTTTATTGAAACAGGTACTGTATTCTACACAGATTAAGGAGAATGTTTTTTTTTCTTTGATTTTTCATTTCTGGTTGAAAACAGTGATCTCTGTGGAACAATTTTCATACAATGTGGAATTCGACTACTTGTAGAAGGTACGGAATTATTAGAATCTATAGCTGTGTGTAGGTGAAAGCGGAGCCAAAATATTTTTAATGACTTGAAGTTTGGTAGGGGAATGTCTGTCCCTCAAATGTCTCGCAATTTTGTTCCTGATATCTTCCTTCTCCTTCTCTACGGACCTCTTCAAGTCTCTTTTCCTACCAACTTCATTTAGAATTAAATTCTTCTCTTTTGTGTCTTCACACTCCTTCACCTACTACTGTCTAAAACAGGGGATACAGTAAAATTAACCACTACTTTGGAGTATAATAACAGAGTGCACTCAAATAGTTTTTTATCTCTTTTTTTCCTGTATTATTAAAGATATATGTATAGAACCCTAATAAAATTTTCCTCTGCTTGCAGTGAGATCTGGAACAGGTTCTACGATCTGCTTCTTGTTGCCATTTCTTTATACCTGCTTTATTGTTTCAAGATTGTAAAAGTTGCTATTTCTCCCTTTCAAAAGAATATCTATAGATAATATACACCCTGCTATTATAAGGACAATATTTCCTACAAGCACCCAAACATAATAAATAAATATCCATACAAGCTTTATGAAAAAAATAGAAATAGAAAAAAAGGATAGTAATGTGCTAAATGTCCTAAACCCAATAATGAAATTTTTTCATATCACCTTGATAGTTGACTTCTTCTTATGCAACATGTGATATGAAATAACTATTCTCAATCTTCAATGGCATTATCATATTGCTACCATTAACCACTCACCAGTATCAGTTTGAAAGTTTGGTCCTCCATCCCCAAGTAGATTTTCTTTCCTTGAAGCAGAAACTAGGTGAATCAATACAAGAGCAGATATATTCATGTATGTAGATGTTACACAATGTACATTTAAGTTGGCATTTTGGCTATCGCTGTCTGTTTTTGGAATAAATGTTTTCTTCAGATGTTTTTGAAGGTATTTTCCATCCATCTTCACATTATATTAATAAATTTTTATCCAAGCTGGTCATAGTTTCATGACAAACTCTTATTTCTTTGACTTTACTGCAGATTTTATCCTTATAACGGGATATAAGTCTGTCAACAAATTGCATGATTGCACATATTCCCTTATCTAGTCTTTTAACTTTCTTTCCTTTGAGGTAAATATATTTAAAAGTCTTATGAAATCTCTCTAGATGCATATCAGTATTAATACCAGCATGAAGTCAGTAAGCATATGCCCAATTTTCTTTGAAGTAATAAAATCTGTTACATCTGGATCATCACATTGGTTTAGGAAATTGAACAGCTTTCTACGTAAAACTTGTTGATCTATCTCATGTAAAATACTATGCAACTGGTTATGAACTTCATTCTGAAATTGTAATGAAAATATGATAGACTGTATATTATGACTAAATTTTAGAAGAATACCTACCTACCGTTGGTAACTACCACTACCAGAAGATGAATCTTCACCGTGGATCTTATGATGGTTCGTGAAATTATTTTTATCACTAAAGTTCTTTCCACAATGGCAGTTATAATTATATTTCGCTGCATTTTTGTACAAGTTAGAAGCGATTTCAGTAGTTTCATCTCTGTGAAAATTCCTGGCGTGTCAAACTTGATATGTTGGAATTGGAAAACACCTTGCCGCATTTATATTGCTGATTGGGGTGTTTCAAAATGTGAACTTTATATACGAAAATCCGCTTTGCGTTAATTTAATTAAATTTGAATTTTGACATTCAGGAACATATGACCGCGCACATCATAACTCCCACTTCCCACTACAGATGGCAGCACAGCAGGGATAAATGACAAATGAAGGTTCATTTGTAAAGCACAGGAAATAGACGAGGAGCTAAATGCTCATATCCGTACCGACGTTGCCAAGTCTACCTCTCATTCTGAAACTGTCAACTTCGGTACTGAAACTTCAACCAGCTGTCAGATAGATGTCAAAATAAAATTGTGAGGTGTTGTGTGGGCAAAAATAACATAATTTGGAATATTATTTTACTTTTAGTTAAAATACGTACATTGAAATGCATTATTTTTGTTTTTAATTTGATGGTGGTGTTAATCCTAGTGATTCTTTAGTGTTAAATGTGCGTTATTAATGCCAATAATGGTAATGAAAGTATTCAATATCTTGGGAAAGTCACACAGTATTTTAGCAGGAAGTGAATAATTATGCCATTTTCTCGTTGTGTTGTTGGATGTGGAGGCCGAGGAAACAGTGTTAAGTTTTTTTCCTATTCCGGAAGAAATTTCTGTATTTCAGCATAAGAAGCTTCACTTAAATTACTTGACGAGGAGACAACAAAACTGCTATTATTAGGAGAGCTGACTTATACTAGTTATATTTTTATTTATACTCATTATATTTATGCTGTTTTTCTAACTAGTTCTATTTTGTATCGATTATATTTTTATAGTGTTCCTGGGCAGGAAGACCTGAGTTGTTAACCCTTGGAAACATTGTTTCAATAAAGTTTATTACTACTACTTTAGTATTCCTGTTTTATATATACCTATATTGAATACACCTTTTCAATGAAACAGTGCATCTTTTCAAGAATATTTAATACAACTAAAGGCTCCTGTTTACTTTAGCGCCCACCTTGGATGTTTGTCTTCGATTTTTTCCTCAATTTCAATGAATTCGAATGTTGGCATTAAGAGAACTCGATGAGTTAATGATTTCAGTTAGTTTATTCTGAAAAATGTGGGGAATTTTTCAATTCTTGATGAAATATAAATAATGGTTTTGAGGTTAGGTTAGGTTAGTTTAAGTTAGGACAGTGAAAAATCATATTTGTAAATGAAAATGCCATTTTAAGATATTAATTAAACGAATAAACGATTGGATTTAGTTAATGAAGGGCTGAACAGGGAAAATATTACAATTCGACTGATTTATACCGAATTTTCCCAATTTTCATAAGAACTTTGAAAAATCATATCTCCCAAACTACAAGTCTCCTAAGGTTGAGACATGTACCAATCGATTTTTCATACAAGACTTTATCTAAGAAAAAATCGACGTCAAAATCGGAGGTGGGCACTAATCTAAACTTTTACCCAACTAAATTACATAATATTACATATTTACATTTTGAGAAAATATTCATTCCATCTCTTTTTACCCGTACAAACGCTGTAGAAATAAAGGCCAGGAACAATGGTCTACCAGACGCATTCCATATGGATCCAGAGTTTCACAATCCTCATATCAGTATTTTATTGCAGGTTGGTCATTATTTCCTTCTCTAAATATACATCAATTCATCTGTGCTAACCCTTTTGTGAAACACTTTCCTCGAATATTTTGTTCCAAATATTTTATAGAGTAACCTAGGTAAAAGGCTAATTATAAAGTATTTATAGGCTGCTACTCTCTGAATGCTTTCGTACATCTGGCTTATCTTCTGGGAATAAAATCCGCCACTTCTTGATTTGTTTTCAAAATTTCAATAAATTAGGTACTCTTTGTATTCACTGAAAGAAAATTTATAGTTAATTCAGAAATCTTGATATATGATGATGATAGTTATCATATCAAAAGTTTAATATCAACTTACTTTTTATATATCTATTCATCTATTACAGATTGCCAAATAAATATTCTTAGAGTTCTAGATGAAGTAAAATACCACTCTTTTATACCTTGGAACAACGAAAATATTCGTCAAGTGAGGAGTTTTACTTGTAATGACGCTTTTGCTTGCCTCCACAATTTTTGTGAGGCTAGAAGGTTGGAGGGGCCTATAATGGTCCAAATCTTTGTTTTGACCGAGAGGGTCTTTCGACCAGGTTCAGTCTTCCAAGTAATGATTCTAATGTTCTTCAGTTGTTCGAGGAACGTTACAGGACCCTTATGTTGTTATATGTAGATATATCAGTTTAATTTAACGTTCCGCTCAAAACTTCTTGTTGTTAATCATGTTGTAAGTGATTGCAACCCTGTTATTTGTGTTGCATTGGTCATCTATTCAATACAGATTTTCTGATTTAACTATTACCACAATTTCACAAAGAATATTAAAGAAAAATGTAAATAATAAACGGTCTCTGATAACAAAATAAAAATAAATAAGACATGTGAAATGAGTTGACAGGCTGTCAGAGATGAACAGTTGACAGTTTTCAAATGTTCTGTGGCTTAAAAATTAAGAGGACAGACCAGAGATATAGAATATCTCTGGGACAGACGTGGCAACGCCGGTACGGGTATGAGCATTTAGCTCCTCGTCAGGAAATAGACGCTAGTAACTCTATGGGAACATAGAGTTCAATGCCACCGCCTGGGTGGAACAGGCAACTGACCTTGAGCTGTCACTGAGCGTTACTTCGAATGCGCAGCTACTTTGCCAGATCGAAAAATTAATCAGGTATTTGAAGAGTTTTATAGAAAAAAATTGCCGGCAAGGGTTACGGTTCCCAACTTCCCGCCTGCCGTAAGTTATGATTTTAATCAGTTTGTCTTTGTTTTAACCATTGAACTCAATAATGACTTCAATAATTCGAATATATTCGATATGACTGCTACCAAAGAGATAGCTTCTCTTTGTTGCTACAATATGAACCCTCCATATCCTACAATACGTATTACGTTTTGGTGAAAATAACTGATATGATAGTTCCTTTTTTCAATCTGAATTACATGACATGAGCTGAAGCTGAAAATTCCTTAGAAAAAAAAATACACCCGAAAAAGTTGGTGAAAATTTCCTCAGTAATGGAATGAACAATTTTAATTACGTTATATTAACGTGACTGTGCAAGAAGAAACTGAATTGATTGAAGTAATTTCAAGAGCTAAATGCAAATGAGAGTAATTAAAAAGTGTGATTATAGGAAACAAAATAATATCAAATGTGTTTTTTCCAGTAGAGTCGTTTTTTGATTTATCTATTTCATCCACTTAAGATTTTTCCTCAGATCAATAAAAAACATAGGTAGGCCCTGTCAGATATATACACGCAAAAATAAAGAATCTGAGGAGTTTTTTATAAAAGACAGAATAAGTGACGGGGGTAGTTTCTCCCGTCGTCACGGGGGGGACTCACTAAACGTGTCGCCCATAAATAACACTGATTGAGTTTGTCTATGCTGATTGAATACGCTTATCTTTTCCTTTCCCTATGACAAAAACAGTCTGGCAACAAAAACGCAGAAATGACCCAAACAACGCATGTGCACTCTTTTTCTGAGGCGCGTGAAGCCCGTGAAGGTAACTTGCATCTTGCATAGATAAGCACTTGCCTGTTCTACAAGGTTACCAGCAATGGTATTTGTGGGCATGTTCTACCAATCAAAAGGCTGTTTATGCACTTTTTTTTAAATTTTGTTGTTATCTTCTAAAGGGACGAAACATTAAACTACTATTCCATTTTATTCTAGAACTTTCATAATAAACAACAATTTTTATAAAAAAAAAAGATTCATTGCAAATATTTTCTGACTTTTGTGTCATGTCATCTAGATCTAGAATGTGTCTGTTAAATCACTTTTGAGTTAGTAGCCTTCATATTGGTAGAGCATGCCCACAAAATGCCATTTCTTCAGTGTAGTCTGTGAGTCACGTCAGCTGCATTCGGGTTCGGCTTTTTGACGGTCCGAGAATGGTTCTATACTTCATTCAAATTTATTTTAGCAGTCGGTTGGCCATGAAATAATTTTCTCAAGTTTTTGTAACTAGAACGAAGTAAGGTTGGCACTAAGATGTCTAAAAACATGGTGTATGCACTCGTCAATTTTTGAATGGAATGACATTAGACCAAATCGAAAATAAGAGATTCGTTTCGTGGCGGCGCCACCAGTTCTATCCTTGTTCTATGAAAGAAAATCTAATGATACTCTCTCGCTTTATTTTGTTCTTCGTTTATATCGATCACAGATTACAGTCATCTCTGTGTTCCTGATCCATCAAAGGATCCAAAAAAAAATAATGAACCGGACTATTTTCTCAGCTGTTAACGAATATTTGTGATTTACACTTGAATTTTCGTTGTAAAAACGAATCTGCCGATAATTACACACTATCGAAGGATTCGAAGAAGTACTACTATTTATCTTCAAGATAATTTTTGTTTGACAAATTGTATTCGTGAGGAAGGTAATTCAATGTGATTTCAATGAAGCACAGTTGATTGGCGAAAAATTCAATATATTCAGTTGACTGAAACGCAATTTTCACTATACTTGTGAAGAAATTTTGAAGAACAGACTCGAACAGATTAACGTATTTCTGTTTCTCAATACATGCTCACAATTCACATCACGTATTTTCAATACAGTTCCTTTATTGCTTAAATATTGCTGAAGTTGCCATGAAACTGTTAGCTCTATCCGTCCCGAATGTTCATTTGATTTGGCTCTGCCTCAATTTCTAACAACAAAGAGTGATAGTCCAACAACACCGAATTCTTAGCTGTAGTTCTTGATTAGCCATACAGAAAACTGAACGACATGTTCATTAAATTAATGTTGTACGACCTTTCTCGAAAGTAATACATTTTCACAAACCAATAATCGCTTATAAACACAGCATATTCGCAAGTCGTAGGAATGCCATAGAAATACCATTCAAATTATTTTCAAATTTCAATTGACAACTGTCAATTCCTAAACGGCGCTACCTACAGTGGGAAAAACGAAACTTATCTCTTATTTTTGAAGCGGGAAAAACAAAATCTAATCAGTGCATACACCATTTTTTTAGACATCTTAGTTGGCACTCATGAAATGTCGTTAATGTCATAACGCCGTTGCCACAACTAATATCAATTTTTATTACGAAAATTCGAAAATGCCGAAAGTGATTGAAAAAAGAGACAGGGTTTCAGGAAGTGCTATTTAGAATTCAGGTCCGCTCATTCAAATAGTTATACCCTGATATTCTAAAATCCACAATACGTCAGACGATAGCGAACATATTCAATATGTAAGAGAATTTATATAATGTTTCATCTGAATCTAAACGACTTATATTTCAGCTGAAAATTTCCACAATCAGAAAGATTGTGAATGAAGAGTATGACAAAGAATTTCCTTCTATTGGGAGACCCAAAAAAGTGGTGGCATTTGGGAATTTTATGTTTGAGTGAATTAATGCGAAAAGTTTACTACAGGATTTTCGATAAATGTCATCGGAGAATAAGTTCCCTAAAATGGATTTTTTTGTTTTTCATTTGACTTGTCCTATACAATGTAAATGTCTTAAGGTACTAATAAATACCTAATTATTATAATTACATCAATGTATTAAGATGAATAGCCACAAATACGCGCAAGCGGCGCAAGTTGCCCTGTTACTTGTTTATTCATGTGAAATTTTTGTTCAACAGTGAAGTTGCATCTTAACTTGAAACTTCCTTCAACTCCTTTTTTGATGCAAGATGTTTTTTGTTGAAAAATTTAACATTCTTGTAATTATCTGTAAATTCCTTCGGGAGATACCCATTGCCAACCACTGCAACATATGCATTTCATCTTCGGGTTAATATTTTTGAAATCTACAAATGATGTAAGCCAAAGAAGATAACGAACATCAACTCTCCTCAAGCTAGTGCATATTATGATATTATACTGATCTCTTGTATTTTCCATGCAAATAACTGGATTTGGTATGCCTTCAATCAGTTTGTATAAACTTCAATTATGTTCGTCACATATTTTCCGAAGAGATTCGACATTGTGATAAAATACGTAATAACAGAAACTTTTACGTAGTACGGGCAACATAGCGTTGATTTAAAACCCAAAAATGTTTTGACAAGCTTCATAACCCCACATTTTCGTACTATACAGAGTGAAATGTGTCAAATTTTCATGGCCAACCGACTGCTAAAATAAAGTTGAATGAAGTATAGAACTGCGCAATGGATTTTATTTATTTAGCCGAACCCGAATACAGCCCATTTTTCAAATTACCAACATCCCAACCCTGAAGAACCTAACCTAACCTAACCTCATCCTCATAGACATGTCTATGCCTAACCTCAAAATTATTCAGTTCTATCATCGAGTATAACTTTATTTTTTAATTTAATATTATTTGTGTTCTGTGGAGTATAAATCAATACACAATTATTCTATTTTCATCGAAAATTTTTCATAATAAATTAACTAAAAACTTGAAGACGAAGTCATTGAAAATGACAAATATCTAAATGTTACAATTTAATACATTCCAGAAAAATGTGGCTGTTGAACTATCTGCATAGCTTGAAATTTAAAAGTACCATTTGATTTTTCATATACAAAAATATTAATCAGAATGTGTTGCTGAGTATAAATCACTCTGGAACCAACAACGGCTGGATATAGATTCTGTTTGATATTTTGGTTTCAAAAATTACATCTGAAAGACTGTTATTGAGATTAAAACAAAAGAGAAGCTCACTACAACTTTTTTATTTCATAATGAATTTTGCTCACATCTTCTAGAATGAGGCAAGCATCAGTCCAATAGTGAATTGAAGCTTGAATCTCATAAAGCTTACCTGATTTATCTTTAATTTCACCATTATTAACTTTTTCAATCAATTCTTCTAATTTATATCTACTTCTGACAAAAGCATGATCACAATTCTTCAATCTCAAAATTGGGCACAAGTCATTCGCACCATCACCAGCATATAAAATTCTATTGTAAATGTTTCCATCCTTTTTTTGTTGTGTAATGAAATCTTGTAGAATTTGTCCCTTGCATAAATTCTTACTGCTTAAATTACAATAATCTTGTAAGTGGTATGGTTTAATTTTCAAGAGATCACCCTCAAATACAGCAGGGTTTGAAAAAACCTCAAGTATATGTTTTTTCAAATTGTTATAGGTCAACCAAGTATCAATGAAATGAGAATTAGAATCACTAATAATAATCACATCATAATTAAAGGAAACAACTAGTTCCTTGATCAGATCTAGCATACCAACCACAGGATCCAATTTCATTATAATATTATTTATAAAATCTTGATTATATCCACGAATATGAAGAGTATCAAATACGCCTTGCATATATGCTATCCAGCCATTATTACAATGAAGTTTTTTCACACTCTCAGGTACACCTCCAGGAATCATAGATGCTATCACTACATCACTATTCAACTCAATTATCGTGTGATCAAAATCGAATACAGCCAAGTTTTTCATTTTAAAGCGTGCAGTTTCTTCTGTTGAAAATTTCTTTTGTGTGTTTAACTCCTTTGCTCTGCCAGAAGTTTTTCAAGTCTCAAATCTCAAAATTCTTGAATACTTAAATCATATCACATACATAGACAAAATAATCACAGATTACAGAGAAGAATCAGAGACAAGAGACTCTTTCCCTTTCTCTATGAGTAGAATCAATGATAATAATCAAAGAGTAGGAAGATCAAGATGGGAAACGACCCTAGCACAGAACAGACCCATATAGAAGGGAAACTCCCCTACTAAGAAGTGGGGTCAAGTTTCAGCGCCCCCATGCGGTGGTTCGAGGAAATAAAAGCGCCCTCTGGCGGCCGGAATTCGAAACAAATGAGCGGGAAAATTTGAAATGCTTCCTATTTAAAATCATTCGATTTGATTTTTGAAGTTCGGGATTGAAACAACGTACTGGAATGAGTTAATATAGCATGTCGAGATGCTATATTAGCATTCCAGTACGAGTTGTTTCAAATCCAATGTTCTCAGAAGCTTGATGACTTGAATAAAAAAAACACATATGTAGGCAATGATATAACTATATTTCTTCATAAATAAATCATATATACATCACAGTGTATGGCCTTATATGTAAAGAATAAAATAAAAATAATTCTAATGTCCATATAATATACATCAAAAATTATGGGTTTATAAGTAAAAAATAAAATAGAAATAATTCTAATGTCCATATAATATACATCAAAGTGTATGGGTTTATGAGTACAAAATAAAATAGAAATAATTCTAATGTCCATATATACATCAAAGTGTATGGACTTGATAGGAAAAAAATAAAATAGAAATGATTCTAATGTCGATATATACATCAAAGTGTATGGCCATATATGTAAAATATAAAATAGAAATAATTATAATGTCCTATGGGAATTATTGGTTATAGGACTGAAGGAAAACACTGTTTTTTTTTTAACTTAGTCGACGTTTCATCAGTACTTTGCTGATTTTTTCAATTCAATTCAATTTGGGAGAACCCTTCATCATAAAGCACTAATATTCATGTAACCAATAATTCCCATATATGTGTAAAAAATAAATTCACACTTTCACTCAAAATAGGATTTTCGTATTTGTTCAGTACTTTTAGTAGTCAACGAGGGATTACAAACTTTTTCCATCCACGTTTGATAATTTCCGGTTGTTTATTATCTGCTTCAGGAAACCGATGACGTCTACTAGTCTTATCAACACAGTTCGGCACACAAAATTTATTGCTTTTAATATTTCTATTTTCCGACATCTTATTCAATTATCAGAAAAAACACTTAGGAATCACGATGCACTTCACACTGCAGACAAAGACGAAAAGAATGAGGTTATGGAAATGTTTACAAACGTAAAATCAGCGATGGAAGCGACCCCATGCGGTGGTTCAACAAACTAAATAAGGGGTCCAGTTTTTGTAGCTGAGTTTCCCCTCTATCTTGACTTACTTTATGGACCCTAGTACTAAAAACATTGAACTGAACTTTCTTTAGTTCAATGACTAAAAACCGACTCACAGATTACAGAGAATAATGTAATCTGTGAACCCACTACACTTTGGGCCTGTGTTTCACATACTGAGAAATTAGATGGCGCTGAAATCGTAATGTCAAACAGTAAAATTACAGTTGTCTGCTTTATAATTTAAAGGCGCGAAATTCGAATTTTATTCCTTGTATTGGATTCGAATATCGACTTAGTCGAGACCAGAAAGAAACATCCTGTGATCAGGATGTTTTTACATTTAAACATTGTTTTGAATCAATTAATATTAATGAAATACTCTGTTAGATTTGCTATATCTTTATTCGAAATTTATAAAAAAATATGACAGGATTGAAGATTCTACAGGGTATATTCAAAGGTGAAGTTTTTTTTGACAGGTACAACTGGCGAGAATAATTTTGTCGAATTTCTCACCTTTGAAAACACCTACATATATATAAATAATACAGCTTTGCTTTGAATAAAGGATACAGAAGTACATATAAAACTATTATACATCAAAGTTGTTATTTCCATGCAATAAATTTTTTTGAATCAATAGAATTTGTTGAATTTGTACAATTTTTATCAGAAATCCAAATGAACAAATATTCGATATACCATATATTTTGCATCCCAAGGAGTTGATTGTTGTTTTCAGTTTTCGGATCTTTCTATTACTTCTTTCTATTACAAGACTTGGAAGTACTCTACAGAGTGTGAGAACTTCTTTCAGGTACAGAGCCGGATTTACCTTTAGGCAGAGTGGGCAACTGCCTAGGAGCCCCGCACCAGATAGGGGCCCCCTGTCCCATGCACGAAAATAATAATTGAATGTTTTATATAACGAAAATTTAATAGGCATGGTTTCGTACGTGAGAGGACACTTTAGAAAATACTAGACTTCATGTTCATCATGGAAATTCCCGTTTCGTTGAGGTTGAACTCAATACGTAGCGATTTGCAGGGTTGAAAATCAGTGGCGTAATAGGGGCCCCAGCAGTGCGGAGGGACCCCAGAACTAAAAGGGCCCCCGAGCCCAACGAAAGAGAAGTAAATGGGCTCTCGATTTTCACGAACTTGCTGCTTCGCTATATTTTTCTGATGATAATGAGCAAAACAAATAAATTCAATAGTAGCCCAGGAAGCTACAGCTCTAGAAGAAAAATAGAGAAATATTCCCAAATTATATGTATTTTATTCAAATGAACATAAAAATAATTTTCAATAAGCATGACAATTCCCATATTTTCAAGAGCTTTTTATGTTCATCAAGCGTGTCGGCATTCTCTTCAAACCTCACCAGATGATGGTTTTATAAGTTGACGGCTCCTTTGATGGAGGAATTTTTAGGCGGAATCATCTGAATGATTCTTCAATCAGGAACCACGTTGAGTGTGAGTTTAGAGAGTTCAATATTTTCTGACTTTTTTTAGTTTATTTGAATTTCTGTACTTCGAATTGTATTATTGAAGATAAGTTTTATAATCATTAACTAAGGTGATTTTTCCATTGAGCGCGTTTTTTTTTCATTTTCAATAATTTCGAAACGTTTTTCGAATCCTAGTCCTATAACTTCTTTTGAGTGATAATGATTTGATGGAGAAATCCGAGCCCTTATCATTATTTCACATCAGATCTATCGACTGACCTTGCCAATATCGATTGAAATTCAATTTGGTAGTATTTTTTTCAGGGCTTTCACTCCTAGTCTCTGAAATAAAATCAATTAAATAATTGAAATGATCGATTTAATTGCTCCGCGTAAATTCTTGCACTAATTTGTCAGGAGCAAATCCGATGGAAAAATTGTTGCTTGACAATGAACGAAAAATTGAACTTACTTCGTTCATTTTCATTCATTCATTGCTGTATCCCGTTGCCGGGAATGAATCTACAAAAAGACGAAAAAAGGGAAAAAACAAAGAAAAAAAAAAGGTGCAAACAGACTTATAATTTTTCAGGGCTAATTGCGACTGTGTGCTCTCCTGTGACTGTGGAGACCCAACCGTGACCTACATATCCTACCACACTCCGGGCATGGATAGTCACCAACCAGATCTGGCCGCCGCTGTATCCTTCTCGAGTCTCCATTATAACTGTGTACCAAAGACCTCCACTGTCACCTGTTATGATTGGCTGATTTTAGGGATTGATGTAGTGTATCCTTAAACCGCTTATACTGGCAACATGGCGTTGATGGAAGCATTCGTTGGCGAATTGAGTAAACTTAAAAAGGATATTTTAATCGAAATAATAATCAGCAAATACATTCCAGTCGATCTCAATGTAAGCGAGGAGCTGAAAAACCATATTAACTCTAGTGCAACCAACTTGGGTGATCCAGAAGACAATACTTCACGGGATAACCTGAAATTAAACGACGAGTTCCGTGAACTGAAAAATGAACTCAAATGTGCAAAAATTGAATTAGGCTACTCGAAAAGGCTACTGAGTGAGTTAGAAAGGTCGGTGGAAAACCAACAATTACTTATTTCCAATTTAACATCAAACCAAAACAAACCCAGGAAAATGACCTTGCACCAGGGAAATACCGACGTTGCCACTATGACAAATTTTTCTAGGGCTAACGGAAAAAGTCAAAAATCTGATGTTGCCACGTCGGTGAGTGTGTCAGACAATGGCAGGAAAAATGAAGTTGTCAAGTTCCCGCCTCCCTCGGTGAAGATTGACCCCAAACTACAACCTAACACAGAGGAGAAAATAATCAAGAAATTGGAACGTCCGATGAGCATCACAGTTGGGCAAAATCGAAATTCAGAAGATTTCACCGGAATTCCAAAATTATGCTGGTTACATCTGGGTAGAGTTAACATGAATACAAATAGGGAACAAATATTGGATCATCTTAAGAAGACCTTTGGGAGAGATGACTTCGTCGTGGAACAGCTGCCTAAAAGGGATGATGCGAAGAGTATATCGTTTAAGATCGGAGCTGATATCAGTTTATTAAGTGACGTTTATGCCGGGGATAAATGGCCTGAGAATGTGACGCTCCGGAGGTATTTCTTTCGAGGCTCCAACAGAGCGCAATGGTCGAACTAGTGACAAAGACGTGGCTCGTAGAAACAACTCAGGTAAGAGAAAAGCAAAGTTCATAGTATTGAATCAGAATATACAGGGAATAAGAAGAAAGATCACATTGTTAGGTATTGTTTCTGAGGTTAAAAAATGTGATGCAATTTGTATCACAGAGCATTTTCTGACGACTGAATCCCTGAAATATCTTAATGTTAGTGGATATGTTGTTGCCTCTGCTTTATGTAGAACATCCTATAGGCGAGGTGGGGTGATGGTTCTCGTCAGGAATGGCGTTCCGACTGAGGATATTCAGTCCATCAGGGAAATGTCCGTTGAGAAGGTCACAGAAATGGTTGCTGTTAGATATCCTGAAAAAAATATTTTATTATTGGCTGTGTACAGGGTGCCTGATGGCGATTTTGGGGTTTTTTTGGATATATTTTCTGACGCTCTCCAGGAATTATGCCAGTTGAAGGACTTTAGGGTTGTTGTGGCAGGAGATTTTAATGTTGATTTCAGAGGGGATAGCACAGAAAAAAACAGATTGCTGGACCTCATAGAAACATTCGGATTACGAATCACAACTACAGAACCATCGAGGACGACTAAAACATCATCAAAGTGCATAGACAATATCATGACAAACTTGAGTGAAAACGACACCACAACCGAAACAGAGGAGCTACATTTCTCGGACCACAGGGCTCAGATATTCACTTACATGCATGAAGATGAGAACCACAAACGACAGGAACACATTTATAAACGAAACATGGGAAAAAAATGTATTCGGAAGTTGAGAAGAGCGATAAGGGAATTTGACTGGGAGAGTTTGTTGTCGGGAAAGTCAGCGCAAGAAGCGTACACCTCCTTCCACGATAACCTTGTTGTAATGATAGAGTCCTTTTGTCCTATTCAGAGAAAGCTGGTGAAGAAGTGTAAGGCTAAAAATTCAATACCGTCGGATCTGAAAAATGCAAAAAATGAGTTGGAAATTCTGGCCCTACAGGCTATGCTAAGAAGAGAAGATACTATATATGAACTATACAGAAGAAAAAAAAAGCAATTTTTTGAAAGGCTCGAAAATCATAAAAGAGAAACAATGGAAAACATGGTATCTAGGGCAGAAAATAAAACGAAGGTTATATGGAGGATAATAAATGAAAACGTAAGGTCAAAGAGGAGACAGGATCCTGGGGGTCGATTGAAAGTGGAGAGTATCAGTGAATACTTTTCGAGGATTGGCGAAGAGCTATCGGAGAACTTGCCACGGGCAGAAAAGTCTGCAGGCCACTATTTGAAGGAGTCAACAGTCAGATCTAGTGGTTCATTTTTCTTCAACCCTATAACATCTCAGGAAGTGGTTAAGATTATTAACTCCCTGAAGCATAAGACGACCATGGATGTATATGGGATACCAACATGTCTGATAAAGCAACTGGCAGAGGAGATTAGCGATCCATTGCAGATGGTGTTGAATAAATGTGTTGTCGAGGGCGAATTTCCGGACAAGATGAAACGAGCGAAGATTGTTCCTGTATTCAAAGGAAAGTGTCCGAATTGTTGTCAAAACTATAGACCCATTGCAATACTTCCCGTTTTATCGAAGATTTTTGAGAGATGCATCAAGGACCGATTACAGGGATATTTTGAGGGTAACAATTTATTTACGGCTAAACAACATGGATTTCGAAAAAACAGATCTGTTACAACTGCATTGAAGGAAATCCTTGATCAAATAGTGGACGCCTCAGAAAATCACCAACTATGTCAGCTTATTTGCTGCGATCTCACCAAAGCTTTCGATCTTGTAGACCATACTATATTATTGAATAAACTGCAGCACTACGGCGTAAGAGGTGTGACATTGGATTTGATTAAGAGCTACTTAAGTGGTAGAACACAGAGAGTCTACTGGGAGAAACGATGGTCGACTAGTACCAACATAAGAATGGGTGTACCTCAGGGGTCAATTTTGGGCCCTCTCCTGTTCCTCATCTTCATAAATGACTTGGGACTCCTTGGTGTGCGAATGTTTGCTGATGACAGCTCCTTCATACTGCGTGGTGACTCTCAACTGTCGTTGGAATTTGAATTGGAGAGGCGGATGAAGGAGGTGGAGGCCTGGTTCACGGCGAATCGTTTGGTCATGAATACCGAGAAAACGCAACGAATATGTTTTTCTAAGTCAGAAGATCTGGCCACACTGAGTTTTCTCGGAGTGCTCCTTGATTCAAGGCTCAACTGGAAGGAGCATATTGAGGGGATGAAGAAGAAGCTAAACGGGGCAATATTTGCCATAAGACACATGAAAAGGAATTCAACTCACCTGTCAGCTAGAATCGTCTATTTCTCCTTCTTTCATAGCGTAATTTCATACGCAATTATGTTTTGGGGCAATTCCTCGCACGCGAAGGAAATATTCCTGCAACAGAAGAGGGCTGTACGGGCGCTTGTAGGCGCAGGGTCTAGGGAGAGTTGTAGGGGTTTTTTTGTAACCGAGGGGATACTTACCTTGCCGGGATTATATATACTCACCTGTCTAAATTATGTTCACAGACATATCGAAAACTTCTCAGTGAGCTCGTCTGGATACAATACAAGAAATAGGGACAAGTTGTGTATTGGCTTCCATCGGCTATCTGGAAATACCATTTATATTGACGTCTGGGGACCTAAATTATACAATAAGCTGCCGCAAGAGATCAGAGCCTTGCCCGAGAAGTTGTTCACTAAATCAGTGAAGAGGTTCCTTATTGAACAGTGTTTTTATACCATAGAAGAGTATCTTGCCATTGATGTCAAAGTTGATTGTTTCCGTGTGTCAAATTTTGTTTGATTGTGTGACTCATATACACTTACTTTTATTCAGTGTCTTTTTGTTTATTGTTTGTGTGACGAATTCTACAATCTTGATTGTATGAATTAAGATCAGTATTTTTTGTAACATTTTTTTTGTAACATTATACTGAATATACTATACTATACTATACTATACTATACTGGCCTCCTGGTTTCCGGGCTACCTCAGTGAATTCGCCATGCGGCCATATAGAGCTATTTTGGGGAGTCTTGTGTCTTGCATCCTCAGAATGTGGCCGCTCCATCTGAGTCGGGCCCTCGTTACTTGAGTTTCAACTGTTGTACAACTCGCGCGTTGCAAGGCTTCTGCATTCGAAACTTTGTGGTACCATTTGATGTGCATTATCTGTCTTAGATGACGTTGTTGCGTTTGTTCAAGCTGTTTAATATGTCGCCTGTAGGGCGTCCAGCTTTCGCTTCCGCAAAGGAGCGTTGGGAGGACCTCTGCTTTGTAAACAGCTGTCTTGGTCTTCAGATTGAGGTCGTGATTTCGAAACACTCTATCCTTTAGCTTCCAGAATGCCCGTGATGCCGAATTGATACGGTTGTGTATTTCCGTGTCAAGGTTAGCCCTAGTATATATGAAGCCTCCCAAGTATTTGAACTGCTCGACCTGTTCTAGAGTTTCGTTTTGATAATCTACAATTCTGAAGAATTTTAAGAATTTGTCTGATGAATGAGTTCAGACTCCTTCATATCTCCTCCTATATCAGTATAGATTTTGAAGAATTCGTATGATGAAATCTGATAGAGATTCGTTACGAAGTTTTACCATAAAGTTCCATTTTTCATTCATTGTTAGGCAACAATTTTTTCCATCTGATTATTTGCTCCTGAGGAATTAGTGCAAGAATATACCTACGCAGGAGCAAATCGATTATTTAAATTTTTTAATTGATTTTGTTTCAGAGACTGGGAATGATAACCCTAAAAAATTTCGGAAGATGACTTTACCAAACAACTGATTTCCTTGCCGTTATCAGGGATGATTTGTGTGCTACTGGAATTTCCCAAATTTATCATCAGTTCTATGATTAATAGAACTAATAGAAGCTAGTTGAAATCAAATCTATAGTCAGAATATTCTATCGCTTCTCAAAAAATTTGTGGTATTTTTTACAATTTTTATCTACTTCTCCACTTTCGAGGAAAGGTTTTTCGTCTTTGAAAAGGGCTTCGCAAATATGCCATCCGAAGTATTGCAATGGTTAAGGCCGTTCCTGAGTGTGAATACTGTTAATGTTTTTCTCTAAGAGATTATTATTATTATTCTCTTGCGTAATTTTTCTCTTTCAAGATTATTTTTCTTTTCTTCAAGAAAGAAAATGTCAGGGCGGAAACCCTTCAAGAGAAAATACCCAAGTGGTTCAGAAAAATAGAAAAAAAAAATGCGAACAACAAAACACGCGGGATGAAATCTTGAAGAAAATACACAACCACTCGGATTAAGTCGATAATCAACAGAGAATCAACCTTCTTGAAGTTGGTCAAGAAAAAGCCAAACTATGGCAGCAGAATCAGTAGAAATCGCTTGTAGGCATTTTGAAAAATGTCAATAATTATTTCTACAAGCGATATCTCGATAAATATTTCATCAAATATTTCCATCCGTAACAACCTGGAACTAAATATGGTATACTTATCAACTTGAAAAATTCTTAAAATGATTGTAAAGGGGCCCCTAACATTGAACAGCCTAGGGGCTCCCCACATGGTTAATCCGGCCCTTTTCAAGGGGAAGTACTTGTAATCTATGTAATTTCATAACAAAACAAATAATTCAATATATTGAATGAATTATCTCATATATAAGATGAATGAGTAATTCATTTAATTATTTTTGTCACAGATAGATATCTAGGATGACTTACCATCAATATTTGTCGTACACTTTCAGTCTGCTTGCTTTCCATCTCATGTGTCCCCTCCATGAACGGAAAGCTTCCTGCATATGAAAAAGATTCAATATATGATAAATGAGTAATGCATTCAGTTATGCATTGCAGATATCTAGGAAGACGTCAAGTTGGTGACCCACCTATTGACTTTTGGTATCAAAATATATTGGGAATTTTGTACCCATTTTGTGCTAATTTGTGCCGTATGTTATGAATTTGGTGCCCGTTCCGTTTGCGAGATATATCAAGTTTTTCACCAACTTGACGCTGTGACCCACATGTGTAAAATAGGAAATTTTTCTCTTTCGACAGATTGTGCTAATTTATGCCGTACTCTATAAATTTTATGCCCGTTCAGTTTTCGAGATATTTCGGGTTATGTTTTTGAGGAGCGTCAAGTTGATGACCCACCCCACGAATTTTGATATCGAAATGTTTTGGGTATTTTTTTATGCTGATTTGTGCCGTATGTTATGAATTTTGTGCCCGTTCCGTTTTCGAGATATTTTGAGTTTTTCCTATGAGTCACAAACTTGATGCCGTTACTCACAGGAAATGCACGATTATTTTCCGAGATATATTCAGTTATCTCTGTTTGTATACAGGGTCTTTCACGAGAAACCTCACCCATATTTATACGGGAAACTACTGAACGTATTTTCATGAAATTCAGCACTTATAAGTATTTCACGATGCTGATGAAATCTAAAATATTTTCAAGGCATGAGCACCTCCGGTTTTTCCGGAAATGACGTCAACTTCCGTTTTCAAATTAGAACACCATTTTTTTATTGCAGAAATAGATTCCTTAGAAAATTTCAAGTTATTTTGATGTAACATTTTTCAGTTTTGGTTGGAAAATTCTCTTTGAGCGGGAAAATTTGAAAAAAAAATCGAAAATAGAGCTCCGCTGAAACAAGAATAACTTCGAGGTTTTTGGATGGAAAATTTTCATTTTTGGGATTTTTCAAGATGTAAGATTGATGTATCCACTTTAAAAATCGAAATCGCGATTCATGATACAGGGGGTGAAAAAATCGCTTTCAAAGTTAGGGATGACAAAATCGTGAAAAATCAATTTTTTCAAATTAGAACCCCATTTTTTTATGGCAGATATTGAATCTAAGTTAAAAAATAATGTGAGTGTATGCATCACACCCTTGCCCTAAAATGGATATTTTCTGAGTTATTCAGGATAGAGAAGAAGGAGAAGAAGAAAATTATATTTAGGAAAGGAGATTTAGTCATCATCAGATCTAAAAGAGCATCTGATAATATGAAAGATATTTGCGCAAAACTATGACCTATGACATATAGGACCATATATGATTCATAGTAAAAACAATTTGAATAGTTATCGACTGATGGAGATTAACACAGATAGAGTACGAGGTATCTTCAATATCAATCATATCTATCTGTAGAGTCAAGAAATGGATATTAAAAATTGAGAAAGGAGTCAACTTGGAAATTAAAAGTACCAAAAACGTCTTTAAAAGCTTCTTTAAGTCGCCTAGATTCCTTTTAAAGTCGTCTAGTGACGGAAATTATTCAATTTTTCACTCCGTTACTATGAAAGCAAGTATCGTTTCATCATCAGTTGTGAAATATTTTACTTTGCGTAACTGGTTGCGAAAAGTAAAACGCTCCAATTCGTCAGTGATTTTTGAAAAGTTTCACTATACACAAGGGCGGATCCAGGATTTTTTTCTGGGGGGGCACAACGGGCAGATAAGCAAAAAAATCAACAGTAAATGTGAGAAATGAACTTCAAGTTTATTTTTAAGAGTTCAACCATGTATAGAAAGATCCGTCCGTCTGGGGGGGGACACGTGCCCCCGTGCCCCACCCCCCCCTAAATCCGCCCTTGACTATATATGTCAAAATTATAACAAAATTATTCTTAGACAAAATCTAAATATGTATTGTTATAGGGTGGCAAAAAGTGATATAATATAAAACTCTGTAAACCTATGGATGTGTCAACGACTTAGATAAACCTGTAGGTATACAGGGTCTTTCACGAGGAACCTCACCCATATTTATACGGGAAACTACTGAACGTATTTTCATGAAATTCAGCACTTATAAGTATTTCACGATGCTGATGAAATCTAAAATATTTTCAAGGCATGAGCACCTCCGATTTTTCCGGAAATGACGTCAACTTCCGTTTTTTAAATTAGAACACAATTTTTTTATTGCAGAAATAGATTCCTTAGAAAATTTCAAGTTATTTTGATGTAACATTTTTCAGTTTTGGTTGGCAAATTCTCTTTGAGTGGGAAAATTTGAAAAAAAAAATCGAAAATAGAGCTCTGCTGAAACAAGAATAACTTCGAGGTTTTTGGATGGAAAATTTTCATTTTTGGGATTTTTCAAGATGTAAGATTGATGTATCCACTTTGAAAATCGAAATCGCGATTCATGATACAGGGGGTGAAAAAATCGCTTTCAAAGTTAGGGATGACAAAATCGTGAAAAATCAATTTTTTCAAATTAGAACCCCATTTTTTTATGGCAGATATTGAATCTACGTTAGAAAATAATGTGAGTGTATGAATCACACCCTTGCCCTAAAATGGATATTTTCTGAGTTATTCACAAAAAACTGTTTTTCGTCTTGAATTTTCAGCTATTTCTTTTCCCTTCACGCCAAAAAGATGAAATTTTTAGGAACTGTTATTTGAATCATGCTGTAGATTTTTCACCCCTTCTTGAAACCGACTTCAAGTTACTATTAGGAGAACCATGGCAAACTCTCGCAGTTATAACTAGAGAAGATGCTCAAAGTTTTGACCGTTAATTTCTAGACATTTATTTATACGTCTCAAAAATGCTTCGTGCGTTGCTCTTCTTATTTCATCGGGAGGAAGAGATCTGCAAAAGTGTTAAAAAACCAAATTGAGTTTCAAAACTATGAATCTAAAAATCTAAACAAACCTGAACGCATTTCTGACTCGTTCTATGCAGTCCTCTTTATCAGTCAGGGGAGTTGAGTAGACAATATTTTTTATCTTACCCCAAACATAATAGTCTAAAGGAGTTAAATCGGGAGAACGTGGTGGCCAAAGATGTGGACCATTGTTCGCCAACCATCGATCTTCAAATAGCCTGTAGAGGATATTTGACACATTGAGTGAATTGTGTGGAGGCGCGCCATCTTGTTGATACCATAAGTCATTATGGTTCTGCACTAGCGGCTCAATTATTTGAGTCAATATGTCAGAATATCTATCTCCTAAGGGAGAACATTCTTTAAATAATGCAAACATGTGTAGTGTTCTATCTTACCAGTTAAAGTCCCATCATAAATGTGAACATCGAGAATTGTATTATTTTTGATGTCGCAAAAAACATTGAAACTCTAGGTCTCTATGAAAGTTCCATTGTCTGAAGTGGTGGTTGTTCTCTTCATCCCAATAATGACTGTTATGCCTATTGAAAGAATCATTCTTTGTGAATTTAGATTCATCTGTCCAAATTATACAGTCCAAAAAGTTTTCATTCTCTTGAAATCGAATCATCATAGTGATTCGCAAAACTCTGTTCTCCTGACGAAATCAGTTTCCTTCAAATGCTGTGCCCTATTGAATTTATATGGGTGCATTTTATGTTTTTTTAATATTCTCCAAACACTCGATTGAGATAATCCCAGATCAATATCAATCTCGGCATCTTTGAGAGAATTTTGAGGATTCACACGAAAATATGCAAGAACTGTAATTTCGTTGTTCTCATCTTCTACTACACTTTTTTCTCTGTGTATAGTTTTCTTAACGAAAGATCCGACATTTCTCAAGTTTGTCATGGTTCTGTTAATGGTATCTCTCGTTGGTCTGGGTCGGTCAGGAAACCTCTTAATGAACAGTCGAATCGTTCTATCTACAACTTTATTACATTCTCCATGAAGTAGAATGAGATTTAAGTAATCTTCATTGGTAAAATTAGGCATAGTGATCGATTTTATAACTTAATACGAATTATCACCAAATTAATAGTAAACACAAAATGCTACTGAATAAAGAGGAATTTGGCAGATGTAATTAATGATATCTATCATTAAAAAAAAAAGAATGTAAAACATGGTAAGTTTTTGCATATGGTTCATAAGGAATTATTTATTTATCACTGGAGAGAAAACCGATGGCCGACTAGTTGAAATAAAGAGGTTTCCGATACAAATTCGAATCAAAATTCGCCTTCTTTTCAGGAACAACCTGTAACTTTTTTCTCTTGCATATTAGGGTAGTAAAATCTAAAACATGGTTTAATTAATAGTTGCTGAAAATTTCATCTTTTTGGCGTGAAGGGAAAAGAAATAGCTGAAAATTCAAGACGAAAAACAGTTTTTTGTGAATAACTCAGAAAATATCCACTTTAGGGCAGGGGAGTAATGCATACACTCACATTATTTTTTAACGTAGATTCCATATCTGCCATAAAAAAATGGGGTTCTAATTTGAAAAAATTGATTTTTCACGATTTTGTCATCCCTAACTTTGAAAGCGATTTTTTCACCCCCTGTATCATGAATCGCGATTTCGATTTTTAAAGTGGATACATCAATATTACATCTTGAAAAATCCCAAAAATGAAAATTTTCCATCCAAAAACCTCGAAGTTATTCTTGTTTCAGCGGATCTCTATTTTCGATTTTTTTTCGAATTTTCCCGCTCAGAGAGAATTTTCCAACCAAAACTGAAAAATGTTACATCAAAATAACTTGAAATTTTTTAAGGAATCTATTTCTGCAATAAAAAAATGGTGTTCTAATTTGAAAAACGGAAGTTGACGTCATTTCCGGAAAAACCGGAGGTGCTCATGCCTTGAAAATATTTTAGATTTCATCAGCATCGTGAAATACTTATAAGTGCTGAATTTCATGAAAATACGTTCAGTAGTTTCCCGTATAAATATGGGTGAGGTTCCTCGTGAAAGACCCTGTATATACACACAGAGATAACTGGAAATATCTCGGAAAATAATCGTGCATTTTCCGTGAGTAACGGCATCAAATTGGTGACTCATAGGAAAAACTCAAAATATCTCGAAAACGGAACGGGCACAAAACTCATAACATACGGCCCAAATCAGCACAAAATAAGATCAAAATACCCAAAACATTTCGATATCAAAATTCGAGGGGTGTGTCACCAACTTGAAGCTCCTCACAAACATATATATATATACAGGGTGTCCCGTAAAGACCACGTCAAACGAAAACGGAAAGTAGATCAGAATGTGCTCCACCTGATGTGAAAAAATCTTTCATATGAAAGTCTCACAGTTTTCGAGATATTTGATGTTTCATGAAAATGTTGAATTTTTTCACTTAAACTGCTTTCTCTCTTGCGGAAGCTACAATTAAATACTTTTCGAATCAGTTTTTTTTCCGTAAATTTTGTTGAATGATTACTCCAATTCATACAATGGAAAATACCACAAAATATTATACAGGGATTCTGAAAAAAACAAATTGAAATTCATGTTCTGAAGGAAGTGTTTTTTTGTGCTGAATTCTATCTGACGTGGTATAAAAAAAGACACTAGACTAGACCTTTTCTGCATATTACGTTGAGAAGTTGCCCATTTTGTGAGGATTCCGAAATGGTAAAATACAGGTGAAAACCTTCTTCACGAAAAAATATATTTGAATGTTTATCGAAAATGGAACATTTCTATGAAAAACTTATTTTTTCACCTTTTCCATAAATACTTTCATTTTGCACTTCCTGCTGAAAATAATCAATCAACAAATCAATAAAATGTTATTAAGATGCTAATTCACTGACTGAGTTTTTTATTTCTTTTTCTTTGCCTAAAGAACTCTCGTACATCGATATGATGTGATGTGATTCAATGATTCACCAGACTTAAATCCTCTGGATTTTTTTACTGGGGTTTTTTAAAAAAAGGAAATTTATTCGAATCCTGTAAGAGATTAAGCACACCGCATTCGTATTTCAGCAGCCAAAATAGCGGGGAGAAGTTTGTATGGTTTGAAAAAGGCATTTCTCAATAGATGATGGGCATGTATTAGCGAAGGGGGTGGTCATTTTGAGCATTTGCTCTAATAAGAATCCTGAATTTTTATTATTGATATTTTTATAAAGTTTCTTCACAATAGATTTGTTGATGTTGAAGGTCCTGTGCGTTATTACATTATATCATTGCAATTAATGAATAATTTCATTTTATAAGTTATTTAAGGACTAACTGACATTTTTCAAGAGAATTATTCAATATGTTACAGCAGAATCTGCAAAATGAAATAATTTGTGGAAAAGGTGACAAAATCAGTTTTTCACAGAAATGCTCCATTCTCGATAAACATTCAAATATCTTTTTCCGTGACGAAGGTTATCACCTGTATTTTACCTTTTCGGAATCCTCACAAAATAGGCAACTTTTCAACGTAATATGCAGAAAAGGTCTAGTGTCTTTTTTTTATACCACGTCAGATAGAATTCAGCACAAAAAAACACTTCCTTCAGAACATGAATTTTAATTTTTTTTTTCAGAATCCCTGTATGATATTTTGTGGTATTTTTCATTGCATGAATTGAGGTAATCATTCAACAAAATTTACGGAAAAAAACTGATTCGAAAAGTATTTAATTGTAGCTTCCGCAAGGGAGAAGGCATTTTAAGTCAAAATTCAACATTTTCATAAAACATCAAATATCTCGAAAACTGTGAGACTTTCATATGAACGATTTTTTCACATCAGGTAGAGCACATTCTGATCTACTTTCCGTTTTCGTTTGACGTGGTCTTTACGGGACACCCTGTACATATATATATATTCTTTTGAATGTCAGCAATACATTTTTAGTTATCAAACAATATAACATTTGTATGAGTTTTAGCAAAGGTTGGTGTAACGGGCTACACTGAATACTGAAGGGCTTCCTTTCCATTGACATAAAAATTTCTTCTTCCTCTTTCCATTTCGAAATAATATCTGAAACAAAGAAACAGAGCAGAAAACGAGAAAAAAAGCGAATAATAAAGCCTTCATCCAAACTTATTTCAAGAGTTATTTATTATTCATAACTTATTTTTCAATTGCATTGAAAGGAACATCATCTCTGCGTCAAAAATCTTCTGCTGATCTTGGTGGAGGATCACCCTCGTTGTTAGAAATGCCTTCAGTACTCAAGTTAATAATAGCCAAATCTTGCTTTTGACTGAGAGGGCCTTTCGACCAGGTCCAGTCTTCCAAGTGATGGATTCTTCTATTCTTCAGTTGTTCGAGGAACGCTACAGGCATAGACATAGAGACATGGACTGAGCAATGCCAGCATGAAATTGGCTATTTATTAGAAAGAGAGAAAAGCTCGTCGGGACATTACCTTTCTCTTTTTTGTTCACATAGAGGTGAGTGTAGACCAATCAAAATTCTAGAAAAAGACAACTGCATTCCCGACGTGTTTTTCTCTCTGTCACTTTTTTTGACCGTATTTCATGCATAGATATAAAGGGAAGGCACAGTCCATGTCTCTATGTCTATGGCTACAGGACCCTTATATTGGGGAATCATCTCCCATAGATATACCAGTGGTTATTCAGTAGAAAATTGAAAAAAAGGGGAAGAAATTCAAAAAACTTCTGACACTTTATTGACAATTTGTCAATATCTCGAAAACTGAACGGGCACAAAATTTATAAAGTACGGCACAAATTAGCACAAAATTAGCACAATCTATCGAAAGAGAAAAATATCATATTTTCCACATGTGGGTCAGAGTGTTGGTGACACACTTGAACAATTTGAAATATCTCGCAAACGGAACGGGCACAAAATTCGTAACATACGGCACAAATTAGCACAGAATGAGCACAATTCATCGAAAGAAGAAAATTTCTCATTTTGCACATGTGGGTCATAGCGTCAAGTTGGTGACACACTTGAAAAACTTGAAATACATATCTCGAAAACAGAACGGGCACAAAATTCATAACATACGGCACAAATAAGCACAAAATGGGCACAAAATTCCCAAAACATTTTGATACCAAAA